>NC_057408.1:2040247-2647951 GCF_019320065.1 Cervus canadensis | reverse complement strand
CCTTAATATTCAGTTCAGTTCAGTCGCTCAGTTGTGTCCGACTCTTTGCAACCCCATGAATCACAGCACGCCAGGCCTCCCTGTCCATCACCAACTCCCAGAGTTTACTCAAACTCATGTCCATCAAGTCGGTGATGCCATCCAGCCATCTCATCCTCTGTCGTCCCCTTCTCCTCCTGCCCCGAATCCCTCCCAGCATCAGGGTCTTTTCCAATGAGTCGACTCTTTGCATGAGGTGGCCAAAGTATTGGAGTTTCAGCTTCAGCATCAGTCCTTCCAATGAACACCCAGGACTGATCTCCTTTAGGATGGACTGGTTGGATCTCCTTGCAGTCCAAAGGACTCTCAAGAGTCTTCTCCAACACCACAGTTCAAAAGCATCAATTTTTCGGCACTCAGTTTTCTTCACAGACCAACTCTCACATCCATACATGACCCCTGGAAAAACCACAGCCTTGACTAGACGGACCTTTGTTGGCAAAGTAATGTCTCTGCTTTTTAAAATGCTATCTAGGTTGGTCATAACTTTCCTTCCAAGGAGTAGGTGTCTTTTAATTTCATGGCTGCAGTCACCATCTGCAGTGATTTTGGAGCCCAAAAAACTAAAGTCTGACACTGTTTCCACTGTTACCCCATCTATTTGCCATGAAGTGATGGGACCAGATCCCATGATCTTTGTTTTCTGAATGTTGAGCTTTAAGCCAATTTTTTCACTCTCCTCTTTCACTTTCATCAAGAGGCTTCTTAGTTCCTCTTCACTTTCTGCCATAAGGGTGGTGTCATCTGCATATCTGAGGTTATTGATATTTCTCCCGGCAATCTTGATTCCAGTTTGTGCTTCTTCCAGCCAGCCCAGCGTTTCTCATGATGTACTCTGCATATAAGCTAAATAAGCAGGGTGACAATATACAGCCCTGATGTACTCCTTTTCCTATTTGGAACCAGTCTGTTGTTCCATGTCCAGTTCTAACTGTTGCTTCCTGACCTGCATACAGGGTTCTCAAGAGGCAGGTCAGGTGGTCTGGTATTCCCATCTCTTGAAGAATTTTCCACAGTTTTTTGTGATCTACACAGTCAAAGTCTTTGGCATAGTCAATAAAGCAGAAATAGATGTTTTTCTGGAACTCCCTTGCTTTTTCAATGATCCAACAGATGTTGGCAATTTGATCTCTCGTTCCTCTGCCTTTTCTAAAACCAGCTTGAACATCTGGAAGTTCACTTATTGCTGAAGCCTGGCTTGGAGAATTTTGAGTATTACTTTACTAGCGTGTGAGATGAGTGCAATTGTTGGTAGTTTGAGCATTCTTTGGGATTGCCTTTGGGATTAGAATGAAAACTGACCTTTTCTAGTCCTGTGGCCACTGCTGAGTTTTCCAAATTTGCTGGCAGCACTTTCACAGCATCATCTTTCAGGATTTGAAATAGCTCAACTGGAATTCCATCACCTCCCCTAGCTTTGTTCATAGTGATGCTTTCTAAGGCCCACTTGACTTTACATTCCAGGATGTCTGGCTCTAGGTGAGTGATCACACCACTGTGATTACCTGGGTCGTGAAGATCTTTTTTGTACAGTTCTTCTGTGTATTCTTGCCACCTCTTCTTAATATCTTCTGCTTCTGTTAGGTCCATACCATTTCTGTCGTTTATCGAACTCATCTTTGCATGAAAAGTTCCCTTGGTATCTCTAATTTTCTTGAAGCGATCTCTAGCCTTTCCCATTCTGTTTTCCTCTATTTCTTTTCATTGATCGCTGAGAAAGGCTTTCTTATCTCTCCTTGCTATTCTTTGGAACTCTGCATTCAAATGGGAATATCTTTCCCTTTCTCCTTTGCTTTTCACTTCTCTTCTTTTCACAGCTATTTGTAAGGCCTCCTCAGACAACCATTTTGCCTTTTTGCATTTCTTTTCCATGGGGATGGTATTGATCCCTGCCTCCTGTACAATGTCATGAACCTCCGTCCATAGTTCATCAGGCACTCTGTCTATCAGATCTAGTCCCTTAAATCTATTTCTCACTTCCACTGTATAGTCATAAGGGATTTTATTTAGGTCATACCTGAGTGGTCTAGTGGTTTTCCCTACTTTCTTCAATTTAAGCCTGAATTTGGCAATAAGGAGTTCATGATCTGAGCCACAGTCAGCTCCAGGTCTTGTTTTTGCTGACTGTATAGAGCTTCTCCATCTTTGGCTGCAAAGAATATAATCAATCTGATTTTGATGTTGACCATCTGGTGGTCAACAGTATGAGAAGTATGAAAAGTACGAACAGTATGAAAAGGCCTTAATATTACCCACTCAAAATCCTTTGGTGGTGTTTTAATTTAATCAAACACACACAGCTCCTAGTTCTGAAGGGGAAACTAGGGATAGTTGACATTTCCTTCTACTGGCCCTCCAGCGGAAAACTTGTACTTAACAAACATAAGATGAATGCACCTGCAGTCCCAGTGAGGAAGAAAAGCAGAGGGTCCCTAGTCCAGGGAACAGAAAGGGTTATAGCTTACAACATGGCTGACTGCAGCAGTGGGCAGAGGGGATGTGGGTGTTCTAGCAGTAAACGAGTCCCCAGTCAAGAGTAGAGCAGCAGTTTTGTCAAGGGGTTCCATACGTGTAAGTTGATGTCAGATTGCTCTTAAAGGCTTTTCATTTAGTCATTTTCATGTAGAATGCCTAGGATGACCAAATCTGCACTCAAGGGGTTTAGTTAGATCAAAGGGAGTGGAGACTCCCAACGTGTATGGAAAGGGAGCAGTGAGTGAAGTGGTTCTACATATCCCAAGATATTGCTCCCCTAGGGATAACAGGCAAGACCTGTCCCATCTGTTCCTCAGAGAGGCAGGGCAGGAAACTTGCCAGCATAAAGTTTTGGAGTAAGTTTATGCTGGAAAAGAGGGACATTTCTGTCAGTGGTAGTGGTTAATAAAAGACAGCAATGAGTGCCAGATGCTATTCAAGTAGTAAAGCAGGAAGCTGCTTCAGAGACTGGGTGTTTCAAGGGCAGTATCAAGGAGATGACTTCCGAGATAAGTCCTTGAGAATGGGTGAGAAGTGTGACGGGAAAAAAGCTAACTCCATGTTGGATCTGTTCTTTTAATCTTTAACCTTTGTGCTCCGTTGTCTGTCCTTAGTCATGTTGACTCTGAACCTTTGTAAAGGACTGTTGCCCACAGCCTCAAATATATAGTCCATTCTCAAAGGTTCCGCCTCCCAGGCTTGCCCTTTCAAGGTATACAGAGATGAAAGGTTGCCTAACAGAGAATAACATTTGTCTCACGTTGGAGGTTTACAGGAACATGACGACCTGACTGAAACAACAAAGGATTATAGCATCCCCATTCGGGGTCTCCCGAGGCACCAATAAATTCCCCCAAACCGGCCACACCCCCTCTCCTTTCAGATTAAAATAAGCCTGAATTCTAATTCTGGTAAGACAGTTCTTTGGGACACCAGTCGGCCACCTTCTCGGTCTGCTGGCATTCCAAGTAAAGTCACGACCCCTTCCCCCAACACCTCTTTTTGGCCTGTTGTGAAGGCTGTCTCACTGAGGTGGCGGAGTAAGCGACGGTGGCGCAAAGAAAGGTAATAATAACTTGGTTTGACAACACTGCTGTGGAACGAGAAATTGCCTACCGGGCAAAAGCAGTTTTTGTTTTTCCTGCTGAATTCAAGCCCAGCAGGCGCGCTCCGCCCCGCCGCTTACAGGGATTAGATCTCGATAACCACTTACTCTGTTACAGGGTAACGAGGTAGCACTAGACCTGTTAGCTAGCAAAGGAAACGAGAAAATAACCCAGGGCGGACGGGGCGGAGACATTTGCGGGGAGGCGCCACTTCCGGCGCAGCCCGGGTCCCCGTTTCCGGCGTCGTCAGGCTGCTGCCTGCACTCTGAGCGCCCCCGGCCAGGACGCCGAGGAGGCGCACGGCCGTGCAGATTTCTCCGCTAGCCGAGCCTTCGCCTTTGCTGAGAACGGCTCTGCGAGCCTGGTGAGGAGCCGCTGTGGGACGGGCGAGGGCCCGCCCGTCTCGGGGCTTCCTTTCATGGTGAGGAAGCGGAGGACATAAGCGGTGGCATCTCTAGGCCGCCACCCTCCTGGCACCCGCACCAACCCGCGCGCTCACTGGGTGAGGCTCGCCCAGCCCTCTCGGCGGGGACGGCCCGCGGCGCGGCGCCGCGGCGCGTGCGCGAAGCGGGCCAGCCGCGGTTCCGCCCGGCCTGCTCTCGCTGGGCTTGTGGCGGCTCTTGGGGGTTGGTCGATCCTTGAAACTTGCCCCTGGGCTGTATTTCGAAGCCGGCGTCCTTCCCGTCGGTCTGGCGTTTGCCAGGCGCTGAACCTAGCCCTGGCGGAGGGTGCGTGACCTGCCCTCCTCAGGAGAAGGAGGAGGGGATCGCGGTTGAGTTAATGCAGAAAGAGCCCTGTTCGTGGAATCGTTCCAGTTGTAAGAGCTAGAAATAGGAAGATGATTCCAAGCAAAGAGGGCATAAAGTTGTTGATATAGTCTAGATGAGAGATGATGATTTCAAAAGCTAAGATAGTCTGGATAACAGTGAAAGGAAGTGAGTGGATTTAAGACTGTACAGCAGGTAGCAATGATATGATTTGGCCCTTGACTGACTGGGAGGAAGGCATGAGACAGTCTGGTGGTTACATCTACGTTGATGATGCTGCCATTCACGCATAAGGGTCGCAGGATGAAGAGTAGCTTCTGGAGGATAGTAAGGACTTGGATTGAGAAGTCCCAGGGATATTCAGGGGGAGATATTCTCTGAAGTATCTTGAAGAGTTCTTTTGGGGATGAGAGAGAATTTTTACCTTTCTTCTTTGCATTGAATATGTACCAGTATCAGTTGATTATGATTCTTGTAAAGTATCTCTCACATGACTTGTTCAAGCCATGGGAGGTGGTGGGACATGGATTTCGTATGAAGAAACAAGGACCACCTTTGAAGCCTTTGCAGTTTTCTGGAGTGATACTAATATCTTGCAGTTTATCAAGTATTAATTTGTAGTTCGGATTTGTTGTTCAGTCGCTAAGTCGTGTGGAACTCTGTGACCCCATGAACTGTATAGCATGCCAGGCTCCTCTGTCCTCCCAGTGTTTTCTCAAATTCATGTCCATTGAGTTGGTGATGCTATCTAACCATCTTATCCTCTGCCACCCGCTTCTCCTTTTGTCTTCAATCTTTCCCAGCCTACGGGTCTTTTCCAATGATTCGGCTCTTTGCTCCAGGTGGCCAAAGTATTGGAGCTTCAGCTACAGTCCTACCATTGAATATTCAGGGTTGATTTACCATAGCCTTACCTTTAGTGATGCAGTGTATTTTAAAGAATCCTTTAACAGTCACACATCTAAATAGAGTGACTTGGAACAATCTAGTCTTTTGCCTAACAAGCTGCTTCACTTCTCAGGCAGGTTTATAGTTGGTGCTATTATTGATGTAATGCTCCCTTTCAAGATAACAATAAAGATCAGAAATAGAATAACATAAGAGTTGGACAGGACTGAGCGACTGAACTGAACTGATGAGGACTGTTATGAAAGAAAGGATTTTGCAGTGGAATCTTGATTAACCAGAGCTCATAATATCATTTATTACCTCTGCACACTCCCCCTTAACCACCCCTCCCCTTGCAGATTCATTATGAAAGACAGATAGAACCAGAGGTTTATTTTAAAATCAAAATACTTGATGAGGGCTGTTATACTGATATACATTAATTGGAAAAATTTAGTTTTTTATGACTATTAAATGTATAAGAAATGACTAAAACATAGCAAGACTAGTTTTTATTGTCAAATATGTCATCTACACAAGAGTACGCAAAACACGTCAGTTTTAAATAATTTAAAAACACTGTGTACTCACTGTCTAGGTCAAGAAGACCTTAGAGGCACCCTTGTGCTCCTCCTGATTTGCATCTCCTGCCCAGCCCCTGCAAGAGTCACTGTCTGTCAGTCACTCTTGCCTTAATCATGCCCTCCTTTTTGTAGTTTTATCACGTACGTATGCTGTAATATGGCATGTATTCTTTTGTGACTTGCTCCTTTCAGTCTGTGGAGGATTTTGGAGAGTTACCTAGGATGATGTAATTGTAGTCATTCATTTCCACCTCCTTTTGCATTCTGTGTTTGAATACACCACAATTTATTTGTCCATTCTACCATTGATAGACATTTGTATTGTTTCCAGTACCTGGTTATACAGACAGTGCTGCTTTGGACATTTTTGTTTGTATCTAAAGGTAGAGCATGAAAAAATCTCTAGGATTTGATACCTGGGAGTGGAACTGCTGGGTCATAGAGTATGGTGAAGCCAAATGGTTCCTAAGTGAGTGTTCTGGTTTATTCTCTCACTTAGCAGTATAAGGGAGTTGCTTTTGAAAACCTTTGATGTTTTCTGGCTTAAATTGTGCCAATCTTTTTGTTGTTGCAGTGATCTCTTCTGCTTTAAATTTGCATATCCTTGGTTACCAATGAGTTTTTTGAAAATCTTCATTTGTTTATGTGCTCTTTTGTAAAGGATATGTTGATGATTATTCAGTTCAGTTCAGTCGCTCAGTCGTGTCCGAGTCTTTGCGACCCCATGGACTGCAGCACACCAGGCCTCCCTGTCCATCACCAACTCCCGGAGTTTACTCAGACTCATGTCCATTAAGCCAGTGATGCCATCCAATCATCTCATCCTCTTTCGTCCCCTTCTCCTCCTGCCTTCAATCTTTTCCAGCTTCGGGGTCTTTTCAAATGAGTCAGTTCTTTGTGTCAGGTGGCCAAAGTATTGAAGCTTCAGCATCAGTCCTTCCATTGAATATTCAGGACTGATTTCCTTTAGGATGGACTGGTTGGATCTCCTTGCAGTCCAAGGGACTCTCAAGAGCCTTCTCCAACAGTACAGTTCAAAAACATCAATTCTTCGGCGCTCAGCTTTCTTTATAGTCCAACTCTCACATTCATACATGACTACTGGAAAAACCATAGCTTTGACTAGATGGACCTCTGTTGGTAAAGTAATGTCTCTGCTTTTTAATATGCTGTCTAGGTTTGTCATAACTTTGCATCCAAGGAGTAAGCGTCTTTTAATTTCATGGCTGCAATCACCATCTGCAGTGATTTTGGAGCCCAAGAAAATAAAGTCTGCCACTGTTTCCACTGTTTCCCCATCTATTTGCCATGAAGATGGCATGATCTTAGTTTTCTGAATGTTGAGTTTTAAGCCATCTTTTTCACTCTGCTCTTTCACTTTTATCAAGAGGCTCTTTAGTTCTTTGCTCTCTGCCATAAGGGTGGTGTCATCTGCATATCTGAGGTTATTGATATTTCTCCTGGCAGTCTTGATTCCAGCTTGTGCTTCCTCCAGCCCGATGTTTCTCATGATGTATTCTGCATATAAGTTAAATAAGCAGGGTGACAAGATACAGCCTTGACATACTCCTTTCCCAATTTGGAACCAGTCTGTTGTTCCATGTCCAGTTCTAACTGTTGCTTCCTGACCTGCATACAGATTTCTCAGGAGGCAGGTCAGGTGGTCTGGTATTCACATCTGTTTAAGAGTTTTCCAGAGTTTGTTGTGGTCCACACAGTCAAAGGCTTTGGTGTAGTCAATAAAGAAGAAGATGTCTTTCTGGAACTCTCTTGCTTTTTCGATGACCCAACGGATGTTGGCAATTTGATCTCTGGTTCCTCTGCCTTTTCTGAATCCAGCTTGAACATCTGGAAGTTCACGGTTCACGTACTGTTGAAGCCTGTCTTGTAGAATTTTGAGCATTACTTTGCTAGCGTGTGAGATGAGTGCAGTTGTGTGGTAGTTTGAGCATTCTTTGGGATTGCCTTTGGGATTAGAGTGAAAACTGACCTTTTCTAGTCCTGTGGCCACTGCTGAGTTTTCCAAATTTGCTGGCATATTGAGTGCAGCACTTTCACAGCATCATCTTTTAGGATTTGAAATAGCTCTGGAATTCCATCACCTCCACTAGCTTTGTTCATAGTGATGCTTCCTAAGGCCCACTTGACTTTGCATCCCAGGATATCTGGCTCTAGGCTGGTGATCACACCATTGTGGTTATCTGGGTCATGAAGATCTTTTTTGTACAGTTCTGTACACCTCTTCTTAATATCTTCTGCTTCTGTTAGGTCCATACCATTTCTGTCGTTTATTGAACTCATCTTTGCATGAAAAGTTCCCTTGGTATCTCTAATTTTCTTGAAGAGATCTCTCGACTTTCCCATTCTATTGTTTTCCTCTGTTTCTTTGCATTGATTTCCTCTGTTTCATTTGCTGAGAAGGGCTTTCTTATCTCTCCTTACTATTATTCTTTGGAACTCTGCATTCAAATGGGTATATCTTTCCTTTTCTCCTTTGCGTTTGCTTCTCTTCTATTCATAGCTATTTGTAAGGCCTCATCAGACAACCATTTTGCCTTTTTGCATTTCTATTTCTTGGGGATGGTCTTGATCCCTGCCTTCTGTACAATGTCATGAACCTCCGTCCGTAGTTCTTCGGGCACTCTGCTTATCAGATCGAATCCCTTGAATCTATTTGTCACTTCCACTGTATAATTCGTTTCAGATTTGCTGTTTTGTAAAGGGTATTTTTTTCCAGTGGTCATGTATGGATGTGAGAGTTGGTCTGTGAAGACAGCTGAGCACTGAAGAATTGATGCTTTTGAACTGTGGTGTTGGAGAAGACTCTTGAAAGTCCTTTGAACTGCAAGCAGATCCAACCAGTGCATCCTAAAGGAGCTCAGTCCTGGGTGTTCATGGGAAGGACTGATGCTGAAGCTGAAACTCCAGTACTTTGGCCACCTGATGCGAAGAGTTGACTCATTGAAAGAGACCCTGATGCTGGGAGGGATTAGGGGCAGGAGGAGAAGGGGACGACAGAGGATGAGATGGCTGGATGGCATCACCGACTCTATGGACATGAGTTTGAGTAAACTCTGAGAGTTGGTGATGGACAGGGAGGCCTGGTGTGCTGCGATTCATGGGGTCACAAAGAGTCGGACACGACTGAGTGACTGAACTGAACTGAAAGGGTATATTGAGATCTTATGCCATTTTTCTATTAAATTGTTTATCTTTTTCTTAATATTTATAGTTTATATTTCCTGGACTCTGATCCTTTCTGACATGTGTTGCGAATCTATTTTTCACTCTATATATTTCTATTCTCTTTCTCTTTTCACGGTACTGTTGAAATATCTGTCTTTTCCTTTATTCCTTTATGCTTTTTATATCTTAAGAAAGCCGTTCCTACCCTCAGATCATGAAGATACTCTCCTATCTAAAAGTTTTAAATTTTCCCTTAAACATGTGGTTGTTTAATCTTGGGGGGAAATGTGTCTGTAGTATGATGCGTGCATGCTCAGTTGCGGAGTTGCGTCCTACTCTTTGTGATCCCATGGGCTGTAGCCCTTCAGTCTTCTCCATGGAATTCTCCAGGCAAGAATACTGAATTGGGTTGCCATTTCCTTCTTCAGGGGATCTTCCCAACCAGGGCTCAAACCCGAGTCTCTAGCGGCATCTCCTGCATTGGCAGGCGTATTCTTTACTACTGAGCCACTTGGGAGGCACGTGTAGTGTGATATGGGTGTCTGACTTCATTTTTTTTCTGCTATAGATAGTCATTTTTCTTTCTTCACTGATCTGAAACACCATCTCTGTCATATATCAAGCTTCCACGCTGGTTGGGGTTAGGACCCCAAAAGGGTCGTTTTTTGGGTTCTCTATTCTGTTCCATTGATCAGTTTGTCTCTTCATGTGCTAATACCACAACATCTTAATTAGTTACAAAACCTGATTAATTGTCTGGATATTAGGAAAAGCAAGACTCCCATCTTCTTTCTCTTCAATCTTGGCTGAAGTGTCTTGGCTATTTGTACTAGTGTGTGTTTTAGAATCAGCTTATCAAGTTCCACAGAACCCTTTGTGGGGTTTTGATTGGAATTGCTTTAAATCTCCTGGTCATTAAAAAGGAAAGCTTACATAATATTGGGTCCTTTAAAAGATCTGTCTATATATTTAAGTCTTCTTTGTGTCTTTCATTGAGGTTTTATAATTTTACCTTGAAAGTGACTTTTGTTAGACTTTCTGGTAACTATATTTTCTGATACTACCGTGATACCTTTTTTAAAAGTAGTTTTCTAATTGTTTGTGAGATAGTGATTTTCTGATATTAATTGCTATACTTTTTTACTTTGTTTTACACTCCTGAATTTTTGTATATACAATCAAATCATCATGAATAATGTTAGTTTTGTTTCTTCTTTCCAATCCTTATACCTTTTTCTTGTACTGCATTAGCTGAGGTATCATTTGCAATGTTAAATAGAAGTGGTGGAAGTAACATCCTGTGTCTTTCCCTGTCTCACTGTTTTTAGTTTATTACTGATACATGATATCATGGTATGAAGTGTAAGTTATATACTTATCAATATATTACTGATAAGTCCAATGTTGGCTACATATAGGCTTTTGTAAATACTCTTCTATCATCTTAAAGAAGTTCCATGGCTCAGTATAGTAGGGATTTCAGTTCTGTCAGTACTGCTCTGTAGATCCAGTGCAGTTCTAGTCAGAATCCCGATGGGGAGATTTGGTGTTTGTTTTGATGAAAATGACAGGCATCAATGTGGATCAATTTCAGAAATACAATGTTGAGCAAAATGTGAAAGCTGCAAAATTATGATCTTATTTTTATAGAGTTAAAAGACATTAATTTAAAGCTATGTGACAAGTAAAAATATTAAGAAAAGCAAGAAAATGATATCACAAAATTCATTATGTTAATTGCTTCTGGGAGGTGGGAAGGGAATGTAACTAAAGGGGCTCATAGGAGGCTCAGCAGTATTAGCAGTGTTCTAATCTTAAGCTAGGGGCTAGCTAAACATACAAGTTTCATTTTTATATTATGATTATTATTAAATATGAAAATATCTTTCTTGTGCCTTCAGCCCATTTTTAAAAGAGATCTTTTTAAAATTTGTTTTCTTCCAAAAATTGGAAATTTGTAAAAAATAGTACAATGAAAGCCATATACCTTTCACCACAATTTACTAATTGTTAATATTTTGCTCCATTTGTTTTATGTCTCTCTCATGCATTGCACTTATTTGTCATGTCTCTCCACATATCTTTAATTTGAAACAGTTCCCCAGCCTCTTCTTTGTCTTTTATGATATTGGTTTTTTTTTTTTTTTTGAGAAGTTCAAGCCAGTTTTATAGAATTTGGAATTGCCATGATTGATTTGTGTTAAACATTTTTGGCAGAAGTTCTGCAAAGGCAGGACTACTACAAAAGTCTTCCCAGGAAGCAGGTAATGTTAGTTTCTCCTGTTATTAAGGGTGTTAATTTAATCATTTGGTTAAGGGATTATTTGGCCATTTTCTCTACTGTAAAAGTATCTGGAAAGTATCTCGTTTGTAGTTAATGGAGAACCTTAATTTGTGGGTGATTATTTGAGCCTGAGTGATTAAACATTTGATCCTTGAACAGTGTGGGTTTGAACTGTGTGGGTCCGTATAATTGGATATTTTTCAGTAGTAGATATTACCGTGCTAGACAGTTGGTGGTTGGTTGAATCCAAGGATGTGGAGGAACCCTGGATGTGGAGGGTGAACTGTAAGTTATACATAAATTAACCCCTGCATTGTTCAAGGGTTAACTACTATTCCCTAACAACTTTTCACCCAGTGATTCTATTATGTGTTACGCATTTCTGTTATTTTTTTCTTTTTGGTGCTCAAATTGCCCCAGGTTTGGTCAGTTGAATCCCCTGGTTCCCTTGTCCTTTTTGTCCCCCTGTGATCTGGTAAAACATTATGTTCCAGATTTATCTTGTATTTTGGCTGCCCCAGCCCTGGTCTGTTTCGTACACATTAGCTGTGGTCATAACTATTGGAGTCTTGTTGTTTCTTGTTCCTTTTAGTGGAGAGTGCTGAGAAATACATAAATATTTTTAAATCACGAATTCATAGTGACACCTCTAATTCTAAACCACACAACAGGGTTCTTCCTGTCCATGTTTATAGCTCTTTTCTTCTATTTGAGAACCCTGATTTTTCCTAAACATCAACAACATGTACTGATTTACTCAGTTGTACAACGCACACGGAATTATTTTGGAACTCATAGCACTACCATTACCAACAACAAGCCTGCTAAATTAAGTTCAAGATTTTCTTGCAGTTCTTTGTCCTTTGAGTATATCCTGTGGCAGGGCTAGAGTCAGCAGTCTACTGTAGCTGTGGTCAGTAGTTTGTTTGCATTTCATTTTAGGGCCGGCTTAATTTAAATTTGAATACATAAACCATTAGCATGATCCAAAGTCAAAACTAAGCTTGAGCAAGTTAGTAACTTCTCAGTGTCTCAATTTCTCCCTCTAGGATCGCTGAGAACTTGCAATGATGTAGTAAAGACTACAGAGCACTTAGCAGAGTGCAGATCATCTACAGCATCCGGTAAATGGGAGCTGTTCTTTCTTTCTCTGTGAATTCCTCCCAGTCACTTCTCTTGCTTCTTACTTTTCCTGGTCTGCGACCCGAGGCCATGCATGAGGTGGGGTGGGCAGGCAGGTGGAGGGAGGTGGTACCTGCTAGGCAGCGATGAGTGGGAAGGAACAGGACACGTGGATTATGTTCCTACTCTATGCTTATCACTGCCAGGCATTCCCCTTAACTCAGTGAACCCTCAAAGCCCCGCAGGGTCTTCACAAGTGTGTTTCCCCTTACATAGATGAGGATGCTTGAGATGATGAATGCGCTTGCCCAAGGGTAGGCAGCTACTCCCAAACCCTGGACCTACCTCACTGTTACCCCTGGCGCTGCCCCTGCCTTCTGCATCTCCCTCACTTGGGACCCAAGTTCCAGCTCACTGAGGGAAGCCCTGCCCAGGTTTGGGAAGGAACAGGGCAGGCGTGGAGCCATCCTGGCTGATGGGTCCGTGGGCCCAGCCTGCACACCATCTCTGTGCCTTCCTCCCTCTGAGTCCGTCTCGGGTCCGGACACGCTGACAGCTGGCCACGTGGGAAATGCAGTGTTCTCCAGTTGGCCCAGTGGCAGTCCTCAGGGCTTCCTGAGCAGCGGCTGCCACTGGCCAGCAATTGACTTCAGTTCTGGGCTCACTCGGGGGTTATTTTTATATTTATTCCTTGTGTGCAGAGATGGCTGACATGGAGTAGGAGGGGTCTGGGAAGTAAGAGGAGCAAAGGAGCTAGTATCTAGAAGCTGGAGGGAATTCAGGCAGGGGTCATCTTTGCTATCCCTCTGCCAGCTGACAGCGCTGCACCTAAGGGGGAGCAACATTTAAAAGGGTAACGCTGCACAGGCTGGCGCACTCCTGGCAGCGTTGGGAGACGGACCCAGCAGGGATTAGCAGGCTGGTGTTAAAGAAGAGGAAATCGGAGTAGAGGACTGTATGTGTGACACATTCATGCCTTCATCCCACATTGCCCAGCTGTAGGCAGTAAAGACTGAGGCTTCCTCTTGCCTTCCTGCCCAGAGAAGGCACGTGGCCAAGGTCACACAGTGAATTTGAGGCAGACCCAGGACCAACACCCAGGCCTGGGGACCCAAGCTCTCAAGTGCATCTCGGAGGGAGCTAGCTCGGAGAGAGAGAGGTCTGCCCCCGTCCACCTGTGTCCCAGGGATGCAGTCAACCCCCTGAGAGCTCTTCCTTGACTACTTGTATTGTCCCTGGGTTCTTTCCTTCTTTCCCTTCTGCTTCTCACTTTAAAGAAGATGGCTCTTCCAGCTCTGCTGTCACTTTAGGGCCTGACACAGTAAGTGTTCAGAACACACTCGCTGTTTGAAGACACAAGGAATGGGCAGCTTGGCGACATCCTGTGAGGGTGAAATGAGCACACACCCTCAGACCCAGCAAGACCTCAGAGATGTTCGCACACGTGGCCACCAGGAGCCACACACAAGGATGTCCACAGAGGCACCCTTCACTGTATTAAGGCGTGCAGAGCTGCCTCAACCTTCATGGTCAGGAGAAGAGAAGGATAAATTGTGTTTTCACACAATAGAATGATACCATGCAGCAGTGAAAATGACCTGTATCCACGTGTGTTAACATGGCTACATCTCGCAAACAATGTGGAATGGTAAAGCACGTCATGAAGTGTGCATGGAAGAACAGTAATACCAAGCTGTCAGCGCTTCACAACCTGGAAAGGAGTAACCTGGGGCAGGGAAGAAGTGTAGTCAGATCAGAGGGCTCCCACTCCATCGATGAGGTTCTGTTTCTGAAGTTGAATGATAGATGAAAGGGATTGTATTATTCTTGATACCTTTTGTATGTCTGAAATATTTTATTACAAAAACAAAAAAAAAATGGAAAAAAAGAGTAAGTTTAAAAAACTAAAAGTGCAGGCAGTCCTATCCTGTCTTTAGCTTCCATACAATTCCTACCACTCCCTTATTATCTTCAAACTGTTATCTTTATACTTAAACTTTGTATTCCCATTATCTTTATACTCAACTGTCTATATGATATAGCTCACAATAAACATATTTTAAAGGAAATATATGCAAAAAGGAAATTGGACATTATAGCGTAAGGAAACTATTTCCTGACGTAAAATTACTATATAACTTGAAATATCCTCCTCACTGATCTACAAATACTAGTAGCTCTTTGGCCATATATGCCACTTCAGGATAAAACAGTGAAGACTGGCTTTTAGAACATTTTCGTGGTACATAGCCAGAGCGGAAAAAGATTTTGCCAGTGATTTAGGGCTTCCTTCCATCCACCCATTCTTCAGAGTACATTTTCTCACACATAAAAATAGATGAATGAATTGCTCCACAAAGAATTATTTCAAGAAATCTGAAGTAAATGTAACCCCTCTTTTAACATTTCCCTTAAGACTTAAAAAAAGAAAAAGTTTTATGGGTGAAATTTGGATTTTTAAAAAACGTTTCTTTTTTTACAAGAGAAACAGCTTTAAAAAAAAGAGAAGCAGCTTAACATTAAGCAGTATCTTTCTAGATGCGAGTGATATTTTGAAGTCTTACCAGGTTTTAATTGTCCATTGTTTCCTAAACTGTATTTTTGATTTCATTTGCTCTCTCCTAGGGAATGAAGGATGGCAGCACGCCGCACATTAAAAGCTGTTTTGGTCGATCTCAGTGGCACACTTCACATTGAAGATGCAGCTGTGCCAGGCGCTCAGGAAGCTCTTAAAAGGCAAGCTCTCCTCCACGTTCAGCTGACAAATATGTTTGTGAGTGCCATTTTACCAAGGCAGATCATTAGCTGAATGGATGGCCTTAAGATGGCATTTCACCGATTTACCGCAGATACAGGAACTGCCTTGGGCTTAGCTGGAAAATGTATGCATTGTTGTGTCTTCCAAACATTGTTCTCCAAGCCTTTTGTTAGGTTCGGCCTTTTGGTCTGTCTTTTCCTCTTCATGTGTGTCTTTTTTTCTGAGTAATGTAAATTTGGGAATGAAAGCTCGAAATTCGAAAATGTGGAATAAGTAGCAATGGAAAAATCGCAGATGAATCCTGGAATCACAAAATGAAACACACACATACACCAAGACATAGTTCTGCCCACTCCTTCAGCTAAGATCTAGCACTGGGTGTGCAGCTGCTCAAATAAAATTTAATTAAGGGACTTGAAATTTTAGAATTATCTCCATTAACTAAATTTAATGCTTTTGAAGGGTGAAGATTGTCTTATATTTCTGATGCATCGCTTACCAAAAGTCTAGATTAAAAAATGTATATTGTAGAAAAGTGTGTGAACTGAACTGAATGTGAATATTTGTTTCTGAGTATCCTGGAAAGAATACTCCTCAGCAGAGGAGAAGTGGGACTTCCTTGGTGGCTCGGTGATAAAGAATCCATCTGCCAGTGCAGGAGACACAGGAGGTGTGGGTTTGATTCCTCTGTCGATCCCCTCGGAAAGAAATGGCAACGCACTCCGGTATTCTTGCCTGGAACCTTCCGTGGACCAAGGAGCTTGGTGGGGTGCAGTCCGTATGGTCAGACAGAGTCGGACACAGCTGAGCACGCATGCATAACAGAACTAGTAATGTTATTTAGCATCTTACCTTAAAATAATTTAGAGGAGGTTTTAAAGTCAGCAATACTTAGCATGTAGTGCTTTATCATTCTACACCTTCCAGCATTCATAGTCTGCTCTTGTTCAGGGAATCTCGTGACTAGTAACAGTGCAGGTGTTGTGGCAAGAGAGCAACACCCACTTGGCATTCTCTCCACGAGGGGCATCAGCAAGTGTGAGGAGGTTTTAGACCTGGTAGGCGTCAGTGGGAAGCCATTGATGCAGCTGGGAGTCATGGTGTTCTTTTACAGGCGGACAGCAACATGTTGTTGAAGGCTCAAATTAGATCAGTTGGAGAGTGGGCCTTTCTCTAGGCTCCTTGCCGTGGTCTCTCTCAGGCTTTCTAGGGAAAAGGTTACCTGTTTCAGTCTGCTCTCCTGTGGGACAAGTGCTTGTACTGCTTCGGAGATGAGCTTTCTGCTCCGGATGGATAGAAAAGTCTTATTTCTGGTGAATAATGAATGACACTCTAAGTACATCTGTAACCTGTGAGCCTGCCATTCTGGAGGGGCCAGAGCCTACAGATTGTCCTCTCACTGGCACAGGCGGGTCTCCGTCCCAGAGAGATCCTATACTGTCACTGCCAGTTCTGGTTTCTGTGGAAACAAATAGCTTAAGGGAGGTTGAGCGACTAGCAAAAAGAAAGGGTTTTTTTTAAGTTCTTGTTAGAAATAATATGGTCATTTTAGTACTTACACTTGTTCATTTTTCGGAGAATAGTTACAATAAGGTATTCAATTTCTTTTGAGAGATTTTAAGCACATAAAACAAATTTAATGTGTTTTTAGGCAAAGCCACCACACAGGTATTATAGAGATAATCATGATTATAATGAACTACTTAATCATATAAAGGTATTGAATGCTCTTTGAGTAAATGCTTAAAAATCTCTTTTATGTTTTATTTTCCTGCTTATTTTAAATTATGGACAGTGCTTTTATGCCTTGTATCTGTTTGGGGCAGGCATAAAATATAAGATGTACGTGGCGGGCATGAGTGCTCAGTCGTGTCCAACTCTTTGCATCCTCGTAGACTGTAGCCCGCCAGGCTCCTCTGTCCATGGAATTTCCCAGGCAAGAATACTGGACTGAGTTTCCATTTCCTACTCCAGGGGACCTTCCCAACCCGAGGATGGGACCCACGTATCTTGCATCTCCTGCATTGGCAGATGGATTCTTTACCACTGTGCCACCTGGGAAGTCCAACAGGGTACTAATATAAAAATTTTAATTGTAGGTAAATTAAAATTAGTTTTAGATTAAAACACTTGTTGTTCAGTCGGTAAGTCGTCTCTGACTCTGCAAATCCCATGGACTGCAACATACCTGTCCTTCACTATCTCCTGGAGTTTGCTCAAATTCATGTCCATTGAGTCTGTGATGCCATTCAACCATCTTATCCTCTGTGGCCCGCTTTCCCCCCTGCCCTCAGTCTTTCCCCACATCAGAGTCTTTTCTAGTGAGTCAGCTCTTCACATCAGGTGGCCAAAGTATTGGAACTTCAGTTTTAGCATTAGTCCTTCAATGAATATTCAAGGTTGATTTCTTATAGGATTGGCTGGTTTGATCTCCTTGCTATCCAAGGGACTTTCAAGAGTCTTCTCCAGGACCAAAATTCAAAAACATTGATTTTTTGACATTCAGCCTTCTTTCTGGTCCAACTCTCACATCCATACATGACTACTGGAAAATACCATAGCTTTGACTATATGGAGTCTCTGCTTTTTAATATGCTGTCTAGGTTTGTCACTGCTTTTCTCCCAAGGAGCAAGTGTCTTTTAATTTCATGGCTGCAGTCACCATCTGCAGTGATTTTGGAGCCCAAGAAAAGAAAATCTGCCACTGTTTCTGCTTTTTCCCCATCTATTTGCCATGAAGTGACAGGACCAGGTGCCATGATCTTATTTTTTCGAATATTGAGTTTCAAGCTATCTTTTTCATTTTCCTCTTTCACCCTCATAAAGCAGTTCTGTAGTTGCTCTTCACTTTCTGCCATTAGGGTGGTATCATATGCATATGTGAGATTGTTGATATTTCTCCTGGCACTCTTGATTCCAGCTTGTCATTTATCCAACCCAGCATTTCGCATGATGTACAAATTAAATAAGCAGGGTGACAATATACAGCCTTGTTGTACTCCTTTCCCAATTTTGAACCAGTTTGTTGTTCCATGTCTGGTTCTAAATGTTGCTTCTTTTTTTTTAAAAAAAAAAAAAAGGTGCTTCCTGACCTGCATACAGATTTCTCAAGAGGCAGGTCAGGTGGTCTGGTATTCCCATCTCTTTAAGAATGTTTCACAGTTTGTTGTGATCCACACATTCAGAGGCTTTAGTGTAGTCCGTGAAGCTGAAGTAGATGTTTTTGCTTTCTCTATGATCCAGTGAATGTTGGCAATTTGACCCCTGGTTCCTCTGCCTTTTCTGAATACAGTTTATACATCTGGAAGTTCTCAGTTCACATACTGTTGAAGCCTAGCTTGAAGGATTTTGAGCATTACCTTGCTAGCATGTGAAATGAGCACAGTTGTGTGGTAGTTGAACTTTCTTTGGCATTGCCCTTCTTTGGGATTGGAATGAAAACTGACCTTTTCCAGTCCTGTGGCCACTGCTGAGTTTTCCAAATTTGCTGAAATACTGAATGCAGCACTTTAACAGTGTCATATTTTAGGACTTGAGATAGCTCAGCTGGAATTCCATAACCTCCACTAGCTTTGTTCATAGTGATGCTTCCTGAGGCTCACTTGACTTCACACTCCAGGATGTCTGGCTCTAGGTGAGTGACCACATCATTGTGTAGGACCAAGAAAATGGTTTTTTTGAAGGAAAGCTGGACTATTATGAATACTTCCTCTGATACCTGATTGCCAGTTTAGGTTCCAAGAAGCAGATTATGAAATTTTGTATGAAATTTTACATACAGAATCCCATATGTAAGTAATTAAAGGGGAATGCACATTCCAGTCTGTAAAAATGACATGTTTCTTTCTCCAAGTAGTTTCTGTTTGTAAACTTAGTAGCACATTAGGGCTTAACCAGTGTCTAATTGGCTCAGAAGAAAGAACTCTTGAGGTATCCTCTGTCTCTTAGTATAGGGGATCAGACCCTGTCCAGAATGCAGGCCAGAGTTCTTGTCTCAGCTCTATAGCTGCCCAGCTGTGTACAGCTGAGCCCAGTCATTAATCCTGTAGGCCTGAGTTTTCTCACCTTCAGAAGGTTACACTAGGTAGATAATCTCAAGGTAACTTTCACCTCATTCTGTGAGTACAGTGGTTACTCAGCTTTGGGTCTTTGTTTTCACTTCTTTGCTTAACCTGGTAGTGAAATTCAGTTAGAAGTATAGAAGGCCCTTGAAAAGGTAGCCTATAAGCCTTTGTAGGTAAAGCGGTCCACAGGATGTGGGTAAGCTGTAAGCAGTTTTGGATAGGTTATAAAACCTATTGGCCATAAAAACACTTACTCAGTGACTTACCTTTCATTTTTTGACCTTTGGCAAGTGCTACCAAATTAGGTTTTATGGGGCTAGAATGTAGAAGCTGCCTATTGACACCTGAATTACACTTTTCCAGGTTACGTACTACTTCTGTAATGGTTAGGTTTGTTACCAATACGACCAAAGAGAGCAAGCAAGACCTCTTGGAAAGATTGAAAAAGCTGGAGTTCGATATCTCTGAAGATGAAATATTCACGTCTCTGACTGCAGCCAGAAACTTGGTAGAGCAGAAGCAAGTCCGACCCATGCTGCTGGTTGATGACCGGGCCCTACCTGATTTTAAAGGTAGGAGGCGTGTGGAAAGATTTAAAAGTTAGTTCTTCATGTCTGCTTGCAAGTCACTCTTAAAGCTGGATGTTTGGAAGCATTTATTCAGATTTCCTCTTATTGAAATAGTCAACACATACAGTGTTTCTTGAACCTGTTTTGACTGTGCCCCACAGTCAATGAAACACATTATATAGAAATTCAGGACATGTGTGTGTACTTGTACATGTTAAATAATACTTACTCTTATTCTGTGACATGTACTCTGTTTTCTATTTGGTTTGAAAAGTGAAAGTGTTCGTCACTCAGGACTCTGCAACCACGTGGACTAGCCTGCCAGGCTCCTCTGTCCACAAAATTCTCCAGACAAGAATACTGGAGTTGGTAGCCATTCTCTTCTCCAGGGGATCTTTGCAACCCAGGGATCGAACCCAGGTCTCCTGCATTTCAGGCAAATTCTTTACCATCTGAGCCACTAGGGAAGCCCATTTTCTGCTTGGTTTACTTGTGTGATTTTCATGCTGCTTGGAGTCATCCAGATTAGTTTCACAATTTACTGATGGATTGTGGCCCACGGTTTGAAAAAACACAAGTCAAGATTTCTATGAGCATTACAGTCCTCATTCCTGGAGCCACTGTATTAATTTGACTAGATAAGATGAACCAGTATCAACATGTTTAAAGATAGATGTCATTCTGTATAGTGTGAAGCTTTTGCAATGACCATGAAATATTTTCAACCAAGGAAAAATAAAACTTTTCTCTTGGATAAAACCTAAAAACTCTGGAAAAATATCCTAGTGTTATGAAGCTTTGCCACATTGCTTCTTTTTATAGGTGATACTCAGAGTGAAGTACACAATACTGAAAAAATGAGTATAAATTATAAATTCATCATTACATTAAAGCCATGTTATAGCTTTGTAAATAATAATTTGGAAGCTTTTGCATGGATAAATGCAGAATCTCAAAACTTACACTATCAGGAAATATAACTGGATATCAATCAGAATTATTATTGCAAGAAACAGAAAACAGCTTTGGCTGAATTATACAGAAAATAAATTTATTAAAAGATCTGATGGGATATAAAATGGCACAACTCCTGTGGAGAGGAATTTGGCAGTGGCTCTCAAAATTGCATGTGAAGCAGTACTGCCTTTTGTAGGACTGTATCTGCAAGATGTAGTGACAAATACGTATAAGGGCTTATGAATAAGGTTGTTCATTATGACCTTATTTGGACCTCATTATGACCTTAGAAGATTAGAAACAACCCAAATGTTCATTAAAAGAAACTGATTAAAACTAGGATATGTCCACAAAATGAAAGGAATGCTTTGTGGCTGAAAGGTAAGTAATGATGGATTCTGTCTCCTGATAAGAGTGATCTTCATAGGATATAGTAAATGAAAAAAGTAAGGTATAGAAAACCTTACACATTTTCTGTGTAAGAAGATGAGAGGGAAATGGCTATGAATGTATTTGTCTTATATTCTTATTTATTTTTCATTTATTTTTATTAGTTGGAGGCTAATTACTATATTGTAGTGGTTTTTGCCATACATTTACATGAATCAGCCATAGATTTACATGAGTATGTCTTATATTTGTGAAAGGAAACTGAAGGAAGATAAATGAAAACCTAGTAAAAATGGTTATCTAAAGGGGGAGGTCAGGAAGAGGAGACGTGATCTCTCTAAATAAAAGTACATTATTATCTAGTTTTGACATTGGAATCAGGTGAATTTTTTATATATTTAAAAGACAATTAAAAAGTTAAAAACAAGCCAATCCCTAAAAACCAAAAACAGATCGAAACAAATGAACTGTATATAAAGTTGATGACAACCCACTCAAAGAATTACTTTACATGACTTTAAAATACAGTATTCTGATAGTTCATTCATAGGGGATAAATTGAAGGATAAAAGAATTGCAAAGGAACCTAAAACTGCTTTCAGTAGTCTTAGTGTTTATTAGTAGTACTGATATTATTTTATAATTATAGATACATTATAGGATAAAGTGATAGTTATACTAGTATTATTAGTACTCCAGACTTTAAGTGTAAGTGAAAAGAGGCACAAATATAAAAATCAAATAAGGTGTGTGTTAATTTTGAATTAAAAATATTATAATCAACTCCCTTGTTCTTTTCAAAAATACATACTGTCTAGATCTTCTACTCAAAAGGCGTAGAAGCAATGAAACCCTGTGGTCAAACGGTAGTGTCGACTATGGTTTCCTACTTTAGTTCTGTGAAGAAATGGGAGATTCTAGATCTGCAGGGATTGTATGAGTCTGGGATAGCTAATTTTTTGCAAGGAAATTATTGAAAACTAATAAAGTCATGCCTAAAGGACACTGAAGCCAATTTGAAGGGATAATTCAAATAGAATCAAAAAGAATAATGATTGCAATAGATTGCAACACATCTTATACACAAAATGATCAAAATGATACTCAACCCCACAAAACTCATTGGTCACTATTGGATGTTGTTAGGGCAGTAACTCATTCTGAAAATGGACAAATGAAACCAGGATTTATCCTGCCTTTCCTATTTTAACTGTATTTTAGAGTAACTAAACATTTGATGAGAGTGAGTTCTTTATAGAAGAGTTCTAACTAATAAATGCAGAAGCAATGGCAGAATTAGAAAATCACATTTGCCAAACCCTAGTGAAATAGGCAATAGTGTCAATAGATTTTAAACACAGTAGGTGAAGAATTGATGAGGAGGTTCAGAATGCAGGGATTATGCTGACACCACTTGAACCAGCTAATCAGTCTTAGCACCACTAGACGAGGAACAGCCAGATCCCTTGTGCTTCATGACGTGATACAATAGAACATTCATAGCATTGCCTGTGAAATAACCTTGCTTAGTAATTGAATGTGAACTTACGAAACCTCTAGATCCAGTTACTGGTTTATATGAAATAACAAGAGTAAAGGAATAAGTTAAATAATAATCATAAGCAGTCAGCCGAATCCAGAAAGTAGGATTTGGTTACCAAGATCTAGGTGCTTTAGTAGGTAAGATTGACAGAAGACTGCTGCTGTAGAATGAGAAGTGAAGGATAACAATGAAATACCAAGTATGGACCTTTCAGGTGTCATTACATATCAGATATAAAAAGACGTTTTCGAGACATTTGGAGAGATTCAGATGTGGACTAGGTATTGAGTGATTAATAAGAATTATGACTGGGCTTCCCTAGTAGCTCAGTGGTAAAGAATCCACCCGCCAGTGCAGGAGACACAGGTTCAATCCCTGCTCCAGGAAGATCCCACATGCCATGGACCAGCTAAGCCTGTGGGCCACAGCTGTTGAGCCTGTGCTCTAGATCCCGGGAACAGCAACTAGTGAAGCCCACGCGCCCCAGAGCCCGTGCTTCCCAACGAGAGAAGCCACCTCAATAAGAACACAGCACAACTAGAGCAGCCCCTGCTCTCTACAGCTGCAGAAAAGCCCACACACAGCAGTGAAGACCCAATGCAGCCAAAAATAAATAAAGTTATCATTAACTCTGATGGTATAATAATGTTAAAGTGGTTTTTTTTTTTTAGGTCTTTATCAGTTAAAGATATATACTGAAATATGAAGGGGTGAGATGATGGATACCTGGGATTTACTTTTCAAAGACTTTAGAAAACGTAGAGAATCATAGATACAATTGACAAAATGTTGGTGACAGCTAAAGCTGGGTGATAGGTACATCAGGGCTCATTATGAGCTAGTCTTTCCATTTTTTATTATCTTTTATATGTCTGCGACAAAAAAAAAAAGATTGAGTAGCCTATAGAACTAACTGCCCAGCGGGGGCTGGGGGTTAGGTCTCCGGGGTTGTGCCCCAAGGAGCGGTATGCAACACCTCGCATGCAGAACTGATCGGGCATCCCATGTGCCTCTGCATGCTGACCTTTGCAGCTGGCCTGTTGACCCCAGTGGCACTGGAGACTGGAAGTTCCAGCTTGCCCTCCTGCCTCAGAATTTCCAGTGGCATTCTCCCAGTTGCTTTATGTTCCTAGCTTCCGTTGTAGAGCCTGGGGTCGGCGCTTTTGATTGGCAGAACCTCCATCTCAGGCCAGTACCCACAGCTGCAGAGAGGCTGGGAATACAAGTATGCAGTGTTTACCCTCTCAAGAGAGGGTGAGCTCTGCTCCTCACCAGGCCTTATGAGCTAGTGGATTCCGTGGTTATGAAAATGATATTCAGAAACTGGGCTGCCAAAAATAATGACACATACATTCTGTGATTAGTGTATTTATATTTCTGGGCCAGCTGAAGTACTGCAAAACAGTTTTTTATCCAGACCTTTTATTTTATTTGAAGAAAGATTCTGGTTGTGCAGCAGTGAGCTGGAGTTGGCACATGTAAGCAGAACCCCTGGTCTGGAAGAAATCTTTGTTATTTAGTTTAAGACTGAACTTGCAACATGGAAATACCCAGAGTTGATGGGTTTTTTAAGGGAATGGAAATATCTTGGCTAATGTTGAATATCTTAGCTAGTGGTAGATGGAGAAAATAAAAAGAATACAAAAATCTCAGCTTTTAACTATAGCCATTGATTTTATTTTCTCCCTTCAACAAGTTTCAGCCAATTACTCAGTACTCATGTATGCTGGTGAGGAGGGAATTGAAAATCTTGAATATCTGCTCTTTCTACTTCTCACATTTTGGTAGAATTGATAATGAGACTGCTTAAAAGCAGGCAGTAAGAGAGGCAAATAGGAATCAGCGTATGAATAATACACAGACCCTTCAATCAGAGTTTTAATAACTGTGATGGTGAATACCCTCTTTTGGTTCTTGTAACTAAAGTCTTGTCATCAGATACCAAGACCTTAAAACATGTTTTCATTATAGAATGATATTTGTGAAACTAATGTGGATTAGGTATCATGTAGAAAGCTATAGGACCTATAGTACATTCCATGTTTATCATGACAGTGTGTGCCTCAGCTGTGTGGCTCAGAAAGTCTAATTTTCCTTGCCTCTTAGCTTTCCAGTCCCTCATCAGTTGCTTTGGTCTGATAGCTCATAGAGAACTGTGGCTGTTCTGGTTGATTTTAATCAGTAAAGCTTTTTGAAGTTACAAACTGTTAATTGTTTGAGAACATCAGGTTACACTTTAGTTCAGATCTTCTAGTTACTCAGTAGCTGTAAGACTGCAAAAGTAATATACAAAAATACTAGGAGACCTTTTTTTTTCTCTTTTAAGTATAGCTCATATTTCCAAAGTATACTGGGCAGGATAATCTCTTAAGCTTCAGATTATTGCTACAACAAAAATGTGGACTTGGTTGACTAAAGCCGCTTTATTATAAATTGTGACATTACTGTTAATTTCATTTTTCAGTAATTTTTTCTTTTTATTTTCAGGAATACAGACAAGTGATCCTAATGCTGTGGTCATAGGATTGGCACCAGAACATTTTCATTATCAAATTCTGAATCAAGCTTTCCGGTGAGTCTCTAGCTATTATTTTTCATGTGATCATATACTCACTTCTTCTCTTCTTCATTTTTTCTTTAAATGATTTTATTCATATATTTCTCTATTTTGGGCTGTGCTGGGTCTTCATTGCTGTGTCAGCTTTCTCTAGTTGTGGTGAGCAGGGGCTCCCCTCTGGTTCTGGTGAGAGGGCTTCATTGTGGTGGCTTCTCTCGTGGAGCACAGGCTCTGGGCACGCGGACTTTAGTCGTTAGGGCTCCTGGGCTCTGCTGCACGGGCTTAGTTGCTCCGAGGCACTTGAGATCTTCCCCGTCACGGATCGAACCTGTGTCTCCTGCATTGGAAGACAAATTCTTCACCACTGAGCCACCAAGGAAGCCCTCCTTCTTCTCAAGTCTTTGTCATGTAAGGTTACACATGTTTTACTTTCTGACCATCTAGATTGTACATGAGAACAAATATCTTAAAGATCACTTCAAGATCAGTGTTAAACAATATTTATTACTGTCTTAGTTTTTTTTTTTAATAATCAATATGTTAAAACACAGTGATCACTGTGGTTTTTCTGGTTTATAGGATCAATATTCTGGGGCAGAAAATCATAGATTGCAGCTCTTAAGCTAAGAGTTTTATTTTTTATTGTCACTCCTGTGATTCTTCACTAACTGACTGACTAACTCTGAAGGAAAATAATATCCAGGCTGATTCACCCAAAATAGTAAATGTGATTCTCCCTCCAGCAAGAATCCAGGCTATCAAAAAAAGTTGTCAGGTTTGACCATACTTTTCAAAGAAAGTATTTGATGAGTGATAGTGGTAGTCTGATCTGGGGTTTTTGGCAGTAGGGAAGAAGAAAATTAGGTTCTGGTAGTGTCAACATGACTCGATGGACAGTTGGGTCAGGGGTGAAATCGAACAGTGAGTTGCGGAGGACGTCGAGATGTCTCAAGTGCGTGTGATGGAGAACGTGCCCTGTGTGGGCTCAGGAGGTGATATGTTTGGGGTGAGGTCCTTTGAACTGTGGGCATCTAAGTGGAGGTGTTCCAGCAGCTGTTAGTAGAAATTGGAGAACTGTCGCCTACAGGTAAACTGTTATAAATCTTCACTGTGTGTTTTACCTGTAGGAACTTCTCACTGCTGTTTCCAAAAGGCAAGCTGCACACTGGTTCTCCTACTTCCTAAAATAAATTGAATAAAAATTTATTTGCAGATCTGCCCTAGAATAAGACTGATTTTATTTTTCCCCTTGGATTTTTCATTTTTATAGATTTTTCATTTTTATAAACTTTTCATTTTTCATCTTGCCTTTTACTTCTTGTTGGATATTAAGCAGTGTGATTTGCCGTTAAATTTATGACAAGTTAAGTAGTCCTACACATTGCATAGAGGTACTTTAACTTAAAAAAGATATCTTTAACAGCTTAGTAAATTTTTGGAATTTAACATCATTTTCTTACCAGTGCAAAGGTATTCAATAATCATTCTAACTTATACTTGATGTAGAATTCACTTCTTGATGTAAATATATGTCCTAGAATCAGAATGTTAAAACTTGTTACAAGGTTCACACATCTAGGCACATTATTTGATCTTGAAGATGGCTATCCTCATGTACAATCTGTGTGGCCGGAAATACTACTACTGAATGCACTTTTGTCTGTGACTTTCAGTTACTGTGATAGTCAAGCCTTCGTTTAAATAAAAACAAATTCACTTTTTATAATTGCTCAGTAGACATTATTTCCCAGAGATCCATTGCTATGCCAGGTAACTTGAGTACTAAAATTTCCTTCCTTCACCTACTTCAGTTTTCTGTTCTAGCTTCTTTGGGGATAGAGGTACAGGGGATTATCTCACCTGCTCCTTAAATAAGGTCTGTAACTATACCAAAACCAGTTTTCATTTGAAATAGAGAATTTGCTATTATTTCTTACTTCTGAGTTTACCCCCTACTACATTTTTATTCATTTCTTGAACCACAGAATTCAAGGAGAAGGTATTGATTGATTTTAGCTGGTAATTTGGGAAGGACATATTTAATAGGAAGTTGGGAGGTCTCTGTCTTAGATAAATACTAGACTCAGGGTAATAAAAATGTATGTTGACATAGTACTGACTTTGTAATTGCTCGGATGCTGTCTTAATTAGTACACTTCCCTAACCATATTGATTTTTTTAAACACTACATTTTAAAGCATTATAGTGCACTTATAAGTCAACTCTAATTTCACAAATGCACTTAACAGCTGGGTGGAAAGTTAACAGAAGGATTTTAGGTCTTGCCCGTCTTTGCATATTGATGTCTCCACAGAGACTGTGCCTTCCAACCCATGACTACAGCTGTTTGGATTCTGAGTGGCAAATATAGACGTCTCAAATGAACCACCAATTAGTTAAATTACTATTCAGGTTTATAATGCAAATAAACATTGGATTTTAAATCCTGTTGCATTGAATACTAGCTTTAGAGGCATATTACCTGCAGGCAAATACATCAGCCTTCCATGTTACACAAATATGTCTAAAATGTCTGAATAAAATTGAGAGCACTGAATTTTAAAGGATTGATTTTAGGGAAGGATAGGAACCACCAGTAAGGAATAAAGGTGATTTGGGTTTGGATTCTATGAGACATTCAAATCCTAAAAGCCATTGCTGTCTTTTTTCCTTTTGCCTAGTACTAAAAGGTAAAAAGTATAATATAATAAATACCCGTATGTCTATCAACCAATTTAAGAAATACAAGTTATCGACATGTTTGCTATCCCATATCTGTCCCTCCTCAATTTTGTTAGCCAAAGCCCAAAAGTAATCAGGATTGTGAATTTTGTGTTTATCATTGCATTTCTTTATACTTGTAACACATACATAAGTATTTCTGGACAATATAAACACATACATAAAGTATTATCTTGCATGTTTTATACTTGATATGTTCATCAGTTTGCTTTCTTCTCTAGAAATAATGTATGATTCATCAATATGAATACCTGTAGGTCCAGTTCATTCATTTTCTCAGTTGTCTTATACCACCCTGTAGGAAGGTCTTTTTTTATCTTCTGACCTATGAGGGAAAAAAAGCTTCAGCATTTTAGTAATGGACCAATTTTAATTAAATTTGATGTTATCTATTAGGAGAAACACTACCTGGGCAAGCAGATCACTTAATCTAAATGAACTTAGCGTTAACAAGCCTAAAAAGTAAGTAATACATCATTGTGGAAATTTTGAAATGCTCAAAAAAGAAATGTGAATAAACAAAATTACCCATGATTCTCCATCTAAAAGATCTACAGTTAATATTTTAACATATGACTAGTTTGTTTCCAGGCACATATATATAGCCAAAACTGAGAACGTATGTATGCTATGTGGTAACTTGCCTTTTAAGTTTTTCTATATGCTTAAATATTCTTCTAAAACATACTTGATTCCCAGAGCATATTCCACTTTAAAAAGTGTCGTATATTTCTGATTGTTGCTTATTTCCAGGTTTTATGAGTTGATTTTTTTTAAGAAACTTCTGAACATGTTTGTTAAGCAATGGTTATGTTTCTGTAACATGTTTTCTCAGAAGTATAATTGTGGGACCCCAGGAATTTTGGGAAAAAACTACATGGAATTGCTTAACCTAAGAAAAGTTCACAGAAAAAAATATTTTTCTAAATTAAGAGCAGCTATCCTCCAGCTTCTTGAGGAGCTTATTAAATGTTGTTACAACTAAAGATAAGTGACATCACAGCTTTCACATTTAAATGCAGAGGTGAAGGCTGCTTTAAAAAAAGAAAAAGTTTTATGTTTTGAACACTTTGTTAATGACTTCTTTCTGTAATTGTTACAAGGTATGAGAATCCTTCAGAAGTCTTAGAGGTATGCAGAAATCAGTTTCTCCTGTGTTTTGGGAAGCGATTCTTATCCCCATAAATGGTTTCTGTTGAATGTTGGATTGCTTTCCTATCCCCTTCTCATTAAGAAAAATAAAAAGTTTTATATTTAAGATATTCAGTTCCTTAGAAAGGGAAAAAGGGAAGGGGAGGGGAGAAAACAACAGAAATCAGTTTCTGCCTTTGTACAGCAACTCCTGAATCTTGTCTTAAGAGCCCTGGCTTAAGGAATTCTAGAATAGTGTGGCAGCAGGGCTTAAATTATAAATATTTCTATGGGCTTTTTCCATTTTGAAACAGCTGACTGCTATGCAGTCTTTTTAATTAAAGTCCAGACTATAAAAATAAAACACTCTGGAGATGAGAAATTGTTGAAGACTTAAGAACTTGAGTTATTTAAAGCATTCCATTAGTACATGCCGAAGAAAACTTTATATGCCAATTTGAAGATCACGGAATACAGAATTGAGTTTAATGTCAGTCACTACTCATTTTTTAATTAACTGGGGAGATTCTTTTATGATCAAGGCAACTCTTGCCACTCTAAGTAAAAGGTTTAGGTGAGTAAACTACATAAATACAATGTTACTGATCTTTTAAAATTTGATGTGTAATATTACTCATTGGAAGGAAAGTTATGACCAACCTAGACAGCATATTAAAAAGCAGAGACATTACTTTGCCAGCAAAGGTCTGTCTAGTCAAGGCTATGGTTTTTCCAGTGGTCATGTATGGATGCGAGAGTTGGACTATAAAGAAAGCTGAGCCCCGAAGAATTGATGCTTTTGAACTGTGGTGTTGGAGAAGACTCTTGAGCGTACGTTGGACTGCAAGGAGATCCAAGCAGTCCATCCTAAAGGAGATCAGTCCTTGGTGTTCATTGGAAGGACTGATGTTGAAGCTGAAACTCCCAATAGTTTGGCCACCGTGATGTGAAGTCACCTTCACCTGACTCATTTGAAAAACCCTGATGCAGGGAAAGATTTGAGGGCAGGAGGAGAAGAGGACGACAGAGGCTGAGATGGTTGGATGGCATCACTGACTCAATGGACATGGGTTTGGGTGGACTCTGGGAGTTGGTGATGGACAGGGAGGCCTGGCGTGCTGCAGTACATGGGGTCTCAAAGAGTCGGACACGCCTGAGCTACTGAAATGAACTGAACTGAACTGATATACAGTAAAGTATACAGACTGTCAGTGTACAGCTCAGTAAAAATTGACACATAGAATCAGCAGCATAACCCCCACTCTGATCAAGATACAAAACATTTCCAGCACCCTAAAAGGTTCTCTGTTCTAGTCAGTACCACACCTTCCTCAGGGAAACCATTACTCTGACTTCTGTCAGTATTGCAAGTTTTCCGTCTTCATATGATTGAAATCATACAGTTGTAGCATTTTTTTTTTTAGTCTGCTTTTGAGATTTATCCAGGCTGTTGCATGTAGCAGTACTTTGTTTTTGCTTTGTTTGTTCTTTATTTTTGTTGTGGTATTGTAGTCTATTGTATGGCAGTTCCACAATTTATTCAATCAGTAATGGACATTTGGATTTTTCCATTTTTGGCTCTTAAGAAAGCTGCTATGAACATTTGTGTACATGTTTTTTGGGGACATACCCATTTATTTCTTCTGGGTCTGTGTCTGGAAGTGAAATTACTGGATAATAGACAAGTGCCTGCTTAGCTTTAGTCCATATTGCTAAGTTATTTTCCACAGTGATTTTATGGAGTCATATGTTCCCACCAGCTCTGAACCAGAGTTCCACCAGTCTCTCCTCAGTCTGTGTCACTGTGGCTGTTTTTTCTGGTGTGTTTAGTAGTCTCTTACTGGGTTTCAATGTGTATTTCCCTACTGAGTAGCGTTGTTGAAGCCTTTTCACATACTTACTGGCCATTGGATAACTTGTTTTGCGATCTCCCCATTCAAGTCTTTTTTCCTTTCTGAGGGTTATAGTTTCCTTAGAGGTTTGTTGGAGCCCTGTGTGTGCTATGTATACAAGTCTTTGGTTAGATATATGTCCTAGAGATATCTTATTTCTGTCGGTGGTTTGCATTCTTTTAACAGTATGAGAACAGGACGTTTTTAATTTTGAGGGAGTCTTAATTTGTTTGTATTTTCCTCTGTTGTGTTTAAGAAATTTTCGCCCACCTCAGGGTCATGAAGATATTCTCCGTATGTTTTCTCCTGCAAGCTTTATTGTTCTGCCTTTAGCAGTTAGGTCTAGGGCCTGTTTTGAATGGACTTTTATTGAATTGTGTGAAGTAAATTTCACTTTTTTCTTTACAGATATCCCGTTGTTTCTGCAACATTTACTGCATTAGATCCATTCTTTAAAGAGCCTCACAGATTTGCAGTGATGTTTTAGTGCTTTGACATAAATCAAGTGACTATATAAGTGTGGCTCTTTCATATTTGTGCAGTTTCACACTGTCTTGAATACTACAGCTTTACAATAAATCTTAACGTCTGGTAGCATACATTCTTTAATTCAGTCCTTTTTAAGATTCTACATCCTTTCCATGTAAATTTTGGAATCAACTTGTCTGTTTCTACGAAAAAAAAATAGGCTCACTAGGAGTTTGATTGGTCTTTCATTAAATCTACAGATTTGGGTAGAACTTAATAATAATGTGCTGCCAGTGTATGAAAATGGAATATATCTCCATTTATTTCAGTTTTATTTTTACATTTTTCATCAGTGTTTTGCAATTTCTAGACTATAGGTTAGTTGTTTGGTTAAGTTAATCCTTCTGTTTCCTGCTTGATGTGATTGTAAGTAGTTTGTTAAATTTTGTTTTTAATTGTTCATTGCTAATATTTAGAAATATAATTGAGATTTTGTATGTTAACCTTGTGTTTATTCATTGACCTTACATTCACTTGCTAATTCTAATAATTTATTTGTAAAATCTTTTGAATTGAATTGTCTACATAGATAATTGTGTCAACCACAAATAATGACAATTTTACTTCTCCCCTACCAGTCTTTGTATTTTCATTTCTTTTTCTTTATTATACTCTCTGGGACCCCAACTACAATACCAAACAGAAGTGGTGATAGTTGGTAGCCTACTATAAGTGAGAAAATTGCTGTGTTAATATGACAGTGGAGATATTCTGGGGGTTTCAATTAAGTGTTGATGGGATTCTCTCTTGATATATTTAATGATTTACTATTGTTTTGATTTGAACTTTTGGTAGTTTGTGTTTGTCAGATTGATTGGTGTTCGTTTTAATTGTATTGAGCGTCCAGTTTTTTGGTGGTGGTTCTGGGTTTTTGAGGGGTGTGTGCAGGGTCTTCGTGGCCGCCTGCTGGCTTCCTCTGGTTGTGGCAAGTGGGGGCTCTCTCGCCGTGGTGCACAGGCTTCTCATTACCGTGGCTTCTCTCGTTGCGGAGCATGGGCCCGGGGCACGGGCTCTGTAGTTGCGGGGCACAAGCTTAGCTGCCTCGCCGCAGGTGGAGTCTTCCCAGGCCAGGGATCAAACCCGTGTTCCCTGCGTCGGCAGGCAGATTTTTAACCATTGGACTACCAGGGAAGTCCATGAAGGTCAAGATTTTGGCATCCTCTAGTTGTTGTTCTCAACTCTGGACATTTTTGCTCCCAGGGGGACATTTGCCAATGTCTGGAGACACTCTTGGTTGTCACAACTGGGGGGAAAGAGTACATCTGACATCTAGTGGGTAGAGGCCATAGATGCTGCCAAACATCCAACAGGGTATAATACAGCCTCCTCTCACAATAAAGCATTTTTCAGTAAAAAATGTCAAAGGTGTTGAGGTTGAAAGACCTACTCTGATTCAGTTCCTTCATTTGATAAGAAACCAAGACCCAAAAATGTGAAGTGATTTGCTGTTACCTGTTTTAAGTAGCACAGACACTACCCTTCCCATATTTATGAATAAAAATAATTATCACTACTGTCAGATACTATGAAAAAGTTTACATATATCATCTTTATTCCCCAAAATGGTAAGCATTATTCTCCATGTTACAGATCAGGATAAGGATACTGAGGCATACAGTGCTTCATCCATTAATGAATTTATTCAGTAAGTATCTAGTGAAAGGTCCCAGAGTTTGTTTGGGCTTTTTTTTTTTTTTAATAATTTTATTTATTTATTTATTTTATTTTTTGGCTGTGCTAGGTCTTCATTGCTTTGTGTGGGCTTTTCTCTAGTTGGGGCCAGTGGAGGCTACTTTCTAGTTGTGATGTGTGGACTTTTTATCGTGGTGGCTTCTCTTGTTGCAGAGCACAGGCTCAGTGCGTGGGCTTCAGTAGCTGTGGTGTGTGCGCTCAGTAGTTGGGGTTGCTGGACTCTAGAGCCCAGACTCAGTAGTTGTGGCCTATGAATTTAGTTGCTCCGCGGCATGTGGGATCCTCCCACCCCAGGGATCAAACTCACGTCTCCTGCATTGGCAGGTGGATTCCTTACCACTGAGCCCCTGGAGAAGTGCCCCACGGCTTGATTTTGATTTTTTTTTTTTTTTTTGAAGTAAGAAACACAGTGATGAGCAAAACTGATGGGCATAGTGGAGATTATATGCTAGCGAGGAAGACAAACCAAACTCAGCTGAGTAAGAATTATCAACTATGGAAAGTTGATAGAAAGGAAAAAAGATGAGATGGAGCTGAACTGTGAGGAGGAAGTCCACTTTGTAGGGAGATTGGCAATGGCGGCTTCTGTGTGCTGACTTCAAGCTGAGATCTGACAGGTGAGCAGAAGAAAGCCGTGTGCAGAGTATGGGGCAGTGTTTCAGGAAGAGGGAACACCGTGTGGGGGCTGAAGCAGGAAAGAGTTTGGCCTTTTGGTGTGTAGTCAGCAATAGGGAAGGTGTCCTGAGATTGGAGATGTAAACGGTGGCCAGATGAAGCCAGGCCTCACTGGCTGCAGAGAGGACTTTGGATTTTATACTCTTTGCAGTAAGAGGTTATTTTTTTTTACGCTGAGCAGGGACATACATGATCTCGCCTGTACTTTTAAAACTCCTTCTATTGCCTGTACTACGGGTTGGTATAATAGGGCAACAGCAGAAAGCAGGAAGACGAGTTGACTATTGCAGAGGTTCAGCTGAGAAAGTAAGACTGGAAACGTTTTTATTTTTCTTTTGGACTTGGAAGTTACTGGATATGCTAATAAAGGGATATGGAAGGGTGAGGGAAAGTAAAAACTTAAGGTTCACTGCTGGGTTTCTGGCTTGTGCAATGGGGTGGATTTACTAAGTTGAGAAAGATTGGGGGAGAGTCGTTTGGGGCAGTGGGAAGAAAAGGACTCACTAGTTTGATGTTGGGCAAATGGGAAGCTTCTGGCAGTTGCTTAAGCTGCCATGTAATTCATTTCCACATGCTCCATCTTCAGCAGAAATGGTAAAAAGTTGCTCTTGTTTTTGTTTTTTTTTCCTTAGAAAAGTGGTTTTCTGGAGTTCTGGGTTCCTGCTCTCCTTGGTCTCAGCTGGCATTGCCGGATGATCTTGTAAAATGGAGTGTGCTGGACTTGGTGTTCTTTACCATCCCTTTCAATAATGTGCTTCCTGGCTAGGTCTTTTTTGTAGTTTTTTCCCTTGGCCTACATGGAATTTATAGCCAAGGATTTCTGCATGAGGCCTTCTTGATGCCTTTTTCCTTGTTTCTTGTACCTCAATGGACTTATAGTCAAATAGAGATAGAAAATCCTCAGATTTCTTGTCGATGTGTTACTTCTGATAACAAAGAAATCAATTGCCCTGCCTAGGAAGTGTACAAACACATCTAAGTAGTATGGTGTCTATTTTCTCTTATTTTTGGAAGTGTTAACTATTAAAAAAAAAAAAAAACTTTTAATCTGTGTCCTAGAAAATAATTTACCTTTCAGTCTACCCTGAACATGCCTTGGCTCTTGCTAAGATTCAGTAAATCTTCTACTATACAGAGAAGAATGACAGAAGCAGGAACCACTTCCCTGAGAGATGCCTGTCTTCTCCAGGCCCATGTGGAACCAGTTCCCATTTAGAGAAATGCAGAGGAACCCACAGCTTCAGCCCTTCCAGGGAAGGCTCTAAAGCACTGCCTGGGAATTAAGTACACACATCCATCAAGCTGATAAGTCTTACATCCAGTTAATACATAATAAAATATTAACAAAGCTAAATCAAGTGAGTTTTTAGTTTAGCTGTGTAAGTGAAAAGCAATTTTGAGGTCTGTTGCATAAAGAATTCCAGTTCCGTGGTAGAGTAGCAAATAAATGGGATTGGGGGCAGGGTGACAAAAGGGGAGATAGATAAATCACTCATTATTCTCTTGTTTCGATCAGCTGTGGTTCTTTAGGGCCAGCATAGTGGCCTTATCAGGTTTCCTAACCGTTGGATTTTAAGATCTGCTTAAGAAATAAATTTGTATTAATATTAGAGAATAAATTTGAAGGATCCATCCTGTGCTGTGAGCAATTCGTAGTAACTAACAATAAGACCCTGTAATAGGCCAGTATTGGTTTTTACTTAATAAAATATTTAATCATAAATGTCTGAATCCTGCATCTCCCACAGGAAGGCATTTCCATGCCCACTGACAAGAATAATTTAGCAGTTTCATAGTTGAGCGCTTAATTACTCATAATTGTGAAGGGTAAGATGTGATGAATTCTGCCTCAATGGACATACTAAATATTTTAACTAAGTAGATGACTTAAAGTAAATTAAGCTAGTGAGATCATTTATTCCATTGGTTAAAAGCAGCTTAGGAAGACAGTCATGTCCCGTATATGACTCGATGATAATGGGTGTGTGACTCTTGCTGTGTGACTGTATGTAGGCAGCAGTGTTGGGATGGAAGGCAGATTATTTGTGGATGGGATTGTGGGGCTTGGGGGATTTCTTTTGTTATGTTTTGCCTGAGTCATTAATGAGGATCCTTAACTGTATGCAGTTTGGTTCTCTAACGAGAAAACTCTTCATGCCCTTTCAGTTGGTGTGAGAGTGTTTGTCCTACATCAGGAAAAAGGAAGGGACTTGACATTTCCCCTTAAGCCTTACTGCTTTGTCCTTCAGTGAAAATGGCCTGATTTTCAGAGTAACAGCAGAAGCAGTCAAAGGGTAAAATGAAGAGGGGATGATACAAGCAGAAAATATTTGTAAAATGCTCTATGAAATTTCTGAATTAGAATCTTACATTTTGGAGTAGAGAAAAGAGGGAGCCAGGTATTTTAGGAGTTAGCTAAACGTGTCACTGCACAGCAGTTGAGTCATATTATAACAGGCTCAGGAGCCTCCTGCTTACCATTAGGGAGGTTGAAACAACTTGTCTCATTAAGTTAAGCTTCTTCCCTCGAGTGTCTTATTTAGCTTTACTTCTCTTAATTCTCTTTCCCTGATGAGTTGGGTAAAGTGTCTGAAACCACTAAAGGTAAAAGGTTGAAGCAATCCCAAATTTAATAATCTATCACCTTTCTTTAGTGTATCTGAGTGTAATTCCCAGCAGTCCTAGCAAATTCATTAGAAGACAGCAAGTCATTAAAAGTTAATATGAAACTATTTGTTTCTGTGAGTGAATAAAACCACTTTGTTGTAAGTCTGACATTCTTTTCCACTCATAAAAAAGCCTTGCTTTTAGCCAATTACCATTGTCTCTGTCTGTCTAGGTTACTCCTGGATGGAGCGCCTCTGATAGCAATCCACAAAGCCAGGTATTACAAGAGGAAAGATGGCTTAGCCCTGGGGCCTGGACCATTTGTAACTGCTTTAGAGTATGCCACAGATACCAAAGCCACGGTCGTGGGGAAACCAGAGAAAACGTTCTTTCTGGAGGCGTTGCGGGGCACTGGCTGTGAACCCGAGGAGACCGTGATGATTGGAGATGTAAGTAGAAAAGCCCAGGAAGTGCCCTGGGCTCACCTGTCCTGCTGGAAGGAGCCAGCTTCAGAGCACTGCTTCGAAACACAAGCAGACCCGTTACTGGTGATTGTCAGATGGTAATAAGAGGCCGCCCATAAAGCAGGCTTTCCAGTAGTTGCTTACTGGTATTCTAAAGAACTGAAATGTTGATTATTTCTGACAATCTTCATAGTGTGATGAGATATATACAATTCAAAAGACCACCAGATACAAGACAGTTAAATGCTTTATATGTATTTTTGAAGAAAACTTAAATTTTTTTTTGACTATTCGTTAATGCAGAGACCACCTGTACCTAAAGAGTTCTCTCACTGTTGATTTTTTTTTCCTAGTATATGCTTTATGGAAGAACTTCCCAATTTGCCACAGATAGCTAAAGATAATGATTGCCCAGGCCTTTGAGTGGCAGGGCTGGCCCTGGTGACCAGATGTCCTAGCCAGTGTGACCTTTGGCTATGAGCACATTGTCAGTTTACCCTGGTAAGAAAGGCAATACCAAAGAATGTTCAAACTGCTGCACAACTGCACTCATCTCACACACTAGCAAAGTAATGCTCAAAATTCTCTAAGCCAGGCTTCAACTGTACGTGAACCGGGAACTTCAGATGTTCAAACTGGATTTAGAAAAGGCAGAGGAACCAGTGATCAAATTGTCAACATCCATTGGGTCATCAAAAAAGCAAGAGAGTTCCAGAAAAACATCTATGCCTGCTTTACTGACTATGCCAAAGCCTTTGACTGTGTGGATCACAATAAACTGTGGAAAATTCTTCAAGAGATGGGAATACCAGACCACCTGATCTGCCTCCTGAGAAATCTGTATGCAGGTCAAGAAGCAGAAGTTAGAACCGGACATGGAACAACGGACTGATTCCAAATAGGAAAAGGAGTACGTCAAGGCTGTATATTGTCACCCTGCTTATTTAACTTATATGCAGAGTACATCATGAGAAACGTTGGGCTGGAGGAAGCACAAGCTGGAATCAAGATTGCCGGGAGAAATATTAATAACCCCAGATATGCAGATGACATCACCCTTATGGCAGAAAGTGAAGAAGAACTAAAGAGCCTCTTGATGAAAGTGAAAGAGGAGAGTGAAAAAGTTGGCTTAAAGCTCAATATTCAGAAAACTAAGATCATGGCATCTGGTCCCATCACTCCGTGGCAAATAGATGGGGAAACAATGGAAACAGTGAGAAACCTTATTTTGAGGGGCTCCAAAATCACTGCAGATGGTAATTGCCGCCATGAAATTAAAAGACGCTTGCTCCTTGGAAGAAAAGATGTGACAAACCTAGACAGCATATTAAAAAGCAGAGACATTACTTTGCCAACAAAGATCCGTCTAGTCAAATCTTATGGTTTTTCTAGTAGTCATGAATGGATGTGAAAGTTGGACTGTAAAGAAAGTTGAGTACCGAACAATTGATGATTTTGAACTGTGGTGTTGGAGAAGACTCTTGAGAGCCTTTGGACTGCAAGCATATCCATCCAGTCCATCCTAAAGGAAATCAGTCCTGGGTGTTCATTGGAAGGACTGATACTGAAGCTCCAATACTTTGGCCACCTGATGGGAAGAACTGACTCATTTGAAAAGACCCTGATGCTGGGAAAGATTAAAGGCAGGGGGAGAAGGGGACGACAGAGGATGAGACGGTTGGATGGCATCCCTGACCTGATGGACATGAGTTTGAGTAATCTCCCGGAGTTGGTGATGGACAGGGAAACCTGGCGTGCTGCAATCCATGGGGTCACAAAGAGTCGGAGATGACTGAGCGACTGAACTTACTGGGAAAACATTATTTTCTATGTGTGCTGTGAGGGGAAACCACTGGAAAGCACACTACCTTGTGGTCAGTAGGTGGGAGGATTATGTTTCAATTTTGAATAATAATGCCTTAGGCTGGAAGGGCCCATCGAGATTGTCTGGTCCAAACCTCCTCACTTTACAAGCTGAGAAACCTTAGCCCAGAGAGGTAGGCCTCATGACGGAAGTCCCAGGGCTGCTGAGTGGCATGGCTGGAAGTAGGGCCCGAGGCCCCAGGCTCCCTCCAGAAGCAACTGTAGGTCCCGCTGTGTTGAACTGTGCTGCTGCTCAGGGACCACAGTCCTCCTGACTGCCCCCTTCTGCTAGGTTCCTGCACCAACACCCACCAGATATCACTGGACTCAGTCCTGCTTTGAAAAACCATCTTTTCAGTAACAACTTGTCCCTCTGGCAGGCCTTTAGCTGACTTTTCTAGGCAAATGTGTATTCAAGAAAGTGGTTACCTTAGCCTGGAGATTTCAGAATTCTTTGTCCCTGGAGACCCTGCTATTGGCACAACATGGAAGGTGGGAAGGGCATGCGATAGCAGAATTCAGCTGCACGGAGGGTTGTTGTCTGAGAGAGGGGTAGCTTTCCCTCCCTTTTCATGTCTACATTTTCCCACCTCCTTCTTCCTTTCCCTCTCCCCTGTCTTGCCTGCTTCAACAAGGCAGGTTTAGATGCAACAGAAAAGGTTTTGAGTTAGACCTTGAGTGAAGATTTTGACAGAAATTCTGAGACTCATTTCCAAGGGTGGTTGTTAAATTACATGAATGATTTTAAGGGAAAAGTTTTTCTTTGAGCATGATCTGAATAAATTCTGCTTCTAGACATGAGATGGCAGGATTGATTTTATTGATGTTTCTCCCAGTTCTTGAATTTTTATTGCCTTGCATTTATCACAATTAGCTGAGTATATTCACCCCTATCTTGAGTAAGAATTGAAAAACAAGAGCTTCCCTTTTAAACTGGTCTGTTATTCCTAAGTGTGAAGACAGTCTCAGAATCTGTTGAAGTATACGATCTGACTTGCTTCCTCCTATTACTGACAGTTGGATGAAAAGTAAGGATAATGTCTTGCGTGGGCAGCATGAGAGCTGTCTTCTGAACCTAGTTCACTCACTGCCCTGCAGTTGGATCATTTGCCTTAAGAGCTGCCAAATGATAAAATATCTTTTTTCCATGATCTGCTTTAAAAGGAGATAGATGGGAACTTCCCTGGTGGTCCAGTGGTTGAGACTCTGCTCCCAGTGCAGGAGACCCAGGTTTGATCCCTTGTCGGTGAACTAAATCCCACATGCTGCAACTAAGACCTGGTGCAAACGAGTAAATAAAAATAAAAAATATTTAAAAAAAAGAAATAAGATGGACATGTGGCAAAACATGAAGGCTTGTCAGTGCCCTTTTCATGTTTGGTTACCAGGGTTACTACTCTGTTTTCTACCTCTGCCTCCGTGATGCTTCCCTTTACAGTTGGTGTGCTCCCTCAGACTATTACACATGGGTTTATCCTTTTTTATACCTCCCTCGCTCTCGTTTTAAGAAAAAACATGGGATTGCAGTTGGCCATCCCAGCCTAATAAATTGCTGGTAGGTTGGTTGGTTGGCGAGCTCATTGAAGACACTGGACTAAACGCTTCGTCACGCTTTTCTAGGACTGCAGAGATGATGTTGGTGGGGCTCAGAATGCCGGCATGCGGGGCATCTTAGTCAAGACAGGTACGTATCTTCTGTACAAGCTTTCTCTGAAACAGAATGGTAGAATACACCATTCTTAAAGAATAGTCTTTGAAAAAATGGCAAAGCCCACTGGGTACTTTAATTATTTTTCTGCCACAAAGCAAAAATAAAGTGGGCGTAGGATTGCAGGGAAGAAAGATGATGTGAGCTAGGAAGATCAGATCTGAGTTCAGAGGTGTTTTCACACTTTCTCAGAGATAGTCATACACAAGACAGTTAGCCTTTATATGATTTTATGGATATACAAATCACCAGTTGACCAAAAACCCATTGATCGTGGGGCTCTGTAAAAATATCCTTTCTTTTTGCACTAGGTATAAAATGATGTTGACCTCTTTGGGGACTGACTAGCTAAGTGATAACTTTGTGTTAATGTTGTTTTAAAAACACATAAAAAAACTTTTTTCTTGTCTTTTCATGTACTGTTTTAGTAACAATTTCCTATATCAAAATTAAGTAAACTGGGTGTGGTCCCTCAAGTATATTTAAGGAAAGGGAAAGAACTTAATGGGGAAGCCTCAGCTGATACAGTATCATGATGACAGCAGACCAGTTAGGTGTCTTGGGTCTAGGTCTCAGCTGTACACTGACTCTGAGATTCTGTCAGAACCCTTCACCTCTTGGGGCTGTTTATAGATGATGGGGCTGGACTGCTCCCTTGTAGCTCTGTGCCATTTTCCAGTGTGGAGTGTGATGAATAAAATCCTCTCAAGGTAAGGAAAGACAAGGCATGACAGCTGTGGGTGGGCGTGTACTTCTGTGCTGAGAACGTGATCAGCCTTTCCAGATAAAGTGAACAGGTCTCCCCCACACCTGCTGCCAGAGGGTACCTACTGAGCTTAGAACTAATAGCACATGTTTGAGGATGACACAGGGGTCCGTTCCAAGAATTGTCATCAGACTCTGATCAATTAAATAGCAGATAAGGGTTTCTGTGGGCTTCCCTGGTGGCCCAGCAGTTAAGAATCTGCCTGCGGAAAAAAAAAAGAATCTGCCTGCGTATGCAGGAGATGCGGGTTCAGTCCCTGGGTTGGGAAATCCCTGGAGAAGGAAATGGCAACCCACTCCAGTATTCTCGTCTAGAAAATCCCATGGACAGAGGAGCCTGGTGGGCTGCAGTCCATGGGGAGAGTCCGAGTAGTGACTGAACAGTAACAGCAGAAGATTCCATAAATGGCTCTTTGAGTTCATATGCCTGGCTTCATACAGGTTGTCCAGAAAAGGGAGGATTTATACAGTCATAGAAGACCTGCCACCAGGAAATTTTTAGAAAAACGTATATTTACTCATGACTGTGATGTTTGTTCAAGAAAATGTGGTTGCATGAAAGCTATTTTGAATTTAAAAACAAACAAACAAACACGAGATGCTTCTATAATTGAATAAGAGGTACTTCCCAGGCCCTGTGCGTGGGGCTGGCTTCCCAGGTGGCACTAGTGGTAAAGAATCTGCTTGCCAGTGCAGGAGATGCAAGAGACTCAGGTTTGATCCTTGGTTCAGGAAGATCCCCTGGAGTAGGTAATGGCAACACACTTCAGTTTTCTTGCCTGGAGAATCCCATGGACAGAGAAGCCTGGTGGGCTGCAGTCCATGGGGTTGCAAAAGAGTCAGACACAACTGTGCAGCTGAACACACACAGTGTGAACGAAGAGGGAAACAGTCTTCTCATGCAGGAGGTGTAGGGGTGAACTGGTGGAACCTTGCAGATGGTGACTCTAGTCACTTTAGAACTAACAGTGTTTTTGCACATTTCTCATTCAAAATGATCACCGCTTTCCCTGGAACATCACTTTGCTTTGATGGAAGCGAAGAGGATGACGGGACATATCAGGGAATCAAGAAAAACAGGCGCACTCATCATCTTTCCTTGTGTGTGAATTTTCAGATTCCTGACATTGACCATTTTATGATCCGGTCATTGAGGAAATCCACAGATAACTATTTCTATTCTTGCGTTCCCGTGAACATTTCCTTTCTTAGCTCACATAATTAAGGATTTACACCAAGTATTAAAACTGCTGTTCTACCAGTGTCTTGTGGGCCCAGCTCCCCCGAGCTGGTCGCCGTGGTTCTGCCTTCTTTTCTGACTGGCCGTTGGCTGTGGTCAGCCCATCACAGAGGGCTTAGAGAAGCCAGCAGCTCCACACAGTCACATCTAAAATGTCTAACTTAGTTATGTAGCTAAGTTCAGCTCATGAAAACAGGCCCATTTGTACTGTCCATCTTTGGTCAGGGGAAAAAAAAAAAAAAAATCCCAAGTAAGACCACTGTTCTGCAAGCGTACAGAGCTGCTGGTTCCACTGATGGATTTGAACTGAATGCAGTGGACAAGTGCTCAGCTTCCCAGTGTTGAAAATTACCATGGAAATTTTCACTTATTCAGTGGTCTTGAGTAATTTGTTTCTCAGTAACACAAGTTAAATGCTCAGTATACATTTGCTCCATGATTTGTTAATAAAGACTTTTGACTAGCCCTGACCAGAATCTAATTCTATTTAGCATGTAAAACAGTGACCTAGGAGAGACGGGATCACCCTTTGTCCAATGTTGTCAACATGGCTTCCAGCGTTCTGCCTCCGTGTACATTTATTCATCCAGGAGAGTACTCAGACTGCCGTGCTGAGTCAGGCGTGAGTGACGGTGGCCTGCTCCACTCACTTGGCCAGCACTGTTGAGCACCTGCCACATGCCAGACACAGTGCAGGTTGCTAAAACTTGCACACATACGTAAGCCGCTGTGTCAGTTTGTACTTTGTAGAAGCCCCAGGGCCAGACCAAGCAGAAGCATGCTGCAAGCCCTTCTCTCCATGGCTAAGAACCCTGACTTTCACACATTGGTCCTTAGACAACTAGATCCAAGGAGTGGGTGGTATAGTAAAAAGTAGTCATTAACTTACCTGTGAGACCAAGCAGAAACCTTTCAAAGGGTAACTCAATGGGATTTAAGCTTAAGAAGAAATGAGCAGGAGAGTTTGCTGTGTGGACCATGCTGTGGACAGGTGCCTTGAGGATGCTGGGGAAGTTTACCTTTGTGCGTTTGATGCTGGCTCCTTTCCTGTAGGAATTCACAAGTCAGCAAAGCAGGACAGGAGCAATGTCACCACCACAGTGCCACGTTGTGGGCTGGGGGTTTTCAGGCTTCGTGTTTGCTGGACAAAACCTCTTAGGTAGTTGTAGAAAACAAAAGGGACTGTATTGTAGAAAATGGTGAGCCTATTGTTTGGAAGCCTAGATTTAGGCAGAGAATACTGGAAATTGCAGAAAAATAAATAGAGGCTCACAGAAAGGGTGATGAGAGAGCATGCAGAAAGGGCAAGTGCAGAGGCCGCACCAAGGCCGCAGGGCAGATGGCCTCATCCCCAGGGCCTTGATAGAAGCAGTGTTCTGCACCCCGCCCCCCCACCTCCATCCCTTCTTTCCTTCCTTCTTTCTTTAATTTAACAAGTGCTACAGAATGCCTACCGTGTGAGGGGTGCTGAGTTGGGTGACTGAGGGCCGGGTAGGCAACAAGACATTTGGGGCTCCTTCTGAAGAGCACTGGGACACATTAAGGGTGTCTAAATGGGGGTCATGCACGGCCTGATGTACATGTGTCAGATCAGCTCTGTGACCCTGTGTGAGCACTTCCTCTGCTGTGCTGGGCTGTTCATTTGTGGGTCTTGAATTCCTCAGTGCCCTGCCGGGCAGCCTGTCCGCCAGCCTGCACGTGAGCACCGTGACCATCCGTCTCTCCCTGCCCGGCGCGCTCATTTGCCCGTTCACAGGCTTCCTGCTGGGCAGCAGCACATGCAGTCCCAGTCACCCGTGAGCTGACGAGGCCTCTGTCCTGTGGGGTCTGGGTCTCGTGTAAAAGCACTGATTTAATCACCGTCCGTGTCTTTAGGGCTGGTGGGGGAGGAAAACGAATTTCACCAGGTGAGGAGATTTGAGGGCACCCTTAACTGTCAGGTGACCCAGTACCTGGGATCCGGCATCCGTTGCTGAGAGACCAGAGGGCCTGGGAAATGCTCAACACGTCGGGCTTTGGATTGCCTCGTGGCATCCTGCAGCCTGGATGGAAGGTGCTTTGGGGGCTCTGGAGCCCCCGATTCTCTCGGCGCTGTCAGGGCGGCCTGTGGGGGCCCGGTTGCTCACGGGCCGTGATTACTCTGGCGTCCTGACAGTAGCCTTTGTTCACGGGCTTTACTTTCATTTCAGGGAAATACCGAGCAGCAGACGAAGACAAAATTAACCCAGCTCCTTACTTAACCTGTGAGAGCTTCCCGCATGCCGTGGACCACATTCTGCAGCATCTGCTGTGAACCGTCTGAAGCAACTTGAAATGCAGCTTTTCATCGACTGGAATGAATCCCTCAACACACTCAGCGCCGGCCTAGACAGACCACTCAGCGCTGCTCACCGGTTAACCCTCTTTTATTGTGCAGTAATTAGAAAAAAAGGTATTGAATTGCAGCCAGCCACTCAGCCTGGCTAATCCCTTTTATTTTGTAAAAGAAGATGAGATCCAAAGAAAGGGAAAGCTGAGATTGAGTGTTCCTTTTAAAATATTCATCAGGTTAGCGGGGCTGGAGGAGAGTCTGCCGCAGGGAGCCTCGCGGTCTCTGCCCTCTCCTCACTGGTAAATTGGTGGGGTTCAGGCTGACTAAAGTTGAATGGTATCTTTTTAAGTTATAAAGTACTGTACTAAAGGGTGCATTAGGCTGTAGTTTTAACACTGAGTTCAGCTGTGAAATCTGTCAGAAGGGCCGAGTGGAGAGTACAGGCCAGAAGCAGCAAAATAAATTGTCCTCTAGCCCAAGTGATGGAGTGGATTTGCTTTCACCGATGTTGAAAACTAGATTAGCTATTGTATTATTCCCAGCCTGGGTGACTTCTTTTTCTCTTCATTAACCAGAGATGACTAATTTAAATTTAGAACCTGATTTTAATTTAAAATAATATTTCCATTAATAACCTATTCATTGCAGATACCTATTATACTGTGTAACAGTTGTTTTGGAAATTTTATGTAAAATTAAAACTATCAGTATTTCACAGATGTTTTAATTAGACATTGTTATTAACAGGAACAGTGCAGAAACTAAAATCAAGCCTTTAATGTCTTACAGACCATGCATTTTTGAGGTTAGTGTCCACCCGGGCCCCATTAACTGTACGTTTGCAAGATTTCATTATTTTTGCCTCTGACACTGTGGGAAAAATCCTTCAGAAGCTATTGGGACAGATTCAAGCTTTTATGTACTTGGTTACCACGACTGTAAAATGAAATCTCGCCTTGTAACATGGATGATTCTTCTCATGTTAAACCCACCAAAATGAAGGGGACTGAGTAGGTAATGACTTCCCTTGTACATTTGCATACGCTGATGATCCTGGGCCTTTGCTGGGCTCTTGGGCCCTGGATTATCAGCATGTAATTGTCCATCATCTCGGTGCTCCCCCTACTGAAGCACACAGCAGTGTTGATGAGCTTCGGGTTTTGATGCTTGTTTAGAGATCAGCTTTGTCTTAGGTGGGAGGGGGCAAAGCTGAATGGCCACTCCCCCTCCTCCTGGCTGTCTGCTGAACGCTGTTCTTACTGTGCAGATGCCCGGACTTAGTCCTTGCACGTGCCAGAGTGCAAAAGACAGGAGTGCCGGGACACCACCCGGATGGGGAGGAGGGCGGTGGCAGGGGCACAGAGCCCGGCCAGCACTTCCAGCCCGCCCCTTCCGTGACCCTCGCCACTCCCCAGCCTCTCCTGCCTCCTCTCCCCTCTCGGTAGAGTAACCATATGGTGCCCACCACGCAGGCGTGTTGTGAGAGTTAAACGCACAGCACACATATTAAGGGCTTTGAATAGAATCAGGCAGATGCTAAGTGTCCACGTTTGTGGTGATGACATGCAGATATAGGAGTGTCTGCATTTAACCATCTGGGAAAGTTTGGCAGAGTTCATCTCTACAGTCAGTTCAGTGGGGAAGGTCTTCCTGAGTAAAAAAGAGACATTCTACGATGTTTGAACTCCTTCAGACCAGAGCTGCAAAGAGGGAGGCCCCGCGTGCAAGCAGAGGCTGCTGGTATGTTCACCTGTGGCCTGTTCCCCAGCACCTGGAACAGCGATTTCTTGGCCCAGGCGTTCTCAAGTGTTTGCTCGCTGCTGTGTGTGAAGTGCCTGCTCGGAGATAAGTGTATAAGAGAAGGATCTGGAGGGCCAAGGAGGATGCCCAAGGCAGTGTGAAGATCCTGTGTCCCTGTCCTATGACGTGGTCCTGCCTGCAGAATGGAGGAAGTGTCCCCTCCTTCATGCCGAGCGCTTGATTACACTTGGACCTTCACGCGTCTCCTCTCCCCACCAGACAGGACTGTGTCTGCTACAGCACAGAACAGGCACTCAGGCAGTCACCGGACCAATCAAACTTAGCTGTAAATATTATAAGAATTTAATGCTAGAACGTGTAGCTGTGGGTAGGGAGGAGAAAATAAGTTTCATTTTAGACTTGCTGTCCATAGAAGAGGCCCATTAGACACTTAAGTAATGGCTCTGACAGTCTGGGGACAGGTTAGAGCTAAAGCCACACAGTAGACATGACTGATAGGTGAGTGGCCCCAGAGGGTAAGATGCCGTGTGCACCCAGCCCCGCCAAGAGAAATGGCTGCTCCACTTTCCTCCACTCTCACGTGGCCCTGGAGGCCATTCAAGCCCTAGTTTACCGTTTTATTTAACAGACGTTATAGAGGGCTTTCTAACTGACCTGTCCACAGTGTGAAGTCTGTGAGGATAAAGAGAAATCTTGGTTTAGGTTGAAATTACTAGAAACATTCCCAGCTCAGCCTGTTGGTCTGTGTTGGGCCTCATGGAGGAGGTTTAATAACCAAGGTATGTAAAGGACTTTATTTTCCAGCCATTACCTTCAAGGACTGTCTTTTGGTACTGACCCCAAGGATAGTGTTTGTATCAGCTTTACTGTAATCCTGTCCTGGCCCCAGAAAAGGACCAAGTGACCCCTTAGGACTAGAAGGGGCCTTAGAGAACATCCACTGTCAGGAGGTGGTTATTGCACATCTGCCGTGAGCCAGGTGCGTGCTTGGTGTGATGGGCGAACTGTGATGTCTCCTGGAGGAGACACAGTTGTGCCCACTTCACACTCACCATCCAGAATCAGCTCGTTCTGCAATGACTCTGCGTACCCACCATTCCACCCCTCCCAGAGCAGATCATGATGCCCCGAAAAAAGGGGGCTTGCCCACCTCCTTCAGCAACGGCTCCATCAAACACCTATGGCTGTGGATGTCACAGACTCCCCTGGAGTGACAGTTGTCGTCCCCTAACCCTAATCCCACATTGAAAAATTACAGGAGTGAATTGTACAGGAAAGTCAGATCACACCTGTGTTGATGATGTTCAGTTGGTTTTGGATCACTGGTGGTTCATGTAGGATGAAACTCAAGTCCTTGGGTACCTATAATAAAGAACTTTTAAAACTGCACTAATGTGTTTCATTAAAACATTTGCCTTGGGTGGCAGAGTCCCTTTGTCCTGTTAGCAGTTATCTGCATGGAGCCAAGTTTGTATTAGAGAGTTTTCTTTGACATAAATCACAAAATTCTTGCCCAGAATAAATGCACAAGGCCTTTGCTAACTCTGTGTTACACCAGCCACCTGCTACCCAAAGTATGCTGCTGTCTTTGAGAGGCGAGGTGCCCAAGTACCAGAAATCGTTTATCGTAATTCAAACGGCATCTATTAAAATGAAACAGATTTCAGTATCTTTTTCTAGTATTTAATGTCATACACATCTCAGTGCCTGCTTGTTTCAATGGCTCCTGTGCCTGAGGAAATCAAAGTATTTCTTAAATGCCCACTGGGAGTAAAGCACCAAGGAAGACCGAGCAGACTGTAGCTCCGACTCCTAGATACAGATCTTTTAGTTGGGAAATAAAAGCATGTAAACAGTGTACCTAAAGGTTCACAGAGCTCTGGCAAGTTCAAGGTGGTGGTGTAAGTGCCCCCAGAGAAGAGCTGATGTGCAGTGAGCGGAAGGCTCCAGAACAGTAACAACGTCCAGCCTCTGAAGCACATACAGTGCTCAGTCTGTGGTCTGTGTCATTTCATCCATTCTGCAGCAGTGGCAGAAAGTACCACAGCCGTGGTCTAACATTCAGGTGGGGTAAACAGTCAACCGTACACACAGCTGTGTAATGCAGGGGAGCTACTGACAAGTGATGAAGAGTAGAGCCAGTAAGCATGAGGTTGCTGTTCCTTTAGATAACTAGTCCATCAGGGAAGGCATCTGAAGGCCAGAACGAGTGCTGTGGGTGAATCGGGTGAAGAACCTGAACTGCCAGTGTCTGAACTATCAGGAGATGGCAAATGCAAATCCATGGCTGGTTTTCTTGGAAAGGTCAGAAGGTCTGCATTTCCGTGTTCAGTTGGACCCGGGTCACTGCTGTGTCCTCCGGACAGTTCTGGCCTCTGCAGTTGGCCACAGTCCCCACCTCTCCTTCCCTTGCTTTACCCATGTGTTACTATGCTCGAAGTTCTATAGGCATTTCAGTTTTGACCTCTGCTTTAGAAGAAAATATCACATGTGGAAATAAGTTAAAATTTCCATCAACAACTAACAGGTTGGTCTCCTATAACCCTATAAACTTAGATATACTTTTAGTCTACTTTTTAAAAAATAACCAGAGACTCTAAACAGATTAATCATGTATTAGTTGATATCTCAAAGCCCCACTTAAGAGGAATGAAGTTGGAATAAACCCACAAGAGTGGGAGAGGAGACATCGGTGGATGAGAGAGTACAGTAATCTAGGATCTGTGAAGAGGTTGGAGCATTTGCTAAAATCAATGCAAAGAAAAAAAAACAGAATTCATCCTGTAAGACGACCTCAAAGACTCAAGGCTTGGAGACACTGAGCAGAGAGGTAGTGAGGTGTGGGGCAAGTCTGAGAAGCAAGGAATTGGTTCAAAGCTGGGAAAGTGGCTGGAAGCCCAGAAACCCTCCCCACCCTGAGCAGCCAGATGAGCACCCTCAGCGAGGCAGGAGAGGAGGTTTACTCTGGGAGAGTGGACCTGTGAACATCAAGGCCTTGGAGACTGTGGGGTTGAGGGTGGGCCAGGGTGAGATGCAGGGCTGAAAACAGGATTAGGTAAATCTCTGCTTACGCTGCACCGGTGTTCTGGTCCCCATCCCCTTCCCTCCAGGACCAGAGTGCATGGGAATGGACTTGAAGGTTTATATGATGTATTTGGCCATTTAGAAGAGAACACTGATGAAAGTGAAAGTTGCTCAGTCATGTCCGACTCTGCGACTCTATGGACTGTACAGTCCATGGAATTCTCCAGGCCAGAATACTGGAGTGGGTAGCCCTTCCCTTATCCCAGGGACCTTCCCAACCCAGGGATGGAACCCAGGGCTCCCCCTCTTTGCAGGTATATTCTTCACCAGCCGAGCCACAAGGGAAGCCCAAGAATGCTGGAGTGGGTAGCCTATCCCTTCTCCAGTGGATCTTCCCAACCAAAGAATCAAATCGGGCTCTCCTGCATTGCAGGGTGATTCTTTACCAACTGAGCTATCAGGGAAGCCCTCAACACTGATGGGCATCTAACAAATCTCAGAATTTGCCAAGAAAACTAAGAATAAATACTTAGAAAATTAAGCAAATGAAAAAAAGGAGACAGACAAAACCCATCAAGAAAGGAAATGTAACCTGATCGATTCTTGCCTCTGGGGTGAACAATGTATAATGAACAAAGTCATAAAAATATGATTATTGAGTTAACCTAAAACTGTAATAAAACTATTTGAGGACAATAGGGAAAGACATATGTGTGTGGTATGGATGGGGCAAAGGAATGAAAAAGCTACATTTCATTTCATCCAAAGCAGGAAGTCATTAGATAATGTATAAAACTGATGAAGAAGCCACTAAAATAAAGGCCTAAGAACAGTCATGCATGATCCAAGAACAGTCATGCACGATCATTTGTAGACAAACTTTCCAAGGAATGGGGAAAGGAGAATGTGATTGAATGTAGGTGGAAGTGTTACAAAGATGAATTTAGAGTCTCAAAAGAAAAGGAGGAAGGATGTGAGGGTGGGTTTTGGAAATGGAAGGTTACATTTATTTGCGGGAAGGATGATCAAATGTTCACTTACCTGAACAGAGTCAGAAACCCTGGGACAGTAAGCTAAGTGGCAACCTTAGCTTGTGACAACCCTGTTGTCACAAAGCATGCTGCCCACAGGAGCCCTCCTCTGCTCCTTTGCCCGTAAGTACACGTACAGTACATGTTAAGTACCATACATCTTAAGTACGGTATATCTTAAGTACACGTACAGTACATCTGCTTTCCAAGTAGAGGTTCCATCCACTTGAGATTTTATGAAATCAGAAAGGATGGCAAAGGCCACAAGCAAATGCCCTAAAAGCTGTAAGAAATGTCAGCTGACAGCCGGACAAAGAAAATAACCCCAAAAGCACAGAAGGCAGCTCTTGGAAATTGAGCAGGACAGCAGTGGGGCCGTTGAACCTGGAGACCTCCATATCCTGGCTGTCGGCCGCGCTGCTCAGGGCCATACCGAGTGACCATGAAGAAGTTTCACTTGCGCTTCTGCTAGGATGAAATGTCTTCTAGTTTCTTTTAAACTTGTTTTATAAGGGTATATTTTCAATTTGATTACATTTTCCATGAAATGATGTTTTAAGAGGCATTTGAGAATATTCTATTCAAAATGATCAATACCCCAAGGTGTTGTTTTTTTTTAAAAGGGTGAAATCCTTTGGACTATTTAGCCAAAATGTCCTTTTTTCCTGGAAGTGTTTTCTGGATGAGTCTGGCTAACAGGGATGAAGACAATAAGGCAAGGGAGACAACAGAAGGTGACTACCGTGGGAAAGTTCTAGGTGGGGGGAGAGACAGCATTACTTAGTGAAAGTCTTCAAAATGTACCAGGATCTGCACGTGGATGCCTCAGATTGTGGGTTTCTGAATGAGATGTTTCCAGCTGTTTCCAAACCCATAAGGAGACTAAGGAGGACCCTAAGAGCAGGGACGACTATTCCAGGAGCTCAGGTATCCCATCCTAAGCTTTGGATCCAACGAGGAGCCGTGGCAATGGAAAGAGAAGGGCTGAACACACAGGGTGTGAGATGTGAAGATGTTAACAGGCGCCAGAACTCAAAACACTGCAACTGGTGGGTGGGGAGAGTGGTTGCTTGTCCCCACTGCTATCAGCTCATCTCCAGAGATGGGCTTCCCTGGTGGCTCAGCTGGTAAAGAATCTGCCTGCAGTGTGGGAGACCTGGGTTCGATCCCTGGATTGTGAAGATCTCCTGGAGAAAGGGACGGCTACCCACTCCAGTATTCTGGCCTGGAGAATTCCATGGACTGAATAGTCCATGGGGTCGCAAAGAGTCAGACACGACTGAGTGACTTTCACTCAGAGATGGGCCAGTGACATTCCTGAGTGGGGCTAGTCTGAGTTGGCTCTGCTGATAGAATGGCTGGAGTCAGAATCAGGGAGAGCTGATGAGATTCAGGATATTGTCAGAAGAAGGAAGCAAACCGCTTCCTTCCATGCTCTCACCCTTATCTGCCCTTGAACTGTCCACTGGTCAGATGGTCTGTCAAGCTTTGCTTCTGATTGGCTCCCCAACTCAGAACCACCCTGTGCATCCCAACACAACTTTCCTAACCACACCTTTTTCAAAATAAAAATGCCAGTTCGCAAAGGAGGAACACTAAAAATTTTATGGGGTCTCACTGTGAGAAAAGTCTCCACTGCATGACCTCAGAGCATACATACCTGTAATTAGAATCTTCAGTATTTTGCTGACATTAACCATGAAAATATCTATTTCCAAAGTAGTACAGTTGTCCAAATTAATCCAATATTCAAGGTAATTTTCTGTTTTCTATTCCAATTTTCTGTTCTTTCTGTAAACTGACACTAATCAATGAGGAGGCCTCTGTGGTTTTCTTTGCGGCCAAGTCAGGGTAAATGTGACCTCACACAGACTCGAACTCACTTTGCCAGGCTGCGTATCTCTGAGTCAGACTTTTTGCTGAAGGCTTGGTATGGGTGAGCACATCCAAAAAGTCAGCAGTGGTCACTGTATCCAGCTGGATCCCAGGTAAATTGCTGCTCTCTAGATGGAAACACAAGAATAACGGCTCAACAATCGACCTAATGGTGATCAATGCTCTTGAAACGCTAATAGACCTTCTCTCAAGACAATGCATAATGCAGCATTCTTAATGGTTAATGCAGCAACAGGCAAGGCTAAAGAAGGTTGGGGGGAAACGTCTTTAATGTGCAACTCAGCCCCTGAAGCCCATACACAAAATCTGACTTAAATGTATCGTTACAAAGTATTATTTAATATTTATATAGTAACGCAAATGGATCCAGCCCCACATAGTGTACCAGAAAAATAAAAGCCCGAGCCCTAAGGAGTTTATCATCTGGGGGCAAAATTGATCCAAAACAGAACTGAAGAGGAGAAAGGAGTTGGGTGCAGAAGGAAGATTTCCACCAAAGAACGAGTGCCAGTGTAGGGAGCCAGGAGGCACAGAGGCGAGGCGCCACCTGCTGGTGGAAGCTAAATTCTTAAACAGTTTTCTCTCCCAGAGCCCCTTGGCTGCCATCCCCACCGTACCTGACTGATGATTTTCAAGGGCGTTGAAGATCTTCCTCACAGGCCGCATGGCTGCTTCCCTGCAGACTAGCTTAATGTCCGAGCCAGAGTAGCCTTCGGTCTCCTGAAACACCCGCAGACCGAGCCATCAGGCACCAGGCAGCACGCTGGCTGTGGTTACATCCTTATAGGTAGGACCAGGTGTCAGAGCCCGTTTGGATTCCGTGTCTGTCACCCATGGACACTATACAAAGATTCCCGGATAAACAGTGTTTGGGGGGAGGGAGGCTGCTAGTTTGGATAACCTAAGAAACTGGGCGACAAACGTCTTCCTAATACCATCCAAACAAAGGTGGTGGGATGCTGCTGAAGGACTGGCCCACCCAAGTCAGCCTAATGAGACCCTAGTGCCCAGATCCCAGGATGATCAAATTTGGGGGACATTTTTATTCTTGTAAATAAGATGATAACCTGTCTCTAGGGAACCTCAGAGAACACCATGTTCAAGTGTCCTTTCGAGAAAGCAATGATACCCGTGGCCGTGGGGGTAACAGACAGGTGACCTAAAGCTTCACTGTCTGTGAAAGACGTGCACTTAATCATCACAGTAACCCTCTGTGGCCTGTTACCCATTTTACAGATGAAGAAGCTGAGGCTCAGAGAAGACGTGATGTCCGCGAGGGCACACAGCTAATACTAGCGGCAGGGCCAGGATCTGACCGGAGGCCCTCTGAGTCTACGCCCTATGCTATTTCCACTTCCTCACATCCCTTTCTGCTGGAATGCTTGCAAGGGGCAAAGGGCTCACTCTTTCATGAAGGAGAGGCCTGTCGGGTTGTTGGGGGTAGTTTGGATCTTTCCTAGGTGACTCCAGCCTCCGAGCCGCTCACGAGATGACGCTGCCGAGAAGAGGGTCTCGGGGCGGCCCCCCCAGGCGGCTCACCCGGCTCAGCAGGCCGTAGTCCAGGTCCGCGCGCAGCTCGAGGGCGCTGCTCCTGCTCACGGGGGGCAGCCAGTGGTGGATCATGGCCTCCCGGGCCTCCTGGCTCGGCAGGTCCACCAGAATCCTCTTCTCCAGGCGGCGCAACATGGCACAGTCCAGCTCCCTGAATCACGTCCGAAAGAGAGGAACTGGTTTGAGGCAGTAAACTCACTTCCTGAGCGACAAATGTATCTGAAGAACAAATTAGCAGGTGACAATCCCGCATCCTCCCTGTGACGCTACGTCTGTGCCCGAGTGGACGACACCACCACTTCATGTTGTTTGGGAGAAAGAAATAGTTATAAAAGAAGAAAAAAAAAGACAGAAAAGGAGAGAGGAAAGGAAGAAGGAAGGAGAAAAAGAAAAAGAGAGAAAGAAAAAAAAAACACATCTCCCAAAGAACTCATATGAAGGAGATAATTTTAAGTGACTTAATTTGAGGGGAAATAAATCCAGCTAACAACAACCAAACGTGTGAGCATTCCCACTGCAGTTGTAACATCAATTTTTCAATCTGATCCTGCCAGTGAGTACATTATTCCTGACAATAACGTGGGCACTCTGGGAAGGACACTAATTCTTCCAAAATTCACATACATTCTAGAGCGAATGGCAATCTCACTCCATTGTGAATGAAGGTGAATGCTCCTTCCTGGGTGCCCAGTGCAAATGTGGCCCTTTGAAACACTGACCCCTTCTCCTCTCAAAGTGCTATTAGGCCAGGTTTGTGCAATTTGGCATCTGCGGGCCATTTCCTTACATTTCTTAATATATCGGTAAAAATTTCAAGCAAGTAAAAAAATAGAATAAAACAACAAATATCCACATACCTACCATCTTGACTTAACAGTTAACATTTTGCCATATCTGCTTCATATCTATGTATCTATTCTTGTTAGACTATTTCAATGTAAATTCCATCATGAAATTCCACCCTCAAATGCTTCAGTGTGTATTTCCCCCAAAAAGGACTTTTTATATAACTACAATATCATTATGACACTAACAGAATCATTACATAACATGTCTAATGGTTATTCCATATTAAAATCTCTCCAATCATCCCCCAAATATCTTTTACAGTTTTTTTCTGACCAAAATTCAAAGATTATGTACCACATATATATCTCTTAGATCCCTTGTAATCTAAAGCAGTCTCCTTGCCTTGGCCTCTTTTTGAAAACAAGGCTAATTGTACAATGCCCTACATTCTGGATTTGCCAGTTTTCCTCATGGTGTCAGGTAACTGGTTCCTCTATCCCCTGTCCTCCAAGATGGAAGTGAGATCTCAAAACTTAATCAGACTTGGGACAAACAGTTCTGTCAAGTATATTTCATAGATGATACGTTTTCATATTAATTACATTGGAATCCACATGTTGGTGTATCTCACTTTAATGATGTGATGTTTAATTACTGAGATTATCTGCTGACCATGGCTCTCTGCATTGGATAAGATATCTTGCAAGGAGTAGGTATTCTATGTAGACTACTTTGACACCATGTAAATACCCCTTTCCCCATGCCATTTCAACTAGTGGTTTTAGCATCTGTTGATGATCTTTGAATAAATCGTTTCATGAGAACAATGCAAAATGGAGATTTAAAAAATCTTTTCCATTCCAAATGTATTATTTGGAATTATTATGTAAAGTGGAACTTTCCCTCATTGACTGCGGCTCTGGTTACCTTGAGTTCCTATCAAAAACATCATTCTGAGTGTAAGTTTGTGAACTCTTTGTATGTTAAAATTTCAGACTCCTAGATGGGAAGGAAATCTCCATTTGATTTTCCAGTGTAAGAAATTAGGAAATACCTGTGTATTGGTTTGGCTGAGCCACTAATAAAGAGTAACAGTGAATACATGGTCACCAAATTTTCTGTCCTAAAGATACCAAGACTTTGCAAAGCATCTTCCCATTTTTCTTACTCTCATTTTGAATCTATGTCATGATATTTCAAGTTGAAAAGGAAATATATCTGAATCTAAATTGGAGTGACCATATTTCTTAAAAGATTATGTTTTTTCTTTACTTATTACTCCTCTGAGCTAAGAATCCAGTCCAGGGCACTTTCCTGACAATAACAATTGCCTATTTCTTTTGTGCATTTGCTTTATCAGCTTCACCCTGTTGAAATTCATCTCAGAGACTCAGCCACCTGCACAACCATGCCCCCTCTCAGGGCCAACATTTATATTCCAGACACAGGATCAAGGGAACTTTGCAGGCCTCTGAGTGAGACTGTTAAAGTTGCTCAGTCATGTCTGACTCTTCATAACCTCATGGTCTATACAGTACATGGAACTCTCCAGAATACTGGGAGTGGGTAGCCTTTCCCTTCTCCAGGGGATCGTCCCAACCCAGGGATCAAACCCAGGTCTCCCACATTGCAGGTGGATTCTTTACCAGCTGAGCCACAAGGGAAGCCCTCTAGGAGATTATTTTTTACATTTGAAATAATAATAAAAACTAATGCTTAAATAGCACTCACCAACTGGTACTGTTTCAAGCACTTTTCAGATATTAATTTTCAGAACCACCCTATGAGGGAGGTACTACCATCTCCATTAAAGATGAGGGAACAGGTACAAAGAAGTGTAGATTGTCTGAGGTCAAAGCGAGTGAATGGAAGCCCTGGAGTTGAACCCAAACAGTGAGGCTCCGGAGCCTGTGCCTCAGTCACTGGACTGACACCAGTGCAGGAGCAGCAAAGACCACAAGCCACATTAAGGTGAGATCTCAGAACCCTGAGAACCAAGAGAGGATCGTGAACGTTTCCAGAGAGGAAAAACGGATTGTATCCAATGCATGGAGAATAAGATTTCTCATCAGCAAAGTGAGATAATAAAAAAATAGGGTGGTGCCTTCAAACTTCTGAGGGAAATAATTTCCAATGTAGAAATCAATATCTTGATCAAACCAATATGCAGAGCCTAAAAGAAATATCACTTCCCATGTACCCTTGATCGGGAAAGTACTGGAGGACCCAAGGAGGAGCCGAACCAAAGGGCCACGTGGGCTCCAAGAAACAGAGGGTCTGACAGAGAGAGAGATGACATGGGGGCCCGGGGTGCAGAGGACAGCCACTCAGTTTGGAGCTGGTAAGAAGGCTCTGGAAGGTGTGCCTCCAAGAAGACGAGACGGACTGAACACCTGGTAAGTCTGAGTGAATCATTAGCAGCAGGAGGCGGTTGGGGGGTGCGGTGAGGGGCAACGAAAAGAGGGCATCAGGGAGATCTTCTAACAGAGAAGAGAAACCATTAGACTCGCATTTAGGAATTCCGTCCAGCAATGTTCCCCTCCTGTCAAGAGTTTTGTCAACTGCGGAGTCTCCAGTACACAGAAATCAATGTGATAAACTCCCTACTTCTTGTAAATGGGCGTCCCTTGTGGCTCAGCTGGTAAAGAATCTGCCTGCAATGTGGGAGACCTGGGTTTGATCCCTGGGTTGGGAAGATCCCCTGGAGAAGGGAAAAGCTATCCACTCCATATTCTGGCCTGGTCCATGGGGTCGCAAAGAGTCGGACATGACTGAGTGGCTTTCACTTTCACTTTCTATGTAAATAATAGGCTATAATAACAGGGAGGCCTGGACCTTGGACTGAAGGAATGTTGGGCCCCATAAACTTAAAGATAAAACAAGACCTGAGCCCCTGAAAACCAAGAAGGAAGACAGAATAAGCTGGAGAAACAGCAGCGCTGGGGTGGTGGGCAGTCACCATATTTCCCCCAAGACCTCCCCTTGGGCCAGCTGTCCCTCCGGAAAGGGCAGGGGCTGCGGAAGGCTCTTTGGTGGGAGCACCTCTGGTCTCTCCATCCCAGGGGAAGGGACTTCTTAGTGAGAGGAAGACCAGATCCCTAAATGCCCCGGGAAAATGGAGGTAGCAGAGGGAGGTGGGAAAAACAATCCTTCACGACAGATGGTCTTATTGATCAGCTAATGCCCTAAAGCAAGAGATTTACCTCAAAACTGCTTGTGGGCACAAAATAAGTGCAAGTCGCTGACAGCCGGGCCTGATGAATGCACTTTTAATGACATCAATAATAATATAATCATACAAGAGAGGAAACAAAGGACAAATGGAATGTACCCAGGAATCATTCTTTCTGCCAATATATTCATGTGAAAAAATTTAACCTGCGGCAACCAGAAAATACTCCCTTTAGCTGCTATACTTTGACTTTTAAACCTAAATTATTCTGTTTTCACATCTCCTTTATCTTGGTCATTTCATAGTTCTATCACCTCGAAGGTCAAAAGCAACCAGCAGGAGAGACTGTGACTCAGCGAAGGCTCACAGATCTCACAGCCTGACCACTGGACTGGTGCCCACTGCGAGAGACAAGGTGGCAATGTCCACTGACCATCTAGACAGTTTACATGGGCCACGAGACCTCACACCTGAGCACCTGGGCTCCTGTGCCGAACTGCCAGGGCCCTTCCTCAGCCCTTGATCTGTGTCCCCTGTTAAACCGTGTTGTTCCTGGGAAAATGATCATTCCAAAGTTAACAGAACTTGGAAATTAAACATAATTCTAGTTTGCTCATTCCATCATGAAAACGTCAACTTCAAGCCATCTCAATGTGGCAAGAGGAAAGCAACCTTCAGTTTGTTAGGCGAAGTCTTTGCAGAATGTCCATAACCAACGTGAAATGAGAGATCATGGCAATCCTTGAAGAGCAGATTCCAGAACTGTCGTGGGCTTTGGCAGATGACAACCAACGAGCAAAGCTTCGAAGGCTACTTCGTCCACTGCACTGAGCTCTGCAGGAGCTGGCTCCTGCCTACACTTCCCACTTGGACCAAACTCCTTTGTCTGCTTTTGTCTGAATTTACCTTTTGCCATTCTAGTGGAGAGTGTATTCAGGCCATTGTCTTTACTGGGAACTTCCACTTTGTCTACCGTGAGCCAGGTACATTTTATAGGCCCACTTCAAGTGCCCTCTACCCCCTTTTCTTTTAAGTATCTGTCATCAGAAATGGCCTCTTCCTTATACAATTTTATCCTGTGTATTGTCTGTACCAGCCATATAGCTGGCTATAGCCTTACCTCCTAGTTATTTGTTTATATCTTATCCACTGTCCCATCAGACAGCCAGCCTCTGGACCATATATCTTGGGTTCCTCCTTCCATCACACAGAATACTCACAATAGGTATTCAATAGATACTACTTTGGGTAAGCAAAGAAGCTTTCAGTTCAAGGCTACTGGCTTCAAGTAAAATGATGGACTTCCTTAAAGCCCAGTCTTTATTTATGAAGGTAAATCTGCTTTGTTGAAAACTAGCACTTTATAATCATCATTAGCTAGAATTAACAGAGAAAACCAACATAGGAATAAAGCATTTTGTTTTCATCTTTAGTAAAAAAAAATAATGGAAATGATGATTGTAGAGAATGATTCATTCAATTCATTCGGCTGGGCAATGCTTTTGAAGATAAGGTGAAAGATGGAATCTCCACATGGGGTCTCTCATCTCCAGAGACTGTACTTCTCATTCTGAGGATAAGCTCACAAGCATTAGACAAGGGGATCCAGCAGGAGAGCCATCAGTTCAGTCCACATCCTACTGATGTTGGGGTTGAGAGCATCACTCACTCATTTATTTATAACAAAGGATAGAAACTACTGCAAATTACTACAATCCCAACAAAGAAAATATATTCCCGTTACTCTTGCCAGAAAATATATGACCAATAATTGAGAAAAGAAATGGGATGCTTCTGTTTCCAACAAGATGATCGGCTAGATATTCAGATATCTTGTGATATAAAGTCCCTTAAAAAGCTTGCTCGGATACATTTTTTGGAGTACACAACAAAAGTGTCTGCAAGGAAGTGGCACCAAAATTCTCAAGCCTAAAAATGAAGAGGAAGCCAAAACTCAAGACTGAGCAGGTGAAATTGAAGCTGTGGTTGATTCAGGAGTGTTTACCTCTTAGTTACCAAAAAAGTTAGGATTTTAAAGTCCACGTGTGGGATAGCATAGAAGGCCTTGGACCCATTCAAGATGGTAGGTGGAAACAAAGTCCATCACATTAAACAAACAAGCAAAAACTAGATGGCACATCCTTAATCACAGGGTGGGTTAGAAAAATCTCCTCACTGGAAGTGGAAGGGAATTTGTCTGTCTTGTACTTTGGGGGAGGGGGAATCTTCACTGAAAATCTTCACTACTCACCCTCACAGGCATGGCTGAAGAAACCCTATGCTGAGAAATCAGCTTACAGCGGTCCACAGCTTGACCTAGTCAGACATAAATTTTCTGTGGAGGCATGCGTACAAGATTCCCCTTATTAAATGGAAGCTCACCATCCAAAATTATGAAACATAAGGAACCACCAAGAATGAGAGTCTGCAGAAGAAACTGAGAACAGAACTAGACTCCAGTGACACAGACTATAAAATAACTACGTTTAAGACGTATAAAGAGATAAAAGAGGGAGTCAAATATATGAGTAAGAGGCTTTGCTTCTGGTCAAGACAGAGAAGACCGTCCCTCTCCAGTCCATGCTCTGCAACCCAAATCCCTGCAGCATCTAAACCTAGGAAGACTCTGGGAAGGAGGGTGAGGGGGGCTGAGGGGCACGCGGAATGACAGGGCAGTGTTCTAGGGGTTCCCTTCTTGCCTCCCACAGACCTCCCACATGGGGCGCTGGAGAAACCTGCTGACAAACTGCTGACAGGCGCAGACAAAAGCCCCAAGAAAATCTCCTCCGTTTAACAAAGGACTGGAAAAGGCAGGTCCATCAGGGCGCAAAGCCGTTTTGACAATACCTCTGCTGCTTCAGCCAGACACCAAAGGGAAAACTGCCCCCCACCTCGAGTGTCCGTGCTGGGAGCCATGGCGGAAGGAGCTTGGTGCGATGGGCTGGTGCCATATTAAAACCCTCAAGAAGAAGAAAAGTGGGAGATGAATCGCTGATGGGAAGCTGCTGTAGCACGGGAGCTCGGCTCGGTGCTCTGTGACAGCCTAGAGGGGTGGGATGGGGGTGGGATGGGATGGGGGGGAGGCCCAGGAGGGATGGGATGTATGCATACTTACAGCTGATTCACGCTGTTGTACAACAGAGGCTAACACAACGTCGTAAAGCAATTATCCTCCAATTTAAAAAGTCAAAAATTAATTTAAAAAACAAATTACAGCTCACTCACACAGTGGGATTCTATACTGAAATAGGTAGAATTTTCAAAGTTGTCCACAATATATTAAGTGAAAGAAAAAAAAGCAAACAAACCATAAAACAAAATAATATGTAACGTCTTTGTTTCTGCGGGTGGTGGTGTCTGTGTGTACAATTATAGGGGACTGTTCACTTTCAAGCAATACCAAAGCATGTAAAATATTTTTATGATGAACATGTATTCTTTTTGTAAACATCTAAAATTATAAAACGACTTCGATTTCAGGGAAATAAATTACCACAGAAGGATACACCAGCAGCAAATTATAACAAATAACCAAAACACTGCCACCATTAGGATGTATACAAAGATGATAATACTTAAATCACAGTGTTGAAATTATGACTGAGTTTTATTCTAGCTCTCAAATTTTCTATAAAATGCTTATGTTAATTTTATATTTTTTAAAATGTGGTCTTAGAATTATAGTTCACATGTCACCCTGCACCCTAAGAAGAAAAAGTAATGCCATAGGAGGCCAGGCTGAAATCAATTTACGTCTGAGGAAGCCAAACAGACTGAGAAGCTGTGGATGGGGCAAGACCAAGGGTACTTGTAGTAACCTGCTGCCGGGTCAGTCCTGAGTCTGCCCCGCTGCACCCACCAAATCCTGCTCCTCGAGCTTCCTTCCTGGTTGTGTCAGAATCACCCAACAAGCCACATGTGGAGAATCAAAAACCCAACAGGACTGCATGGGTTTGTGAAGCTTTGTATGGAGAGAAGCAACTTCAAGCAAAACAATTTGACCACTAGTAGACATGGACATACTATTGTTAAAAAACAAAATTCAAATGAGTAAATTTAAAGATCTGACTTCTCTTGTTCAGTAACTCAGGGATCCACGAGCATCTCACCTAGCAAACAGAAAGGAACGCTGAAGAGCTGCACAAAATGAAGACTTTCATAAGCAGTAGGAGACACAACAAGAAAGCCAAGAGCAGAGAGTGGACTGTTTTAGGGAAGGTCACCTTCCTTTCGGGAACAGCAGAGTCCACCTGGTGGATTACCTCACCATGACTGACCAGGTAATTCCAGACTGACTGGTTAAGATTACATTCCTGGAAGAGGTTGAAATTAGGTTACGTATGAACAAATTGTGGAAAATTCTTCAAGAGATGGGAATACCAGACCACCTGACCTGCCTCCTGAGAAATCTGTATGCAGGTCAAGAAGCAACAGTTAGAACAGACATGGAACAATGAACTGGTTCCAAATTGGGAAAGGAGTACGTCTAGGCTGTATATTGTCACCCTGCTTATTTAACTTCAATGCAGAGTACATCATGAGAAATGCCAGGCTGAATGAAGCACAAGCTGGAATCAAGATTGCCAGGAGAAATATCAATAACCTCAGATATGCAGATGACACCACCCTTATGGCAGAAAGTGAAGAGAAACGAAAGAGCCTCTTGATGAAAGTGAAAGAGGAGAGAGAAAAAGCTGGCTTAAAACTCAACATTCAAAAAATGAAGATCATGGCATCCGGTTCCATCACTTCATGGCAAATAGATGGGGAAACAATGGAAACAGTGACAGACTTTATTTTGGGGTGCTCCAAAATCACTGCAGATGGTGATTGCAGACATGAAATTAAAAGACGCTTGCTCCTTGGAAGAAAAGTTATGACCAACCTAGACAGCATATTAAAAAGCAGAGACGTTACTTTGCCAACAAAGTTTCATCTAGTCAGTGCTACAGTTGTTCCAGTGGTCATGTATGGATGTGAGAGTTGGACCATAAAGAAGGCTGCGCACCGAAGAATTAATGCTTTTGAACCGTGGTGTTGGAGAAGACTCTTCAGAGTCCCTTGGACTGCAAGGAGACCCAACCAGTCCATCCTAAAGGAAATCAGTCCTGGGTGTTCATTGGAAGGACTGATGCTGAAGCTGAAGCTCCAATATTTTGGCCACCTGATGGGAAGAACCAACTCATTTGAAAAGACCCTGATGCTGGGAAAGATTGAAGGCGGGAGGAGAAGGGGATGACAGAGGATGAGATGTTGGATGGCATCACTGACTCGATGGACATGAGTTTGAGCAAGCTCTGGGAGTTGGTGATGGACAGGGAAGCCTGGCGTACTGCAATCCATGGGGTCACAAAGAATCAGATACGACTCAGTAACTGAACTGAACTGATTGAGTCTTGGTTTAATGACAAGAGCTTAGAATGAGTGACTTCATTTTGGGCCTGTTGTCACTTTTTTAAAAACAGAAGATTTTAAAAGCCTACAAGCAGGATTGAATGCCATCGCAATGAAAGATGCAATTATCGGATCAGAATGAGTTAATGCAAACCACCATTTGCAAAAAGTTTTCAAATAGAACAATGGTCTTATGAGATGCTCTTAAAGAGCAGTCCTTAAAGGTAAAGGATTCTGGGATCAAATAAATATGGAATGCACTGCTTTCTCATAGCTTTTCTTAGAGAGTCAGAACACACAAGAGCATCTTGAAGGCACTTAAAAGTCCTGCCATGGGGAAATCAGTTGAACTGTGTTTAACTCAGTATCTCTGAGTTAAATTATATCCCATGAGATCCCATTTTGGGGGATCTGACCCTGTGGGAAACCATTCTTGGAGAAATGTTGATTTAGAGGGTGATGACAGTCAAGACATGAGTCTGAAAGGTAGGACCTCAGAGAGCACAGTTTCTCCCTGGAGCCCAGCAGATGCATGGAGTTACTGTGGGAAAGCCCAGGGTTATGTCTGCTGACCTCTTTGATCACATGTGTACACTTCTGTAGAGATCTCATGCCAGACAGGAGCGAGCCCACATGGGAAGAAGTCAGTTTACATCGGTACATTTTTGCACATTCCCAGTATATAAACCCTTCCAAACCTTTCAGATCTTATGCTTTCTTCTACATTTTAGGATTAAAAAAAAAAATCTAGAGTGTGGTCATACCAGGTGGATGATTTTTAAGAGGAAAAGTGAAATGTCTAGCCCTTTCACAAATACTGGGTTGGCCAAAAAGTTCACTAGGGTTTAACAAAGAAAAGAAGAGTTTCAACACGCTTCACACATACAATTTTTGTACCTTCTTCATGCCAACTACCATCAAGTTAAATAGACATCTAAAGATGGCATTTACTTTAATAGCCCTGTTCAGTATTTTGTTTCCCTCTGGACTCCCAGGCCTGAGTTTTTGAGTACTCAATAGTTGAGGCGGGTCAAATTAGCCCTAATTGTGTTTGTTAAACACTTCTTCCATGGCTATTACTTTAAGTAATTATATTAAAGATGCAGCATTTGTTATTCCTCTCATTGCTAATTTATACATCAAATAACACAGATGAACTGCTATTTCTTGCTTCTTTCTTGTCCTCCCTGTGATGCTATAGATCAAGGAAGGGGCTCCTTGGAGGAGAAGCGCTGAATAAACAAAGATGCTGCACGCCATCTCACTGTGAGAAGGGAGAAAATGATGGCCCTTTGAGACAGAACGGATCTGTCTAAGGAAAGTGATAAGTTAACAAGCAGCAGACAATGGCCTAGCGCTCTGCAAGATGTTGTGGATAAGAAACACCACTAACCAACCAGAAAGGATTTCTTTGGGGATTTTATGACTGGGTCTTTACATACTTTGGTGTGATTTAGTTATTCCCCCAAGAAGGGCAGACTGCTTTTACCAGATAAGTTAATTCCCTCATTTAAAACCAAAATAAAGCTATGTCCCAATATTCTTGATAAAAATTTTTGTTGTTGTTCAGTCACTAAGTCATGTCCAACTCTTGGCGATCCGGTGGACTGCAGCATGCCAGGCTTTCCTGTTCTTCACTGTCTCAGGGAATTTGCTCAGATTCATATCCTTAAGTCGGTAATACTAGCCAACCATTTCATCCTCTGCCACCCCCTTCTCCTTTTGCCTTCAATCTTTCCCAGCATCAGGGTCTTTTCCACTGAGTCGGCTCATCGCATCAGGTGCCAAAATATCAGAACTTCAGCTTCAGCATCAGTTCTTCCAAAGAGTATTCAGGGTTGATTTCCTTTAGGATTGACTGGTTTGATTTCCTTGTAGTCCAAGAGACTCTCAAGAGTCTTCTTCAACACCACAGTTTGAAAGCATCAATTCTTTGGCACTCAGCCATCTTTATGGTCCAGTTCTTACATTCGTATGTGACTACTGGAAAAACCATAACTTTAGACCTTTGTTGGCAAAGTGATGTCTCTGCTTTTTAATACACTGTCTAGCTTTGTCATAGCTTTCCTTCTAAGGAGCAAGTGTCTTTTAATTTTATGGGTGCAGTCACCATCTACAGTGATTTTGGAGCCCAAGAAAAGAAAATCTGTCACTGTTTCCACTTTTTCCCCATCTATTTTCTATGAAATGATGGGTCCAGATGCCATGATTTTAGTTTTTCAAATGTTGAGTTTCTAGCCAGCTTCTTCATTCTTCTCTTTCACCTTCATCAAGAGTCTGTTTAGTTCCTCTTCACTTTCTGCCACCTGCATATATGAGTTTGCTGATATTTCTCCCAGCAATCTTGATTCCAGTTTGTGCTTCATCCAGCCCAGCATCTGACATGATGTATTCTGCATATACGTTAAATAAGCAGGGTGACAATATACAGCCTTGACGCATTCCTTTCCCAATTTTGAACCAGTTTGCTGTTCTACATCCTGTTCTAACTGTTGTCTCTTGACCCACATACAAGTTTCTCAGGAGACAGGTAAAGTGGTCAGATAAAAACCCTATTTTCTAATTTAAGAACTTGGGCAATATGTAACAAAGGACTTTTAAAAAATCTATACCCTTTGATACACCAATCCTACTTCAAGAAATCTCTCCTCAAGAAATAACTAGATTTTGGCCAAAGATTTTTATTCAAGGAAGTTCATTTCAGTGTTTTTTATAATAGAGACGGTTGGGAGCATCATTTATGTTCAACAGGAAAGGAATGATCAACTAAATTATAGTATATTCGCATGTGGGAATTTTGGGCAGTCATCACAAAATCCAATTTCCAAGGATTATTTAAAGACATTGGAAATGTTCTTACTATAATGTTAAGTAATGAAAGCAAGACACTGGTGGGAATACAAAATGCACAACCTCTATGGAGGGAAGTTTGGCAATCTCGACTATAATTTCATGCACATTAACCCTTTGACCCAGCAATTCTACTTCCAGGAACCTTCCCCAAAGAAACACTGAAAAACCCACCAAGTGACATAGGGGGCTACCATTCCTCACTGCAACATTATTTATAATAGCAAAGAGTAGGAATAGCCATCAGTAGGTGAGTGGGATAAATTATCATATGAACAAGATGGAACACATGCAGCTACAATGAGAAGAAGAACTTTCTGTACTTATTTGGAAAGATCTCCAACATTTTGTTATGGAAAAAATCAAAATACAGGACAATTTCTATAACATGCCACCTTTCATGTAAGTAAACCAAATTCAGTTATTTTACGGTTTTCTTAAAAAAAAAAACAAAAAACTCAAGAGCTTATTTGTGAAGGACGTGACAGTTTGTCTCTATGCAATTAATGTCTGTCATCCCTTCCATTAATCCAGTGAGTCTCAACTAGAGACGACTTTGCTCCCCAGGAAACACCTGGCAAATTCTATGGACATATTTTGGTTGTCACAACTGGGGGTGACGCTCCTAGCGTCTGGTGGGGAGAGACCAAGGATACTGCTCAGCATGGCAAAGTGCATAGGAGGCCCCAGAGCAGGGCTGTCTGGCCCCAAATGGCAAGGGAGCTGAAGATGAGAAATCTCAAATTTGCTCTTCATCTTAGTTATGTCAGGTCCATACCATTTTCTTCATAAAAATACTACCGTTATGATAGTACTGGTAATATTACTGAAAATTCTGTTATAGACACAAATATTAAATATATCTACATATTAGGATAAAGTGAATAGTAATTATACCGTTGATAAGAACTAAAATTTTCACAGAGAAAAGACACAAATACAAAATCAACTAATTTAACTAAAAACCTTGTAATCTTAAATTTGAATGGGAAATACTAGTACGAACTCATTATTTGCCCCCTTTGACACTAGGTATGTATTTCCTAGCTCTACCCAATCAAAAGGCTACGAATCAGTGATAATCCAGGAGCAAGGAACACCCTTAACTGTGGGACTATGATCTTTAAACAGTACTTTCAGTGAAGGGAACCAGGGCTCTGTGAATCAATTGTTGATGCCAAGTCTGTAGTAGAATATTAAAATTGAGCCTGGGTCATCTTGTGCAAATGACAAAGAAACTTGGCTTTGCCATACCTAATAGCAGGGAAGACTGAAAAACAGAATCCAGAAATTGGGGTTCTATTATTACGTTAGAAGGATGAAGTAAATATTGGGAGGCAGTTATCAATCTCTGCCACAGTGGTATTGGACTGACAAATTACCCTTGGATTTGCACTGTCCAATACAGTAGCTACCAACCACATGTGGCTATTGGGCACTTGAAATGTGGCTAGTCCAAACTGGAACAGGCCATAAATGTAAAGTGTACACTGGATTTCAAAGATATAGTAAAAAAAAGAAAAAAAAAAGAAAAATATCACAATAATTTTATATTGATTATATATGGAAATAACATTTTAGATATACTGGGTTAAATAAAACATGTTAACAAAATTGTATTTTATCTGTTTCTTTTGCTATTTTTTAATGTGGCTACTAGACATTTTTTAAGTCTGTATGCCTCACACTATATTTCTATTAGACTGCCAAAAAAATGGTCACAGTGTCTTCTGAAAGACTTGGGGCTTAGGAAATGGATAGCCATGGGAAGTTTAGCAAGGGCATGAAGAGATAGACAGGAACAAAAAAATTAAGAGATGGAAGGAGGGAGGGAAGGCAGACTAGTGGCCAAAGAATGCAGAAAATATCTACAAATCACATATCTGATACACGACAAAGCAAATCTTATAACTCAATAACTTAAAAATGGACAGAGGATTTGAAAATACATCTCACCAAAGAAGATATGCAATTAGCCAATGAGTACATGAAAAGATGCTCAATATAAATGTCCTCAGTCACCACGGAAAAGCGAAGCAGAGAGAGTAGACAGCACTTCTCATCACTAGGATAACTACCATCAAAATGACAAGCAATAACGTGTTCATGAGGATGTGGTGAAACTGGAAGCTTAGTGCATGACTAGTAGGAGTGTAAAACGGTGCAGCCACTTTTGAAAACAGATTGGTCATTCCTCAATTAAACATGCGTGTGTGTAGTTAGTCACTCAGTCGCGTCAGCCTCTTAGCGACCCCATGGACTGTAGCCCATCAGGCTCCTCTGTCCATGGGATTCTCCGGGCAAGAATACTGGAGTGGGTTGCCATACCCTCCTCCAGGGGATTTTCTCAACCCTGGGATCGAACCCAGGTCTCCTGCACTGCAAGCGGATTCTTCACCAGCTGAGCTACCCGGGAAGCCCAATTAAACATAGAGTTACCATAATAATTCCACTCATATTAGTAGGTATAAAAACAGGCAAATCTACAGAAACAGAAAATAGATTAGGTGGTTGCTTAGTGCTGGGAGTGGGAGATGGGGATGATTGCTAATGGGTATAGGGTTTCTTTTGGGGTAAAGAAAAATGTTCTAAAATTGATTGCAGTGATGGTTGTACAACCATATAAATACAAATATAGCTAAAACCACTGAGTTGTACACATTAAATAGGTAAAGTGTATGGTATGTGAGTTATATATCAATAAAACTTAAAAAAAAACAAACGATGCTATACCAAACATGGCATGAGATCATAGAGAGAGAGACAGGGAGACAGGACTCATCAGTTACCTGGAGGTTGCCAGGGCACAACACATGACTCTAAATATTAAGAGAAAGATTTCTGCTTTTTTAGGATGAACGACATTTCAGGGTAATCAAATAACCCTATTGGATGGGGGAAAGTTCTATCATAGAGAATAATTCCAGCTATCAATCAGAAGGCATGACAGAATCACACTTCTAGTGAAATAGCGATTCAGGCAAAGATATCAATCGATGCTTCAACCATTGATGGGAACTACACAGTAGAGGAACCTGGCTGACACTCCTGAACCCACGGATCAACCTTGGTATAACCAAAGGTGAGACAACAGGGCATTATATACGTCTGCATACGTTGCAATGTGATATTCATTACCTATGAAGTATGTTCACCCCAAAATTCCACTGGTCCTGAATCAAATCTAATCAGTCTAACCTTTGGTCTAGAGTAATTTTAAGGGTAAGAAGAACTAGCTAAAGAGTACTAGCTAAACAGTAACTAGCTAAACAGTATGAGGATACAATGAGCCACATCCAGAAAGTTTAGGCTCTGCAGGACAACCTCTCTAGCAGTCAAGTCAATAGCAAGTGGGGAAGGGGCGGGGGAAGAAAGAGTCTATTCTAGATTAAAAGATACTTAAGAGAACAGCCAATTACAAAATGCAAATTTTGTTTGGTTACCAGTTCAGTACAACCAACTGTACAAAGATATTTTTGGAATAGTACGGGAAATCTGAATATAAACTGGGTATTAGATGATATTGAGCAATTATTGTTAATTTTGTTGGGGTTGATAATGACATTGTATTAATGTAAGAAAATGTCCTTATTTTTTTAAGATGTATGCTGAAGTATACATATGTGAGCAATAACATGAGAATCTGGCATATAGTTTAAGATATTACAGCAAAACAAGAGAGGAGGTAGGAATAGATTAAAATCAGTTGGGCCAGATGCTAGTTACTGAAACTGAAAATGGTGAGTTCTTTGTACTCTCATCTTTAGTGTTTTGTCAAGAATTTTTCACATAAAAGGTTTCTTAAACCCAGCAACGTTCAAGAATGGGTAGGACAGTCCCCAGGTATTCTATAGGGTTGCAATCTGTGATGTCAAGGAATTCAAGCTTAAAAACATATGTATTTGCCATGTGACATGATGGACTTTCACCTTTTTTTTCATGATGAGAGGTAATTCTTTCAGAAAAGCCCTTCTGAGCTTCTTTATTTGTGATTGCTTGCCAGCTTTTTACTTTTCCTCTCTGAACCATTTTATCTGAGTTTACCAAAGACTGATCGCCCAAGGGAAACTGTGGCAGCACCATAACCTCCCAGAGAAGTCCTAGGCTTCGCTGGGAGTGAAGGCTCTCCACTGCTTCCTGGCAGGCACAGCCCTTTCCAGAGGCGTGCACGAAGCTGTCCAGTTTTCACCCACCCTCCTCAGCGGGCCCCTCCAGGACATAAGTAAAGACATTATGATCAACCCTGTTTCAAACAGGTGAAGGAATGGAGATTCTCTCTCTAAAGGATTCTCCATGCCTAAATGATGGCTCTCTGATTTCAACTTCAACATTGTGCACAAAAACCTTTCTCCTCACAATGTAAAATGCTGATCACCTTAGCACGTCAGAAAAGTCTTATAAATTTGAGGAGTGGTGAAGTTGGGTTGAAACTATTAACATAGTTAAAATAACAGACTCCACATGAACGTCATTATCTTTCTCCAGTGACTTCTTTGGGAGCCTAGATGATCAGCGTGCACAAACAGAAGCATTTCATCTTTGAATGTAGAAACAGAAATGGACGAGGTAGGGGAAGGGGGAGGGTGTGGCAAGTTCAAGCTCTGTTGCACACTGGCTGTTGACTTTGGGTGGATTGACCTCCCTTGACCTTGGCCTCCTCTGCAAATGGCAAGAGCAGCCTTTCCTTACCGGCCTGGAAGGCTGCTTTTGAGCCTGTAGCTCAAAAGAAACAATGTGAACATATTCTTGGAAACTATAAAGGGATTATAATTATTTTTTAAAATATTCTCTCCAAGTCGAAATTATTTTTCTCTAGTCAACATCTCTTATTTCTCAATTCTACTTCTAGAATTGTTCTTATTTCACTCTGGGATACAGCTTGAATCACAGACTATCTGAGTAGATTATACTTTCAATTAGAGATTATTTAGCTTCCTATTTACTGCACAATATTAAAGATTTGCCTCCTAACTCAAAAAAAGTTTAAACTTAACACTGTTAAAATCCAAACATATTATTTCTGGAATATTCTTGAGTCCTGGAGATTTTAGTATTTTATGGCTCTCTGCCAAAGCCCTATTTAAACACAGTAAATAATTTGACTCAGAATGTCTATTTTAAATAGTCAGTGGTAGCCCTGACCTATGTTCCTTCGGTTCAGGCAAACTCTTTCACAGTCCAAGTAGCAAGGATTGAGGACTTGGTCCAGGAAATCCTTCAGCTTAACCTTGCAGGGCTGGAACCAAACAAGGAGACTTTGCCTAAAGTGATCAATACGAAATCTGCATCAGCACAGTGGCTCCTGAAAATGCATTCAGAATGCACTCTCTGGATCTCTTACCATGGCAGGTTGGAGGCTGCTAAGACAAACACGAGATCCTCGGAACGAGCCAGCCCGTCCATCTGCACCAGAAGCTCCGTCTTCATCCTCAGGCTGCCTTCATGCTCTCCCCTAGAGAAAGACGAGGAGGTGAGACGCTCCCAAGAGGCAGAGTCTTTGCTTCCGAGACCACAGTGACCCTCACAGTAAGCATGCGGTGACTGCAGACCGAGTTCCCCTCGGACAAGTAACCCCTGCCCTGCCACGTTCTCAGGAGCTGCTCACCCCAAGGTTGGAGGAAATGAGCAATTGGAACTCTTTTCAAACAGTACCAGAAAGGAAGTAAATGAATATAATGATGATACCGAAAAGAAAACCAAAGGTTGGCAATGAACGGGAAAATAACAGAGGGGGACACCGTGGCACTAGTAGATTTTAAAAGGCCGCCCAGCTGTACCAATCTGCAGTATCATTTACCCTTAAAAAAAAAATGGCTTCATTGAGAATAATCGTTTTCATTTATACAGCAGGTATGAGAATATTTTACACACATTATTTTTTAGTGTAATCTATGGATATAAACTGTCCAAGAAGAGAGATGAGCTACAACACAATCTATTTCCTTCTCTTCTAATGACAGACGAGAACTAGGCTTTCCTCCCACAGCAAGGAAAACGGATTAGAGGTCGTTTTCTGTGCAAATTCACCCTTCAGTTTCCCCACTGCCTGAGGCCATTCTCAGGACACCAGAGGACCTGCACAATCGAAACCTGCTCTAAGCCCTGAGCGCCTCCAGCAAGCTCTCATGTAGATCAAGTTAAAGGACAATAAAAGGCCTTTCTTGCACAACACAACGCTCAGGGCCTCATCTCTGCACGTACAGGCTGGCAGCCCAAATTAGGCTTCTGGGATTTTTTTAGGAACTGTGCCCCTTTCTACCTCAGAGAAAAGCCAGTCTCACACTAGAGTTATATATTTATCTAGTATTAACACATAATTACTACTTGATATTTAGCATAATATGACCCCCAAAGTCTTCAGAGCACCTGCCCTTGTTCCCTGATCCTTTGAAGCCTCCAGTTTTAGTGTTTAACTTCCAGAGGAGGAAACGGACATGCTCAAGGCTAACAGAGGAAGTTTCCAAATCAGCTCAGTCACAGCTGTGGGGAACCCTGGGGATGGAGGCGGACAGACTGCATGTAAGGATGAGACTCCTGCAGTAAGGCAGGCTGCGTGCACGGGGCTTTGCAGAGGGAGCAACACTAGGGCACTCCGGTGGGTTCCCCGCTAGGCCCTGCTGCAGCTGCCTCTCCCATCAGGCCCCCTTTGGAGGGACAGAGCACCCAGTCCAGGGCTGACTAGCACCCATTAAGCCATAGAAATAGTCGCATTTCAATCAACGACATGAATCCCGAGCATCCTGGGTACATCTTGATGGCTGTTTCTCTCTGCTGGGGAAATGGTTCTTCATAAGTAAAATTTCATAAATTAAATTCTAGTTATACTTCCAACAAGATAATTATTTGCTTTTTATTACTATCAATTTTGTCTTGATGACAGACAGGAGGCCATCAATAAATGCAGCTGTGTTGAGATTTCCCTGAGACCTGTTTTTTCAAGCCAGGGATACCAAGTTTAGTAAAATGTTTCAAAGAAAAGCAACTCTTAAAACACACACAGACACACACACACACACACACAGAGGGAGAGCCTCATTATAGTCTGAGATGTGGGCTTTCTGGCTGGGGCCATTAGTGGACACTTAATCTTTAGAGATAATGTGTGTGACATGTTCACAATCGGTCAGGCTGAGCCGCAGTCTGTGTCACAGAGAAGCGGTGACTTCCCCGGCCTCACACACCTTGTCAAGGGCCTCCTCTGGAGACTCGGCCCTGGGCAGGCCCGCTCCCCACAGGCAGCCCCTCTGGCTCCAGCAGAGGCGCTTACAGGCAGCTATTTTGAGCTAGCAGGACAGTTACGGCAGCCTGGGATCAGAGGCTGGGTGATCTTTGGGCCTGAAAACCACTCTGTGGGGAAGGGGGGAAGGGAGGAGGACATTTCCTCCGGTTATAAAAACTACTTAAATCAGCTATTCAGTTAACAGGATCTAATTTAAAGACCTTTCCGTGTGTCTGCAGAAAATTTGTGGGCTTATTAATAGGCTCATTCTGCTGGTAAATGTCGATGGGCTTCCGACCATCAAACACACTTACAGGAGGGGAAAAGTGAGGACCAAAAAAAACCCCTGTCTGTTACCCAGGAGCCGTGCCTCTTTGGCTCATCACTGACTCCAGCTCGTCCAGGAAGATGGTGGAGGGGGCGTGATAGCGGGCAAGTTCAAATAACACCTGGGTGGGAGAAAACCAACATGTTCAAATCCATACACTTAAAGTTCTCAGATGCCCCCAGAGATTAAAAGATTAGGATGGCTGTAATATTAGCCATCTATGCTGCACTTTATCTCCTAACAACTTTATAATCATTAGTTATTTCTCCCTAGCACTACCCCATGGGGTTGGATGGTCCAGTTATTCCCATCTGATAAATGAGAGCCAGAGAAAATAAGTGGTGAGCTCAAGGTTACTATTCATAAGTGGGAGAGCTTGAGATAAAACTCAGTTCCTGAACTTCCAGTTGGTTAGTTAACCCTTGAGACCCCCCTGCCAATGACATGTTCTGTATGGACACAAAAGCCATAGAAGATTTAAAATTATCTAACAATTTTTTTCACTTAACACTTAGGGACAATAAGAAGGTTATTCTCGGAAGAAAGAACTGCAGAAAAAGAATAGAGTTCCAGTTGTGAGTAACAAGGCTGAGGAATTCTGCCCTTTTCTGCTCCCCAAGTTACTCCCCAGGACCCCCAACACTGCTATTTGGTAGGCTCAGGTACTTCGAGGCAATTCCCGATTGAGTAAAATGTTCCATTGCAGAGTAAAATATTATAGACTGAACAGGAACAGGAAAGCAACCAGCAAAAGAACAGACATATAAAAACAAACTCAAGAGCTCTAGAGGGAGATGTGGTGGTGATGAAAAGAGTATAAGAAACTATACCTTTAAAAAAAAAAATCCTGAAACTGATTGCTTGAGCACCATATACAGTTTTTCCCTGGTTGCTCAGAGAAAGCATTAGAGATTTAGAAAAGAATAGATGTTCTTAAATAGGCATAGGGGATTTATTCTCCATGTCACTTAGCACTAGCAAAGCATCACAGAGTAAAGAAGAGGGGAAGGGCTCAGAAAAGGCCAGATTGTGGTTTTCGTAGCAGCAGCCAGTCATCTTTCACAGGCCTCACTGTCACTGGATGGCAACAGCCTCCCCCTCACCCCTGCTATGCGTGTGTTCCCTGCATGTTCATGCGTGTGCGTGCCAAGTTGCTTCAGTCATGTCCAACTCTTTGCAACCCTAGGGACCATAGCCTGCCAGGCTCCTCTGTCCATGGGATTCTCCAGGAAAGAATACTGGAGTGCGCTGCCATGCCCTTCTCCAGGGGATCTTCCCAACCCAGGGATCAAACCCACATCTCTTATGTCTCCTTCACGGGCAGGTGGGTTCTTTACCACTAGCGCCCCTTCCATGTTCATATGCAAGTGTTTTCCTTTCACAGAATCCTATTTTATGTGGCCAGGACAACTGGCTCAGCCCAAGGAGCTTACGAGAACAGTGTCAACGCTGGGACACTCATCAGGAATGCTCTTTAAGACAGAGACCACCTCAATAGAAGCAGGAAATCTCTCTTCCTGTCACAAACAGAAAAGTTCAAATAGACCTGATGATAAGGATGATTAAAAATGGCACACTTGGACTCTTTCGGAACCATACACATTTTAAGGACTCCCCAAATTGCAGAGAGGCCAACAGGCTCAACAAGACCAAACATCCCAGTGGAAGGAGAACCACATCTGAAGTCCACATCTCCACGTAGACCACTGCTCTCCCACGGCCAGAGAACATACGGAATCCTGGGTAAGCACTTGGGAATCATTCATCTAAAATTTTCAGAAGTACTTGGAGGAAGTTAAATCATGCAATTGCGGGGGTGGGGGGGGCGGCGGTGGCAGTGAAATGTTGAAAGATGTAAGCACCAACAGGTGTGTGCATTTGCTAAAGAGACCACTCAACTACTCAATAGCATCAACTCCTAAGAGGTATGAACATTAGGAGGGGAGGGAGAAACAAAAGGGTTCCCTATAAATAACTCCTTAATTGGAGTAGAAAGAGAAGCAAATGGTAGGAAAGCATCTCTGCTTTAGGTGAAGGTCTTGAAGGGCTTTCTTTATCTGAAAGCTTCACAATAAGAATCTTGAGAGCATGACCAAGATTTTCCAGGTGTGGCTCTTTCCAGAAGCTCAGAAAATAGAGTAATTTCAGAAAGCATAGAAGATAGGTTCCTTCCAGGTTGCGTGATTGTGTGCGCATCTAGTTGTTCGGTCATGTCTGACTCTGTGACCCTATGGCCTATAGCCCGCCAGGCTCCTCTGTCCAAGAAATTTTCCAGGCAAGAATACTGCAGTGTGTAGCCATTTCCTTCTCCATGATCTTCTCCACCCAGGGATCAAACCAGGGTCTCTTGCATCTCTTGCACTATAAGCTGACTCTGTTTTCCTTTTGAATTATTTTTAATATCCAAAATAAAAATGTATTTCACAGAAAGAAATATGACTATCTTATAAACCTATAAAAAGATGTTCAAATTCATTCAGAATGAAAGAAATGTAAATCTGAGCACTGAAATATGACTTTCACTATCAGACTGGCAAAGATTTTCAAGTTTAGGCGCTACCTGGTATTGGCTGGGGAAACACACACACACATTGATGGGCGTGTAAGGTGGTGCAACCCTGCGGGCAGGGAATTTGTCAATCAGTAGTTTTCCTTCCTTCTGATCCAGTGACCCTACCTCAAAGAAACTGTCCTACACTACACTATGTGCAGACAGGCGCGTAGAAAGCTTTCTTCATAACAGCAAGAGACTGGAAACAACCTAAATGTCCATTATGAAAAGACTGGTTAAACACGTTTTGTGTTTAATCATGCAATGAAATGGTATGAAGACACATGAAAACCATGTTAGTTCTGTCTGTAAAACTGCAGAACAATATCCAAGTTACATTGTTAAGTGTGAAAAAAATCACAAGGTACAGAAGAGTATGTGTACTATGTTCCTACTTGTGTTTTAAAAGGAAGGGAAAATAGAGAGATGGTTGTTGAGGTTAATGTAAATATAAATAAATGCTCTGGAAAGCTGAACCACTAGCAACTGTTTTGGTTTCCTCTGGAAAGATAGCTCGGGGTCTTTTTTGCTATTAATATTGTTTTAAAGACAACTTTTAAAATATTTGGTAAAGGAAAGGGGAGAAACTGGGGGTGGAATTGTTTCCTCATTCTCAGAAGTCATCCTGAAGCAGAGGAAAATTGGAGTTAAATAAAACGCTCCCACAGAATGGAGCATTCAAGTTAAAGGACTTTTCTGGCTGCTCAACATTGAACAAGAAAATCCATATTCATAAACATCTGAATTTCTTCTTCTGCTTAGGTGAGTCCTGGCCAAGGAATCTGATGGAATCTGTCTCTGAGCACCTTACAGTGTTTTTTGCCCACTGGTTCGAAGCTGATTCTGAGGGTACCTTTTAAGTTTTGCTGTTCCTCAGCCCAGAGAAATGCAATGTTAAAAAGAAGTCTTCAGGCTGATAAGAATTCTAGTTAGTTGGATTTAAGCTAATTGAAATCTAGCTAACTAGAATCAAATGAAACCCATAAATTTAGGAGCATTAAATTTAAATCCCATCTGGCACTGAGTTAGACTCAAGATGAAGAACAATGAAACAGAAGATGTCAACATAGATTTCCATAAATTACAATCTGATAGGGGTGATAAAAATTTATAAAAATACCCACTTTTGAAGTAACTTGAGGACAATCACAAAGCAATAAATAGGTTATTTTAGGTATTTTAGGTAAATCAATCTTTTAAAAATATTTTATGATCACTTTCAAATAAGCCATAATATTTTGAAAATGAGTCTCTCCAAGGAAATGTAACTTAAGTGTAATATTTTAAAGAAATTTCTTTTCAGAAAATATATTTACATTCACTTTATATTGATTACTTACCAGTCACCTGACAGAGTGCAACAGTTTAACAGGATTTCTGAGCAGGACCCGCCTTACGTTGAGGCATAAGTCAAAACAAGTATTTTCTTAAGGTGACTGGAAGGTATAATAAAATTTTATAATATAAAATATATAATATACTATGGTAAATGGGATTGATTCCTTAATTTCTCTTTCTGATTTGTCATTTTTAGTATATAGGAATGCAAGTGATTTCTGTATATTGATTCTGTATCCTGCAACTTTACTAAATTCACTGATTACTTCTAATAATTTTCTGATAGTATTTTTAGGGTTTTTATGTATAGTATCATGTCATCGGCAAACAGAGTTTTACTTCTTCCTTTCGACTCTGGATTCCTTTTATTTCTTTCTCGTCTCTGATTGCTATAACTGGACTTCCAAAGCTATGTTGAATAATAGTGGTGAGAGTGGACATCCTGACCTCAGAGGGAATGCCTTCAGTTACTCACCATTCAGAATGTTTGCTGTGCATTTATTGTATATGGCCTTTATTATGTTAAGGTAGGGTCCTTTTATGCCCATTTTTGGAAGAGTTTTTACCATAAATGGGTGCTGAATTTTGTCAAAAGCTTTTTATGCATCTATTGAGATTATCATGCGGTTTTTATTTTCCAATTTGTTAATATGGTATACCACATTAATTGATTTGTGTATATTGAAGAATCCTTGCATCCCTGGGATAAACCTGACTTGATCATGGTGTATGATCTTTTTAATGTGTTGTTGAATCTGCTTGCTAGAGTTTTGCTGAAGACTTTTGCATCTGTATTCATCAGTGATATTGGCCTGTAACCTTCTTTTTTCATGATATCTTTGTCTGGTTTTGGTATCAGTGTGATGGTGGCCTCATAGAATGAGTTTAGAAGTGTCCCTTCCTCTGCAATTTTTGGGAAGACTTTCAGAAGGACAGGCATTAGCTCTTCTCTAAATGTTTGACAGAATTCCCCTGTGAAGCCACCTGGCCCTGGGTTTTTGTTTTTTGGGAGATTTCGAGCACGGTTTTGATTTCAGTGTTTGTAATCAGCTTGTTCACCCTTTCTATTTCTTCCTGGTTCAGTCTTGGAAGCTTGAACTTTTCTAAGAATCTGTCCATTTCCTCTAGGTTGTCCATTTTATTAGTATATAGTTGCTCATAATATTCTCTTACGATCCTTTGTATTTCTGTGTTGTCTGTTGTAACCTCTCCTTTTTCATTTCTAATTTTGCTCATCTGACTTTTCTCCACTTTTTTCTTGATGAGTCTGGCTAATGGTTTGTCAATTTTGTTTATCTTCTCAAAGAACCAGCTTTTAGTTTTATTAATCTTTAATACTGTTTCTTTCCCTCTCTCTCTCTTTTTTTTTTTTCATTTATTTCTGCTGTGATCTTTATGATTTCTTTCCTTCTTCTCACTTTGGGATTTTTTTGTTCTTCTTTTTCCAGCTGCTTTAGATGTAGAGTTAGATTATATATTCAATGTTTTTCTTGAGGTAGGATTGTACTACTATAAACTTCCCTCTTAGAACTGCTTTTTCTGCATCCCATTGGTTTTGGGTCATCCTGTTTTTGTTGTCATAAAGGAGGCAAGAAGATACAATGGGAAAAAGATAGTCTCTTCAATAAATGGTGCTTGAAGAACTGGACAACTATCTGCAAAAGAATTAAATTAAAATACTTCCTAACACCATACACAAACATAAACTTGAAATATATTAAAGATCTAAATGTAAGACCAGAAACTATAAAACTCTTAGATGAAAACATAAGCAGAACACTGTATGACACAAATAATAGCAAGATCATTTATGACCCACCTCCTAGAATGAAAATAAAAACAAAAATAAATAAATAAATGGGACATAATTAAACTTAAAAGCTTTTACACAGCAAAGGAAACTATAAACAAGGTCAAAAGACAAACCTCAGAATGGAAGAAAATAATAGCAAATGAAAGAACAGAGAATTCATTTCCAAAATATACAAGCAACTTACACAACTCAATACCAGAAAAACAAACAACTCAGTCAAAAAGTGGGCAAAAGACCTAAACAGATATTTCTCAAAAGAAGACATACAGATGGCTAATAAACATATAAAGAGATGCTCAACATCACTCATTATTAGAGAAATGCAAATCAGAACTACAATGAGATATCACTTCATCCCAGACAGAATGGCCATAATCAAAAAACTTCACAAACAACAAGTGCTGGAGAGGGTGTGGAGAAAAGGGAACCCTCCCACACTGCTGGTGGGAATGTAAATTGATACAGCCACTATGGAAGACAGTATGGAGATTCCTTTAAAAACTAGGAATAAAGTCACCATACGACCCAGCAATACCACTTCTAGGCATTACCCTGAGGAAACCAAAACTGAAAAAGACACATGTAACCCAATGTTAATTGCAGCACTACTTACAATAGCCAAGACTTGGAAGCAACCTAGACATCTACCAACAGATGAATGGATAAAGAAGCTGTGGTACATACATGCAATGGAATATTACTCAGCCATAAAAAGGAACACATTTGAGTCAGTTCTAATGAGGTGGATGAACCTAGTGCCTATTATACAGAGTGAAGTAAGTCAGAAAGGGAAAAAGAAATATCATGTATTAACGCATATATATGTCATCTAGAAGGATGGGACTGATAAATCTGTTCATAGAACAGCAATTTAGACACCGACATAGAGAAAAGACTTATGGACAAGGGTGGGGGAGAAGAGGGTGATATAAATGGAAAGAGTAGCATGGATGCATATACACTAACATATGTAAATAGATAGCCAACGGGAATTTGCTATAGGACTCAGGGAACTCAAACTGGGGCTCTGTAATAACCTAGAGGGGTGGGAATGGGTGAGAGGTGGGATGGAGATTCAAGAGGGAGGGGACATATGTACACCTATTGGCTTCCCTGATAGCTCAGTTGGTAAAGAATCTGCCTGCAATGCAGAAGACCCCGGTTCGATCCCTAGGTCAGGAAGATGCACTGGTGAAGGGATAGATTACCCACTCTAGTACTTTTGGGCTTCCCATGTGGCTCAGCTGTAAAGAGTCTGCCTGCAATGTGGGAGACCTGGGTTTGATCCCTGGGTTGGGAAGATCCCATGGAGAAGGGAAAGGCTACCCACTACAGTATTCTGGCCTGGAGAATTCCATGGACAGAGAAGCCTGGTGGGCAATAGTCCACGGGCTTTCACTTTCATGGTTAATTCATGTAGATGTACGACAGAAATCAAACCAATATTGTAAACCAATCATCAACCAATTAAAAATAAATAAATATTTTAAAAAATATATACCATGTACTCTTAGCAATGATATATTATAAAGATAAAAACAATCTCCTAAGGGAATAAAAAAAAAAGTCCCTACAGCCTGTGGCACTGTGGAGGAAAGCTGCTTGGAGCATCTGAAAGAGTAAGTTTTAAGTTTCTTGATTCTTCCTTAGAGTATCTGGTATAAGGACAAGCATACCGCAGTAGCCACTCAGTAAATCTTAACTGAATATACTGAACATGCTTAATAATAAATGTGTCTTGAATAAAAAAAAAATAGACCACTACAGAGGCAATTTTTTCACGGTTCTATTCCTATGTCACATGAATCGAAAAGGGGCTGTTGGTCAAATTCCCAAAAGAAGGGAGATCATGTTTGCTGATGGGGGCACCACTAGCAGCTACATAGTAGTCAATCCACCTCCCAGGCTTTTGGTCATTAAGATCCAGGATAAATTTGAACATTTAAATCACTTAAGAACAAATAAGACCACTGTCATCATTTTGTACCACTGTCTTCTGCCAGAATTCGTTCTAAAGAAACAAAATCAAGAAACCCTACCCGAACAAGCTTTTCTGAGTCCCCTCTCCATTTGCTGACAATGGTAGACGCAGAAATATTAAAGAAGGTGGTTTTGCATTCTGTAGCCACAGCTTTGGCCAGTAAAGTCTTTCCTGTACCTGGAGACACACGGGGGTAAAACATGAGCGACCCTCAAACTGCATCCCTCTGCTGACAGACAGAGGACAGTCACACAAGCCACACAGGAGGGGGGTACACAGCGCGTGCAGCCCCAGTCCTGAATGGAAGACAGATGGGGCAACTCATCCCCTGCACACTCGCTTCACACCAAGATCATAGCAGGAAGATTCCCTTACCTGGAGGTCCGTAGAGCAGCAGTCCTTTCCAGGGGGAAAGAATTCCTGTAAACAGCTGTGGGTACTATGGAAGCAAGGAGCAGTGATGAGGCTTGGCACCTGCAGGGCAGCCCGCACACCCTCAGCTCAGGCAAGCTCGGGGAGCTAGGGTGAAACACATGCAACTCTGGGCCAGCCCCTCCTTTTTTAAGACTGGCTTTCTCTCTCTGTATACACACATATACACACACACACATAAGTATCTTAATTTATCCCAATTTGACTTTCACTCTTGATAGGATACATGGCCGAATTTTTTTTGCTTTTTAAAAGAGCAGTTATTTTAAGGAGAAGAACGGCATGTATAGGTACTATCCCCTCCATTGCAGCAGTCACTTCTCACATGCTAAATGTTATCTCCCCCAGAGTTCAAGCGGTCTTTTGAATGTTGTGGAGCAGGTACACTCTTTAAGATGCCAACTTTTTAAAACCAATATAGAAAGGTGTATGTGAGTAAAGTTCAACATTATGGTGAAGCCTGGTTTGGAAGTTGAGAACGTGCAATGCACAATATGTAACGAGACACTGACTCCAAACAGGACACGCATGGACTTTGGTGAATCTCTCCTGTTCAAATTCAAACCATCTGGAGTTGGTAAAGGACAAGAGAGAAGGAAAAGGAACAGTAAAATTATAACTAGCTATTAGCTTCTTGCTGACACTAATTCAAAATCTTGACATCATATGGAACTTCAAATACCATGGCGACAACACATCCAGAGAGTCTCGATGAATGCTCTATCCTTTTGCACAAGAGGACTTGGACAATGGAGCCACTCAGAGGAAACAGGGAATATCTTTCTTCTTACTCTGACCACCACTGTAGTTCCTCCCCCACATGTCTGAACATAGGAAGGAAGAAAGGAAAGACAGTCCCAACTGACTGATTTTGTCTCATTCGAATAGAAGCATCCAAAAATCAGGGGCTGCAAGGGCTCAGGGCTAAGAATAAATAGGTTATTCAAGAAAGTAAATTTGTAATCCTGACTTCAGGAGATCACCAAAAATGGCCACTAATTATTTGCAGCTCCTTACATCAAGAGGCAAAGGATATTTCTCCACCACTTGAATCTGGACTTGGCCTCATGAATTTGGCCAGTGGGGCATTAGCAAGTAGAAGAAGAGACTTGAAAATATAAGGTATATGAAGAGACATGGGAAAGGCTCAGCGATTGGGCCCTTTCTTGCTTCTGTCTGGGAACTCACTGACGCCACGTGAACAAGACTGGGCTCTCCTGCTGGAGGATGAGAGGCAGAGAGAGGCCTCAGGGGCCCTGGTGACCCCAGCTTTCCCAGCCTCTCCATCTTCTCTAGCCAGACTGGCTGATACCCCAGACATGTGAGTGAGCACAACCAACATCACACAGAAAAGCGCAAGCTGGCCCTGCCGAGCCCAGCCCCAAATGCCCACCCACAGAACCGCTGCAGTCAAGGAAACGACTGTGGTTCAAGGCACTAAGTGTTGGGTGTTCTGTTACACAGCAAAAGCCGTATGGTACGCTGATCTCACCGCCACTGCTGTAAACCAAACATGTAGTATTGCTTTCTATTTTTCTTCCTGTTTAGGATCAAACCAGTCAATCCCAAAGGAAATCAACCCTGAATATTCATTAGAAGGATTGATGCTGAAGCTGAAACACCCAATATTTTGGTCACCTGATGCGAAGCACCAACTCATTGGAAAAGACCCTGATGTTGGGAAAGATTGAAGGCAGGAGGAGAATGAGGAGACAGAAGATGAGATGGTTGGATGGCATCATCGACTCAGTGGACATGAGTTTGAGCAAACTCCGGGAGATAGTGAAGGACAGCGAAGCCTGGCGTGCTGCAGTCCATGGGGTCGCAAAGTCATACGTGACTTAGTGACTGGACAACAACACTGACCTCATCGCCACTGGTGTAAACCAAACACGGCGTCTCATTTTTCTATTTTTCTTCCTGTTTAGTGAAACACTCTGCACAAAGATTTGTCAGGAATAAGCAAAGAGCACAATTCAATGGCTCTACCAGCTGCAGCCCTGGAAGGGGCTGTCTAGTCTTTACAACCAGCCAAAAGCAGAGCCCCCAGTGATGGGAGTACTGGGGGCTAGGTGGGGGGAAATCCATGCAAACACAGTCAGATGCTCTCTCCTATGGCAGGTATTTTTACTATAATAAGCATATTTAGGGAGGCAGGCTGATAGTAACTGACTAATCCTATATACTACGGAGTCTTAGATCTTAAATTACCTCTTAGAGAAGATACCTGCCTTCAACCAATATGTAACATGATTTCAAATGGCCTAGAATGGACAGAGCCTTGGTGCTCCTGTGTTGACAAAATATTGTGACATAGGCAAAAAGTTAATGTATGGCCAGTAAACACATGAAAAGATGCTCAACATCACTAATTATTAGAGAAATGCAAATCAAAAGTATAATGAGGTATCACCTCACACCAGGCAGAATGGCCATCATCAAAAACTCTACAAACAATAAATGCTGGACAAGATGTGGAGAAAAGGGAACTATTGGTGGGAATGTAAAATGAGAATGGATACAGCCATTATGGAGAACAGTATGGAGATTCCTTAAAAAACTAGGAATAAATCTACCATATGACCCAGCAATGCCACAACTGGGTATAAACCATCCAAAAACCATAATTGAAAAAGACCCAGTACTCCAATGTTCACAGCAGCAGTATTTACAATAGCCAGGACAAGGAAGCAGCCCGGATGTCCTTCGGCAGATGAATGGATAAAGAAGATGTGGTATATACATACAACAGAATATTACTTAGTTGTAAAGAGAATGAATGTGAGTCAGTTCTAGTGAGGTAGATGAACCTAGAGCTTCTTATACAGAGTGAAGTAAGTCAGAAAGAGAAACACAAAACGTAGGGTATTAACGCATTTATACGGAATCTAGAAAATGGTACTGAAGAATCTATTTGTAGGGAAGGAATGGAGATGCAGATGTAGAGAATGGACTTGTGGACACAGTGGAGGAGGGAGAGTGGAACAAATGGAGAAAGTAGCATCAACATGCATACGCTATCAGGTGTAAGATGGATAGCTGGTGAGAAGTTGCCGTGGAGCACAGGGAGCCCAGTCTCATGCTCTGTGATGACCTGGAGGGATGGGATGGGGGGAAGGAAGGGAAACTCGGGAGGGAGGGGATGTATGTGTAATTATGGCCGATTCACACTGTTGTACGGCAGAAACCAACACAACATTGTAAAAAAACATTTTAATATATTTAAATTTTAAAAAAGAAAAAAAAGTCAACTTGTGAACAGAAAATCACCCTTTCTCTTCCTGATAGGTGAGTTTGCCCCATGAATAATGAACAGAAATTGGGCCTCCCAAGAGGCCTCCCATCCTTACCCTTATAGGATACACAACAGCTTCTTTGACTAACTGCTTGGCTGCATCAAGTCCAATAATGTCATTCCACTTTATATTTGGATTATGGAGATAAATGTCCTGCAATGCACATTTGATCATTCTGTTAAAACTAATGTTCTCCTTCACAGCTGTAATAAACACAGGAGCAGCAGAATACTTGACTTGCAATAGGACATAGAGTGCTTGTGATAAAAAAAAAACTTTTCATATTAGATACATATGTATATGTATATACATATTGCAATTTGAGGTTAGTTCACCAAAGGGATGCCATGAAAATATTTAGTGATTTTCCCTGAAGATATTCATAATATAATATTGTACTTTTAGGGTTAAAAAAATTTTTTTCCTAGGGACTTCTCTGGGGGTCTAGTGGTTAAGATTCTGGGCTCCCAAAGCAGGGGCCCAGGTTCAATCCCTGGTCAGGGAACTAGAGCCCACATGCCACAATTAAGCCCTGGCGCAGCCAAATTAAATATATATGAATGTATGTATACGCGTGTGTGCTACGTTGCTTCATTTGTGTCTGACTCTCTGTGGCCCTGTGGATTGTAGCCCACCAGGTTCCTCTATCCATGGGATCTCCCGGGCAAGAATACTGGAGTGGGCTGCCATTTACTTCTCCATGGGTGTGTATATATACACATTTTAAAAAGGCTTTGTATACATACATATACATATATGGGCTTCCCAGGTGGCTCTAGCTGTAAAGTCCCCATCTGCCACTGAAGGAGACATAAGAGATGCAGGTTCAATCCTTGGGTCGGGAAGATCCCCAGGAGGAGGGCATGGCAACCCACTCCAGTATTCTTGCCTGGAGAATCTCGTAAGCAGAGGAGTCTGGTGGAATACAGTCCTCAGGGTCACAAAGAGTCGATTTAGCATGCATGCATGCACATATACATATATATGTATACAAAATATGTATATATACAAATATTAGCTATACATACAAAATATATATGTATGTGTGTGTATATATATGTACATACATATATATGAAAGGGAAAGTGTTAGTCACTCAGTCATATCTAACTCTTTGCAACCCCATGGACTGTAGCCTGCCAGGCTCCTCTGTCAATGGAATTCTCCAGGCAAGAACATTGGAGTGGGTTGTCATTTCCTTCTCGAAATATATACACACACACAAAATAAAGGGCTTTCCAGGTGGCTCAGTGAAGAATCCGACTGCCAATGCAGATGTGGGTTCAATCCCTAAGTTTGATCCCTGAGCTCAGGAAGATCCCCTGGAGAAGGAAATGGCAACCCACTCCAGTATTCTTGCCTGGAAAATCCCATGGACAGAAGAGCCTGGCGGGCTACAGTCCATGGAGTTGCAAAAGAGTAGGACGTGACTTAGCGACTAAGCAACAACAAAAACACAAAGTAAAATTTACCAAAAAGAAAAAATCTCTGAACAATGGACTATACCTGTCTTCAGTTAATAACAAACCATGCTGATTTACGACCGCAATCAAAGAAGCTACAGAACATGCCTACAAATTACATTAGCTTTTAATCCGAAATATAGTTCCTAGCTGGTGCCTGGCCTCTCTGCTGCTCCTTGATCTCAACACTTTCTAATTTGCTACATAAAAGAGATAATGCTCCTCTGAAACCAATTTCTCTTTTTTCCCTAGTGATTGCTCCCTACTTCCATCAGGAGCAATTGCTTCTACAAAATCCAAGGAAGCCACCAACCAGGTGAAAGTACAGTCTTCCCTCCACAGAGTAGAGCCCCATAGCAACCACGGAGGGTAATCAATTAAGGTAGCTTTTACTGATAACTAACTTGCAATCTCCAAACTTCAATTTCACAGATGCTCAGAACAGTCACTCAGGGGCTTTTCTCAGTGGATCTGTACTGGGCAGACTGAATGTCTAGAGTGTTACAGCAAATAGAAAAAAAAAAACCCACCTCCCTTCCATAGTCATTCTGAGTGACTACAGAACAATCTGGAAACTAATCTATATTTATTTAATTTTTTTAAAGTGATATATGCACATGATTCAGAAACATAAAACCAGGGACTTCCTTGGTGGTCTAGTGGTTAAGAATCACCCTCTCAATGCAGGGGACGTGGGCTTAATCCCTGGTCTGGGACTGAGATCCCACGTGCCAAAGGGCAACTAAGCCCAAGTACCAACTAAGCCCTAAGTACCAACTAAGTGTCGCAACTGCTGAGCCCTCACACTGCAACAAAAGCTCCCTCATGATGCAATGAAGATCCTGTGTGCTGCAACTGAGACCTGGTGCAACCTAATAAATAAATACATATATAATATGTAAAAACATATTTTTAAAATGCTGGTGAGATGTTATGCCCCGACTCGGTCCCCCATCCTCCCAGGTCCCTCCACAAGGGGTGACAACGTTTCTTAGAGAAACTCTTTACGAAGGTGATTTTGATACTGCGTGATGTGTAGGATCCATTCCTGGGTGAGATGACAAAGGTCTCAGTCTTCCCAAATCTTGGGAGAACCACACCGTCTTGAAAGGACCAGTCACTCATTCTTATTACCACACTTTCTTAGGAAAAGCTTTGCACACAGTGGTCATTCATTGGAGTTCAAGGCATCCATCGGTAACAGCAGTATTTCTTGTCCTCATCAAGCACTGACACTGAATTCCACATGGTAGTGTTTATAATTTCCCAATAGGAAGTTCCTCCTTATCTCAATCAAAAGTTATCGGAACTCAGTAGAACTGCCTCAGCAGATGGTGAGCTCCCTGTCCCTGTCGGCTTTCAAGCAGAGTCCATATGACTACCTCTTACAGTACTGTAGAAAAGAATTCCAGGTGGAATCATTTCAGGCCACTTCTACTCCACAACTTTATCATCACTAGTCACAGTATGCTTTTGCAAAGACAAAACAAGCCTTGATTTGGGGGTATAACAATATTTTCTCTGCTCTCTTACACATCCTAGTTACCGTAGCCTGGCTCAACTCCTCATCCTCTCACTGATAATAACTTCTGAGCTGGTTTTCCGATCTCCATTCTTTGATGGCCTTCCACACTGTCATTAGAACAAGCTGTCTAAAAGCACATTTGATTATCCCATTCTCCTGATGGACGCCTTTCAGAGAGTCTCCATCTCCTAGAGATAGAGCACCGTCTCAGCCTCGGGTACTGTCCACAGCGCCCTTACACGCAGGAACCCTGGCCTCACTTTCCAGTCCCTTCTCCCACCCTTTCTCATGGTGTTTCAGCTGGTTCCCCAGAGACACTGCAGCATAAGGACTACACCTCACTTGTCTGTGCCTCCGCCCAGAACGCCTGCCCCACCCCCTGCCCTCTTCTACTCTTTCTCAGGCTATTTCCTGTGGCTCTTCTTCCCTAAGAAGATACAGATCCTTTCCAGCTACTGTTCACCTTTGTGTTTCCAGCGGCCAGCACATGCCTGACACATCAGAGGCGTGCAGGGGACACCCTGCTGGGCTAAATGGAGACCTGGGGGACCTTAATGACCTCAGAGCAGCTGTGCAATTTTTGCATCATTTTAAACATCCAGGAAGGAGCCTGCCTAGGCTTCAGTCTTTCATTAAATATGAGATCACTGGAGATTAGAAAAATCTCCTGTAACTCAGGAATCTATTCTGTTACCAAGGAACTTGCCCCAAGTCACAGAGTGAGAAAGAGGAGGATCTAGAAATCAAATCCAGGTCAATCTATTCCTGAGCTCGTGTCATCAACCACTAGATTTCACTGCCTTTAGGTCCTGGGGGACCGAGCTTGAAAAAATTCAGTCGTGTGGATGGTAAGATCTTCCCTACTAATCTGTTTCTTCATGAAAATTTCCAATTATGAAACCAGACTCCCAACATCTCTATTTCTAGGCTTAGACTGTTTAAACAAAACACAAACGTGCCCTCTCCTTCTCTAAGAGGCTGTCTTTCCTTAACTCTTGGCTTAGCTCTAAAACCTTTCACCTGTCCCTTCCTTCCTAAGTCCTTTTCTCTTTGGGTTTTCTTGGCCTCTATAGTGAGATGGTGGGCTTTTTGTATTGTAATTTTATGATTCTATAATTTATTCATCATGCATTATTGTGCCTCTAAACAATATGAGTGCCTTCGCAAGTGGGGGCACTTTATAAATAAATGATCATATTTATTGTTATTAATAAAAGAAGCAGCCCACAATGCTCCTGGAGCCCCAGTCTGCCTCCGTAAATTTGTGAATTGAATATCAGATCTTACCCGGCTCACCACGGCTGCCAATTCTCGCATCTCACTGTTCATGCCAATAAATGCACTCAGAGGTTTCAACAGTCGTTCCTGATGATGATAGTAGAAAGCCTCACGTTACAATATTGCTTCATCACTTAGGAAGGAAAACAGGGCACAGAGCTCCATGACACAAATGGTGGCAGATCACTGTGACCTTTAACTGGATCTCAGGGCTCCTCTGGACTCAAAATTATATTCCAGAATTTCATCTGGATTTTGGCAGTTTGCAAGATGAATGTCCCATCCTAGCCACTTACAGAGGGGTCTGGGTTACAGTCGAAGCTGTTCAAGCCAAGTTCACTGGTTGCTCCTTTGATGGCATCTGTGAGCAGCCCTCGGAAGTCAATGATTGGGCCCTGAAAGGGAGTAATAATAGTTATTGCAGTGGCCATTAAAACAGGAGGGGAGACTATCCTTAATAGCTCAGCTTCATTAAATCAAGACACATTTATGTACCATGGTCTGCAGTGCAAACTGAAAGTGAAGCTTTAAGAGGAAGCTATGCTAATAATGATCAAGATGATTTCCTCAGGTTGGGGCACTCCAGGAAAAAAAAAACAAAACATGTTATAAATAAATTTTTCACAATGAAGTTGGCTTGAATAAAATTCCTGAGCATTTTTCAATTCTTGACACACCGTCAGTTTCCTACGTGTCCACTTCCCCTGTATCATCTTCCTTTTAAAATATTCCACACATGGGAAGAACTCATTGGCACAAGAATAATGATAGTTCCTATTTACTGACTATACTGTACCTTCACTCAGGAGAGTGCCTGGCACAAATCAGGTGTGTGAGGCACCCACTGTGGATTACTGCCAATTCTTGTAACACTTCTGCTAGTCGGGAGTGGCATCCTAGTTTCACAGATGTGGAGGTAAGCCTAGAGAAGCAAAATGATCTACCCAGGGTCCCACAGCTAACAAGGGACTTAAGACCAGGATTCAAACCCAGATATCTATCTGCCATACCCAGATTCCTTCTGACGCCACTGTCCCCCCAGAGGAAGAAGGAAAAAGCAAGGATACATGTCAAAATTAAATAACAATAACAGTAGCCAACACTTATTGAGTGTTTATCATGTGTTCTCCATTCATTATGACATTGGAGGTGGACACTATGATTATTTCCATTTCACGGATGAGAGAAATGAGGCTTGGAGAGATCTAAAAACTTGCCCAAGAAGCAGTCAGGAAGGCGAGACGTGGGATTTGAACCTAAGCAGGCTGACTTCGAAGCTGGTGCCTTGAGAACAACACACCTAGTAAATTTGCAGGGGGACTTGGGTATCGTGAGCTTTGGAGGCTCTGAGATTGGGCACCTCTGAGATGGCAATGAAACACCCATTTTTGGAGATGGGCCCCTGACTATAAGCCCTTATGCAGCTCATGAAATGCTAGGGAGAAACTCCACGGTTTAACCTGAGGGCACTTCTGCTGCAAACAGAATTTATAGCCAGATTCTTTCAAAGGTTAAGTGTTGGATTAAATAGCCCCTTCCTTGACCTGATCAGAAATATCCATGCATATCAACGTGAGATGTTCATAAGAGCAACTAATGCTGCAACACTGCTGGGCACAAAAGTGATCGGAAAATGTGATGAAGGTAGTAATGGTGAGCAAGGAAGTACTTTTTTGTGGGCGGCACTGATTGGAATGTGTCATCTCCAGCCATCACCCATATAATTGAGGCCCTAAAAGGAGCCAGTTCCCCTTGATTTCCAGGGAGATGCTCCCCATTTCCCTCCAGACACACACACACCCAGAGTTTAATTTGCCTGAGAAGAGCTGGCTAGAGGTGGGTCAGCAGTCCCATACGATCAAAGAAAGAAAGGTAACTGAACGGAATTCAGTCCTCAAAGTTACAGTCAAGAGAAACACACTGGTGTTGATGCTGCTTTTTATTTCCAAGTGACGCATTTTTACCTACCTTTAGCCTACAGCTACCCAAACTGGGTCTTTTCTGTTTCAGAGACTATTACGTACGAATCAGGACGTGAAGTTCATTAGGAAAGCAGTAGAAATAGGTATTGAGGACAACATCAGCCTTATATCAACTGAGGTTCACATGAAATTACATTCAAATCTGGAGCCGTATCTCCAAGGAGAAAGGGACACTGCTAGTCAGCTCCCACTGACAGGGCAGAAAGGAATGAATGTGCGACCACAACTCCTTAAATAATGCAGGACGGTCTATCACTGTAATCACAGGATTTTTAAGCTGAAAGGAACCAAGCCACCTCTTCCAAACTGCAATTTACAAATGGGAAACTGAACCCCTTGGAGATGGAGCCACTCATTCAAATCCATCCATCCAGAAGTGAGACCCAGCCCAGGACCTCAGGGTTTCATCCTCAGCCCATCTCTTCCTGGTTCACCCCATAGCCAACCTTTGATCATCACATATTACCCTACCGGTTTGACAAATGTGACACTCAAAATTTTTCATTTTCAAAAAGAAAAGGGAAATTCCCCATTCAGTGTTCGGTTCATGAGTCCCACTTACTTTTTGTGGACGGACGTTTACTTCTCCACTGCCTTTGTTGATTCCAGAGATACTTAAGCCGAAGTCAGCACTCTCCTTGTGAGTGTGATTGACAACCTCCTGGAGAAAGAGGAAGACAGTGAGAAGTCAGCGACAGAAAGCAACTTTGAGATGCTGGCTGCAGCTGCCTGTCCTGTCGTCCCAAATCCTTCTGCAAATGGGGACCTCCATGTGTGATTCCGCCCCTTTTGTGCAGATCCAATAAGATGAATAAATTCTGCTTGTACTGGGTGGAAGGAGCTGTCCCAGGAAGCCACGGGCTCTGAACCCCACAAACAGTGGAAGAAATGGCTGGGCCTCCACCCATCTCCACTCACAGACCTGTCTTTTTTCCGGGAATCAGAGGTGTTTGTGGCCAGGGGTGGCTGAGTTTGGAAATGCAGCCTCCTGTGGGATGCATCCTGCCCCCTCCCGCTTTACCTAGCTTCCACCTGAGCCCGTCCACAATGGCCAAGATTACACAATCCCCTTGAAGATGAGAGATTCCCTCTGACCAACTGAGTTGTGAGATAATGACTTTCTATCCCCCTGGACAGCTTTGGTATGCATTCTTCCCATTCCTCTTCTCCATTTCCATTGGTTCTCTTTCCTTTAAACCTGGTTGGTATGTTTTGGTCCTGAACCGAAGGTTCTCAGCACGGGTTTCACTCACCTGCCGGGCTCTCTCTCCTCTTGCTTGCCCATCTCTCCCCCCAGAAAGCCCAGTGTGGAGGTCTGGGTTAGCGACCCACCATGTGTGCCCAGCCACACCAAGACTACCCCAACCTACACCTAGGATCCCAGGGACATCCCGTGGGACAGGAAGAGCTGGCCCCTCCAGCTTCCTCAAGGGGAAGACTGAGCCTCGTGGGAACCAGGCCCTCCTGCTCCGACTGGGCCTAGGAGTCACCCCTCAAGGCCTGTCTGTCGCCCAGCACTCAGACCAGCCGAAAGTTCGTGGGGAGGAAGGAGTCCTCCTTCCAAGTGCTGGAAGAAACTCTGTAACTGAACAAAATCAAACTGTCCTCCATGAACAAATAAACGTGACTATTTCCTTGGGGCTGTATCTCAGCCACCTGCAATGGTACAAGCGCCAAGCAAAGCCATCCTGACCTGTTTAGGAAGCTCCGTGTGGAGGGGCCTGGCATCCCCGGGCTTTCCCATCGTGGTTCTGGACCGCGGCCTCTGCTGGTTGATCTTGGGAAGATTCTGACAACTGTCGGTCATCACCCTAGGGCAGGGAACAAAGACCTTGGAGGAAATCCTGTTAACTGAACCTAAGATCTCAAACACCTCACACAGTGCATTTATTTTATTATTATTTTTTTTTCACACAGTGCATTGAAAGAGAGTTCTGGAAAGATCTGCAGGCACAAATCCATCTGGACCATCCTCCCACCCAGTCCAGCCTGGCCCTGTCCATCATCAGTCTACCCCCCAGGTCTAAGGCAGGGATAGAGGGTCCACCGCCTCCTCTCATGACACAACCTCTCATTTCGATAACTACTTAGAGTATAAGACTATTCACAAATGCCATGCATCACTTTTCTAGCTATCTTCCTTGACGCCAACAATTTGCCACCCAACCTCGATGGTTGCCGTGTATAAACAGCTACCCAGAGAGGAGCTGAAGAAACCCACGGCTGCCCCGTGCCACCCCGCTCCAGGCCTAAAGGAGCAAGGCGCTCCCAGACATTCACTCCCAGAGCATTCTGCCAGATACGGAGTGCTGAGGAAGTTCCAGGGATGACCCTGTGGCTGAAAAGCAATCAGGTTTCCTTACGCATTCCAAAGCTGCCTCTTAAAATGCTCCGCACTGTTTCTGTTCACAAGTAGTTATCATTTATTACCGGAGTCTGACTAGATTTATGGAAACTACAAAGGAAAGAAGAACACTTGGGTGAAAACAAAGAGACTGTTCGGAAAGAACTGCATGAAAGCAAAGGTAGCCTTGGGCTGAGGGTCCCCGTGACTGTCATAGTGAAGTAGGCTCGGGTCTGCCGCTCTTCTTTAAACGACGCCAAAGGTCTTCACTTATAAAAGATGAGGCAGGAGTCTTAGTCCCTTCCTTCTCAGGCTGTGGACAAGGGACTTAGATCACAGAGCAGGGAGCCCAGTGGGGCTCACAAAAGCTCTCAAGGGTCCAATGAGTTACCTACGATCACAATCTAAGTTTTCTTCTTTTAATTGTGTCCTAAGATTTTTTTTTTTAATTTGCTCACAGCCTGAGTGATTTGTGGTCTCTACTGGAAGCCCACTGCCACTTTCCCCTGAGGTCTGGGCTTTCCTGTAATAGCAAAGAGCCACAGGCCTTGATGCCCCGTAGCTATGCGGTCCTGGGCACTTTGTGAACAGGCTCTGCTGACAGGCGTGTGGCCCGGAGTAGGATGAGAGGAACGTGGGGGACACTGAGGCAAGTGAGGCTGATCCTCTTCTGTGTCAACCCAGAAGAGTCAGGAGACAGAGGGGCTCCAGTCAGATACCACGACTCCCAAATGAGACTGGGATTTGAGAAGCTGGAGAAAGAAATGTAAGGTGAGTGTGAGAAAAAGAGAGGAAGAGAAAGACCTGATTCCCTCCAGACTGTCAGGACATGTGATCTGGGGTACACAGAGAAATGACCTTTATGATTTGAAAAGGAAAAATATTTCTGGGGAGGTGCTTACTATGTTCTGGGAACTCACTATGTGTCAGACTGTTGCATCAAGCTTGTAAGTGGCAGAGCCAGGAACTGAACCTGGATCTTTTGGTCTCTTAAGGTCTATACTTTTCATACCACCTAGCCTAGAAAGACAAAGCATCGGTGGATGCAAATCTTGGTGGTAAAAGCAGACAGCCAACAGACATTGGTCCACATCCTGGCCGTCTGTAACATGAGGGGAGCCCATGGCTGGACCCCCAGCGTCACAGGACCATGATTTGATATTGCTGGTCTGCAGACATGGAGCCGCACTGGAGAATCTTCCGGAAACGGATCCCACAAACTCTTAAGGATTGAGTTGGTCAAGACGAATTACCATTTACTTTACCTTCTGGTCTTCCCTCCACTTCTTTGAGGTAAATTGTTTTCTGCTGTGGCAAAACAAATATCAAGAGGAGAAGGAAATTTAAGTTTTTAAGAGAAAGTGATTTTTCAGGTATGTCTGTCCTTTTACATTGTTCTTAAAATTTGTGCTACTTGCAGAAACTGTAAGCTATTCTCATCTAGAGAGGAATGGAATTACCAGCAAAAAGAAAGAAGCCCATGCTTCCCAAGCATTTCCACACAAAGACCCCCAAAGGCCTCAGAAGATATCAAATGTATTGGGAGACCACAGACTTGGTGGCAGCTCCAGTGTGGGCTGCTTTATAGTTACCATTTCATTAAGTTTTCATGAACTTGACACTGTTTCGCTGTGGTCCCTGGGACATGGCTTGGACAGTAAAGAATCTGCCTGCAGTGCAGGAGACCGGGGTTCGATCCTTGGGTTAGGAAGATCCCCTGGAGAAGGGAATGGCCACCACTCCAGTATTCTTGCCTGGAGAATTCCATGGACAGAGGAGCCTGACGGGCTATACAGTCCATGGGGTCGCAAAGAATTGGACACAACTGAGCAACTAACATGTTCACTTTCACTTTCTGGGACACCAGAATGGAACACTTATCAGTCAAATCCTGCCCATTTACCTTAAACTAAAGACATTGTGTTCAATATCCCAGGAGAGTGTGGTTCCAAGCTAGAACTAGCATTAAAATCAAGTCATGTCAGTAACAATCCTGGTGGCCCAGTGGTTAGGAGTCTCTGCTTTTTTCTGCCAAAACTCAGATCCAATAACCAGTCAAGGATGTAGAACTATGAACATGGAACTGGAACAGAGCGCAGATTAAATCTCTCTCTCGGACCCCTTCCAGCTCTGTGATTCAGCCCTGGCTATTTTTAATTGACGTTCCTTTTGGTTTCCTGGTCCCTACATGAAATGTTAAAGTCTGTGGCTTAACAAGTTCCTTGTAAACAGGACAATGATCTCCCTTGGTTTATAATTACTTCCCCCACTTACAGACTTCTAAGTCAATGTCACTACAAAACACAGGGCCCTAACTTTAGATCTTTCCTCCAGCCAGCCTCCTTGACTGCTAACCTATACTGGGTCTTTGCATTATATTGATCATTATCTGGATTGATGGCTTTCAAAAGCATTTCATTATCTATACATGAGCTATTAGCCTCACCAATACTCATTTTCATGTTATTTTCAAGATAGATAATAGGTCTTCCCAACAAGAAAAAAAAGTCTTCTGTCATTTATTGTCTTCCAACAGCTCTTTCCATCTCTAAAGAAATGAAAGTAATGTTGATCTTCTAAAAAGTACCTGTGACACACTGGAGTTTTGTTTTCATTGCCCTAAATCATATAGTCCTCAAGCAAATGCTGACATGACAAAAAGGGACATCAGTGTCCAGACGATCATGTTTAAATTGTCTGCACTGGATCTAAAAGAGGCTACAGAATCCTTCTGGTGTATTCTTTCAGTGTAGGGTGGGGGACATCCTCTATCTCGGAATAAAATGAGGAAGACACACAGAACTTGAAGATGAGATAGCGCCTTACTTCTAGAAAATAGCCATGTACCTGTGTCTGATGCCTTTTTGACAATTTTGGGGTATTTCTGAAATTTTACAAAATAATAGCTCTCATATTCCATCAAAATAGTTTCAAGATCAACGTTGTCACAAACTTGAAAGCGTCGTAACCCCATTTTAGTTTCTTGCTCCAAAGCATTGGCTGCATCAATATATCTGGCCATTTCACAAAAGAAAGAAAAAATTAACTCTAGGTAAAAAGAATAAAGGCAAAGTCCAAAGAAACTCAATACAAACAGTAAGCGTATATTAAAGAGTACATTAAACAAAAACTAGAATATACAAGGTTTGCCTATATAGTAAGGAGCTCCACCACATAGGTTAAGTATATCCAAATACTGTCTTTCAAAACATTTTGGGGACTTCCCTAGTGGTCCAGCAGCTAAGACTCTCCACTCCCAATGCAGGGGGCCTGGATTTGATCCCTGGTCGGGGAACTAGATCCCACATGCTGCAGCTAAGAGTTCACATGCCACAACTAAAGATCCCATATGCCTCAATGCAGATGGAAAATTCCAGGTGTCAAAACTAAGACGTAGCATGGCCAAGTAAATATATAAATAAAAAGTAAGAAGACATTTTGGAAGTACTTAAAAGTCAAATAAGTAAATCAACTAAGAAAATGTCTTGTAATTTACTTTTATTCATGTTTAGCCAAAGACAGTTATTTGCCCACCTTGCTTACTTCTTTATTTACTAGTATTCATTTTAGGTAACATTTTATGACAATTGATAAAACCCCAGTTTAACCACAACAGGCAAGGTTTACCATCATTGAAGTGACTCAAAAGAATATGTCATGTGCTCTGAAGGGGATTCCAAAAATCTGTTGATCGACATCACTAAGGAAATTTAGTATAAGAAAATGTCATCTACTTGGATGTATTGTTTCTGATAATTTCTTCATCGATCACAGATTACACCACCAGGTTCCTCTTTATGCATGTAGTGTCGTCACCATGGGTCCCTCACTCATTTTAACCTGGTCAGTCATAAGGCTGTCTGAGTTAAGTGGTCTTAGCAATAAAAGCAAGCTTCTTGTCTCACAATCCTCCAAAAGTGGAAAAACTCTGGTTTTAATCTGAGTCCTCAGCCTCTTTTAAAACCAAAAACGCTCTCCTGAAAAACGTGCAAATACGTACAAATTAGCATGTAATTTCAGGAACTCATCCAAGGACCTCAGATTAAGGACCCCAGTTAGAGTTATTTCTCTTTGATTTCAGACCTGGGAACATATAGAGGAGAAAACTTTCTTTTTTATTATGCTTCCTTCTGTGTTCCAGATTCAGATCAGTCAGAGGACTAAACTTTCTTAAAAGAGGTTGCCATGACTATTTCCAGTACCTTGCTTATTTTAAAGAATTTGCAATTGATCAGGTCGGTCAGCTTCTAGTCTTATTAATGGCTCATCAGGCTTCTATCCTATGTCTTAATCTCCATTTCACATAGAAAAAAACTAAATCCATTTTTATTAATAATTTTTTGTTTAGTATGCTATAATACACGCTCATTTAAGAAAAAGTTAGAAAATACAGAAAAGCCAAAAGAAAATTGCACTACTCAGAGACAATGTTAACATTTTCTCTCTTTCCAAACATTTTAAAATGACAAAATAAAATATACTTACAAATATGCACTCGTTTAAAAAAAAGAAAAGATGGGAACATACATTAGAGATTGCCTATATATAAAGATTGCTTTCCTGACATCACATTCTGAACACTTTCCAGGATCATAGTTTGGCTTAAAAATGATAACAATAGATGATGGCAGGCCTCATATTTCCTAAACTAATTGATCAGAGAAATAGGATTTATTTTTTTTTGCCATTCCATGGGGCATGTGGGATCACAGTTCCCCCACCAGGGATCGAACCTGTACCCCCTGCACTGAGAGTGCAAGGTCTTAACCACTGGACCACCAGGAAAGTCCCCAGAGCTATGTCTATGTGTTCCTATTCCACTATTTGGGCTTGAACAAGGTCTGAATTTAACAGAGTTGGTAGGAGAAGCTACTGGAAGTTCTTAACCAACAGAGTGACAGGACAGGACTTTAAAAAGAGGTGTGAGCAGTAAGGAGAAAGACTCAGTAAGAAAGATGAGAGGCTGGTGGAGGCAGGCCAGCGGAGATGCACATGCAGAGCTAGAGGAACCGCAGCCATGACCCCTCACGGCCTGCTCTCCCTGACTCTCCCTCACGCATTTGAACTCTGCTCTTTGCTTACCCGCTGGTTCACTTATGCCCTGCCCCTTCTGGCTCTGTGGCCCTGTCTAAAACGTCCTTGTCCATCACAGCTGTCTATCCACATTCTATACATCTTTCAGAACCAGCTCATATCACCTTCCCTACAAAGCTTTCTCTAACTATTTATTTTAATATACAAAAATCAATCCTCTCAGTTTTTCATTAAAGGCGGGTCTACTTTTGTGACACTAATATGTCCTTAAACATTTTTCAACTTGATAATTCATTCATTTCTCCCTTTCCCAGCCGGTCTCTGGAAATGATCAACTTTAGCATAACTTTTATCAATTACAGATGCCAGAGGCCATCTCCTGGCAGAAAGGGGAAATGCATGCTTTGTAAACAGTCAATTCTTGAGGCCATAATAGCACCTGCAGGAGAAAGGATAGCTACGTGACTTTTGTCTTTTTGTTTTTACAGTTCTCCTTTCTGATACAGTTTCGAGAATACAAAAAAAAAAAAAAACAAAAAAAAACCTACTAATTACCTGTGTTACTGGCTGTGTCTTTCTTTCCAATTATTTCACCCATCTACCTGCTAGTAAGTTCCTCAATGGCTGTTCAAATAACACTTATCAAGCATCTATTAATACAATGCTCATGATGTTGGGGTCTTATAAGGTGAGTTCAGGTTTATAAGGGTCGGTGAATCTGTGAAGGCAGCATTTCTCAGAGTGTTCCATGAAAAACTAGTCTCTAAAGATGGCCTGAGGAAAAATGAGTTCCTTGGCCAAATTGGTTTGCAAAGCCCTAAATACTGTGACATTAGCACAGATATTCCCATTGTATGTAAATTAGAAGACCTGAGAAGTCAGGAAATAAAGGAGCCTGTTTAACCCAGTTTAAGCCAAAGCCTCTGACTGTGGATCACAATACACTGTGGAAAATGAAAGAGATGGGAATACCAGACCACATGACCTGCCTCTTGAGAAATCTGTATGCAGGTCAGGAAGCAACAGTTAAAACTGGTCATGGAACGACAGACTGGTTCCAAATAGGAAAAGGAGTACGTCAAGGCTGTATCTTGTCACCCTGCTTATTTAACTTAAATGCAAAGTACATCATGAGAAATGTTGGGCTGGAGGAAGCACAAGCTGGAATCAAGATTGCCGGGAGAAGTATCAATAACCTCAAATATGCAGATGACACCACCCTTATGGCAGAAAGTGAAGAACTAAAGAGCCTCTTGATGAAAGTGAAAGAGGAGAGTGAAAAAGTTGGCTTAAAGCTCAACATTCAGAAACCTAAGATCATGGCATCCAGTCCCATCACTTCATGGCAAATAAACGGGGAAACAATGGAAACAGTGTGGCTGACTTTATTTTTTGGGCTCCCAAATCACTGCAGATGGTGATTGCAGCCAGGAAATTAAAAGATGCTTACTCCTTGGAAGAAAAGTTATGACCAACCTAGACAGCATATTAAAAAGCAGAGACATTACTTTGTCAACAAAGGTCCGTCTAGTCAACGCTATGGTTTTTCCAGTGGCCATGTATGGATGTGAGAGTTGGACTCTAAAGAAAGCTGAGCTCCAAAAAATTGATGCTTTTGAACTATGGTGTTGGAGAAGATTCTTGAAAGTCCCTTGGACTGCAAGGAGATCCAACCAGTCCATTCTAAAGGAGATCAGTCCTGGGTGTTCATTGGTAGGTCTGATGTTGAAGCTGAAACTCCAATACTTCGGGCACCTGATGCGAAGAGCTAACTCATTGGAAAAGACCCTGATGCTGGGAAAGACTGAGGGCAAGAGGAGAAGAGGACGACAGAGGATAAGATGGTTGGATGGCATCACCGACTCAATGGACATGGGTTTGGGTGGAATCCCGGAGTTGGTGATGGACAGGGAAGCCTGGTGTGCTGTGGTTCATGGGGTCGCAAAGAGTCGGACACGACTGAGCGACTGAACTGAACCCAATGTTTGCCAGGCTTACTTGACCATAAAGCTCATTTTAAGTCATATCAATTAACATCCTGCCCAATGACTGCTGCAGAGTTCCAGGCACTTAGAAAACACTGTCTTAAGGTAATTTAGCTCAGAGTTTTTTGAATGGAGCTGAGATTTTTATCAAAAGGTAATGAAAAAGGGGCCAAACCCACATTTTTAACTGCTTTAAGTCCTTCACTGAACCAGGCTGTGTATTAGAAGAATAAAATCCAGCTCGTAGCTACTCCACAGTAAAAGTAAGAAAGACTCAAATATGCTCACTTGGTGTCAGGCACCACTCTAAGCATATCTAATCCTCATAATAAAAACATGTGCCTGACACTCATTATCCTCCATTACTCCATTTTACAAGCAAGGGAACTGAGGGACAAAGAAAGTAAGTAAATTGACCAAGGTCACTGGTTAGCAAAGAGGAGAGTGGGCATTTGAACCAAAGCAGACTGGCTCCTCCATCAAGGCAAAGCCTCTTGATGAAGGTAAAAGAGGAGAGTAAAAAAGCTGGCTTAAAAGTCAACATTCAAAAAACCAAGATCATGTCATCCACTCCCATCACTTCATGGCAAATAAATGGGGAAAAAGTGGAAACAGTGGCATATTTTATTTTCTTGGGCTCCAAAATCACTACAGTTGGTAGCTAAAGCCATGAAATTAAAAAAAAAAAAAAAAAAGCTTGCTCCTTGGAAGAAAAGCTATGACAAACAGAGACAGAGTATTAAAAAGCAAATATCGCTTTGCCGACAAAGGTCTTATAGTCAGAGCCATGGTTTTTTCAGTCGTCACGTTAGAGCTGGATCATAAAGAAGGCTGAGCACTGAAGAACTGATGCTTTCGAATTGTGGTGCTGGAGAAGGTTCTTGAGAGGCCCTTGGGCAGCAAGGAGATCAAACAAGTCAATCCAGTCAATACTAAAGGAAACATACCCTGAATATTCATTGGAAGGACTGATGCTGAAGCTGAAGCTCCAATACTCTGTCCACCTCATGCAAAGAGCTGACTCATTGGAAAAGACCCTGACGCTGGGAAAGATTGAGAGCATCAGGAGAAGGGAGTGACAGAGGATGAGATGGTTGGATAGCATCACTGACTCAGTGGACATGAGTTTGAGCAAACTCCAGAGATAGTGAAGGACAGGGAAGTCTGGCATGCTGCAGCCCATAGGTGACAAAGAGTCAGACATGACTTAGTGACTGAACAACAATAATGCTGGCTCCTGAGTCTGTGTTTCTACCCTGCAAGCCCTTCTTACCACACCAACCCGCCAGCCCTGGTTTTAGAGCAGACACTTGGCACTATGCTGCTCTTGGAAGTGCTTTCCATCAGTGAATGGTGAAAAGTGCAGAGCAAACCACTGCCCACATGCAGACTGCCTGGCTCATCAGTTGCCCTTCTCCGGCTCTGGTGTTCACTCCCTTGCTACGTGGGGACAGAGATTTAGTAGTTGAGCATCACCTGATTGGTCTGCCTGCCAACTAGGCGTGGGGGCCAGGGATTCATTTCTCTGGCCAGAGACTGGTGATGATGTGGAAAGAATGAGCCATTTTCTCAATAAAATTTAAACCCCCAACACCAAAAAGAGAAGTGTCTGATAAAACTGTGTGTTTCAAAGTAAGTGGACTGAGAAATGTTTGTTGATGCAGTTCATCATGTTTCAGTTCAGTCGCTTAGTCGTGTCCGACTCTTTGTGACCCCATGGACCGCAGCATGCCAGGCCTCCCTGTCCATCACCAGCTCCTGGAGTTTACTCAAACTCATGTCCATCACCTAGTCAGTGATGCCATCCAACCATCTCATCCTCTGTCATCCCCTTCTCCTCCCGCCTTCAATCTTTCCCAGCATCAGGGTCTTTTCAAATGAGTTGGTTCTTCCCATCAGGTGGCCAAAGTATTGGAGTTTCAGCTTCAGCATCAGTCCTTCCAATGAACACCCAGGACTGATCTCCTTTAGGATGGACTGGTTGGATCTCCTTGCAGTCCAAGGGACTCTCAAGAGTCTTCAACACCACAGTTCAAAAGCATCAATTCTTCAGCACTCAGCTTTCTTTACAGTCCAGCTCTCACATCCATACATGACTACTGGAAAACCCAAAGCTTTGACTAAGTGGATCTTTGTTGGCAAAGTAATGTCTCTGCTTTTTAATATGCTGTCTAGGTTGGTCATAATTTTCCTTCCAAGGAGTAAGAGTCTTTTAATTTCATGGCTGCAGTCACCATCTGCAGTGATGTTTACCATGTTCATCCTGTTTACCATGAGAAAAAAGGTCATTTCCAAAATTGTGAAGTTAAGGTATTATGTGAAAGGCCACATTTTGTCATTAAAGATCTAATGTGGTCAATCCAGGGGAGAAATCATATTATTCAGTAACAAAGTTTTTTCAAAAATGCTGTTAAAAAAAAAATTGTTGGGACTTCCCCGGTGGCACAGTGGGATAAGAATCTGCCTGCCAATGCAGGGGACTCAGGTTTGATCCCTGCTCTGGGAAGATTTCACGTTCCATGGAGCAACAAGACCCATGCTCCACAACTGCTGAGCCCGTGTACTGCAACAACTGAAGCCTCCTCTGCAACAAGAGAAGCCACCTTCATAAAAAGCCCACGCACCGTAACAAAGAGTATCCCCTGCTTGCCGCAACTAGAGAAAGCCCTCCCAAAGCAATGAAGACCCAATGCAGCCAAAAGTAAATAAGTAAATAAACAAAATGAATTTTTAAATCCTGTGTTAACTTAATGAACGAACTTATGGTTGCTAGGTGAAAGGGCGGGGAGGGATAATTTGGGACTTTGGGATGGACATGTACACACTGCTATATTTAAAATGGAAACCAACAAGGAACTACTGTATGGCACATGGAACTCCACTCAGTGTTATGTGGCAGCCTGGAGGAGAGAGGAGTTTGGGGAGATTGGAGATATGTATAACATAGGGCTGAGTCCCTTTCAATGTTCACCTAAAACTATCACAACTTTGTTAATCGGCTATACTCCAATATAAGATTAAAAGTTTTTTAAAAATGCTGTGTTATAATCCATCACCAAAAAGGATGCCTTTGAAATTTTGGCCAAAAAAAAAAAAAAATTCCCATGATAAAAATTCAAATCTTTCAATAACAAAAGAATGCTTCAATACATTTGCAGAGATTTCATTTTCTGACTTTTAAAAGCCATTAAAAAAAAAAAAAAAACTCAAAAAATATGCCCCACATACATTTTTATTTTCCTGAGGTAATCCTCAAACAAAAACAAGTCCTCCACACCAGAGCAGAGGAATCAGACCCTGAATGACTTTGGGGGCGAGACAGGCCTGCAAAGTGCCCCCACTTAGAGCTAGGAGACTTCCAGCAAGCTCCTAGACGCCCCTAAGCCTCAGTTTCTTCAAATGTAAAAGGGGGACCCTAATACTACTTCCCTTAGAGCTTAAAAGAAAAATCTCTGAAGGTCTCTAGAACGGTCATTCCCCTTGGGAGGGCGCTAGATTTATTTAAAACAGCTGCTGCTGGCACAGATCAGAGAAACAAGCATCAACTCTCACTTCCATCCCAGCCACCACCTACCCTCTTCAGCTTGCCTTCCTACCTCAACACTAGGGTTATGAGACTCTCAGCTACAGTAGATCTCCTATTTCACGGACAGCTATGATGTTTATCGGAGGAAGAGATGCTCATTCAGTCTTCTGGGAAAATACCAGCAGCTGGCTGGTTCTTTGTGCTCTAAGGAAAGGTTTCTCCATTGGGGTGTGATTGACATTTGCGGCTGTCCTGCGCATCTGAAGGGCGTTCAGCAGCATCCCGGCCTCTTCCCAGCGGATGTCAGTACAACACTCAGAAGGACTCCAGACGTCGTCAGATATTCTCTTAGCAGTTCTCCAGGTTGAGAACCACTGCTTAAACTCAAAAGTGTTCAGCTCTAACCCTGAAACCTGAATATTTTCTTCCAGGCTGAAAATTAAAAGGAAATGAAACTCTAAAGTGTAGCCTTCAGGGACTTCCCTGGTGGACCTGTGGTTAAGACTCTGAATTTCTAATGCAGGGGGTGAGGGTTTGACCCCTTATTGGGGAACTAATATCCTACATGCCGCACAGTGCACCAGTCAAAATAAAATAAAAAATAAATGGAAAACGGATACTTTGCAGTCTCTCTTCCTCTCCCAACACCCAGCATATCAGCAGTCGTCATTGTAAGCGCACACACATTTTTTTTCTAGTCGCACAGTCGTGTGACCCCATGGACTGTAACCCGCCAGCCTCCTCTGTCCATGGAATTCTCCAGGCGGGAGTACTGGAGTGGGTTGCCATTTCCTTCTCCAATGCTCACACATTTTCAAATGAGGTAAATGGCCAAACTCAAATGCCTCCCAATTACCTCAGGAAAGACAGTTGAGTACAAGTCATCCAGGTAAATGTAAAACCTTTATCTTGAGGGAAGGAAAACTGAGGAGTGAGAATGTTATCTTTGTGTGCCAGCAGTGGGACTTCAGAAATCTTATTAAAAGGCCTACACCATCTTCAAACCTGAAGGGGAAAGGGCAAGTATCCCATGAACTGGGTAGCTTGGTTAATAAACTTTTTTTAAATGCACAATGTGAAAAACATCTAGCTAAATGAGACAATAGAAGTATGTGTCTAGGTTGCTGGAGGTGGGGTGGGGGCATTGATGGGTAGGGCACAAGAGATTTTTAGAGCAGAGAAGCTATTCTGTACGATACTACAACGGTGGATATGTGACATCATGCCTTTGTCAAAACTCATAGAACTACACGACACAAGAGTGAACTCTGACGTAAACTACAGACTTTAATAATAATAATATATCAATATCAACTCATCAAGCGCAACAAACACACCATACCAGTGTGAGCTGTAACAGGGGACAGTAGGCAGGGTGGGGGATTGCTGATATATGGGATTTCTCGCGCATATACCAGAAATTTCTGCTCAATTTTTCAGTAAATAGAAAACTGCTCTAAAAATTAAAGTTATTAATTGCTTAAAAAATAAAGTTATTAATTGCTTTTAAAAGTGTGTATCTGGAAAAGCAGAGGTCAGAAAAGAGAGGAATCATCTCTGTAAATATCTGTAATGTAACATACCCTTCTTGTGTTAAGTAATGCAAAATCAAAATCAGAAGATTTTTTCGTCGTGCTTCTGTCCTCATCTCACACTGTGAACAAAAAAGAAAATGCAGATGGGATGACAATGAAATACAATACTCCTTGTATAGCAGTAAACCCTTGAAGGTAATTGTAACCTGTCAAAAGCAAGAAGCATAACTTAAAGGCTGCAAGGCAGTTTAGGGTCTCTAAGGATATATAAAGTTGTTATTTTCTTCTCAGAGCTGCCTTCTCAATTGTAAACTGAAGGTACAATGATCTCAATTGGGATTGCACTTGACTAGTTCACTTCTTACTGCCAAACTAATTGGCATTTTATTGCTTATCACTAAAGGAACAAATACACACACATTTATTTGGACCAGGTGAAGGAAAGTGATGTTAAAAAATAAACTCTCTTGCAACCCTATGGACAGTAGTTTGCCAGGCTCCTCTGTCCATGAGATTTCCCAGGCAAAAATACTGGAGTGGGTTGCTACTTCCTTCTCTAGGGGATATTTGAGACTCAGGGATCAAACCTGCATCTCCTGCATTGGCAGGCAGATTCTTTACCACTGAGCCACCAGGGAAGCCCTTAAATTCACCCAGAATCCCACCCAGACCCTTCACAAACATGGAGGTGATGTTTGGTAGAAACCAACACAATATTGTAAAGCAATTACAATCCTTCAATTAAAAATAAATAAATTTTTTTAAAATGTGGAGATAAGTTCCAACAAACCACTCAGGAGAACCCCACCCGGGCATTTAGAATATCCTCTTGAGTAGCAGGGACCATAAAGAGGACATCCCCAAATAACAATGTCCTTATTCAAACTGAAGGAAGCTGTATTTTTATTCATAGTATTAATGTGCATTATCAGTATTAATTACATTACCTGGTATCTCACATTCTCTTAAAATGTATTCATAAAATATTTACCTTCACTAATACTTCCCTTATTTGAAAATGCTTACCTTTATCTAAAGAGAACACAGGTAAGAACTGGATAAAAGGAAGAAAGGCCCGAGTGGCCCAAATTATATCATAAAATCTAGGCACAAACATGATGATGACACATAGAAACTTTTCAGGCATTCATCCAACCTTTCTAAAAATTAATGTAATAAAATTGAAACATGCATTGTTGTTGTTCAGTTGCCCAATCATGTCTGACTCTTTGCAACGCCATGGACTGCAGCACGCCAGCCCTCACCATCTCCCAGAGTTTGCCCAAGTTCATGTTCACTGCATCAGTGATGCCGTCCAGCCATCTCATCCACCGACACTCTCTTCTCCTTCTGCCCTCAATCTTTCTAGCATCAGGTACATTCCCAGTGAGTCATTTGTTCACATCAGATGACCAAAATACTGGAGCTTCAGCTTCAGCATCAGTCCTCCCAGTGAATATTTAGCATTGATCTCCCTTAAGATTGACTGGTTTGATCCCCTTGCTGTCCAAGGGACTTTCAGGAGTCTTCTCCAGCACCACAGCTCAAAGGCATCAATTCTTTGGCATTCTCCCTTCGTTATGGTCCAGCTCTCACAACCGTACATGACCACTGGGAAGACCATGGCCTTGACTATACGGATCTTTGTTGGCAGAGTAATGTCTCTGCTTTTCAACACACTATCTAGGTTTGTCATCGCTTTCCTGCCAAGAAGCAATCGTCTTCTGATTTCATGGCTGCAGTCATCAACCCCAGTGATTTTGGAACCCAAGAAGAGGAAATCTCTCACTACTTCCACCTTTCCACCTAGTACTTCCACTACTTCCACCTTGTATTTGCCATGCAGTAATGTGGCCAGATGTCATGATCTTAGTTTTTTAACATTTAGTCTTTAGCCAACTCTTTTGAAAAAGGAACAGAGAATAAGAACAAGCTCTTGGAAGTTAAAAATATTATCATCTAAATAAATTCTGTAGAATGGTTTAAAGACAAGGCCAAGAAAACTGCCCAGAAAATATTTTAAAAAAGAGAGAGAGAGACCAAAAAATGGGACACTATAGGGGAAAAAAATCTTAAAAAAATTAATCCAGGTTAAAATAAACTGGAGAAAGCATAGGGAAATAATTTATCAATGAAATAATAAATGACATTTTATTTTAGAATGGAAGCATGAGAATGTCTGGTTTGACAACGGCAAGCACAGTGAATGGAAAAGGCTGGCATGAACAAAGTTGTGTAATTTCAGAACACCGAAGTTAAAAAGATGCTAAAAGTTCCTGGGAAGAAAAGATCTTTACCTTCAAAGGAACAAGAATAAGAAGGTTCAGTTCAGTCCAGTCGCTCAGTTGTGTCCAACTCTGCGACCCATGAATCGTAGCACGCCAGGCCTCCCTGTCATCACCAAATCCCGGAGTTTACTCAAACTCATGTCCATCGAGTCAGTGATGCCATCCAGCCATCTCATCCTCTGTCATCCCCTTCTCCTCCTGCCCCCAATCCCTCCCAGCATCAGGGTCTTTTCCAATGAGTCAACTCTTCACAAGAGGTGGCCAAAGTATTGGAGTTTCAGCTTCAGCATCAGTCCTTCCAATGAACACCCAGGACTGATCTCCTTTAGGATGGACTGGTTGGATATGTTTGCAGTCCAAGGGGCTCTCAAGAGTCTTCACCAACACCACAGTTCAAAAGCATCAGTTCTTCGGCGCTCAGCTTTCTTCACAGTCCAACTCTCACATCCATACATGATCCCTGGAAAAACCATAGCCTTGACTAGACGGACCTTTGTTGGGAAAGTAATGTCTCTGCTTTTTAATATGCTTTCTAGGTTGGTCATAACTTTCCTTCTAAGAAGGTTACACCCTTTCAAACAATCACATTTTTTAAGAACAAAGACACTTTCAGCCATGCAAATTCTCAGTCACATCTTCATGTACCTATGCTTCCTGGTGCTCCAGTGGTTAAGAATCCGCCTGCCAAGGCAGGGGACATGGGTTCATCCTGTGGTCTGAGAAGATCCCACATGCCCAGGGACAACTAAACCTTTGCACCACAACTATTCAGGCTATGCTCTAGAGCCCACAACCTGAAACTACTGAAACATGTGGTCTGCAACAGCGGAGGCCACTGCAGTGAGAAGCCTACACACCTCAATGAAAAGTAGCCCCCACCTGCTGCAACTGAAGAAAGCTCACATATAGCAATGAAGACCCAGTACTGCCAAAAATAAACAAATAAATAAACCTTTAAAAAAAGTTTAAAATGGTAAAATTTATGTAATGTGTATTTTATCACAATGAAACAGAAACTTAAAAAGGGATAAAATATAGTACTATTTGATGTTTAAGTAGCTGCATGCATGCAGTCCTGGGTGTTGGAAGGACTGATGTTGAAGCTGAAACTCCAATACTTTGGCCACCTCTTGTGAAGAGTTGACTCATTGGAAAAGATCCTGATGCTGGGAGGGATTGGGGGCAGGAGAAGGGGACGGCAGAGGATGAGATGGCTGGATGGCATCACTGACTAGGTGATGGACATGAGTTTGAGTAAACTCCAGGAGTTGGTGATGGACAGGGAGGCCTGGCGTGCTGTGATTCATAGGGTCGCAAAGAGTCAGACACGACTGAATGACTGAACTGAACTGAACTGAATGCAGGTTTTACAAGATTTTTTTTTCCCTATACATGTCCTGTTTTTTGGTCTCCTTTTTTTCTATTTTCTGGGCAACTTTCTTGGCCTTGTCTTTAAATCATTCTACAGAATTTATTTGGCCGATAATATTTTTAACTTCCAAGAGCTTGTTCTTATGCTCTGATCGTTCCTTTTTCAAAACATGTCATTCTTGTTCTTTGAATACACTGTTCTATTATGATTCAAAGTCAGTTATGTTCAATATTTGGTGTTTATGTAGGCAAGTAAAACACTATTTTATAAAGATATCCACCTAAAATGATTCAAATAAAGTTTTGTTGCTTAAGGTGATAAGTTTTTATTCAGATTGCCAGAAAATACAGAAAATGAAGCAACTTGTATTTCTAAGACCTTGTGAAGGAATCATAGTAAGTACCACCTTTTCAACCAAAATGTGTTTTCTGCCATTCAGATAATTATTGCTTTTTAAAAAAATTAATTTGCATTTTATCACCCAGTTTATACACATTTTGTTGCTATTTAGTTAAACATTTTTCTTTGAATTCAGGCTAAAATAAATAAAGCAAAAGTCCCCAGAAGTCTAAAAGAAAAGGAGATTAAAGGAAAATTATAATCCTTAAAGTAATAAAATATTTAACACAAAAAGTAGTGATTTAAACTGGGAGAAAATATTTACAAATGACACATCTGATAAAGATCTATATGAGGGAACACATGTAAATCCATGGCTGATTCATGTCAATGTATGGCAAAAACCACTACAATATTGTAAAGTAATTAGCTTTCAACTAATAAAAATAAATGAAAAAATAAAAAAATAAAAAGTTTTACTATTCAAAAAAAAAAAAGATCTATATGAAAAATATACAAAGAGCTCCTAAAATTCAACAATAATAAAACAAAAAATACAATTGAAAATGGGCAAAAAAAAATGAACAAACACCTCACAAAAGAAGATATATGGATGGTCTAAACAAATATATGAAAAGATGCTCAACAACGTATGTCATCAAGGAGTGGCAAATTAAAACAAGATAGCACTGCACAGCTATTAAAATGGTGAAAATCCAAAACACTAACACTACCACATACTGATGAAGACAAAGAGCAATGGGAACTCTCATTCACTGATGATGGGAATGAAGAATGGTACAGCCACTTTGGAAGACAGTTTGTTGGTTTCTTACAAAACTAAACATACTCTTACCATATGATCCAGCTGTCACGCTCCCTGGTATTTACTCCAAAGAGTTAAAAACACATCTATACACAAACTTTCACTCTGAAGTTGCTGATGAAGTTTTATTCATAATTGCCAGAAACAATCAAAATACCCTTTCAGTATGTGAATCAATAAAGTGCAGCACATCTACACAATGGAATATCAGACAGTACTAAAAAAAAAAAATCAAGCCATAAAAAGGCATGAAGGAAACATGCATATTACTAAGTGAAAGAAGCTAATCTGAAAAGGTAACAGTGGAAGAGACTTTCAAATACTGAGTTATGGAGAAGTCATTCTGACTAACACATGATTTGGCTTAGTCTAGAATAGACAGTCTGTAGCCTATCAAATATAAATTGTACATCTGCTTTAACCATTAAAGAAAAGAATCAAAATCTTTTCAAAATCAAAATGGAGTAACTGTGGTTCAAGCATCCAAAATGGAGCCTGGTGGCCATTGTGAATGTGGTTTCAGACAAGTTCTACATTACTAAGAACTTGAATTTCTAAACAGTATCAGACTCAAGGACACCACTGCTGCTGCTGCTGCTAAGTTGCTTCAGTCTAGCTATCCTCAAACCAGTATCTGCTAGCAGCTGCAACCATTTGGACCCCAACCAATCCTTACTCAACAAGCACACTTACTTCTTGCCAGCTCCAGTTATAATTCTTGATAAACAGCTCATATAACTAGTTGTAACCTTACAGTTTTTGCCTTTAAAAGCCTGCCGCATTTTTATCCTGGAGAACATAATTCAAATGCTTCTTGAATCTGTGTCTCCCAGCCTATAGTCCTTGGTTTGACTCAAATAAAACTTCTCTACTCTTATTATGGGACTGGCCAGGTGGCTCAAACAGTAAAGAATCTGCCTGCAATGCAGGAGACCAAGATTCGTTCCCTGAGTTGGGAAGAGTCCCTGGAGAAGGAAATGGCAATCCACTCCAGTATTCTTGCCTAGAAAATCCCATGGACAGAGAAGCCTGGAGGGCTACAGTCCATGGGGTCGCAAAGAGTCGGACACGAGTAAGTGTTAGTAAGCAACTAACACTTTCATTTCATTCCTATTATAGATTGTTTATTGATTATTTATATCAACAGTTTCATACTGTATGATTTCACCTATGTGACATTCTGGGAAAAAAGCAAAACTATGAAGACAATAAGATCAGTGATGGGAAGAGAGAGGGAGGCAGAACACAGAGGATTTCAGAGCAGTGATCTATTCTACATGATATTTATAGTAGCCACATTGTCAAAATCTATAAAGTGAAGTGAAGTCGCTCAGTCGTGTCTGACTCTTTGCAACCCCATGGACTGTAGCCTACCAGGAACCTCAGTCCATGGGATTTTCCAGGCAAGAATACTGGAGTGAGTTGCCATTTCCTTCTCCAGGGAAAATCTATAAAGTGTGCACCAAAAGTGACTTTTAATTCAATGCAAACTATGTACTTTGAGTGATAAAGACGTGTCAATATAGATTCATCTGATGCAAGATATTGATAATACAGGAGTTGTGGACATGTGAGGTGGGAAATATATGGGAATTCTCTGAACTTTCCACTCAATTTTGCTGTGAACCCAAAACTGCTCTTTAAAAAAAAAAAAAATTAAAAAAAAAAAAACTTTTTTTAACATGAATTGATTTTTAAACAAATATATCAGATCTAATACTGGGTTGGCCAAAAAGTTCACTCTTCTTTTTTTTCTGTAAAATGAATCTAAATAGCACTCAGTTGTCTTTAACTTCATTGGAAACAATTTTGTCAGATTATGTTTTAACAGCAGTCATATCAGTGTGCAATTTTTTAAAAAAAGCATCAAAACTGGTGAATTTTTGTGTAGTCATTTTAATATTGAAGATGGAAGAAAAAAGCAACATTTTTGACATGTTATGCTTTATTATTTTGAGAAAGGTAAAAAAACTCAACTGAAACACACAGAAAAAAGATTTTTGAAGTGTTTGGAGAAGGTGAAAAAAATATGTCAAAAGTGCTTTGTGGAGTTTTTTGCTAAACAACGCTCCACAGTCGAGTAGACCAGTTGAAGTTGATAGAGATCAAATCAAGACATTAATTGGGAACAATCAATGTTATATCACTCAGGAGACAGCTGATATACTCAAAATATCCAAATCAAGCATGGAAAATGATTTGCACCAGCTTGGTTATTTTAATCACTTTAATGATCGGGTTCCACATAAGTCAAGTGGAAAAAAACTGTCTAGACCATATTTCTGCATGTAACTCTCTACTTAAATGTAATGAAAACTGTCCATTTTAAAAAGCAAACTGTGACGGGCAATGAAAAGTGGATACTGTACAATAATGTAGAACGGAAGAGATCATGGGGGAAGTGAAATGAACCACCCTCTTCCATACCAAAGGCCAATCTTCAACCAAAGAAGTGCTGTTGTGTATATGGTGGGATTGGAAGGGAGTCCTTTATTATGAGCTCCTTGCCAAAAACCTAACAATTAACTGCAACAAGTACTGCTCCCAATTAGTCCAGCTGAAAGCAGCACTCAACAAGAAGCGTCCGGCATCAGTCAACAGAAAACACACAATCTTCCATCAGGATAACAAAAGACCACATGTTTCTCTCATGACCAGGCAAAAACTATTACAACTTGGCTGGGAAGTTCTGATTCATCCAATGTATTCACCAGACATTGTACCTTTGGATTTCCAATTATTTTGGTCTTTACAAAATTCTCTTAATGGAAAAAAATTTAATTCCCTAGAACTGTAAAAAAAAAAAACTCCTAGAAGAGTTCTTTGCTCAAAAAGAGAAAAGTTTTGGGAATATGGAATTATGAAGTTGCCTGAAAAACGGCAGAAGGTAGTGGAAGAAAACAGTGAGTACATTGTTCAATAAAGTTCCTGGTGAAAATGAAAAATACGTCTTTTACTTTTACTTTAAAATTGAAGGAAATTTTTGGGTAATTCAATATATTTAAACAGAGTCACCCTTCAAAATAGTCATCTTAATAGGTCATGCTTTTATTCCATTGCTCAAAACATTTCTGAAATTCTTCTTTTAAAATCATCTTTAATATAGATTCATCCCTGTTAGCTCAGATGGTAAAGCATCTGCCTGCAATTCAGGAGACCTGGGTTTGATCCCTGGGTCGGGAAGATCCCCTGGGGAGAAGGAAATGGCAACTCACTCCAGTATTCTTGCCTGGAAAATCCCAAGGATGGAGGAGCCTGGTAGGCTTCAGTCCATGGGGTCGCAAGGAGTCAGACATGACTGAGTGACTTCATTTCACTTCATTCTCCCCTAGCCCACATTTACAAAAATAATATGTGGCCCTGTAGAAAACTGGAACAATGCATAAATGCACAAGAAAAAAAATAAGATATTTTGCTTATACTCTTTCCATCTTCTTACAAAATAGGCTTCTCATGTGTTTTGATAAGCTGCGTTTTTTCCCTTAAAAATACTTTGTAAATATTTTTTCAAGTTACTAAAAGTTTTAATGACTGCACAGAAAGCGTCATGACTTGATGCTTTGGAGAGTCCTCAGCTGTTGGAGAGTCCTCTTATTTGAAGTTGGGCCTCACCAAATTTAAGAACACGCTTTATTAGCAGCTTTGACTGTTTCTAAAATCCAAATTTTCCCCCAGGGACAGATCTGATAACATTAAGAGAGTTTTAAAAGTGGATGACAGGCCATCCTTAAAAAATGACCCTGGGTACATCTCCCCCTCTGTCCTTGAAGAAATCCATAGTATCAGGGTGAGTTAAAAAACTGGAAAGCAACTTACCAAGGCGAGATAAAGAATCACGAAGGGAATTATGATAATCTTTGCTATGTTTTTACCTGTTATTATGAAATATATAATTCATATAGAAGAGTATAAAACATCCATTCCTTTTTAATAATAATAACAATAAAAGGCTTCACCCTGATTGAAGCCCAGAGCACATTATGTGTCTTAGAAACCCCCCACTATTCCTTTCAGACGTTTCCCCTCCTCCCACCAGAGGTAACTTCCATCCCAATTTTTATGCTCAGCATTCCCTTTTTCTTTATGGTTTTACCAACTATGTGGAAGTGAAGGTCGCTCAGTCGTGTCTGACTCTTTGCGACCCCATGGACTATACAGTCCACGGAATTCTCCAGGCCAGAACACTGGAGTGGGCAGCCTTTCCCTTCTCCAGGGGATCTTCCTGACCCAGGAATCGAACTGGGGTCTCCTGCATTGCAGGCGGATTCTTTACCAACTGAGCTATCAGGGAAGCCTACAATACATCCTTAAAAAAACACTGTAGATAGTTTTCACATTTTTTAACATTCAAAAATATTTACTCATGATCACATTTTAACAAACTGAAGAGTCTATTACTAAGAGAATGAATAAACATTGTGTGATACATTCTTTTTTTAACTTAACTTTTTTGTGTGTGTTAGTCCCTCAGTCCTGTCCGACTCTATGCAACCCCACGAACTAACCTGCCAGGCTTCTCTGTCCATGGAATTCTCCAGGCAAGAACAGTGGAGTGGATTGCCATACCCTTTTCCAGAGGATATTCCTGACCCAGGGATCAAACCCTGGTCTCCTGCATCGCAGGCAGATTCTTTACCGTTTGAGCTACAGGGAAGTCCTTTAAATCTATACAGCCTCCCTGTCAGGGAATTGAACCCCCATCTCCCACATGACAGGTGCAGATAGATACTCACCACTATAATAACGAGGAAGGGCTTTTTTATTGGAAGATAATTGCTTTTATTGGAGGATAATTCACTTTTTTATTGGAGGAGAATTGCTTTACAATGTGGTGGAGGTTGCTGCCGTACATCAATATGAATCAGTCATAATTTTATATATACCCCCTCTTCTCTAAAGCCTCTCTCTCCCCATTCCACCCCTCGAGGTCATCACAGAGCACCAGGCGGGGCTCTCTGTGTTATATAGCAGCTTCCTGCTAGTTATCTATTTCACACATGACAGTGAATGTGTATCAATGTTACTTTCTCAATTTCTCCTAGCCTTTCCATCCCCAGCTATGCCCACAAGTCCATTCTCTAGGTCTGCGTCTCCATTTCTTCCCTGTAGATGGGTTCATCTGTACTGTTTTTGTAGAGTATATCGTATAGATATCATATATATATATATATATAGTATATATAAGCATTCCATATATATATATGATATTTGTTTTTCTCTTTATTTCACTCTGTATAACAGACTCTAGGTTTACATTTTCACATTTTTGAACATTATGTGAATGGAATATATATTTATTTCTTGTGACTACTTTTATTTCACAGTATGTAATTTCTCCCCCCAAAAAAGTTCGCATCCAAGTAAGAGCTTAGGTATAATCCAGCCATTTCATAATATCATCATTCAATTATCTGCTTCCACTGCTTTCTAGTCTGTGGGCATAATTTCAGTGTCTTAGAGGGTTGCTATCTTAAGGCTCCTCAAGGTAACTCTTCTGTTTCCCAGAAAATAAAAGTATGCCTGTAGTGCTAAGCATTTTCTAATTTACCAAAATTAGCCTTGGTTATCCAAGTCTCTTTTTTGGTAAATCGATTTGCCTCACCTATAGTGCCATCTAGTGTATAAGAAGGGGAAGCACTTCATGAATTTTGCTCTTTAGTCACTAAGTCGTGTTGGACTCTTCGTGAACCCACAGACTAGAGCACGCCAGGCTTCCTCGTCCTTCACTATCTTCCACTGTTCACTCAGACTTATGTCCACTAAGTCAGTGATGCTATCCAACCATTTCATCCCCTCTCCCCTCCTTCTCTTCCTGCCCTTGATCTTTCCCAGCATTGGGGTCCTTTCATGAAATTTGGGTAGTTCTGAAGGACTGTTTACATAATAAAGACGACCAGCATAAAATTCAATTCAAATCAAGCTTGCAAAATAAAAAATAGAACTGCATATTAAACAAGCAAAATTGATGGAATATGTTTCTAAATGTCCACATTCTCAAACTCACACTTGAGGGTTTGACTCAGAGCCTAGGTCTCCGGCTCCCAAGCCAATGACCTTCCCTCCATCAATTCCTCGCCTGCATTAACCCCTACTCTTCAATGTCCATTCCCACCCCTGCACATTCACGAGACCAAAGGGAAGTTGCTGTTTTAATTTGTCAAAAATGGTGTGCCAAATTTGCCAAAATCAAACGTGGTTACCAGTAATTCTTAGCTGACCTCACATTAGTAACAAATGGTGTCCCTTACAGTCCTCAAACTTAATCTCACAATTTTAGTGACCATTTCAGAGCAACTACTGGCCAGGCCTCAGTTAATTAGTCACTCTGCTGCACCAGGAGAAGTGTATCTCATAGGGGATTATGCCTTTAACTCCAGAAAAGTCACAGTCCTGCTGTACCTGAAGCTCATCTGTTTCATTTGTAAGCAAAGGTTTTTGAGAACAAAAGGATCTGAATTAAAAAGCCAGGAAAGCCACGCGCATCCCCAGAGGGACTGCACTGAACCCCGTCTGTGACCACTTCTACCTGGGCAGTGTTTTCTAAAACTGTGGGTGTTCTGCCAGCATCAGGGTCAGTGTTTGGTGGGCGCTCAACAGCCATTGGTTACTTTGTGCATAGAGTTCAGAGTCCCTCCACGCTACACTCTGGAAGTATGTGCTTCTTCCTAATCTAAACACGCACTCGTGTTCTCTTATGACTGAGATGCTTAGAAAAGACAGTCAGGGGTGTCTTGCTTGTGCCCCTCAGTATGACACGCACTGCGCTGGCTTTGGCTGGGAGCCCTGAGTTTCCCCTTAAAGGTGCTCACCTGGGTAGAGCTCAGGTTTATTTACAGATTTATACCTCGATCACCATAATAATCTTAAAATACCTTCATTAATCCCAAAAGAAACTCTGCATCCCTTAACCGTCACCCTCTGTCCTTAAAAGCCATAGACCTGTACATTTTAAATGGGTGAGTTGCATGATATGTGAACTATATCTCAATAAAGCTGTCTTAAAATACATAAAAACAGGAAGAGGTAGGGAGAAAATGGCTTAAATGATGTAAATAATGAGTAACTTTTGAATAATATAAAATAAATGATATGACTGGAAATACAAATGATTTCATGTAATATTCTGAAGTTATTCAAAATGGAAATGGGGGACTGCTTATCATCCACACGCTGTGAGGGTCTCCTTTCTGCCCTGATGGCAGAGCCGGGTCATATCTTAAGAATGTGGCAACGATGCTCCTTTACTTGTTCTGATGAATTGGCTGTAACAAACTTGCTGAGTCAATGTGACCACAGGATAGAGTCCCCAGAGAGAAAAGAACACACAAAATCATCTAAACAGATATTCCCTTCATATGTTTTCTTTTTGGTTGTATCAAAAAGCTTGCCATGCACAGAAACTTGAAGAAACCACCTTAAGTATTGTTAGTATTTCTTCAGTGCATTTGGACAAAAATATTAGCTTCTTTCGAAAAGAATCTCAAAATTTTTTAATGCAGAAATTTTTAAGATTTTACCCAGCTAATATTCAGAGCAGGCAAGGTATGAAAGAATATGTACTCAGATACAATTGGTGGGAATATAAACTAGTACAACATTTTTATAGAGCGAAATGAAACACATGCCCCACTGACTCACAATTCCACACTTCACCATTTATACAAGATCATTTACACTGTATTATAGAAATGGTTCACACGTGCAAAATAATTAATGTTCAAGGATATTTAATAAAGCATTATGCATAGTCTCCTCTGAAATTAGAAATATCTAAAACGCTAGTGGTAAAAAATCCACCTGCCAATGCAGAAGATACAAAAGATTCAGGTTCAAGACCTGGGTCAGGAAGAGCCCCTGGAGTAGGAAATGGCAACTTGCTACAGTATTCTTGCCTAGAAAATTCCATGGGCAGAGGAGCCTGGCAAGTTACAGTCCATGGGGTCACAAAGAGTCGGACATGATGGAGCACACACACACACACACACAGAAAATGTCCATTAGAGGTTAAATAAATCATGATACAGGCTTACCACGGATCACTATGCCCCAATACAAAGAACAAAGTAGATCTATATACACTGACAAGGAAAGATTTTGAAGACATCCGGTTTTCTCACCACCCACGTACTGTCTGTCCACTCCCAAGTAGAAAGAAAGTTTGAATTAAAGGTAGTGTTTGGACTTCCCCGGTGGTACAGAGGTTAAGAATCTGCCTGCCAACGCAGGGCACACAGGTTCGATCCCTGGTCCAGGAAGATTCCACATACTGTGGGACACCACAACTACTGAAGCCCGTGCCCTAGAGCCTGTGCTCTGCAACAAGAGAAAGTGAAATGAGAAGCCCTCTCACCTCAGCAAAGAGTAGTCCCCACTCCCCACTCGCCTCAACTAGAGAAAGCTTTCATGTAGCAATGAGGACTCAGTGCAGCCAAAAATAAATAAGTAACTTTTTAAAATATAAAGGTAAAGTTTAAATTGGACAAAGAAAAACTTCAATTAATACAAAAAAAGTTTAAAAAGAAACGTTTAGCTTTCCACCTATCCACTATTGCTAATTTCTCATGTAATTGTTCTGAAAGGGGCCTATGAATATACATACATATATATATATATATGCACAAACTCTTTTAAATTTGCAAAAATGGAATCATTTTGTGTATACTGTTTGGCATCTTGCCTTTTTCCCCCATTTAATAATATGTCTTGAATATCTCTGTATGTAAGCAAATGCAGATCTACCTAATTCTAAGACATATGTAGTGAAAGTGAAAGTGAAGTCACTAAGTCGTGTCTGATTTTTTGCGACCTCATGGACTGTAGCTTATTTTCCAGGCAAGAGTACTGGAGTGGGTTACCATTTCCTTCTCCAGGGTCTTTTCCTGACCCAGGGATCGAACCCGGGTCTTCCACATTGCAGGCAGACGTTTGCCGTCTGAGCTACCAGGGAAGCCGAAGACATATGTAAGGTGAAAAGGTATCTACATATCTAATTTTTTATTCCTTTCTTTTTCTATGATTGAAAGAGTATGGATGTGTATTTCTGTGATTTGGTGAAAAACTTAGATATGTAGTACCTCTGGGTAGAGGAATGGGATGGGGGTACAGCAACTCCATTTTTTTCTTTTTTTATTCAGAGGCTTCTGAATTGTTTAATACTTTGGCAAGTACAAAGCAAAGAAACCCAATAGGCTGGATTCCACTGTTCACAGATCAAAAAATTTCTATGCTAAGGAATTCCATCATCACCTTGGCAGATGAGCCACTCTCATATCAGGCTTCCCTCCCCTCTTCTGCATCAGTAGGTACAGGGGTAGGAAATGTCCTGACACTGATGCTGGCCTCGGGTGTTCCATTCACTAGGAGGGAAAGATCCAGACAAAGGTACCCAAAGGCATCTCCTCCTCCATACTACACTTCCTACTCCCATGTCCCCCTGACCTCTCATGCCTATACACTGAATATACATATGCCCTTCATGTACATATACACTAAGGCAGAGAAATCTAGGAATCCAATTATCCACACACATATGGAGAGCCTTAGGTTTCACAGCTGCCCTCACCAAACAAGCTGGAGGATTTGTTAGAATAATTTCCCTCAAATTCCTTTTAGAATCCCTGCAGAGTCACTTAATCAGTGAATCACTGATCTAGTGAAATCCTGGTATACCAAGATGAATAGGAAGGCAAAGCTTTAACTCTTGGAATGGAGGGACTTCCGGATCCTGAGCTGATCTGAGCAATGTTGACCATATTCTTGAAAGACTATAAACGACCTGTCAGAGGTGCCTGTGCAAAGTTTTATTACATTCCTGGAAAACAGTAGCTGTCTCAACTCCAGTCAAGAGTATTTCTAGGGTATTACGGCTGGGATCACAAAGTCTGGCAAGTAGTCTTGCTCTCTACAGCAGATAATGGGGACAGAAGGACACGCTGTGGCTCAGTAACTTAGAATTCTTTGATCATGGGGTTGCTTCAAAAATAGCTTTCTTTCTATGCAGATTGTGAAACAGCTTATACTTGAGGTGCCCAGGCCTTAAAATAAAATCACTAATTTTTCTTTGAAATAAGTTTGATGGAAATTCAGAATTTGTTAACAGCAGAAAAGAGAAGTAAGAAAACTCTATGCAAATACAAAGTGTTAACTACTTAAGATAGGTAATTACTTGAAACACAGAATGTCATCTTATAAATTTGTTAATTAAAAGTATAAAGTTTGCCAGATCTGTAACATTTTCTACTCATGTCACTCAAATGAACATAGAAAACCATCTTCTGGACTGAAAGACTAAGAATAGGCCACCACCAATGGTCAATTTAAACTGTAAAAAATAATGTGCCCTTGAAATGGACACAATTAGATGCTCAATTAATTTCTGTCTACCAAAGAAAGAAAGCCCAGAACTGAGCATCTAACCGAGGCGTCTCATTTGTCTCTGCTTCAATAATCTGGCTGTTTTCTACTTCCTTCATTTCCTTTGTGGGCTATTGTGCAACAAAAGTGCCTCCATTATCAGATTCAAAATTGAATCCTATGATACTGTAGCCTGAGGAAAAGGAAGCATTGAATATCATTCCTAGCTTTAGACCCAGAAGATATTTAGGAAATGTTACTGTATATACACTACAAGCAGCATTAGTGCTTTTAATTTCTTTTTTACGGGTGCAATGGAGATTAATTTGCATGAGCTCGTTTCAATTTCTGTAATAAGATCCAAATTTTGCATTAAGCTTTCCATCTCAAAAACAAACAGTTAAAAAGGACACATTTCTTCTTTCAAATGTTTTTATTATAGTTCTCTTTTACAGTCTTTGCATCTAAAATTCACTTAAAAGCTTGAATATATATACCCATAAGTTCTAATTTGTTTTTTGTTTGTTTCCTGATTACCTCCTGTTTCTACCAGGAAACTTCCCAACTTTCAAATGCTGCTCAACTTGATAAAGCACTAGAACTACCAAAAGTGGTGTCTACAGATCCAAGAAAGGCATTTACTATACTTAATAAAAAATCAGAACGGGTCAATTATGCTCAGGAACAGCGCTGCATAAAGGGAGGCATGTACAGTCAATCTTGAGTACAAATTGGTTATAAAGTTGGGTATTTCAGGGAAGTATAAAGCCTACTGAAATACAGAGGACTTTCTGTGCCATGCCATTGTTATAAACACAGAACCAGATTATGGAATCACTAGGTTTATGTTCTTTTCAAAAGCTCATGCTCAGACAGACTACTCTCTAGTTGAAACATAGCTGCATGATGGAAAGATTAGACTGCCATCCTGGTAAGGTGACATCACAGTCTGACCAGGCATAGATCAGCAGGTGAAACCTTAAGGAAACAATCAGACAACTATAGAAAGGGAGATGTTCTGCAGGATAATTGACATAGCTTCTTGAACAAGTCAGAGTCATTAAAAATAAAGGAGAATGGCCAAAATGGTGGATTAGGAAAACCCTGCACCCACCCACCCTCCCATGGGCATACCAAAATTACAACTACTTACAGAACAACTATTGATAAGACCAGAAGAAGAGCCTGAAATGTCTTCTATAACTAAAGATAGAAAAGAAGGAACCACAATGAGACAGGCCGGAGGAGTGGAGATGCTGTATAGTCAAGACCCATATCCATGGGTGGGCAGCCCACAAATGGGGAGATAATTACAACTGCTGTGGTTTTCCACAAGGAGTAAGGGGTTCAAGCTCCACAACATGATCTTTCACCTGGGAGTCCTGCACCAAGTAGATGAGCCCTTAGAATGTTTGACTTTGAAGGCCAATGGGGCTTACTTTAAAGAGAGCCAGAGGGCTGTGGAAAATAGAGGCTTCACCTCTATTTTTTTTTCTTTGTGCACACAAAATCCCATATGTGCTGGGATCCAGGGCAGAAGCAATAATTTGAAAGAAGCCTGGGTCAGACCTCCTTGGTGATCTTTGAGAACCTCCTGGTGAGGAAGGAGGGCATGGGAGCTCACCTTATGGACACAGACGCTGGGTAGTAGCCATTATTGGAGGTTCATTCTATCACAAGGACACTGTTGCTGACTAGTGCCATTTTAGAATCCTCCCTGCAGCTTGTTAGCATTGACACTGGGACCAGTACTGAGCATCACTTCTGGGACACCTCAGGCCAAGCAGCTAGACAGGTGGGGATAAAACCCTACCCACCTTGCCCCCAGAACCCTCACACCAGTGAACCTGCACTAGCCCCAGGACTTCAAGGGCCTCAGTCCCACCCATGGCAGGCTAGCACTAGCCCTGGGAAACCCCTGGCCCTGGGCCCATCCACCATCAGGCCAACACCAGCCCTAGAACCCCCAAGCCTCAGGATTCAGCCCCACTCTCCAGCAAGCCAACACCTGTTTTTGGACACCCTGGACTCCACAGATAGCTGTGTCAAGAACAGGCCCCACACCAGCAGGCCATCTAACAGATTCGAGACACCCAGCCCTGCAACCACCCATCCTAGGGCCTGGCTCCACCCATCAATGGACTAGCACTAGCCCCAGAATCCCTCAGGGCTTTGTACCCAGCTGCTTTGGAACCCAGTCTCACCCACCAGTGGCTAGCAGCTTCAGCACAGGCAACAAACCAATATGGTTTATAGCTATTTATATTGCTAAATATAGGGTTGCCATTTCCTTCTCCAGGGCATCTTCCTGATCCAGGGTTCAAACCTGGGTCTCCTGCATTCTAGGTAGACTCTTTACCATCTAAGCCACCAGGGAAGCTCTATATATAAACCACCCAGGCCTACCAGACAACCCACAGTAGTCAGCCTGTCACAACAGAAGGACCCACACAGCCCACACACAGGATAACCCTAAAGCATACAGCTCTTGCAACCAGAGGGAAGTGCACTGCTGGGAAACACAGGACATCTGCTATAAAAGTCCACGTCTCCAAGGTCAGGAAAAATAGCCAACCTACCAAATACACAGAAATAAAAGCAGCAAATTAGGCAAAATGAAGTGACACAGGAATATGTTCCAAATGAGGGAACATGATAAAACCCCAGAAAGATGAACTAAATGAGGTGGAGATAATCAATCAACCCAATAAAGAGCTCAAGGTTATAACTGTAAAGATGCTCAAAGAACTCAGGAGAAGATTAGGTGAGCAGAGTAAGAAGTTGAAAGTTATTAATAAGGAGTTAGAAAACATAAAGAAGAACCAAAGAAAGATAAAAACTACAATTAGTGAAATGTTAAAGTATACTAGAGGTAATTAATAGTAGATTAGATGATACAGAGGAAAATGAATCAGTGAGCTGGAAAACAGAGTAGTAGAAATCACCCAAGTTGAACAGAAAAAAAGAAAAAAAATTTAACGAAGAGAGCTTAAGAGAACTCTGGGTCAACATCAAGGTACTGACATTTGCATTATAGGGTCTCAGAAATAGAAGAGAGAGAGAGAGAGTGGCAGATAACTTATCTGAAGAAATAATAGCAGAAAACTTCCCTGTGTTAAGGAAATGGATATCAGGTCCAGGAATCACAGCGATCTCCAAACATGATCAACCCAAAGAGGACCACACCAATGCAAATTGTAATAAAAGTAGCAAAAATTAAAGAGAAAGAGAAAGATTAAAAGAGAGAAAAACAAAAAGTTAAGTACAAGAACACTCCCATAAGGCTATCAACTGACTTTTCAGCAAAAACTTTGCAGGCCAGAAAGGAGTGGCACAATATATTTAAAGAGATGAAAGGGAAAAACCTATAACCCAGAATACTCTCTCAGGCAATGCTTTCATTCAGATTTGATAGAATGAGCAAAAGGTTTATAGACAAGCAAAAGCTAAAGGAGCTCAGCACTCCCAAAACAGCTTTACAAGAAATGTTCAAGACACTTCTTTAAGTGAAAAAGAAAAGACTGCTACTAGAAATAGGAAAACTCTGAAAGGAAAAACCTCACTGGTAAAGGCACATAGACAATAAAGATAGTGAATCCACCATGTGTAAAACTAGTAGGAAGGTTAAAAGACAAGGGTTGAGTTTTCCTGGTGGTCTAGTGGTTAAGAATCTGCCTGCCCATGCAGGGGAAAGGAGTTTAACCCGTGGATCAGGAAGATTGCACATGCTGCGCGGGGCAACTAAGCCCATGCACCACAACTACTGAGCTCACACACCACAAGTACAGAAGCCTGTGCGCCCTGGAGCTCAGGGTCCCCTAGGGAAACCACCATGAGGGGCCCGTGCACCACCACAAGTGCAACTAGACAAAGCCCGTATGTGGCAACAAAGACCAACACAGCCAAAAGTTAATAAATACGCAAATGAGGTCAAAAGCAATAAACATGGGAAAATAAAAATCCAGGATTGTTAAAATGCATTTGAATTTAAAAGATCAGCATCTTAATATATATATTTTTATATATAAACTTCATGATGACCACAAACCAAAAATCTACAATAAATACACATACATGCAAAAAGAGAAAGAATTCAAATATAATAAAGATGGTCATCAAATCACAAGGGAAGAGAGGAAAAGAAGAAGAACAAAAGAAAAAGAAGTACAATAGCAACCACAAAACAATTAACAAAATTGCAATAAATAAATATATATATATATAATTACTCTAAATGTAAATGAACTAAATGTTTTAATCAAAATACACAGAGTGGCTGAATGCACACAAAAACAAGACCCATATATACAATGCCCACAAGAAACTCACTTTAGATCTAAAGACACACATGGACTGAAAATGAAGGGATGGAAAAGGGTATTCCATGCAGACTAAAATGAAAAATAAAAGCCAGGGTAGCAATACTCATATCAGATGAAAGACTTTAAAATAAAGACTGTAACAGACAAAGAAGACATTACCTAATGATCAAGAGATCAATCCAAGAAGACAGTTATAAATATATATGCATCCCATATAAGAGCACTTAAATACATAAAGCAAACATTAACAGATAGAAATGGAGAAGTTGACAGTATTACAATGATAGTAAGGGACTTTAACAACCCTCACTTACATCAATGGCAGATCATCCAGAGAGAAAATTAATAAGGCAACACTGACCTTAAAAGACACATTAGGCCAAATGGATCACATTCATATATATGAAACATTACATCCGAAAGCAGTAGAACACACATTCTCTTCAGGCGCACATGGAACATTCTCCAGGATAGATCACATGCTAGGCCACAAAACAAGTTTCAGTAAATTTAAGAAAACTGAAATCATATCAAGCATCTTTTCCAATCACAATGCTATGAGACTAGAAATCAACTACAAGAAAAAAATGCAAAATACAAACATGTAGAGGCTAAACAATATGTTCCTAAACAACCAAGGAGTTGTTGAAGAAATCAAACGCAAAGTTTTAAAAACATGGAGAAAATGAAAACAAAAACACACTATTGAAAATCTATGAGACAAAGCAAAAGTAATTCTAACACGGAAGTTTATAGCAATACAACCTTACTTCAGGAAACAAGAAAACTCTCAAACAACCTAACCTTACACCTAAAGGAACTAGAGAAAGAAAAAAAACCACCGTTAGTAAAAGGAAAGAAATCATAAAGATCAGAGCAGAAATAAATGAAATAAAGACTAAAAAATGAAATAGAAAAGATCAATGAAACTAAGAGCTGGTTGTTTGAAAAGATACACAAAATTGATAAACCTTTAGCCAGACTCATCAAAAAAAGGGGGGGGGGGCAAATAAATTTAAGTCAGAAATGAAATGGGAGAATTTATAACCAATGCCACTGAAATACACAGGACCATAAGAGATTACTATAATTATATGCCAATAAAATAGACAACCTAGAAGAAATGGATAAATTCATAGAAATGTACAATCTCTCAAGACTGAGTCAAGAAATAGAAAATATGAACAGAACAACTGCCAGTAATGAAACAGAATCAGTAACAACAACAAAGAAAACTTTCCAACAAACAAAAGTCCATGACTAGATGGCTATACAGGTGATTTACACCAAACATTTAGAAAAGAGTTAAAACTATCCTTCACAAACTATTTCAAAAACCTGCAGAAGGACAAACACTTCCAAACATATTCTTCCAAACATGAGGCCAGCAGTACCCTGATGCCAAATCAGACAAAGACATTACACAAAAAATTACAGGTCAGTATCACTTATGGGCATAGATGCAAAAATCCTCAACAAAATATTAGCAAACTGAATTCACTAGTACATTAAAAGGATCATACACGATAATCAATTGGGATTTATCTCCAGGGAGGCAAGGATGATTCAATATCTGCAAATCAATCAATGTGATATGCCACATTAACGAATTGAAGACTAAAAACCATATAATCATCTCAAGAGATGCAGATAAAGCTTTTGACAAAATTAAACATCCATTTATGATTAAAAAAAAAACTCTCAACAAAGTAGGCACAAAAGGAACATAATAAAGGCTATATGTGACAAGCCTACAACCAACATCATATTCAATGGTGAAAAGCTATAAGCATTTCATCTGAGATCAGGAACAATACAAGGATGCCTACGCTCACCATTTTTATTCAGTGTAGCACTATAAATCCTAGGCACTACAATCAGAGAAAAAGAATAAAAGGAATTCAATTGGAAAGAAAAAAATAAAACCGTCACTGTTTGCAGATGACACAATACTATACATAAAAATTCTAAGGATGCCACCAAAATCTACTAGAACTCACCAGTGAATTTGGTAAAGTTGCAGGATACAAAATTAATATATAGAAATCTGTTGCGTTTCTGTATACTAACAATGAATTATCAGAAAGAGAAATTAAGAAAAAATTCCATATATCATCAAATTAAAAATAATAAAATACTGAGGAACAAATCTAACTAAGGAGATACAAGGTCTGTACTTGGAAAACTATAAGACCCTGATTAAAGAAATTGAAAATGACACAAACAGACAGAACAACATACCATGTTCATAGATGGGAAGAAGGAAAATTATTAAAATGACCATGTTATCCAAAGCAATCTACAAATTCAGTGTAATCCCTATTGAAGTACTAAAGGCATTTTTCACAAAACTAGAACAAAAAATTCTGAAATTTGTATGAAACCACAAAACAAGCAGCCAAAACACTCTTGAGAAAGAACAAAGCTGAAGGTATCATACTCCCTGATTTCAAACTATACTACAAAGTTATAGTCATCAAAAGAGTATAGTACTGACACAAAAATAGACACATAGATCAATGGAACAGAATAGAGAACCCAGAGATGAAACCACACTTATATATGGTAGTTAATCTACAACAAGGGAGGCTAGAATATACAATGTGGAAAAGACAGCCGCTTTAATGAGTGATGTTGGGAAAACTGTATGTGAAGTGAAGTCGTTCAGTCGTGTCCAACTCTTTGCAACCACATGAACTGTAGCCTACCAGGCTCCTCCGGCCATGGGATTTTACAGCAAGAATGCTGGAGTGGGTTGCCATTTCCTTCTCCAGGGGATCTTTCTGATCCAGGGATCAAACCTGGGTCTCCCGCATTGTAGGTAGATGCTTTACTGTCTGAACCACCAGGGAAAACTGTACAGCACATTCCAAAGTATCAAACTGGAATACTCTCACACCATGATAAAAAATAAATTAAAAATAGATTAAAGACTTAAATGCAAGACCTGAATCTATAAAATTTCTAGAAGAAAACATAAGCAATATGCTCTTTGACATTTGTCTTTGTAATATTTTTTTAATATGCTTTCTCAGGTAAGGGAAACAAAAGCAAAAATCAACAAATAGGATTACATCAAAGTAAAAGATTTGCACAGCCAAGGAAACCATCAACAAAATGAAAAGGCCACATACTAAGTGGGAGACTATATTTGCAAACAGTATATCCAACAAAGGGTTAATATCCAAAATATACAAAGAACTCACACAACTCAACATCAAAAAGCAACCAGATTAAAAAAGAGGGAGAGAATCTGAATAGATATTTTTCAAGAGACATACAGATGGCCAAGAGGCAGATAAAAAGATATCCAACATCACTAATCATTAGGGTAATGCAAGTCAAAACCACAGTGAGATATCACCTCATATCTATCACAATGTGTTTTATGTTGTATGTTTAGTCACTCAGTTGTGTCCCACTCCCTGTGACCCTTTGGACTACAACTCATCAGGCTCCTCTGTCCATGGGATTTTTCAGGCAAGACCCGTCACAATGGCTATTATCAAAAAGATAACAAATATCAAGTGTTGCTGAGGATGTGCAGAAAAGAGAATCCTCTAACACCATTGATGGGAACATAAATTGGTATAGACACTATGAAAAACAGTGTGGAGATTCCTCAAAAATTAAAAATAGAACTACCATATGATCCAGTAATTCTACTCCTGGGTATTTATCCAGAGAAAATGAAAACACTAATTAGAAAAGATCTACGCACCTCTATGTTCACTGAAGTATTACAACAGTCAAGACATGGAAGCAACCTAATTGCCCAACAATAGGTGAATGGATAAAGAAGATGTGGCATATATATACAACTGAATATTACATAACCATAGAAAGAATAAAATATTGCCATTTACAATGACATGGATGGACCTAGAGGGTATTATGCTAAGGGAAATAAATCCAACTGAGAAGGACAAATGCCATATGGTTTCACACACGTGTGGAATCTAAAAAACAAAACAAATTAACAGAACAGAAAAAGAATGAAAAATACAGAGACAAAACAGGTGATTTGCCAGAGGGGAGTGAGAGGAAGGAAAGAAATAGGTGAGGGAGATTAAGGGGTACAAACTTCTGGTTGCAAAATAAATGTACAATATGGAGAAAATAATCAATAACCATGTAATATCCTTGTATGATGACAGATCAAAACTAACTTATTGTGTTCATCATTTTGAAATTATATAAATCAAATGTATACCAAATCACTATGTCATAAAAAAGGAACTAACATAGTGTGGTAAGTGAATTATACTTCAAAAACAAACAAACTCATAAAAAATAAGACAGATCAGATTTGAGGCTACCAGAGGCGGTACGTGGAAGGAGGAGGAATTAGATGAAGGTGGTCAAAAAGTACAAACTCCCAGTTAAAAGGTAAATAAGTACTAGGGATATAATGTACAACATGATAAACATAATCAATACTGCTGTATGTTATATATGAAAGTAGTTAAGAGAGCAAATTCCAAGAGTTCTTATTACAAGGAAAAAAATTTTTTTATCTCTTTTTTGTAACTACACGAGATGCTAGATGTTCACTAAACTTATAATAATCATTTCACAATGTACTAAGTTAGATCATTATGCTATATACCTTAAACTTATATAGTACTATATGTCAATTATATCTCAATTAAACTAGAAGAGTAAGTAAATAAAATAGAAATAGGGAAAGTAGGGATGGGGGGAGCTGTGAAAATTCAGAGATATTTAGGGGATACAATGAGGTACAGTGAATGACCCTGTTTTAGACCTAGGTTACAGAACTAGTTGGTTAAAGACTAACATGTACTGTACAATTTCATTCTGATAAAACATACATTTTTGTGCATGTATGTGTATACACACATATGTCAAAAGATCTGGAAAGATATATGGATATATACCAAGGTTCACCATTTGGTAATACGTTAGTATATCTGGGCTGTGGGAACATTTTGGTTTTACTTATTTATTCTGTATATTACCTATTATTTAAGTTTGACTTATTATTATGTAAGTAACCATTAGAACTGCCAATTTATACTACTGAGAACTTTGAAAACAAAATAAACAAAACTGTAAAGTAATTAGCCTCCAACTAATAAAAATAAAGGAAAAAAAGAAAAAAAAACTGTCAGGAATTCTTAAGGCTAATAAATTCTAAGACTTCAGGAGTTGGTGATGGATAGGGAGGCCTGGCATGCTGCAATCCATGGGGTTGCAAAGAGTCGGACATGACTAAGTGACTGGACTGAACTGAACCGAAGACCTGGGAAATCTTTAAAACCTAGAATGATGGGAGAAATATAGATTACTCATTGTTAAAGACGACTGAAGGAAAAAATTTAAAGCTGAGCCATAGCTCACAATGAATACTTATAGAATTGTTCAAGAGATTAAAAAAAAAAATTTTTTTTCAGCTGTTTTTTTTCTTTTATTTTTATTAGTTGGAGGCTAATTACTTTACAATATTGTAGTGGGTTTTGTCATACATTGACATGAATCAGCCATGAATTTACATGTATTCCCCATCCCAATCCCCCCTCCCACCTCCCTCTCTACCTGATCCCTCTGGGTCTTCCCAGTGCACCAGGCCGGAGCACTTGTCTCATGCATCCAACCTGGGCTGGTGATCTGTTTCACTATAGATAATATACATGTTTCGATGCTGTTCTCTCGACACATCCCACCCTCGCCTTCTCCCACAGAGTCCAAAAGTCTGTTCTGTACATCTGTGTCTCTTTTTCTGTTTTGCATATAGGGTTATCATTACCATCTTTCTAAATCCCATATATATGTGTTAGTATGCTGTAATTTTCTTTATCTTTCTGGCTTGCTTCACTCTGTATAATGGGCTCCAGTTTCATCCATCTCATTAGAACTGATTAAAATGAATTCTTTTTAACGGCTGAGTAATATTCCATGGTGTATATGTACCACAGCTTCCTTATCCATTCGTCTGCTGATGGGCATCTAGCTTGCTTCCATGTCCTGGCTATTATAAACAGTGCTGCGATGAACATTGGGGTGCACGTGTCTCTTTCAGATCTGGTTTCCTCGGTGTGTATGCCCAGAAGTGGGATTGCTGGGTCATATGGCAGTTCTATTTCCAGTTTTTTAAGAAAGAGAGATTAAAAAAAATTTTAATGTAAAAAACAAAGACAGCAATCACTGGTCTCTCTTGATTTGGGCAAGAGGTCAGGCCAGGTGCATTCTTAAGAGTTCTTGTTGTTCAGTCACTAAGTCATGTCCGACTCTTTGTGACCCCATAGGCTGCAGCATGCCAGGAGAAAGTTACTATAGAGAGGAAATTTGGCACAGAATCTTGGTCCTCTTCTGACCCTAGTATCCCAACCACTTGGGCTCACTTAAGACACAAAAATCTTTCTGTTCTTGTCAGTGACAGGATCCCCCTTTCAGATCCAAAGTCTGGTTGGCGAGGAGGAGGTCACTTCTCTGCTTACAAAGGGAAGAAGATAACATCAGTGACTTGGAATTTCTTTAAGTCCAAGAGCGATGAGGAGACCAAAGGTAATCAGATAGTCTTGGGCTATCTAAGGGAGGAACCAAGCTTTTCAAAGAGCCTGGCATCTACACCAAAGTGGTTGTTGTTCAGTTGCTAAGTCATGTCCCACTCTTTGTGACCCTATAGGCTGCAGCACCGTCCTTCACTATCTCCAGGAGTTTGCTCAAATTCATGTCCCCTAGTCAATGACACTATCCAATCATTTTATCCTCTGCCCTCCTCTTCTCCTTTTGCCTTCAATCTTTCCCAGCATCAGGGTCTTTTCCAATGAGTGGGTTCTTTATTAGAGTTCTAGCTATAATCTAATAATCTATTAAGATCTGATCTAATCAAGTAATATGTAATCAATGATGACATTTTAAGTTAAGTCTATATAGTTGTGCCTTTTAGTAGTAATAATCTCAACAATAAATTTCGGCCTTCCAAGATGAGGGTTTGTTCCCTCGAGCACACTTGGGTCTAAGGCACCGTGTGGAACTGATCCGACTCAGGCCCTACTGCTGGCGTTTTGTGATCAGAGCAAACGGCATTCAATCCTCTCAGAATTTTGATACCTTTGTTATATATTGCTTGAGGGCCAATCAGACACAGGGACTATTATTGCCCTCATGGGGTTAAGCTGGCGGATTTTAGGCAAATCCCTTTCTCTCGGTAGGCCTCAGGTCCTCGACGTGTTCAGAGCTGTGACTCTGGACCTCAACTACTTCCCGTCAAAGTGCGGCTGCACCTCTTTCTGTTTCGTGATCACAGGCAAGTTACTTTATTCTAAGCCTCACCCATAAAACGGGGATAATAAAACTCTTCTTTGGTTCTTACAGGCTGGAATTAGTCGATGGCAAGCGTCCAGCGCTAGGGTGGTCGTCGCTGTTGCTGCTCTGGGGACGGGAGCGGGGCGAGGTGGCCCAGGGGTTCCTGGCAGGTGGTGATGTAATGTGGGCACCGCTCGCAGCCCCCGCAGGAAGGGGGCGCGGGGGTTTCCCCGCCTCCCGGATGCAGCGCAGGTAGTGGTTCCCCCGGGCGCGCTGCGCTCTGAGCGCCGGAGGCGGGGTCGCGCGCCGTGTGCACCAGCTGGAACTCGAGGCAGAGCCGGGCGCGGCGGCGTCCGGGCAGCAGGTTGCTGAGGAGCCGCGGGGCCTGGCCACCCCCATCCCCACACCAAGGAGGCCGTGGAGAGACGAGAAGTACCCTCGGTCTCGCCCGGCCCCGTGGCGGTTCTCGTGGAGAGCCGGGTCTGCCCGACGGCAGTGGCGGGCGCAAACGCCATCGCGTCGGAAGCTTGGCCGGGACCTAGAGGCGCAGTGGAGGAGGCTGGCTCTGGGGGACTGAAACCCTGAGAGGAACCTCCCCCAGAGACGCTTCTCAGGAGGAGGAGGCGATGGAGGGAGACGGCCGCGCACACCTCGCAGACCGCAGCGGTCGCTCGCATGGCCGCGAGCACAGACTCCCCTCAGAGCACGCGAGGCCCCACCATGGGTCCCGCGACCGGGAGAGGGAGGAAGACAGAAGGCAGTGCCGCAGGGGTTCCCCAGCTTATTCCTCAGAGCGGGGATACTGTGGTTACAGCCGGTCCCCCCCACCGGCTACACGTCCTCTTCTGATGTCCGGGGACCGTCACAGACGCCCCTCGGAGGCCTACATTGTACAGCGGGGGCCTGGAGAAGGCCCCTATGATGCTCCTCGGGCCATACTGGGGTTCAGTCAAGAGCACCGCCTTAGTGCCCCCCACGGGAGGGAGGCTGGGAGTCTAAGCTGGGGGCACCAGCCTCCCCACAAGGATAAACGCCCTTTGGGTGCCAAAGAATACGAGAAGTCTTCTACTTTGACCAGCCAAAAATCAGTCCTGGCCTCCTCCACGGAGGAAAGCCCGAGGTCTGTGCCCAGGGACAAAGCAAAGGAGAATCCGCCTTCTACTGGCATCAAAGAGAAGGAAAGAAGACGCTGTGGGATCCAGTTTTCACCTTCCGTGGGGCACCCTTCAGTCTTTAATTTTAAAAAGCAAAAGCAGGAAGACTCAGAGAAAACCAAAGCGGACAAAAACAAGCAAATTCTCAACCACTTAGACATAGCAGAGGGGACAAGAGGCCTGTTACCCAAGGTGAAAGAGAAGGCTACCAATAACCAAAAGATTCAGGAAGGGAAAGTAAGACCTCACCATTTGGATGGAAAGCCAGATGGCTCCCTCCCTGAAGTTGAGGAGACAGATATGGATAATGAATTCAAGCCACCTACCATGTCTTTTCATTCATTCCTCAACCAGGACCAGCCTAAGGAGAAAAAGAAAATGATTATGAAAACTTCAGCCACTGCTCTTGAAGAGAAAGAACCGAAAAAAAATGACTCAAGTCAAAACTTGGACTTGGTTCAGGAACTGCCTGAGGTGAATGAAAATAGATCAGAGAAGCTGCAACCATCTGGAAATGTCTGGGCCAAGCTGGAAAAGGTCCCCACTGATGCACCAGTGTGGCCAGATCTTCCATTACCAAGGATCTCGGCCAAGTACCATCCACTTCCTGCCTCTAGATTGATCCGATCAAAGCAAAAAGCACTGTCTTCACCCCAGGAAGAGGAAGAAGTTGGATTTACTGGATGCAGAATGAATTCTAAGATGCAAGTGTTTTCTGGCTCTAAGTGTGCCTACCTCGCCAAAATGATGACCCTGCGCCAACAGTGCATCTGGGTACTTAAAAACAACATCAATTCAATCTTCAAAGTGGGAGGAGTCCCATATTCAGTTCTTGAACCCATCTTGAAGAGCTGTGCACCTGATCAGCTGTATCGCATAGAGAAATACAATCATGCACTAGTTCAAGAAACAGATCAACTATGGAAAATTCACTGTCACCAAAACTTTAGGAAAGAAAGGCCACAAGAGCATGAGTCATGGCGAGAGATGTACATGCGGCTTCAGGATGCCCAAGAGCAGCGGCTTCGAGCACTGACAGTGAACATCCAGTCTGCACATGCCAATAAACCCAAAGGCCGACAAGCAAAAATGATCCTACTCAACTCTCTGGCCCGGCCACCTTCTGACGTCCAAAGGAGGCAGCAGTTTGAAACAGGAGAAACAGCTGTCCCTGAAAAAGTCAAGATCAAGCCAGCCCCGTCCCCCACAGAAACCAGCCATACTCCCTCCAGCATCAACAGCCTTAACCTTACCCAAGAGAAGCCAGCCCACACATGCTCAAGTGCTACCAGTACCCACTTGCCACAGGTGGGCAGTGGCAGGAAACGTGTGAAGAAGATCGCCCCCATGATGGCCAAGACAATTAAAGATTTCAAGAACAGATTCTCCCGACGATAAATTGAGGCCCTGCCTTGGAGGTGGAATTCAGGGGGAGAAATACAAGGGCAGTGGGGGTTATGGAATGGGACTTTCAAAGGAGACCAGAAACTTTTGCTTTGTAGAAACTTTTGGGCTCTAACTCCTTTTTTTTCTTTTTTCTCTTTTTGGACTCTGACTCCTATAGTTTTCAAGTGTTGTACCTGTAAGCCTGCACACCAAGCCCCTGCCTCCCTGCCTGGAGAACACTTCAGAATTCTGAAGATGAGAAGCCTCGTTCTCACTGACAATTTTAAGATCCATTATACCTTTGTTCTTAACTAACCTCTTTGTAAACAGTAAGACATAGTCTTAATTAACATATATTATCTTCAGGTTGTATTTATATAAATAAATAAAAATACATAAACATGGGATTTTTTTTTTAATCTCAGAGTAGATGAGGCCTTTTTGAACGCAAACCCAGAAGCCATTAATGTGAAAGGCTGATATATTTGACCACATAAAAAATTTTAAATATATAAAAAAGGTCAAGAGACAATAACTGGGAAAGATATTTACAACTCAGTTAACATTCAAAAGGCCAGTTTCCTTTATATATAAGTGCCCACAAAGCAAAGAAACAAGATCAATAATTTACTATAAAAATGGGCAAGCATAGGAAAAGATGGTTCACACAAAAAGAAACACAAATGACTCTTAAATATATGACGAGATGCTCAATCCTGAAACATAATACAAATTTCCATGTATCAGTTGAGTAAAATTCAAAAAATTAATAGCCTGCTATGTTGGAGCAGATGATCATACATTACTAGTAAGATGATAAGTTGATACAACTTCTACTGAAGTTAAAAGGCAAATTTATATACATTCTTTGGTACTACAGTATCACTTAAGATGAGAAATTGAATATATAAATGGATATGGCCAGACCCGCATAAGCTCAGGAAGCCAAACCACAACCTCTGTAAGCAGCCATCTGAGAAAACCAAATCACAGACCCTATAGCAATCTGTCCAAGAAACTAAATCACAACCTCCGTAGCAACTGGCCCAGAATGGTCGAGATTCGCTCAACAACTGCCAGCCTCCCTATTTTTGCTCTTAGCTCCCAAGTCAGGACCAACCAAGAAAGCCAAATATGATCTCCAAATCAATCACATAAGATGCCCTACTTCTAGGTAGTCCAACTCCAGATTTCCCAAGTCAACAGCCTCCAATCATAAAATATTAAAATCTTCCCAATTTTTTTCCACTATAAAGCTTTCCCACTCCCCTGCCTGCCAAATCCAAGTGATGATAGTTGACTTTCTTACTATAGCAAGCTCTCAGTAATAGCCTGTTTCCTCAATATGGTTGATTTTTATTTATTTCCACAGAATTGCATTCTTCAGATGCACACATGTCAAATATACACATATACAAACTGATATAGCAATTTGACCAATAGGGTTTTATTCTACAGACACAAATTATTTCTAAAACAAATCAACTACACTGCCATGCACAGTTTAAGAGAAAAGCAACATAAATGAAAAACATTAGGAATAACAGAAAATTGAAACAGATCCACATGGACCTCAAGATATTTAGAAGTATCAGACACAGGCTTGAGGAAAACTATTTCAATCAACATAATTTACAATAATCTATAAAAATCAAGTAGGAACAAATTTAAAAAAAGATGTTTCAGATTTCTTTTGTGGGCTGAATGGTATCCCCTTCTCCCCAAATTCATACACTGAAGCCCTAACCCTGAATAACTCAGAATGTGACTGTATTTAAAGACAGAGCCTTTAGAAGGTTAATAAATTAAAATGAGACCATTAGGGTGGGCCCTAATCCAATCTGATTGGTGTCCTTGGAAGAAGAGGAAATTTGGACATGTGAAGTGATGCTAGAGATGATTCTCTCTCTCTAATATAGGAAATACCATGTTGAAGACACAGCAAAAAGTTGGCCACTTGCAAGCCAAGGAGAAAGGCCTCAGGATAAATCAAACCTGCCAACACCTTTTTCTTGGACTTCTAGCCTCCAGAACTGCGAGAAAATGAACTTTTGCTGTTTAAGACACCCAATCTGTGATATTTTGTTATGGCAGCCCTAGCAAAATAATGCAACCTCTATGCTGAAAATGACAAAATAGGGCTAAGAGATATTTAAAAAGTTATAATGTTTAAGAATTGAGAAAATAAATTTTTTAAGATGTTCTCCTGAAAACTGATGTATAAACTGAATGCAATCTCATCAAAAGCTCAGTGAACTTTTTTGTATAAATTGAAAATCTGATTCTGACATTTATGTGGAAATTTAGAACCAAAATGGCATTGAAAAATAGCTAGGTCAGAGAATTTATACTTCCAGTTTTTAAGGCTTAGTATTCAGTTCAGTCCAGTCCAGTTCAGTCACTCAGTCATGTCTGACTCTTTGCGACCCCATGAATCGCAGCACACCAAGCCTCCCTGTCCATCACCAACTCCCAGAGTTCACCCAAACTCATGTCCATCGAGTCAGTGATGCCATCCAGCCATCTCATCCTCTGTCACCACAATAATTAAGACAGTTTGACACTGGCATGGAGACAGATAAATCTATCAATCAAAAAGAACAGAGAGTTCAAAAATAAACCCACAAATATATGGTAATGTGATTTTTTTACAAAGTTGTCACAGTAATTCAAAAAAATTTTTAAAGGTGCTTGAGCAACTGAATAACCAAATAGGAAAAAAAAAGAAACTTTACCCCTATCTCACATCAAACACACAAATTAATTGAGGATAACAATTCTATATGTTTAGGTACCTAATAACATAACATCAGATAAAGCAAAAATTGACAAAATCAAAAGGAGAAATAGGCAAAAAATTCAATTACAGTGAGAGATACTTCTATGCCTTCGAACAGAAAGAAAAAAATCTGTAAGATAGAAAAGATTTGAACAACACAATTAAGAAACTTAACCATACATTGAGCCATAAAACAATTCTCAACAAATGTCAGAGGACTGAAATCCTGTAGAATGTTGCTAGTAAATATAACACAACTAAACTAGAAAACAATGTCCAAAAGGTATCAGCAGACTTCCCATATGTAAATAACACACTTCTAAATACTTATGAGTTAGGGGAAAATCATAAGACATATAAGAAAATATTTGGAACTGAATGAAAAAAGCAAAAGTTGCTCAGTTGTGTCTGACTCTTTGCGCCCCCATGGACTATACAGTCCATGGAATTCTCCAGGCCAGAATACTGGAATGGGTAGCCTTTCCCTTCTCCAGGGGATCTTCCCAACCCAGGGATTGAACCCAGGTCTCCCGCATTGCAGGTGGATTCTTTACCAGCTGAGCCACAAGGGAATGAAAAGGAAAAATTAAAATGCTACATATTAAAACATATGAAATAAATAAATAAAATATATGGAAGCAGGCAAAGCAGTGATTGAAGGAAAATTTAAATCTTTAAATGCATCTGTTAAAAGAGAGAAAAGATAAATATTAATAAATTAAGCAAATATATTAAGAAATTATAAAAAATAATAAACCCAAGGAAAGTATAAGAAAGAAAATAACCATTTTTACACTTTTTTTTTATTCTTTTGAATTTTTTATTTTGTATTAGGGTATAACTGATTAACAATGTTATGACAGTTTCAGGTAAATAGTGAGGGACTCAGTCATACATATACATGTATCCATTTCCCCCCCAACCCCCCTCCCATCCAGGTTGCCACACAACATTGACCGGACTTCCATGTGCTATACAGTAGGTCTTTGTTGGTTATCCGTTTTAAATATAGCAGTATGTACATGTCCATCCCAAACTCCCTAACTATCCCTCCCATCCCCAGCAACCTAAGTTTGTTTTCTAAATCTGTGAATGTCTTACTGTTTTATAAGTTCATTTGTATCATTTCTTTTTAGATTTCACATATAAGGGATGTCATATGATATTTCTCCTCTGTCTGACTTACTTCATTCAGTATGACACTCTTTAGGTCCATCCATGTTACTGCAAATGGCATTATTTCTTCCTTTTTAATGACTGAGTAATAGTCCATTGTATATATGTAACACATCTTTATCCATTCCTCTGTCAATGGACATTTAGACTGCTTCCATACCTTTGTTATTATAAACAGTGCTGCAACGAACACTGGAGTGTATGTATCCTTTCAGATTATGTTTTTCTCTGGATATATGCCCAGGAGTGGGATTGTAGGGTCATATGGTAGCTCTGTTTTTAGTTTTTTTAAGAACCTCCATACTATTCTTCACAGTGACTGTACCAATTTATATTTCCACCAACAGAGTAAGAGGGTTCCCTTCTCTCCACATCTTCTCCAGCATTTATTGTTTATAGATTTTTTTGATGCTAGCCATTCTGGCTGGTATGAGGTGATAGCTCATTGTTGTTTTGATTTGCAAAGAAATAATAATTTTAAGACTGCAAAAGTAAAGAAATAGAAATCAAACAGACCACAGACAGGATCAACAAAACTTGGTTCTTTGAAAAAACTGACAAAATTGATAAAACTTTGGTAAAACTAATGAAGAAAAATAAGAGAAGGCACACACAAAAAAAAGTAAGAATAAAAAAAGAAGATGGTTACAGATTCCATATATATTTAATTTTTAAGAAAGGATATTATGAACGATTATGCCAATAAACTTGAAAATTTAGATGAGATAAATAAATTCTAAGAAAACATAACGTACCAAACTGACAGCAAAAAGAAATTTTAAAGTACCAACAGTTTTGATGAAAATAACCTGAATTTGTTAAACACCAACCAATAAACAAACAAAAAACAAAGCAAAACACTTTCTATGGGAAATCCATTCTCAGATTTCTTTCAAGGCAAATTCTACCAAACATTCAATGAAAAACACAATGGCAATCTTCATAATTTCTTCTACTGAATGAAGAAGATGGAATATTTCTCAATTTTTATGAGGACAACATATCTTTCATACTAAAACCTGACACAAACACTCAAAAGAGGAAAACAATAGGCCAGTCTCACTCATTAATATAGATGGAAAAAGTCTAAGCAAAATATTAGCAAATTGAATCAGCATTACACCAAACTTCAGCGTATCCCAGGAATGAGGTAAGACTGTTTAATATTAGAGAATCAAACAACATAGCTAAAGCACCACATTACAAAATAAAGAGAAATATTATAATCACTTCAACCACTGTATAAAAGTATTTGGTAAAAATCAACATACTTCTCTGATTAAAAGAAGAACTCTGAGCACACTATTTTATATTGCTAAAATAAGATCAACATACAAAATCAATTGCATTTCTACATATCAGTAATAAATATAAAATTAAATTTTAAAAACCAAGAAACCATTTATAATGACATGAAAATCATTTAGAATAGTATCAAGAACTAAAAATATTTCTAACAAAAATGGGCAAGTTTTCTGTGCAGAAAACTCTAAACTGCTACTGAAAAAAATTAAGGAAGCCAGAATAAAAAGAGAAATGATAGTCTTCGATTGGAGAATTCTTCGTAATTCTCATTATTTTTAAGTCATCAGTTCTACTCAAATTTATTCTTCCAACTCAGTGCCATCTCAATAAAAATTCAGCAACCTTTGTGGAATTTGACAAGTTGATTCTAAAATATGTAAACACACGTCAATAACAGTGTGACCATTTGACAAAAAAGAACAAGTAGAAGTCTTTGCTCTAGAGGATATCAAGAATGGATTGTTGTTTAGTCACTAAACAAGTGTCTGACTCTTTTGCAGCCCCATAGACTGTAGCTGCCAGACTCCTCTGGCGATTTCCTAGGCAAGAATATTGGAGTGGGTTGCCATTTCCTTCTCCAGGGGATCTTTCCGACCCAGGGATCAATCCTGTGTTTCCCACATTGGCAGGCGGATTCTTTACCACTGAGCCACCTGGGAAGCCCAGGAAGAATGGATATAACTAAAAAAATGAAAAAAAAAAAAAAGAAGAAGAAGAATGGATACAACTATATTACTAAGACAGCGTTGCATTGGCACAGGAAATAAACAAAAAGACCAATGGAACAGACTTGAGGACCCAAAAACAATTTTGCCTATTTTTCAAGTATGTAAGTTTTATTTTCTTATATCTTCTGTTTTTCTCCTTTTTATAATCATGTTTTTCTTAAATGTTTAAACATATTTATAACAACTGTTTTTAAAGACCCCCCCCATCTGCTAATTCTGTCTTTTGTTGTATTCCTGAGTCTTCTGTTGACAGATTTTTGTCCTCGTTTTGGCACATTTTCCTGTATTTTATGACTGCTAGTAGTTTTTTCCTTGGATGCCAGTCCTGCAAATCTCCAGATTATATTACCTTCTTTTAAGTATGTTGAAGGTTTGGGGGAAGCAGATCGTTCAGTTATTTGCAGGTAATTCTGATCCTATCAAGCTTTGTTAGGAAAGAGGTTATGTAAAGTCATGTTTATTCTAAGACTAGTTTTGTGCCAAGTCTCTTCAGTTGTGTCTGACTCTGCGACCCCATGGACTGTAGCCTGCCAGGCTCCTCTGTCCATGGGATTCTCCAGGCAAGAATACTGGAGTGGGTTGCCATGCCCTCCTCCAGGGGATCTTCCCTCATGCACTGCCTTCCTAGAAGCTCTAGTAAATGCTCCACTGTTCCACAAGAGGTCTCCACTCAGGTTGGTTGGACTTCAAACATAGTGTTACATGAGCACTGGTAGCTGTTCCTCTTACAGTTGCCTGATAATTGGCTTTTCCCCAGCTTTAAACATTTCCACTCTGTGTATGCAAGCTTAGTATTCAGCCCAAAACTCAGAAGCATGGAGAAATGTGTTTGCCAAGCAGCCTCCTCTCTGGTCCTCTTCCCTCCCAGTTCTAACCCCTGAGGTCTTCCCAAACTCAGCTCCCTGTCTCATCTCTGCAAAACTGCTGGTGCTATTTGCTCTATCACATTTGAAAGTAGGAAGCTGTATCAATTTTTTTAAATGTAAACAAGACTGATCTGAATGGAGAGATACATACTTTTTGTACTTAAAAATAAAATATATTAAAGTTAACATGTTTTTTTTTTTACAGAAGAAACAAAGGATGTTAACACAAAACACCAAACGTACAAATCCACATCTGTATATTCTCAGTTATGTGGTTAAAAGTGGGGGAATAAAGAAAAACAAAAACACATCTCCAAGAGTATCAGTGTGTTCCAGGTTATCTGATCAGTCTCCCTTTCTTGGTCCAGGTACAGAAAAAATGTGGTTCAACATCAGCCACAGCATTTTTAAAGATCCCCATAAAGGCTACACCGGTGGTCAGCAGTGAAGTAGTTAATCTTCCTTAAGTAAGAGCAGAGCTGAGCACTTAAAACATAAGAGTTACTTAAAATTCAGCTTAGCTTATGGTGATTTAGAGCTCATTTAATTAGTATTTAGAACTGCGCATTGTTTATAGCTATTGGTATTTCAATAGATGCTTAAATGTTTGAACATTTAAAGTTTAATAAGCCTTAGTTCTCTGAAGAAAAACATTGATGTAATTAAATTTTCAATTACCCTAGTTTGTTTTTTTTTTAGGGGACCATGCTATTAATAAAAGCCAAAGCATTTAACAACACTAATTTAAAAACCTAATCTGCCACCTCATTAATTAGTTAACACTTATAGTAGGTATTTTTTTTAATTTTTTTTTTTAGGTATTTTTTTTAATATAAAAGTTTCACACAAGCAAAGTCACAACTTTCGAAAAGTACATGTAATGACACGTGAGAATAAATAAAAGTAACTTTGTATCAGATTATTTTGCACATGAATGTGTGGCTCAATTATGGCTTTCAAAAAACCATTCTTCTGCATTGATACCAATTACTGTTTGTTTGGTTTAAATTCTGTGGTCAAATTAAAAACACTGAAGCAATTGCTCCTCAGAGTTCCTTTCCCCCAGGATCTTACCTTCAAGTAGGAAAAAAAAAAAAAAACAGTGGCAGAGGTTTACAAATTGGACATAGCCTTATTTTAATTAAACACTAAATTTAAAATGGAATAGGAGAAAATTCTCCACTCACAGATCTTTGCTACCCACAGATCATTACAGAGCCACACATGAAGCACACCCAGAACTACTGGATCACAACTTGGATGTTCAAAACATCCCAGGTGTTTAGGGTGCACGCTAAAGACTCAGAAGCCCTTCCGAAGCATGATCAGTTTACCAGTCAGGAAAGAAAATTACCAGAGTTCTTGTCCTCAAGGAGCTTATAGTCTACTGGGGTCAGGGGAAGGAATCGACAAGGAAAAATCCAGTTATAATTTACTGGGATAAAGGTGGCATGGTGACGTCTACTCTTTGCATCAAGGAGGGGCACTTTGCCAAGTTTGGAAAGCAGGCTGACCAAGAGATCCTAAAGAACAAAAATGTAAGGGACAGAGAAAGATAAGAGTATTAAAGAGGCCAAGAAGGAAAACAGAACTCTAGGAGATAGGAGACTGTAGTATCATGAAAACCAAGAGGCGTTTCCTAAGGCTAATGAGCAGTGTCAATGCCCAAAACATCATGGGTATCTCAGAACACCGTTTTTATACATAGTAGTCACTAAGTAAGTGTTCATTGTAGGAGCTAATGAATAAATGTATATTTACACCTCAGTGTTAAGTAAAAACCAGTATATGAATTCAAAAGTATCTAACTCTCATTCTTAAGCTCAGCCACCAACCCCTATCATATGCAAATAACCATATTTACAAGTAAATTTTAACATACAAACATGTATGACAAATGCCTGACTTGAAACCCACAATAACAAAATAAAGCTATCCTTTAGATACGAATCAATATTAGTTGATTTTTTAAAAATTCACCTCCTGCAAAAGCAACTAGTGCGAGTCTCTGTGCCCAGTAGACAATACATATCTGTAAAACAAAAACTGTTCTAGAGGTTGTTTCTCTCTGCTGTCTCCCCAAATCACATTAAAATGATGGTAAAGGAATTTTTTTTAAAAAGGAAAGAGTAATTAAGCATAAATTTTGCACTGAACAATGAAGAAAAACCATCCACCCCCAAACAACTGCCTTTCCCTGTTTAACTCCAACAGTGGTGGGAAGCATGCGTGTTTTGCCCTCATCCCCTGTAGGAAAGTGAAGAGGATTTCTTGGAGAAACTGAAAACCTCAGAGCAAATAGCTACAGAAACTGGCTTCTGCGGATGCCCCAGTAAAAAGGCTCCTGCCTACTTGGATCATCCAACAGAAAAACCCATCCTTATTTGAAGAGCCTCTTCTAAAACTCACAGATTCTAATTAGCTTTTAGGTGTCTTACCTCAGGCAAGGTTCACTAGATTTCTGAGCAAAACCCACAAGAAAGACAGGGCACCAGGGGTAAAAAGCAAAGAAAAACTTGAGGGGAAACAGACATAATACTAGGAGCAAAAGACAGAGAGGGAAGGGGCTGGGACAGGGAGGGAGAGGGAGAGGAACCCTTCAGAGTTCAAAGGAGCCGTGAAAAAGGAACATTGAGACAATAAGAAAGTATCTGGAAATAAAAATATGAAAGCAGAAATTTAAAACTCAACAAAATGGGATAAAAAGTTGAGGAGGTCTCTTAATAAGAAAAAACAAGAGTAAGCAGCGTAAAATAAAACAGAAAACAGCATGTTACAGCTTCCATTTGGAAGTCAAACATTCAATGAATAGGACTTCCAGGAAAGAAAAACATGAAAAAGGAATGAAGGGAGGGAGGGGAGAAGGACAAGAGAGAAAGAAAGGAAGAAAAAGAGAAGGGGGGAAGAAAAGAGAGAGAGAAATTATCTAAAGAAATAACACAAGAATATTTTCCAGAATTGAGGGCATGAATTCCCTGATCTAAATGGCCCATAGCTTCATACCAGCACTGGGAATGAAAAATGGTTCTCAACAAATGATATCTTCATGAAAATTCCAAAACTAGAGATGGGAAGGAGAAGATTCTAAAAGGATTCAGAGAATGAATAACATCAGACTTGTCGCTACTCCATTGGAAGCTAAAAAATAATGGAGAAATGCCTCCTCAAATGACACAAAATCAATTCCAACCTAGAGTATCAATCTCAGCCAAACCATCAACAAGGTGAGAGAAGAACAAAGTTGCACACATAGAGTGCATGCACGCCAAGTCGCTTCAGTCATTTCCTGCATTTGGCAGGCAGGTTCTTTACTAGCACCACCTGGAAAGCCACTTCGTACATTGCTGCTTTGTATGGACGTATGTAGATACATACTTCCAAAACTTTGCCTCCCATGTGCCCTTTCTCTGGCAGCCATTGGTTGATGTGTTTTGCTAAAACAGGGATATAAGGCAAGAAGGAGGAAAAAGAAGAACTTCCCTGGTGGTCCAGAGGTTGAGAATCTGCCTGCCAATGCAGAGGAGATGGGTTCGATCTCTGGTCTGGGATGATCCCATGTGCCTCAGGGCAACAAAGCCATCGGGCCACAACTACTGAGCTGGGAGCAGTAACTATTGAAGCCCTACGTGCCCTGAGCCTGCGCTCTGCATCAAGAGAAGCCACCACAATGAGAAGACTGCACATTGCAGCTAGAGAGGAGCCCCCGATCTCCGCAACTTAGAGAAAGCCCGCGCAGCAACCAAGACCCAGCACAACCAAAAATGAATAAATTGTTTAAGTCACTCTTCTAAACCAAAGGGAAGAAGGAAAAGAAAAAAACCTGAACATTTTCTTGGTGAGCTTCACCACATGGAGAGGAGGTTTACAATTTCTTCAGAAAATTTAGGAAGAAAGTAGTATCAAATATACAGAAAAGTTAAGCCTAAGAATAAGGCAGAGTTAAGCTATGATTGAATCCTATCCCACAGTTAAATAAAAAATAAAATACAACCACAGTTTACCATATGGCTCAGCTGTGAATAATGGTTTCATGGTCGGATTAATATACACAATTATACTGAATATGTATTTAACCAAAAATTGTGATAGAACGATCTTGGGAGAATGGAGAAAGGGAAGTATGGACTAGAGAGAGAGGATGGGGAAGGAACGAGGTAGGATAAAAAAAGCCAAATGCTCATTTTCCATCAAAGTAAGTAGAATTTACATCTGAGAATGGAAAACCAAAATTCAGAAGTTTTAACTTGTTATTTTGAAGAAGCTGCTAAGAAGGGCAAAAGCAGTTGCTTCTGGGGAGCAATACTTGAGGGTGTGAAAGGAAACAGGAAACTTTCTTCTTAAGTTCTGTAGGACTATTAAATTTTTTAAAACTGAGTGCTGACATTACATGATTTAAAACAAAAAATCCAATTGAAATATATATATATGAGAACATATATATTTAAAATTTGAAACAACAATAAAAATCAACCAAATAAAGAGGAAGCATTCTTGAAATCCAATACAGTAGACAACATAGATGATCAAAGTTCCTGTGGACATACATCAAACTCACTGATTATCTTCCCCACCTCAATCTATCCCCTCCACAGACCCCTAATCAGTACAATTCCTTGCATTTAGACCCCAGGAGTTTAAGACATCAATGAGCATACCTAAATATGGCTCTCCCTAGTGCCATCTTGGGAATAGAACAAAAAAACAAGATTGGGCCTCTGTCTTCAAGTCACATGAATTCTGTCTGAGAGGCAATATCACATGCAGGAAATAGGTAATAACATAAATTAATCACAATTAAATAATAACCTACATGGTACAAACTATATAGAGTTCAGAAACATGTCAGATTTGAGAGAATGTGCCTGGAGCAGTGGGAGGCAAAGGGGAAGTTGGGCCACAACATTACCAGGCTCTATAGATCACGTCAAGGTGGTACTTTTATCCTGAGTATAATGGAAAGCCATTAAAAGGATCCTAGCCAGGGGGTGACACAATTTTAGGATCACTCTGATCGTTGGAGGAAGAACTGACTGAAAGGAGGTAAAACCAAAAGGGGGAATAGTTAAGAGGCTATTGAAATGGTTCAAGTGGTAGATTATAGTGGCTTGTACCCAGAAAAAGGCTGTAGAAATATTTATTATTAAAGACCCATTATATAAAGAGAACCTGTAAGATTTGCTGATGCCTTCCTTAAGCAAGAGTTAGCAGGAAGAAGGAGCTAAGGATGACTCTCAGAATTCTGATTTGAGCCACTGGGTGGATGGTGGTTTCACATTCCCAGATGGAGAAAGACTGGGAAAGCTACAAGTTTTAGAGAGGAAGGTTAAGAGTTAGGGGTTGAACAAGTTAACATGCAGATACTTGATTCTCCACTGGATTTGTCAAGTAGTCAATTGATTTATCATCCTCTTTGTGTTCCATATTCTAGGATATCACATGGGTTTGGGGCTCAGCAAAGAAGTCCAGTCTAGAGTCAGTTTAGGGGAGCTGCTGGCATTGGAAGTCATGAAAATGTATGAGACTATCTAGGGCAGTGGTTTTCAAACCTGGAGTCTGAATTTAAGATGCAAGTTTCAAGATCCTCATCCCAGAGAGCTTCTGATTCTGTAATTCTCAGTGAGGTCCAGATATCTGCTTTATTAAAAGCCATCCCCAAATGTTTTGATGCAGGGGGTTCAGGCTCAGGTTGGAAGGGCTTAAGCACAATCCAGAGGTGACCAAGTGGAAACAGTTAGTGTAGCCAATCCTTTCCAGAAGCTGGAAAGAAACTGGAGAAGTTGGGGAGACACTGCTAGGTAGAGGGAGTGTAAGGCCAAAGGGTTACCTTTCATTGTGTATTATTAGCTTCTTTTTAAAGGTGGGAAACAGTAGAGTGGTGGTTCATAATCTTGGCTACACTCTGCAATCTAGATTGAGATCACAATTGAGGTTTTTAAAACTATCAATGCACAGGACACACCAAAACCAGTAAATCAGAATCTCTGCTGGTGGAGCTTAAATATCAGTATTTTTCAACTAAAAAAAAAAATGTTTGTAATCATTTTCCCCTTGAAATACTGTTATATCCTCAGTGCCTGGCATATAATACAGCTTCAATTCACGTTTTTTTTGTTGTGGAAAATAGTGTTGAGCCAGTTAGCAAAAGACACAGACGATAGGAAACACTATGTACTGTAAAATTCATGTAATCTTTGTGTGAAAGGATTATAGTCCAATTACCTTACTTTCTACTGCGGGAACGTAAGCCTGAGAGGAGAATTAAATTCCTAAGGTCTCTCAGCCTTCGTAGTAGTGAATCAGGACCAGAACCCCGTATTCCAACTCCCAGGCCAGTGTTATCCTGCGTTTCAACAATTTCATTTTGACCATACCCTAAATCCGCTCACTCATCAAGACTCAGCCTGCCTGATAATAACACCTGCCCCTCAGCACCTCATCTCCTCAGTCACAGACTCTACCGTCTCTTTCATCACAGTAGTCGAGCCCAAACCCGACTCTTTCCCGCAACCGCGCTTCAATCCTAGTCCCCAGACTTTGCGCTTGCGCCACAAAAGCAGCGGCCTCTGTCGCCATAGCAACTGGACACAGGACTCGGCCCGCAGCAAGAGGAAAGGAGTTCCTGATAGTATATGCTTTCCTTACCGCTTCCCGAGCCTGATGGGTGAATCTGAGGGTCTGGTAAGATAGCTCCATCAGGACGCTGCGTTAGGAACCGAGAGAAGGAAGAAAAGGAGCCAGTTACTAGGCCGACCAGTACAGCCACCGAGGCCGTTCAGGGAAACCTGACGCTTAACCAGCCCGCCCCCTTCAGGATTGGCCAGAGCCTAGACATGCTGGCCAATCACTGGACAAAGATGGATTCTTTCCTCATGCCAATCAACGTTAAAATAATCCGGAGTTTTTGCACCGCACTGGCCAATCGAGAGACACAAAGGGGATGATTGGCAGTTCAGTTCAGTTCAGTCGCTCAGTCGTGTTCAACTCTTTCCGACCCCGTGGACTGAAGTACGCCAGGCCTCCCTGTCTTCACCAACTCCCGGAGATTACTCAAACTCATATCCGTTGAGTCGGTGATGCCATCCAACCATCTCATCCTCTGTCGTCCCCTTCTCCTCCTGCCTTCAATCTTTCCCAGCATCAGGGTTTTTTCCAGTGAGTCGGTTCTTCGCATCTGGTGGCCAAAGTATTGGAGCTTCAGCTTCAGCATCAGTCCTTCCAATGAATATTCAAGACTGATTGCCTTTAAGATTGACTGGTTGGATCTCCTTGCAGTCCAAGGGACTCTCAAGAGTCTTCAACACCACAGTTCAAAAGCATCACTATTTCGGCCCTCAGCTTTCTTTATAGTCCAACTCTCACATCCATACATGACTACTGGAAAAACCATAGCTTTGACCAGACGGAATTTTGTTGGTAAAGTAATGTCTCTGTTTTTTAATATGCTGTCTAGGTTGGTCATAGATTTTCTTCCAAGGAGCAAACGTCTTTTAATTTCATGGCTGCAGTCACCATCTGCAGTGATTTTGGAGCCCAAGAAAATAAAGTCTGCCACTGTTTCCACTGTTTCTCCATATATTTGCCATGAATTGATGGGACCAGATGCCATGATCTTAGTTTTCAGAATGTTGAGTTTTAAGCCAATTTAAAGCTTGTGTTTCATCCAGCCCGGCATTTCACATGACGTACGCTGCATATAAGTTAAATAAGCATGGTAACAATATACAGCCTTAACGTACTCCTTTCCCGACTTGGAACCAGTCTGTTGTTCCATGTCCAGTTCTAACTGTTGCTTCTTGACCTCACACAGATTTCTCAGGAGGCAGGTCAGGTGGTCTGGCATTCACATCTCTTTCAAAATTTTCCACAGTTTGTTATGCTCCACACAGTCAAAAGCTTTGGCGTGGTCAATAAAGCAGAGGTAGATGTTTTTCTGGAACTCTCTTGCGTTTTTGATGATCCAACGGATGTTGGCAATTTGATCTCTGGTGTCTCTGCCTTTTCTAAATCTAGCTTGAACATCTGGAAGTTCACGGTTCACATACTGTTGAAGCCTGGCTTGGAGAATTTTGAGCATTACTTTGCTAGCGTGTGAGATGAGTGCAATTGTGGTAGTCTGAGCATTCTTTGGCATTGCCTTTCTTTGGGATTGGAATGAAAACTGACCTTTTCCAGTCCTGTGGCCACTGCTGAGTTTTCCAAATTTGCTGATGTATTGAGTACAGCACTTTCACAGCATCATCTTTTAGGATTTGAAATAGCTCAACTGGAAATCCATCACCTCCACTAGCTTTGTTCATAGTGATGCTTCCTAAGGCCCACTTTGACTTCGCATTCCAGGATGTCTGGCTCTAGGTGAGTGATCACACCATTGAGAGAGTTAATTCCTAGGCAGGTTGAAAAGAAGTCAGGGGCAAGGGGCGGGGGGAGTCTCTGAGGAGACAGGAGTTTAGGGTTCTCACGGAGGAGATAGGGGTCTGGAATTCTCGAGGAAGAGGAAAGGACAAACTTTTTTTTTTTTTCTACATTCCTTAGTTTTAGTCACATAAAACGTTTTTTTCTTTAAGCCCTGATGATTACAGGAACTGATGATTACACAACAAATAACTCTAATTTAAACTCTGTACTAGGGATTACACAACAATATATCCTGCTTGAGGACAGTTTCTCCTACCTGAAAACCTTCTGACTAATTCTGACATCTTAGAATGTAAATTATGGGAGTTGGTCTAGTAGGATCTTTCTATTCTTAAGTTCTAATTCTGTTATCCTAAAATGTAAACTGTGGGAGTGGATCTGGTAAAATTTTCACAAACTTGAGACATTCTTTTGATTTATTGTAATAACTAATTAAAAAGTATATAATTCCCTTGCTGAAGACTAGCGAGTAGGGCACTCACCACCCCCTTCTGAAGTCTATATCAGAAGTTTTCTCTGTCCCTTTTCCCTGTAATAAAAATTCTGCCACACAAGAGCCCTGAGCAGTCAAGCTGGTCTCTGGTCCCGAAATTGAATTTTCAGAGATCACGAACCTGACACATTTCACCGTAAACTATCACCATCGTACTTATCTGGGTCTTGAAGATCTTTTTTTGTATAGTTCTTCTGTGTATTCTTGCCACTGCTTCCGAATATCTTCTGCTTCTGTTAGGTCCATACCATTTCTGTCCTTTATTATGCTCACCTTTCAGTGAAATGTTCCCTTCATATCTCTAATTTTCTTGACCAGATCTCTAGTCTTTCCCATTCTATTGTTTTCTTCTGTTTCTTTGCACTGATCGCTGAGGATCAGCTTTCTTATCTCTCCTTGCTATTCCTTGGAACTCTGCATTCAAATGGGTATATCTTCCTTTTTCTCCTTTGCTTTTTGCTTCTCTTCACAGCTATTTGTAAGGCCTCCTCAGACAATCATTTTGCTTTTTTGCATTTCTTTTTCTTCGGGATGGTCTTGATCCCTGTCTCCTGTACAATGTCACGAACCTCCATCCATAGTTCATCAGACACTCTGTCTATAAGATCTAGTCCCTTAAATCTATTTGTCACTTCCACTGTATAATTGTTAGGGATTTGATTTAGGTCATATCTAAATGGTCTAGTGGTTTTCCCTACTTTCTTCAATTTAAATCTGAACTTAGCAGTAAGAAGTTCATGATTGGAGCCACAGTCAGCTCCTGGTCTTGCTTTTGCTGACTGTATAGAACTTCTCCATCCTTGACTGCAAAGAGTATAATCAATCTGATTTTGGTGTTGACCATCTGGTGATGTCCATGTGTAGAGTCTTCTCTTGTGTTGTTGGAAGAGAGTGTTTGCTATGACCAGTGCGTTCCCTTGGCAAAACTCTATTAGCCTTTGACCTGCTTCATTCTGTACTCCAAGGTCAAATTTGCCTGTTACTCCAGGTGTTTCTTGACTTCCCACTTTTGCATTCCAGTCCCCTATAATGAAGACAACATCTTTTTTGGGTGTTAGTTCTAGAATATCTTGTAGGCCTTCATAGAACCGTTCAACTTCAACTTCTTCAGCATTACTGGTTGGGGCTTAGACTTGGATTATTGAATGGTTTTCCTTGAAAACGAACAGACATCATTCTGTCGTTTTTGAGACTGCATCCAAGTACTGCATTTTGGACTCTTTTGTTGACTGTGAGAGCCACTCCATTTCTCCTAAGGGATTCTTGTCCACAGTACTAGACATAATGGTCATCTGAGTTAAATGCACCCATTCCAGTCCATTTTAGTTTGCTGATTCCTGAAATGTCTACGTTCACTCTTGCCATCTCCTGTTTGAACGTTTCCAATGTGCCTTGATTCATGGACCTAACATTCCAGATTCGTATGCAATATTGCACTTTACAGCATCAGACCTTCCTTCCATCACCAGTCACATCCACAACTGGGTGTTGTTTTTGTTTTGGCTCTGTCTGTTCATTCTTTCTGGAGTTATTTCCCCACTCTTTACCAGTAGCATATTGGGCACCTACCGATCTGGGGGAGTTCATCTTTCAGTGTCATACCTTTTTCCCTTTTCATACTGTTCATGGGGTTCTCAAGGCAAGAATACTGAAGTGGTTTGCCATTCCCTTCTCCAGTGGACCACGTTTTGTCAGAACTGTCTGCCATGACCCATCCGTCTTGGGTGGCCCTACACAGCCTGGCTCATAGTTTCATTGAGCTAGACAAGACTGTGGTCCATGTGATCAGTTTGATTAGTTTTCTGTGATTATGGTTTTCATTCTGTCTGCCCTCTGATGGAGAAGGATGAGAGGCTTATGGAAGCTTCCTGTTGGAAGAGACTGACTGAGGGGGAAACTGGGTCTTGTTCTGATCAGTTCAGTTCAGTTCAGTTCAGTCACTCAGTCGTGTCCAGCTCTTTGTGACCCCATGGACTGCAGCACACCAGGCCTCCCTGTCCATCACCAACTCCCGGAGTTTACTCAAACTTGTATCCATTGAGTCGGTGATGTCATCCAACCATCTCATCCTCTGTTGTCCCCTTCTGCTCCTGCCTTCAATCTTTCCCAACATCAGGGTCTTTTCAAATGAGTCACTTCTTCATCAGGTGGCCAAAGTTCTGATGGGCAGGGCCATGTTCAGTAAATCTTTAATCCAATTTTCTGTTGATGGGTGGGGCTGTGTTCCCTCATTTTGCTTGACCTGAGGCCAAACTATGGTGGAGGTGATGAAGATAAGGGTCCTTCAAAGGTCCCATGTATGCACTGCTGCACTCAGTGCCCCTGACCCTGCAGCAGGCCACCGCCAACCCACGCCTCCACCGGAGACTCCTGGACACTCACAGACTAGTCTGGGTCAGTCTCTTGTGGGGTCACTGCTCCTTTCTCCTGGGTTTTGGTGCGCCCAAGGTTCTGTTTGTGCCCTCCAAGAGTCTGTTTCCCCAGTCCTGTGTAAGTTCTGGAAGTTCTATGGTGGGGTTAGTGGTGACCTCCTCCAAGAGGGCTTATGCAATACCCAGGTCTGCTGCACCCAGAGCCCCTGCCTCTGTGGCAGGCCACTGCTGACCCATACCTCCACAGGAGACACTCAGACACAGTTCTGGCTCAGTCTCTGTGGGTTGGGTGTGCATTTTGTGCCCTTTCCAGGTCTGATCAGCTCAGGTGACCAGGTGCTTGGTGAGTGCACTGTCTCAGGTGGACCATGCATCTTAATCACCTCCCCTTCCTGGCCACTTGGTGTCCCGGGTGTGCTGCAAAAGCACCGTCTCAAGCATGCTGTGTATCTCCTCTGTAGAGCTAATCTCAGGCTGCAACCCTCCTGGCTGCTGTCAAGCATCCAGGATCTCAGGAAGATGTGGTTAGCAGCTGGGAGCCTGCTCACAGTTTGGTAGAACATTCCATCTCTGAGGCTGATATTGCAGCAGCCCCTTGCCTTCCGGCTCTGGCTGTCGCAAGCCTCTCTGCCCCTGGATGGGGAGGGGCAGGTCCGCAGCCGGCTAGCTCTCCTTTGGTATTTGACCAATGCTTTGTTCTGTGAGTGGACTAGGTTGCATGTTAGCTTGTTAGGTTAGAATCTTCGGAGGGAAAGTTCTCTTTTCTGCATTTGAGGTTAGACATGTATTCTGTGGGTTTTTGTTTTTTTTTTCCGGATATGTTGCCTTCTGAGATTCCAAAACTCCCCACAGACCCACCTGTGAGAGGGTTTCCTACTATATGGAAACTTCTCCTCCTTCACGACTCCCTTCTCAGGACAGGTCTCCATCCCTACCTCTTTTATCTCCCTTTTTATCTTTTGTATTATGTCCATATTCTTTCGAAGAGAATGGGCTGCCTTTCTGGGTGCCTGGTGTCCTCTGTCAGTGTTCAGAAGTTGTTTTGTGGAAGTTGCTCAGCATTCAAACGATCTTTTGATGAATTTGTGGGGGAGCAACTGTCTATTTCTCTTAATTCTGTCTCTAAAATTTATGCATCATAGTATTTGTCCTTGATTTCAGCAGATGTTCAGTCGTTTGTGAGCTGATGCTTACGCTCCCAAGACTGTATTTTGGCATCCTGTCTACTCTAGGCTCCCCCTCCCTCCCAATTCAAGAAAAAGTTTGGAAATTCCAATTTTCACTTTACTTTGAAATTGTCTGTACTTGGTCCATTTAGACTGATAGAATCTACTGTGGACTTTGGTTGTCAGAGACTATTGGATTCAAGTGAAAGTGGAAAGTGGAAGTCGCTCAGTTGTGTCCGACTCTTTGCGACCCCATGGACTACAGTCCATGGAATTCTCCCGGCCAGAATACTGGAGTGGGTAGCCATTCCCTTCTCCAGGGGATCTTCCCAAATCAGATCTCCTGCATTGCAGGTGGGTTCTGACTGCATTAAATTTTCCATTCTCCTCCACTTTCCACTGCATGAGACCTACTCATTACGAGTGGACAAACATGAACTTTACATTTTCCTCTGCTTTATTTTCTTCATGTATTAAACTACTCTTGTGTCTTCAATGTCCTTCCCTTCTGTCTCTCTTGCTATGAATCTTATTCTAAACCATCTCCTCTTCATTCTTTGGCTTTCTTCATCCATTTTCTCCCCTCAGGATACAAAAATATTCAAGTCACCTCAATCTAAAAAAGTTCCTATAATTATGAAATTGAATCACCTCTCTGACCCTCTCTCCAAGCTGTCTGAAAGGACTGACTATCTTCTTCACTTCCTCACCTCCCATTCATTTCTCAAAACTTTCTGTCTCTACTCTGTTGAAACTGTTCCTGTCAGAGTTGCCAGTAACTTCCTTATGGTCGTTGCTGTTTAGTTGCTAAGTCATGTTTGACTCTTTTGGGACCCCATGAACTCTAGCCTGCCAGGCTCCTCTGTCCATGGGATTTCCCAGGCAAGAAGACTGGAGTGGATTGCCATTTCCTTCTTCAAGAGAACTTCCCAACCCAGGGATCAGACCGTGTCTCCTGTATTGGCAGGCGGATTCTCTACCATTGAACCACCAGGGAAGCCCAACTTCCTAATTAGAAATTTTAATTACAGATTATTTTACACTTTAATATATTTAAACTTGGCACCATTTTAAATTGTTCACCACTCTCTCATCAGTAATAATAGCTGTAATTTATTGAACATTTAAGGCAGGACACCGGGCAATGTACTATGTGATTCATGTGGTTATCTAATTTATTCCTAATACCCTGAGGAAAGTTATTAATACTCCCAATTTACAGTTGTGGAAACAGGCTCAAAGAGCTGAGTTAATTAATTTTAGGTTATCCAAGAGGATGCAGTTAGGATGCACACCCAGGTCTCCTGACTGAAGCCAGTGTTTCTTTCCACTACACTCAGTTGCTGAAGGAACTCCTTGCAATGCTCGTGAACCAATCCTGAGCAGTTGCTTTTGCCTGGAGGATCAGGCCTACCTCAGTTGTCTAATAAAAGCCCATTTTGCCTACTAAGAGTCAGTTCAGGAATCACTTTCTAGGACAGTTCAGTCAGTGGTGTTCGTTAGATCACCACACTTACTCCAGGCAGAGCTTAGGTGGAGAGAACACTAGTTCTTGATTCCGTTGAAAGTGAAAATTAAGGTTGCTCAGTCGTGTCCAACTCTTTGTGATCCCATGGACTATCCAGTCCATGGAATTCTCCAAGCCAGAATCTTGGAGTGAGTAGCTGTTCCCTTCTGCAGGGGATCTTCCCAACCCAGGGATCGAACCCAGTTCTCCTGCATTGCAGGAGGATTCTTTACCAGCTGAGCTACCAGGGAAGCCTTGATTCCACTATTCACGCTTTTACACTACACTTACCGTATTGTTTTGTTGACATGATTTTCAAAAAGTTAAAAATATGATTCTCTTTGATATGAATAGACATATGTCAAAGATCTTTGTCTAACTAACTGAGAAAGCCAATAAGATGGTGAAGCTGGTTTAAAGAGCATTTTGATGAACTGGGTATTTATAGGCATTTTGAGAAAAAAAGTTAAAATGAGATTTCTAGGTTAGATACAAAAGTAGTTAATAGTCTATGGAGCAATAAAATCTTGACATTTTCTTTTCTAAAGGACGTAGAAACATTCCTCTAGTGTTGGTTATTTACATTTGTATTTTAACTAATTAAAATTAAAGTTAAACATTTAGTTTCTCAGTCAGGCTAGTGACATTTCAAGTATTCAATGGTCATATGTAACTAATGACAAATATATTGGACTGCATAGATATAGAATATTTCCATCATCACAAAAAGTCCTTTTGAAAAACAGTTGGGCCTCTTAAATATTGCTATGGCATGATATTGACAGGACATGCCATATTCTCTTTTGCCTTATTTCAAAAGGTAATATAATTTTTTTCGAAAGAGTTTTCTCCACATGACCACTGGCTTTCAAGTATTTCTGAGGCCCACATTAAGAAATACATCTTCGGTCAACTAATATTTGACAAGGAAGCCAAGAATACTCAGTGAGGAAAGGATAGTCTCTTCAATAAATGATGTTGGTAAAATGATATTCTTATGCAAAAAAAATGAAATTGGATTCCTATCTTGCATCATTTGCATTCCATTTTTGCATCACGAAAACTAACTTGAACTAAGGACTTAAGTGTAAGACCTGAAACCATAAAACTCTCAGAAGAAAACATAAGAGGAAAGCTCCTTAACATTGGTCTTGACAATGATTTTTTTTCTATATGACACCCAAAGCACAAATGACCAAAGTAAAAATCAACATGTGGGATTCAGTTCAGCTCAGTTCAGTCGCTTAGTCGCGTCTGACTCCTTGTGACCCCATGAACCACAGCATGCCAGGCTTCCTTGTCCATCACCAACTCTCAAAGTTTACTCAAACTCATGCCCATCCAGTTGGTGATGCCATCCAACCATCTCATCCTCTGTCATCCTTTTCTCCTCCTGCCCTCAATCTTTCCCAGCATCAGGGTCTTTTCAAATGAGTCAGTTCTTGGCATCAGGTGGCCAAAGGATTGGAGTTTCAGCTTCAACATCAGTCCTTCCAGTGAACACCCAGGACTGATCTCCTTTAGGACGGACTGGTTGGATCTCCTTGCAGTCCAAGGGACTCTCAAGAGTCTTCACCAACACCACAGTTCAAAAGCATCAATTCTTCGGCGCTCAGCTTTCCTCACAGTCCAACTCTCACATCCATACATGACTACTGGAAAAACAATAGCCTTGATTAGACAGACCTTTGTTGACAAAGTAATGTCTCTGCTTTTTAATATGCTGTCTAGGTTAGTCATAGCTTTTCTTCTAAGGAGCAAGCGTCTTTTAATTTCATGGCTGCAGTCACCATCTGCAGTGATTTTGGAGCCCCCCAAAATAAAGTCTGCCACCGTTTCCACTGTTTCCTCATCTATTTGCCACGAAGTGATGATACCGGATGCCATGTTCTTAGTTTTCTGAATGTTGAGTTTTAAACCAACTTTTTCAATCTCCTCTTTCACTTTCATCAAGAGCCTCTTTAGTTCTTCACTTTCTGCCATAAGGGTGGTGTCAACTGCATATCTGAGGTTATTGATATTTCTCCTGGCAATCCTATATCAAACTAAAAAGATTTTGCACAACAAAGGAAATGATCCAACCTACAGAATGAAAGAAAATATTTGCCATCTTTCTGATAAGGGGTTAATATACAAAAACATATAAGGAACTCATGCAATACAATAACAAAAAATACCCTAAACAATCTGATTTTAAAATTGCCAGTGGACTTGAAATAGACATTTTTCTAAAGAACATATGCAAATGGGCGATAAGTACATAGAAAGGTGTTCAACCTCATTAATCATAAAGGAAATGCAAATAAAAACCACAGTATCACATCTCACACCTATTAGCATGACTATTATTAAAAATACAACAGGTGAGGCTGTGGAGAAAAGGCAATAGCACTCTCGGTGAGAATGTAAACTAGTATGACTACTCTGGAAAACATTATGGGGGGTTTACAGAAAAATTAAAAATAGAACTATCATATGATATGACAATTCCATTTCTGGATACATACCCAAAGGAAATGAAATGACTTACTTGAAGAGATATCTGCACACCCATGTTCACTGCACCATTATTTACAATGGCAAAGACACAGAAACAACCTAGGAGTCCAGATGATTATAGAAACACATCTCTAAAGTGCTGAAAGAAAACAAAATGCTGTCAACTTGATTCTATATCCAGTGAAAATATTCTCCAGAAATTAGTGACTTTGAAAAAGTGACCCTTAGCCTCATATAGGACTTGAACCCAAACAGCAATAGACATCTTGGAGGAAGAGAGTGACACTCCAACCTCCCTTTCTTTTGCAACTCCAGGGACTGCTAAGGCATCAGGTGATCTGTCCGCACTGCTGCTGCTGCTGCTGCTAAGTCTCTTCAGTAGTGTCCGACTCTGTGCGACCCTATAGACAGCAGCCCACCAGGCTCCCCCATCCCTGGGATTCTCCGGGCAAGAACACGGGAGTGAGTTGCCATTCCCTTCTCCAGCCCGCACTGCTAGAACCATTTTAAAAAATATATCCATTAATTGCTTCCTAAATTGTAGTGTTGGAGAAGACTCTTGAGAGTCCCCTTGGACTGCAAGGAGATCCAACCAGTCCATCCTAAAGGAGATCAGTCCTGGGTGTTCATTGGAAGGACTGATGCTGAACCGGAAACCCCAATACTTGGCCACCTCATGGGAAGAGTTGACTCATTGGAAAAGGCCCTGATGCTGGGAGGGATTGGGGGCAGGAGGAGAAGGGGACAACAGAAGATGAGATGGTCGGATGGCATCACCGACTTGATGCACATGAGTTTGAGTAAACTCCGGAAGTTGGTGATGGACAGGGAGGCCTGGCGTGCTGCGATTCATGGCGTCACAAAGAATCGGACACGACTGAGCAACTGAACTGACTGACTGACTGAAACTGTTCATACCTACAGAGAAAAGAAAAACTGTCCTCTTTCTAAGGAAATTTTATTTTCCTCTCCTTTTATAAAACATTCAATAAATTGCCAATCCTTGAGTTTTGAAACATTGTTTCAGTAATCATCAAAGTATTAAAATTGTTTCAGGTGTGCACATTAGTTCATGGGGCTCTCACAAAGGTTGGTAGGTGCCCAATATGCTACTGGAGATGAGTGGAGAAATAACTTGAGAAAGAATGAAGAGATGAAGACAAAGCAAAAACAACACCCAGTTGTGGATGAGACTGGTGATGGAAGGAAGGTCTGATGCTGTAAAGTGCAATATTGCATACGAATCTGGAATGAGATGGCAAGAGTGAACGTAGACATTTTAGGAATCAGCAAACTAAAATGGACTGGAATGGGTGCATTTAACTCAGATGACCATTATAACACTGTGGACAAGAATCCCTTAGAAGAAATGGAGTAGCCCTCATAGTCAACAAAAGAGTCCGAAATGCAGTACTTGGATGCAGTCTCAAAAACGACAGAATGATGTCTGTTCGTTTTCAAGGAAAACCATTCAATATCAGAGTAATCCAAGTCTAAGCCCCAACCAGTAATGCTGAAGAAGCTGAAGTTGAACGGATCTATGAAGGCCTACAAGAGATTCTAGAACTAACACCCAAAAAGATGTTGTCTTCATTATAGGGGACTGGAATGCAAAAGTGGGAAGTCAAGAAACACCTGGAGTAACAGGCAAATTTGACCTTGGAGTACAGAATGAAGCAGGTCAAAGGCTAATAAAGAGTTTTGCCAAGGGAACACACTGATCATAGCAAACACTCTCTTCCAACAACACAAGAGAAAACTCTACACATGGACATCACCAGATGGTCAACACCAAAATCAGATTGATTATATTCTTTGCAGTCAAAGATGGAGAACTTCTATACAGTCAGCAAAAGCAAAACTGGGAGCTGACTGTGGCTCAGATCATGAACTCCTTATTGCCAAATTCAGATTTAAATTGAAGAAAGTAGGGAAAACCACTAGACCATTTAGATATGACCTAAATCAAATCCCTAACAATTATACAGTGGAAGTGACAAATAGATTTAAGGGACTAGATCTTATAGACAGAGTGTCTGATGAACTATGGATTGAGGTTCTTGACACTGTACAGGAGACAGGGATCAAGACCATCCCCAAGAAAAAGAAATGCAAAAAAGCAAAATGATTGTCTGAGGAGGCCTTACAAGTAGCTGTGAAGATAAGCAAAAAGCACAGGAGAAAAAGGAAGATATACCCATCTGAATGCAGAGTTCCAAGGAATAGCAAGGAGAGATAAGAAAGCTGATCCTCAGCGATCAGTGCAAAGAAACAGAAGAAAACAACAGAATGGGAAAGACTAGAGATCTCTTCAAGAAAACTAGAAAGAAAAAAAAGAGAGAGAGAAAATAAAAGGGAAAAAATGGGAAAGACTAGAGATCTCTTCAAGAAAACTAGAAAAGAAAAAAGAGAGAGAGAGAAAAAAAAGAAAACAAAAAAAGAAAACTAGAGATACCAAGGGAACATTTCTTGCGAAGATGGTCTCAGTAAAGGACAGAAATATTTTGGACTTAACAGAAGCAGAAGATATTAAGAAGAGGTGGCAAGAATATACAGAAGAACTGTACAAAAAAGATCTTAATGACCCAGATAATCACGATGGTTGATCACTCACCTAGAGCCAGACATCCTGGAAGTCAAGTGGTCCTTAGGAAGCATCACTGCAGACAAATCTAGTGGAGGTGATGATGCTCGCTTCGGCAGCACATATACTAAAACTGGAACAATACAGAGAAGATTAGCATGGCCCCTGTGCAAGGATGACACACAAATTAGTGGAGGTGATGGAATTACAGTTGAGCTATTTCAAATCCTGAAAGATGATGCTGAGAAAGTGCTGCACTCAATATGCCAGCAAATTTGGAAAACAGCAGTGGCCACAGGACTGGAAAAGGTCAGTTTTCATTCCAATCCCAAAGAAAGGCAATGCCAAAGAATGCTCAAACTACAGCACAATTGCACTCATCTCACATGCTAGCAAAGTAATGCTCAAAATTCTCCAAGCCAGGCTTCAACAGTATGTGAACTGTGAACTTCCAGTTGTTCAAGCTTGTTTTAGAAAAGGCAGAGGAACCAGAGATCAAATTGCCAACATCCAATGGATTATCAAAAAAGCAAGAAAGTTCCAGAAAAACAACTATTTCTGCTTTATTGGCTATGCCAAAGCCTCTGACTGTGTGGATCACAGTAAACTGTGGAAAATTCTGAAAGAGATGTGAATACCAGACCACCTGATCTGCCTCTTGAGAAACCTGTATGCAGCTCAGGAAACAACAGTTAGAACTGGACATGGAACAACAGACTGGTTCCAAATTGGGAAAGGAGTACGTCAAGGCTGTATATGGTCACCCTGCTTATTTAACTTATATTCAGAGTACATCATGAGAAACGCTGGGCTGGATGAAGCACAAGCCGGAATCAAGATTGCCAGCAGAAATATCAATAACCTCAGATATGCAGATGACACCACCCTTATGGCAGAAAGTGAAAAACTAAAGAGGCTCTTGATGAATGTGAAAGAGGAGAGTGAAAAAGTTGGCTTAAAGGTCAACATTCAGTGAACTAAGATCATGGCATCCGGTCCCATCATTTCATGGCAATAGATGGGGAAACAGTGGAAACAGTGGCAGACTTTATTTTTTCAGGCTCCAAAATCACTGCAGATGGTGACTGCAGCCATGAAATTAAAAGACGCTTGCTCCTTGGAAGAAAAGTTATGACCAACCTAGACAGCATATTAAAAAGCAGAGACAATAGCACTGAAACAAGTACACTATCATGTGTGAAACAGATTGCCAGCCCAGGTTGGATGCATGAGACAAGTGCTCAGGGCTGGTGCACTGGGAAGACCCAGAGAATGGGATGGGGAGAGAAGGGGGAGGGGGGATCAGGATGGGGGACACATGTAAATCCATGGCTGATTCATGTCAATCTATGGCAAAAACCATTACAATATTGTAAAGTAATTAGCCTCCAACTAATAAAAATAAATGAAAATAAATAAATAAATAAAATCCTAAAGTGAAAGGAGCTAAAAAAAAAATAAAAAAAAAAAAGCAGAGACATTACTTTGCCAACAAAGGTCCATCTAATCAAGGCTATGGTTTTTCCAGTAGTTATGTATGGATGTGAGATTTGGACTATAAAGAAAGCTGAGTGCCGAAGGATTGATGCTTTTGAACTGTGCTGTTGGAGAAGGCTCTTGAGAGTCCCTTGGACTGCAAGGAGATCCAATCAGTCCGTCCTGAAGGAGATCAGTCCTGGGTGTTCACTGGAAGGACTGATGTTGAAGCTGAAACTCCAATCCTTTGGCCACCTGATGCCAAGAACTGACTCATTTGAAAAGACCCTGATGCTGGGAAAGATTGAGGGCAGGAGGAGAAAAGGATGACAGAGGATGAGATGGTTGGATGGCATCACCAACTGGATGGGCATGAGTTTGAGTAAACTTTGGGAGTTGGTGATGGACAGGGAGGCCTGGCATGCTGCAGTCCATGGGGTCGCAAACAGTCGGACATGACTGAGCAACTGAACTGAACTGAACTGTGCACATTAGTGACGTTTCCAAGTTTTGTCCTTTGATGTATACAAAACAGAATCAAAGCTTACCGCTCATTTCTCAAGGGATATTAGTTCTTTTCTTTAAAGTCATATTATTTCTAAAATATTGAAAACAGTCCAACTTCAGTTGGAGAAAAGTATTCCACTTCTTTCTCTTACAGCTTAAGATGTTCTATAGGGCGAATTGTGAGTGTATTTTATTCATAAACCTTTTTGTTTTAATTGACTATGTTCTTCAAAGTGTGTGTGAATCCAACAAGGCCTCTCCCCTTCTCTCCACTAGCCCCTCCCCACACAAACACCTTGGAACCTGTATTCACAACCTCACTTACATCAAACTGCCTTCCACAGAGCTTCTAACTGGGCAGGCAAGGATGAAGGAGAGTTTTCAAGAATGACAAGAAAGATGCCTGCCTAACAGATAACTCATCTCTAAATATATATTGTTAAAACTCCATTTTTCCCTTTCAGCAAGGGTTTATTGGGGCCCATGCTGCAGGAGGGGGAGCGAGAAGTAACAGGTTCCCTTGCTTGATGTCTCCCTGAGGCAGGTCAAGCTTGTTCCTTATATGGGGTGAAGGTAGCTGTGTGTCTGGGGTTCTGGCTGGGCGGGTGGCTTAGGTGGTTTGCCCACCCCTCTGGTGGTGTTGCGTTCAGGGGGGCATGCTTAGTACCCTGCTTTTGTTCCCGACACCCTATTTTTGTTCCAGGCTCTTCGAAAGTGGCAGTTGGGATTTTTGGTCTCTTTTTATCTTTTGTCCAGCATTTGCTCCAAGTGTCTATGCATGCATTGATTTTTAGTCCTATATAGTTTCTTTCTTTGGCTGCTCACATGGTGTTATTTTTAGTCCTATATAGTTTCTTTTTGTTGCTCACATGCAGTTATTTTTAGTCCTATATAGTTTCTTTGTATTTTGTTGCTGGAGGAGAGGTGTGTCCAGGTGCAAGCATTATAGCACTGCAGCAAACATCCCAGGCCCTCGCCTGTCCCATTCCCCTCTGAGAGACTCCACACCCTGAGTTTTAAGGGGTAAGGGGCCAAAGGCTCTTCTGAAACTTTTTCCTGTTGGACAGGGGCCACAGACTGTAGCCTATCCTAGAGGTGTAGAAGTCCTTCGCTGACTGAATTGTCCCTACTGAATTGTAGGGACCTGGGCCACTCTCCGTTGGAATGGGCTGAATTCCTTGAGCCATCATGCGTCTTACTTCAAAATATTTGGGTCTAAAAAACACAAACTTAACCAAAAGGTTAAGCTAACAAGGGCTAAAAAGGAGGTAAACTACAATAACCATGAAAAGGTCTAGAAAGAGAAGGAACCAGGTGAACTTTGGGAGGCCTTCCTTGGCTGTTGGCCAGACAGGGAGTGATATTGCCCCTGCCAAGAAGCCATTCTGCTTGGGTGTATATTTTTGTTAATCTCCAGGTTAAAGTTTACCATGTTTCTCTAATTTTAGAATAGAATGTTTCAACCTGTTGGTCCCAGGTCTCCTTCTTGGACCAAAAGGTATTAGACACAGGTTTACAACAGTAAAGAAGACAAAGGAACCCTAGACGAAACATAGCATCAATCAGTATGACTGGAAAGAAAAGGGTTATAAGAAAGTGAAAACCTGTTAGAAAATCTTTTATATCTTGTAGGATCCAAGAGAACAGACTAGAGTCAATTTTCAATTTCCCCACCCATATTGCATAGCAAGGATTGGTTGTTCATTGTTTGCTAAAGTCAAGTGGCCTGTTGTCGAATTTTCTCAATATCGGGTTCTCCCTGGTATGGGCATCAGGGCTACTTTCTTTGCCTCCCAATCTGCCCTGTTGTTCCTGTGGGTAATTTTAGAATTACCTTTTGGTGCCCATGGCAGTGAATGATTGCTACTCGTTTCGGTTTTTGAGTCACTTCTATGAGATGTAAAATCTCAGCCCCATATTTTTTTTTAACTTATTTTGAATTGGAGGATAGTTGCTTTACAATATTGTGTTGGTTTCTGCCATACAACAACGTGAATCCACCATAAGTATATATATGTCCCCTCATTTTTTAACTTCCTCCCACTCCCCCCCAGTTCATCCCACCCTTCTAGGTTGCCACAGAGCACCAGGTTGAACTCCCTGTGTTATACAAGAACTTCTCATTAGCTATCTATTTTTATGTATGGTAATGTATATGTTTCAGTGCTACTCTCTCAATTCATCCCATCCTCTTCTTCCCCTGCTGTGTCCAAAGTCTGTTCTCTACGTCTGGGTCTCTATTCCTTCCCTCCAAATAGGTTCATCAGTACCATTTTTCTAGACTTCATACATACGTGTGTGTTAATATACAAAATCTGTTTTTCTCTTTCTAACTTCACTCTGTATAATAGGCTCTAGGTTCATCCACCTTACTAGAACTGACTCAAACATGTCCCTTTTATGGTTGAGTAATATTGTATATACATAGCACAACTTTTTTATCCATTCATCTATCAACGGACACCTAGGTTGCTTCCATGTCCAAACTATTGTAAATAGTTCAGCCCCATGTTTAACAGGGGAATTTTGCACATTTAAATTTTTTGCATTTAAGGATTGGGATGTATAGGGACCCTGCCTCATTTACTGCTCTATGTCTTATACCATTCAATATTCCCCGTTTGGCCTAATATAATAATTGGCAGAATAGAGGTATTGCATGGAAACTGACAGGGCACTAAGAGGCCATGTTTTAAAAATTTATCTTTGAGGAATTGCAAACCTATTTTTGCTTCCAGCTTTATGGGGTACTGTCTTTTGTTAGGATAAGCAACTTCTGGCTTAAGGCTAATTTTTACAGGTTGGACATTTATAGCCTTCTCAAGGATTCCTTTGTCCCAAACTGCAGGGTTTGCTGTGTGTAGAATATGGCAGGGAATAGGCGCTTGTTCCTCTGGCTGATTTGTTTTTGTCAGAGTCAAGAAAAGAGGCTGCTCAGGGTCTCCTAATCATAGTATGTCTCCAAGGGAGCTCAGAGGGCCTCTTCCCAGTAGTGGGGTAGAACACTCAGGCACACCCGAAAAAGCATGTGAGACTAAATGCTATTCAAGTTGGCAAATGAGAGGCCCAGTGAAGCAACTGATGTGTATGGAGATTCCATCAACACCAGTCACAGTTCAGTTTTTGGAGGAAACAGGCCCAGGGTGAGAGATCAGGATAAAATTAAATGGCTCCTGTATCAGTTTAAAAGTTGATTTTTCTTTCCTGCCATGTCAAGGATCACCCAGGGCTCCTCAACAGAGATAGAAGTCTCTTGCGGGGAGAGCTGCCAGAATCCCCAGGCCGCCCCAGTCATCCAGTGTGGCCATCTCCAGAGTGGGAGCTGTCCCCTCCCCTTCAGGATTGAGGGCAGTCCCACTTCCAATGACCTGTTTGCTTGCAGACTGGACATGGACCAGGGGGTTGCTTTTGACATTCTCAGGCCCAGTGACTGGTTGACTTACATTTGAAGCATTCCTGCTTGCTGGTTTTACCTCCAGGCAGATAGCTCAACTTCCTCGGGATCCCTTGGGTTGTCCTGAGGTTGCAAGGCATGGCTGACATCTGTGGCCTCAGTTTAGCTTGAGCCCTAGGCTGCCTGTTTTCACGTCAGCTTCTCTCTTCCTCCTCAGCTTGATCTCAGTTATCAAGCATCCCAAAGGCCACCTCTAGGAGCTGGGGGATCAGGCTTTGTGGCCCAATTGTGCCTCTACTGGGGAGGACTGACAGAGAAAATGTTGTCCCAGTAGGGACTGGCCCTCGGGAATGGAAGGTTCAATGTTAGTAAATGTTCTAAAAACCCTCACAAGCTGTCCCTCAAAGAGGGCTGGATTTTCTTTTTCTTCTTGGATCACTCCTTTAATGTTTTCATAAAGCCAGTTAACTGGTTTTTTTATATACTTCCTCATCCCTTCTACTCCACGTTGGATCATGTGCTATCTGGCTTCTGTTCCCTCCTGGGAATTATAACTCTAGCAGGGCTCCTGATTTGGGAGAGGCAGTCATATCTCCACCCATAACAAAACATTCAGGTTGGTCCCTGGCAAGGTAGTCAGTACACCCCCTCAGTTCAGTTCAGTTGAGTTGCTCAGTCATGTCCGACTATTTGTGACCCCATGGACTGCAGCACACCAGGCCTCCCTGTCCATCACCAACTGCCGGAGTTTACTCAAACTCATGTCCACTGAATCGGTGATGCCATCCAACCATCTCATCCTCTGTCATCCCCTTCTCCTCCTGCCTTCAATTTTTCCCAGCATCAGGGTCTTTTCAAATGAGTCAGCTCTTTGCATCAGGTGACCAAAGTATTGGAGTTTCATCTTTAACATCAGTCCTTCCAATGAATATTCAGGACTGATTTTCTTTAGGATAGACTGGTTGGATCTCTTTGCAGTCCAAGGGACTCTCAAGAGCCTTTTCTAACACCACAGTTCGAAAGCATCAGTCCTTCAGTGCTCAGCTTTCTTTATAGTTCAATTCTCACATCCATACATGACTACTGGAAAAACCATAGCCTTGACTGGACGGAACTTTGTTGGCAAAGTAATGTCTCTGCTTCTTAATATGCCATCTATGTTGGTCATAACTTTTCTTCCAAGGAGTAAGTGTCTTTTAATTTCATGGCTGCAGTCACCATCTGCAGTGATTTTGGAGCTCAAACAATCAGAGCACCCCTTTCCTGCTGCCCAAATTCTCTGCTTTTCCTCAGGGGTACACAAGTACATAGGACTATTTGGATATCCCTCCAAGTTAAATGAAAGGTCAGAGTCAGGGTCTAAAACCCTGCAACCAACTTATTGGGTTCTTAAGAAAACCATCTCAGTCTCTGTTTGTGGTGGTGTAGTCACTAAGTCGCGTTTGACTCTTGCAATCCAATGGACTGTAACCTGCCAAGCTCCTCTGTCCATGGGATCCTCCAGGCAAGAATACTGGAGTGGGTTGTCATTTCCTTCTCCAGAGAATCTTCCCGACCCAGGAATCGAACCCTGGTCTTCTGAATTGCAGGCGGATTCTTTACCTACTGAGCTATGAGGGAAGCCCTCTGTCTGCATTGGTCCAAGTTGGTTAAAGAGAAGAGCACATGTTCTCTGATTGTCCCTTCACCATTTGCCTCTTCCCTAAAGGGGGCATACTTTTCCTGATCTTAGGTGATAGCAATTTCCACTGCAGGTTACCCCAAAGGGATTAGCCTCTCCTTCCTAGGGTAATGGGATATAAATGAACATAGGGAGGTGGAGTGTGGGATTGGTCAGAGGTATCTGGTAGGTGCCTCTGAGGCAGTAGGGGGCTCTGGAGAAGAACGGGAAATTTGGTTTCACCCTGAGAATTGAGGAAGGTTAAAAGAGAATCATCTAAAATGTCGGGAGTGTTTTCTGATTGCCCAGGCCACATGGAGCAGGGTTTTGGTAAAGGACCATGAAGACTTGACCATGTGGAACTTCAGTCCATTTTCCCGTCTTGTGACGGTAAAGATCCAATTGCAAGGTAGTATTGTAATTTAGAGACCCATTTTCAGGTTGTATTTCTCCATCCCACCAACTTATATAAAGACCAGGCAGTGTTATGGCAGAGTTTAAGTTTTCCCCTCTTCAGCACATTTATTTATTTTTTTTTAACTTCCAGTTTTTTAAGGATATATTCCAGAGGTGTTTCTTCTGGCTTAGAAGAGGATTCTCCCATGCTGAGTAACCTGCAACTGAGAGCACTCCTGGAAATGACATGCAGAGACATTTACTAGGACCTTTCTGTCGAAGGGGGATCAGAGTGTCCTCTGAATTTCCCTCTTACCCAGTGGGATTCTGGGCGTCCTCTGCTCTCCCGCTGATTCCTGTCCAGACGCCTCTGGTTGATCCAGTCCCTCATGCCAAGTGTCCTCACTAGGGGATGTTTGAACCAGTGCCAGAGTGTTGCCAGGGCTTTCCTTGAGGGAGATCTGTTGTCTATAAAGCTTATGTCCGATAACAATTTTCCCTATGTTGGGCTATTTTCCTTGACATTGAGCACTATAAGGCAAAGGACATGCACTGCTTAGAAGTGGCCAGCCCAATAGGTAGTCTGTAACAAAGTATGAGGCTGCCAAGGCGTGGAGTGAAGGGGGTCTTAGAGCTGCAAGACGGAACTCCTGGAGGAGCTGGAGTTGGATGCAATGGAAAATGCCTTGGGGGTCAGGACCTGAGGCCCTAGAGTTGGGAGTATTCCCATAGGGGATTTTTCTGGACATAGAGTAAGGTGAGAGACTAGAGAGCAGAAAATCCCCAAACCCTCTCCCCTATCCGTTTGGTGACTGTGATAGAACTGGGGAGAGCCTGATGATTCTTTCTGACATAGGCAACAGTTTGGACAATGTTCCCATGTCATTTAACATACCAACACACTTAGTTTAGAATCTCTCTTTGGGATGCTCTAGCAGCACTTTGAAGGACCGCCTCAAAATAGCTGGAGATTAAAGGAACTTTAAGTAGAATCTGCTCTTTGGGAAGTCTGTCAAAACTTTCAAAAAGCTTTAAAACACCCAGTCTGATAGACTCAAAGGCCACTGTGGAACAATTATCCCTTGAGTTAGGTGGGAAAAAAAAAAGATTTCAAAAACAATTACAGGACTTCCCTGGTCCAGGGGTTAAGAATCTGCCTGCCAGTGCAGGGAACATGGGTTTGATCCCTGGTTCAGGAAGATCCCACATGCCGTGGAGCAACTGAACCCATGTGCTGCAACTACTGAGCCCATGTGCCTGGAGCCCATGCTACACAAGAGAAGCCATCACAATAAGAAACTTGTGCAGGGCAGCAAAGAGTAGCTCCCACTCACTGCAACTAGAAAAAACCCATGCAGCAGTGAAGATTCAGTGCAGCCAAAAATAAATAAATAAAATTGGGGGAAAAAAAAAAAACAGATCACTTAAAGGCACAGAAACTCACATAATCTGATATCAAAGGCAGCATTCCAGGAAAACTTTGTTCTCTTATGAAAGAGAGAAACCAAATCCAGTCTTGCATCAGCTTGCTCTTAACAAAATCCATTCACCTAATTAAATTTAATCCAAGCTTAGAAAATCCTGAACACATACAAAATTCTTTTCTCAGTGTTTCTCTTCTGCAGACCTTATGCAACTTTCTGTAGTCATACTTTGTCCCTTATTCTTCCCATTTAGAAATAACTGGCTTTAGGACAAAAATCACCGTTTTTCCTTTAACAAAATACATTTCCATTCCTCATACCTTCTTTTCTGAAAACACACATCCTACTTTACTTAAGCAACCATGAACTGTCTTTACATTAGCATTCTATAGATTGGGAGAGAACATCTCATAGTGGCACCAAAGAGCTTTAGTTTCTCTCTCAAAAGAAGACAAAAGTAGGTAAATTTTAGACCTGTTTAGAAACGTAACCTTCCCAATAGTTTATATTTTTTGAAATGGCCTGGATACTCAATTTATTCTTATCATTTAACTTAATTTTAATTTAGCAAGATTTGGAGAGACGGTTTCCGATGGATGTTTCTAAAACATAATTATTTCTGTAGAGTTTGCCAAAAATTTCTTATCCCGGTTATATTTACTTGAAAATTCAATCATATCAGGTTATTTTTCCTGTTGACAAATTTCATAATAAAAACAAATGTACTTATTGACTTCCAGGAACCCTAGGGAAAATTAATGTATTATACTTAATTCTGATGATTCTAAAGACAGGTTTGTATTAATTAAATCCATAAGCTTAAGCTAGTTCCAAAAAAAAAAAAAAGAGCTAGTTCCAAGATCAGATATTAATTAAATATTGAATATTTCCCAGATCACATGAACACAAGTTGTATTCTGGTGAGTCTCCTTTATATTTCCAAGAATGTATGTAAGAACTCAATTTCCTTTAAGCCATTAAATACAGTTCATTTACAAGTTAATTTTTACATAAAGACAGACAGAACCAGAGAGTTCATAGTTTTCCCACTTGATTTTAAAATGGTCCCTTGGGACTTCCCTGGTGGTCCAGTGGCTAAGATTCCATGCTCCGAGAGCAGGGGCTGCCTAGGTTCAATCCCTGTTCAGGAAACTAGATCCCACATGCTGTAACTAAGACCCGGTGCAGCTAAGCAAATAAATATTAAAAAAATAAAATAAAATGGTCCCTCCCCGCCCCCCTCAGTCTGGGGCACCTCAGAAGAGTCAGATAATTCCTGAGAGCCCAGGCAGAATAGTTACATTGCAAAGCCTAGAACAGAGATGCAAGCCCCATTGAGCTCAGGCAAAAAGAATAGTTACATTGCAAAGGCAGAGAGGAGAGAAATGCAAGCTCCTCAGAGCCCACGTAGAACAGTTACATTGCAAAAGCAGAAGAGGGAAAAATACAAACTCCTTTCTTTTCCTTTTGCTCTTTAAAATCCCACAAAGTAACTCAAGGCTGGAGTCTCAGGCAATGAGGCCTGCAGTTATATTTCAAGATTTAAATGCTTCACCATGCCCACAATTTTGGCAGAGACTTGCAGGGGCAGTTGGGCAGACAAAACTACATAAACAGACCAATGACAAAAACTTAAAGATACAAGAAGTTTTCAGGATAGAGGGGATGGGAGTGCAGATATAAGGATCAAGAAAGAGGAAAAGGAAGGAGGGACAGAAAAGACTGAAAAAAGAAAAAGAGACAACAGCAAAATAAAGACGAGACTACTAGAAAGATAGGACTACACAATATGAGATCTAAACCTCTATCACTGCTGTCAGGGAGAGCCTGCTGAACCACGGTCTGTGTAAGACACCCTTCTCCCACTTCTGCTCGTCACCAGTCAAGGTGAGCCATTGCCAGCCAGAAGGGGCAGGTCTCACAAGCTGAAAGTGATGCTGTAGCTGCCCTAAGTCTACTCTCTCAAAAGGATGCAACAGAGAGAGCAGAGGCAGAGAGAAGTAACAGAGGTTCAGAGGTTTCAGAAGAAGGAAAAGGACAAGTTGGAGGGGAAAGCATTGCCTCAATGAGGTTACTAAAGCCCCCAAAGGCCAGGAAGGCAGACTTCCCAACCTTGATGACGCTGAAACAAGATGGTCAGGTGGCCACTTGTCACCCACGGGGAAGCTGCATCCAGTGGTCCAGGAGGTGCCAAGAACCTCTCCCCAGAAGGGGACAACTGTCTTACATTGGGAGCCCTGAAGCTGATAATGGTCAGTGTTCCTGGCCTTCCTCAATCAATAGAAATTGACTAGAGGTCAGACAAGAAATTCAGGCAAGGCTTTATTGGGGCCCTTGCTGCAGCAGGTGGGAAGGAGATAAAACAACAATTTCCCTTGCCCATTTGCTCCCCCAAAACTATTTTTGATGTTGCTTAAAAAGAATGTATCCTTAAAAAAGTGCATCTTGTCATTCTTTTAAAACTGTCAACTCTGTCGGTGGAAAGAGAAAAAGTTTTAATCATACAGACATTCTGTGTTGGTGTAAATGTCTCTTTGCCAACAGTTGTTGAAATATAAGAATAGAGAGGTTATACTGGATCTTATCCAAAAATAGAATGAAATCTGGTTTTTACTCCGTCTCTGTTATCAATGCCACTTTCTAATTTACCCTAAATGATATCAAAATGTTTGCCCCGTCTTCCTAACTTGATCTGTGAACAGGTTTCCTGCTTCCATTCCTGCAGGCACATTCAGCCACATAGACCAGGATAGGACTCTTGCCCCATTCTTTACTGCTCTGTGATTTTAGGAAAGGTATCGGACATGTTCAAGCCTCATCTCCTCATCTGTAAAGTGGGAACAGTAATACCTTCTCAGAATGAAATGAGACCATGTGTGGGAAAGACTGCCCTAGTCAAGTTTCCTTGATTAAGAAATTGTTAGTTTTGTTTGTTTCTAAGAGAATGAATAATTAACAAAACAAAGTAACCTACCCCTATTAATTTTAAAAATGAAGGCAGTGGATTTTTCTGGAAGAATAGTGGGTAATTTATGTCATTAAGCCAAAGAAACACTGAACAACAAGGTTCAGAAAGGATAGATATCGGTGCAGCTTCAGGGACCTCAGCAGCTGTTCCTTTCGCTCAAAAATGTCCTGCCATTAACATGACTCATCTTTAAACTTTTTTAGCCTACACATCACTCAGCACAGATTTTCAAGAAAAAGAAAGCGATCACTTCCCTCTAGCTAACAGATGGGTTTTTCTCAGTCCCCTCTCCTCCAGATCCAATCAGCTGTGGCTAGGGAGGAGGTTCCCGTATCTCAAATAGGTTCGCAGGGCCTAGGAGGAAAGCAAGGTTCATATGTACCCCACAGTGTATGTGGTTCCAGTGCTTGGAAATGCACATAATGAGTGCTTAATGAGTATTGGCAATTTTTGTTGCTACTGAGAGTGCAACCTGTCATTTTCAGACTCCATGTGTTTCATTATATCATTTTTAAGCACTGAAGTATTATTCTTCCTCTATTTGAATGAAAATGAAATCATTTATTTTTTCCTCCAGAAAATATTTATTTCATGCTTCATATGAATCAAATGATGCTCTTGGCAATGGGGATGCAGTGAAGAACAAAGTCCCTGCCTTCAAGGAACTTATATTCTAGTGGGGGTGGGAACTCTGGGAAGAACTATACCTGTAAACCATGAATTAATATAATGTGAGGTAGTGAGAAGTCCCACAGTTTGAGGGAATAAATAATGACAGTGGAGGAAGAAGAAGGGCTAAATGTGAGAGATAAATAGGGTCTGTGGTAAGGAGTTTAATTTTCATTTCTAGAGTGCTGTAAACCTGCTAAAAGGTTGTGAACAGGGAGGTGATTAGATCAGAGTTATATTTATAAAAAGCCATCCTGGCTATTATATGAAGAATGATTGAAGTGGAACAAGATAAAAAGCAAGATAGACAGTAGGCAACTGTGGTCATCCAGGACAACGGGGGCAGAAGCCGTGAAGTAGTTAAGAATGATCAGATTTAGGATGTATTATGTGTTTTGCTTCATTATGAAATATCTCAAGCATGCAAGTATAGAGGATAATAGATTGATATACTTACTTTCCAATTCTATCATATCTTAACATTTTGCCATATTTGCTTCAGATCTTTTTTAAGAGAGAAAGCCTTACAAATATAGTAAAACCCCCAAGACTAGCCTCCAGATCCTAGTCCCTTCTTCTCAGAGGTATCCACTTTCCTGGTTTTGATACTCATCATTCGCATGTATGTTTTTGAACTTCTAGCATGTATTTACATATCCATAACTATACAGCATTATTTTCCCCTTTTGCAGAACTTATATAAAAGGTATATAACTTTTCCAACTTGATTTTTTCACTTAGCATTTTTTAGGGGGCTGTCCATATTCTTATATGCAGTTCTGGCTTATTCATTTCTTTCGTACTCTAAACATAGCATTCTTTTACAGGAAAACACTACAATACATATAGTCACCCTGTCCTTGACGGACAAGTTATTTTTAATTTTTTGCTGTTACAAACAGTGAAGTAATAAATATTCTTGTACATATCTCCTGGTGCACATGTGCATGTATAAAAGTTTCTCTAAGTTAGTGCCTCCTAACCTTTTTCAGGTCATGCACACAAAGATAATAATAATATTTCTGAGGCATGTTCATAAACTGGAGGGGATCTAGGAATGCCTACATGGAGCTTGGTGAAAAAGCTCATTACTTTTTTCTTATTATAAGAAAAATGGAATACTAAAGTATTACAGAAAATGTAAATCTTAAATTTGTTTAAAACTTCCAAATAGAAAACTTCAAGAGTTTTAATGAAAAGCTTGAGAGGACTTCTAAGGTCAGATTTAATGTTTGAATTGTCTGTATTTCCTGGTCAAGACATTTTAATGACAATATCTTCAAATTTTTGCAGACATAATTGATAAGATATTTTGTATTTTTCAATCATTCAAAAGTTGAAATTATATTTAAAAAATCCAGTAGCCAGTCTCTTTCTCTCATTGACAAATTTAATTTTGGAAATTTTTTATGATAAATAAAATAGGTTTTAGATTCCAGTAGTGTAGATAGAACACAATTCCCTCCTATATACTCCAGTTTCCTTTATTATTAACATCTTTTAAAAATTTTAACGTTTATCTTATATTGGAGAATAGTTGGTTTACAATGTTGTGTTAGTTCAGGTGTACACCAAAGTTGATTCAGTTATACACATGCAAATACCCATTCTTTTTCAGATTCTTTGCCCATATAGCTTATTACAGAGTATTGAGTAGCATTTCCTGTACTATACAGTGGTTAACATCTTGATTAATATATGACACAACTGGGCTTCCTGGGTGGTGCTAGTGGTAAATAACCCACCTGCTAATGCAGGAGGCTTAAGAGATAGGCTTTCAACCCCTGGATCGGGAATCCCTTGGAGGAGAGCATGGCAACCCACTCCAGTATTCTTGCCTAGAGAATCCCATGGGCAGAAGAGCCTGGCGGGCTACAGTCCATAGGGTTGCAAAGAATTGGACATGACTGAAACAACTTGGCACACACACATGCATGTCACAACTAATGAACAAATATTGAATCATTATTACTAACTAAAGTTCACACTTTATTCAGATTTCCTTAGCTCTTGTGCTTATCCTTTTTCTATACCAGGATCCAGCCAGAATACCGTATTACAAGGGTCCCCAACACCTGGGACATGGACCAGATGGGCCCATGGCCTGCTAGAAACCAGGCTGCACAGCAGATGAATAGTGGGCAAAGCTCTTTCTTTTGCATTTACAGCCACTTCCCATTGCTCACATTACTGCCTGAGCTCTGCTTCATGTCAGAGCATCATAAAAGTAATGCACTTAAATCATCCCCAAACTACCTCCCCCATCCTATTCATGGAAAAATTATTTTCCATGAAACCAGTCCCTGGTGCCAAAAGGGTTATGGACTGCTTCCACGTCATACTTAGTTGTTGTGTCTCCTCAGACTCTTCTTTGCTGTGACAGTTTCTCTCGCTTCCTTATTTTCAATGACCTTGACACTTTTAAAGAATATGGTCAGATGGTTTGTAGAATGCTCCTTCATTGAGATTTGCCTGATAACTTTTCCCATGATTAAACTGGGGTTGTGTGTGTGTGTGTGTGTTTTATGTGTGGGGGGCTTCCCAGGTGGTGCTACTGGTCAAGAACCCACTTGCCAATACAGGAGACCTAATAGATGTGGGTTCTATCCCTGGGTTGGGAAGATCCCCTGGAGCAGGGCATGGCAACCCACTCCAGTATTCTTGCCTGGAAAATCCCATGGACAGAGGAGCCTGTTGGGCTATAGTTCATAGGGTTGCAAAGAGTTGGACATGACTGAAGTGACTTAGCACTCACACACGTGGGTGTTTTGAGAGGAAGATCATAGAGGTAAACTGCCATTCTCATCACATCCTATCAAGGGTACATACAGTCATTACGGCTTTTTTAAAAAACTATTTATTTGGCTGTGTCCAGCCTTAACTGGGGCACTCAGGATCTTCCTTGAATCATGTGGGATCTCTTGCTGCAGCCCATGGACTCTCTAGTTAAGACCTGCAAGCTCAGTTCTTGTGGCACGTGGGCTCTCCAGTTGTGGTGCTCAGGCTCCAGAGTGCTGGGGCTTAGTTGCTCCATGACATGTGGGCTCTTAGTCCCCCGAACAGGGATCAAATCTGAGTCCCCTGCATTGCAAGGAGGATTCTTAACCCACTAAACCACGAGGTAAGTCCCCATCATGGCTTATTATATCTCATCAGAGCCTGAGAGATGATAAAACACTGTTTCAAGACAATCTCTGCCATAGGGAAGTTAAATGAAAGAGACTTGTAGTAGCTTCCAGTCCTTTAAAATTTTGTTGAAACTCAGAAACAAAAAACCCAAATAACCTGATTTAAAAATGAGTACAGGAATGACTGGCTTCCCAGGTGACGCTAGTAGTAAAGAACACGCCTGCCAATGCAGGAGATGTAAGAGACTGGGTTTGATCCCTGGGTCGGGAAGATCCCCCGGAGGAGGGCATGGCAACTCACTCCAGTATTCTTGCCTGGAGCATCCCATGGACAGAGGAGCCTGGCGGGCTACAGTCCATAGGTCACAAAGAGTTGTACACGACTAAAGCGACTTGGCTTCCACGCACAAAGGACTGAATAGACATTTCTCCAAAGAAGTTATACTGAAGGCTAATAAGCGCATGAAAAGATGCTCAGTATCACTAACCATTAGAGAATTGCAATAAAAACAAGGAGATATCATCTGACACCTATTATTATGGGTACTATTAAACACCAGAAAATAACAAGGGTGGATGAGGATGTGGAGAAGTTGGAACCACTGCACACTGCTGGCAAGAATGTAAAATGGGCATAGCTGCTTTGGAAAATGTGACAGCTCCTCAAAAAATAAAAATAGAATTACCATATGAGCCAGTAATTTCACTTCTGGGTACATACCCCCAATATTGAAAGCAGGATCTAGGAGAGATATTTATTCACACTAGTCACAATAAAAGGTGGAAGCAACCTACTATTGACTCAATGTCTGTGTCCCTCAAAAACCCACTTGTTGATGCTTCAATCCCCATTGTGATGCTATTTGGAGGTGGGGCCTCTGGGAAGTAATTAGGCTTGGTTGAAGTCATGAGGGTGGAAGCCCTAGGATTGGATTAATGCCCTTATAAGATCAAGAAACCAGAGATCTCTCTCCCCATCATGTATGGAAATAGTAAGAAAGTGGTCAAATGGAAACCAGGAAAGGGAGCCTCATCAGACACCAGATGCTAGCACCTTGATCTTATATGTCTCAGCCTGCAGAACTATGAGAAATAAATGTTAACTGTTTGAGCCACACAGTCTGTGGTATGTTGTTTCAGTAACCCAACCTGATTAAGACACAGCCTAATTGTTCATGGACAGATAAACAGATAAACAAACTATGGTATATACATACAATGGAATATTATTCAGCCTTAAAAGAGAAGAAAATTTTGCCATATGCTACATTATGGATGAGCCAGTCACAAAAAGACACATACCATGTAATTCCGTTTATATGAGGTACCTAGAGTAAAGTTACGGAGAAAGCAGAATGGTGGTTGTCAGGGGCTGGGGAGAAGAAGAGAATAGGGAGTTACTATTTAACGAGCATAGAGCTTCAGTTTAGCAAGGTGAAAAGAGTTCAGGAGATGAACTGTGGTGATGGTTGTACAAAATGTGACTATACTTAATGGCACTGTATTGTACACTTGAAAGGGTTTAAGATGGTAAATTTTATGTTGTGCATATTTTATCACAATATTTTAAATTGCTGAGGCTTGCCCTGTCATGATCAACTTTGGTAAATGTTCCATATGTACTTAAAATAATGCATTTTCTGCAAGTCCCATTCTGGGTCTTCTCACAGCTCTACCTCAGACAAACGTGGTTGAGTCTGATCAGAACTGGGACCCGGGGACAAATCAGGGCACCCCACCTGGCAGGGAGCTACTGCAGTATTTGGACAAGGATTTCTCCTGGTGACTTTACAAAAAAAACAGTCACCCGTCTTTTAATCACGTGAAATTCTTCCGATAAAGCTGCACACAAGGCATCTGGCTTACTTGACAGCAAGAAATGCACATTCTTCTCTGAATCCTTCTTCTCTGAAGAGGGAAAGAAGGGTCTCAGTGTGTGTGCTTTAGTCTTGCCTGGAGAATCCCATGGCCAGAGGAGCCGGCGGGTGGGGCGGGGGGCTACAGTCCATGGGGTCGCAGAGACTCAGACACGACTGAAGCGACTGAGCATGCACGCACGTTATTTGTGGTCACTGAGTCAGATTTGCTAATCATGCAGTTCCAAAAATCTGTATCTTTAATGATTTTGTTTGCTTTTTGTATCAATTACTGAGATAGTATGGTAAAATGCTTGACTATACGTGTGGGTTTTGTTTACTTCTCACTGTAGTTCTGAATGATACATTAAGGACATGTCATTTAAGTGATACACATTTACAATTGGTGTATTTTGCTGGTGAACCGAACTCATTAAGTCCCTAATATGGTATCTCCATCAGGTCTATAAATGTAGACCATTTATAGTTCTTCCTGGTCCAGAGGCAATTTACTAATCAGAGGTCATTTTTATCATAATCCTCTATTATGTTTCCAGGTGAAAAGAGCTAGAAAATTAACTTAAGGTCAAGTTTTCATGCGGAAAGGAAAAGGGTTTTATTAACCCTTTACCCACAGTGGTTTTTTTTTTTCACTCAGTGTGAAAATCTCCAATTTTATCTTGTCATATATTGCTTCCGCCTTATTTTGGTTTTTTGCTCTTTGAGGACTCCAATCAAACATTTGGTAGACTTTTTCAACATTATCTTCTCTGCCTCAAATTTATGTCTAACATTTTCTTACACATTTTCCATCTTTTTGTTTCCCTTACTTTCATTCTAGCATTCTAACATGTTCCAGTTATTCTCTTAAATTGTGTGTAATATACTATTAAACCTATCCATTGAGTTTTCAAACGTCTCAATTCTAGAGTATCTATAATATTTTTCAAGGTTTGCTTGTTAATTTACTTACTTGTGTAAGCATGTTTTTATTGCAGTCTTTTTCTGATTTTTGATTACGTGTTGGTCATTTAACTTGGAAAATTATCTGTAGGTTAATTTGAGGTTTGGAGTGATATGCTCTTTACCTGGAGAGAATTTTTGTTTCTGCCCAGTGTCTGTAGAGTACCATTCTGGACCTGTTTTTCAATATTCAAGGAGTGAGATTTCCTGATTAGTATAAAAACTGAATGTAATTTGTGGACATGCTGACATTTCTGGTTTATCTTTACTCCGTGGGGTCTTGTATTAAATATCGGGGTTGTTTATTGGACTTTGCAAATGTTATATTTTAGTTTGTCATTGTTTAGTTGCTAAGTCCTATCTGACTCTGTAATCCCACAGACTGCAGCCCGCCAGGCTCCTCTGTCCATGGGATTTCCCAGGCAAGAAGACAGGAGTGGGAGTTGCCATTTCCGTCTCCGAGGGATCTTCCTGACACAGGGATTTAACCCACTATTCTTGTCTCCTGCATTGGCAGGTGGATTCACCACTGAGCCACCAGGGAAGTCCCAGTTTATAGATTTTACTTTTGATTGTCAAATTCCTCAGGATAAATGTTCAGTTTAAATGCCTGAAATATTGCCTTCTACGATTTTGACCATATAACTCTTTACTCTTGGCACTTGTTAATGATTTTCTAAATCCAGAATTTTGTTCTGTTGTTGAGTTGTACCAAGTTACCAAGTCTCTAACATATATGCTAGGGTAAAACCATCCTTGCATTACTGGGGTAAAATCTACTTATATTTAGATAGGAGAATTAATTTTTGTCTGGTTTTGGCACTGAGGTTATAACAGCATTTTAAAATAAATAAAGAAGTTTGCCTCATTTTAAAATTCTCTCTACAGTATTAGAAATCAGATCATTGATTATTTCTGGTGGGAGGTTTGACTGAGAAGGAGCAGAAGGGAATTTTCTGGGGTGATGAAAGTGCTGTGTTTTGATAAACATTTTTCAAAACTAGATGAAGAGTTCACTTAAGATACAAGGGTTTACCTGTTATTTATACCTTAATAAAAATTGTTCAAATATTACTAATTGCTGAATCTAGTTGGAAAGTATATTTATTGTGTTATGCTTTCAAATTTTGTGTTAAAAATGGGAATATAAAAGATAAATTCATTGTTCATTTTCTTTTGATATTATTCGGTAAAGGCTAAGGCAAAGTGCAAAAGATGTGAAGAAATCTGATTAAAATAGATGTGCACTTGGCAAAGCAACAAAGGTGTCTTGGAACTATCTAGGAGCCTTGAATACGGATACAGAGAAAAAGGAAGAAATCAGTGGAAATAAAATGAGAGATACTGAGATCAAGAGACTGATGGGTCTACAGATAGGCAGGGAAAGGACTAAGAAGACAGGTGCTTGGAAAGTAAATTCAGTATCTCATGCATCATCCAATTAGAAAAGAGAATATTCTTTTCTAAAGTACTGGAATATATCATATAGATATTTAAGTGCTTAATATTTTTTTTGGTGTATGCTTATCAGCTGTTTAAATACAAAAACAATCACCTATCAAAGGTAAGTTTATAAAGTATACTAAAATTCCTGATCTCATTTAATTCTTCAACATCCTGAGATCTGGAATAGATTAGAAAAACTGAGTTGAGACTTTGCCATAGTTAAGACAGCTAATATGTGGAAAAACTACTTGTGAGACTTTTGAGTCTGTGTAGTATAAACTTGAAATGAAGTCGCTCAGTCATGTCTGACTCTTTGCGACCCCATGGACAGTAGCCTACCAGGCTCCGCGGTCCATGGGATTTTCCAGGCAAGAATACTGGAGTGGGCTGCCATTTCCTTCTCCAGGGGATCTTCCCAACCCAGGGATCGAACCCGGGTCTCCTGCATTGCAGACAGATGCTTTACCATCTGAGCCACAGGAAACTTTAATTACAATACTTATGTTTTTAATTGGAGCTAGATAAAGGGGGTGGTTCAGCCAGGTAACTGCCTAGAAGCTCAATCCATAAAGTGTTATCATATTTAATCACTTAAAAATGTAATGAGGAGAAAATTGTTAAATGGAATTCCTCTAGGGGAACAGTTCTACACGTGGCAGGCGTGGTAGTTAGGTATGTGGTCTACAGTAACGGTGAGAGTTTGGTACTTACCTCCTTCCTCAAATCTCATCCAAGGATGTATTATACCACACTATAAAGAAGTTATATCCAACTAAGTGCAGAGATTTCTTTTTGATGAGTAGGATTTACAAACTTGGATCAGAGCTAAATTGTTTATGACAGTAAAAAGACACTTGCTTTTTACCCATTACCATTCAGCCTTTCCTTTATTTTATTTTAATTTTTTTTTTTCAGCCTTTCCTTTAAACAAATATTGAATTAATATTAGGGAGTATAGTTTAGGAAAGATGCCCAATTAGTAATTTGGCCTGCTAAGACCAAGTAGTGGTTTAGGCCAGTCTAAGACAGCATCTAGACTTTGCAGGCAAAGCTACCCAACCCTACAATGAACACTTCAGTAATTGTAGCATGGCTTTTCTTGGTTTTGCGTGTCAGTGCCTCTTGTGGGTTGTAAGTGCCTTGGAGGAAGGGCTGTATTATATTCTACTCATATATTCCCCTAAAACTCCTAGCCCACATAGGCCTTCACTTAAATGTCTGTTGAACAATGTTAAACTCTGAGGTGGAAGTCAAGGCCTAAGACTAATAAGCCAATGTCAAAACTAAGTCAAACTGAGACCACGAAATCAATGGTGGAAAGCCAGAATAAGAAGGTACTCTAGCCTGATACTATTCATTCTTTTACTCACTAAACAAATAGGAGGCCAACACTTTTTCAGGCATCTGTCAGTCATTACAGTCTAGTGGGTTTAAAAACATTTTTAAGGAAAAAAGGTAAACATGAATTATTTATATAATAATTACACAAAGACCTACATAATTACCCTGTAAAAACACCAGGAAGGAAAGGTTCCGGTTCTGTGAGCGGTCAGAGACGGATCTGAAAGAAAATGGCGCCGGCGGCTCAGATGATAAAGAACCCGCCTGCAATGCGCGAGACCAGGGTTCAATCCCTGGGTTGGGAAGATCTCTTGGAGGAGCCCACGGCAAACCACTCTAGTATTTTGGCCTGGAGAATCCCTATGGATAGAGGAGCCTGGCGGGCTACCGTCCATGGGGGTCACAGAATCGGGCACGATTGAACGACTAAACACAGCACAGGCGCCATGTGGGTTTAAGAAGTCTTTCTGAAAGACTGATACTTAAACTGAGATCTGAAGGAGGAACAGGAATTAGGTGAAAAGTCAGACTGGAAAACTATTTTTGGTCCAGGGGTCAACATTAGGTGTCTGAAATGGGCTCCATCCACTTCTTCAAGGAAACCTGAATCCCAGACTTGGTCCAGCTAATTTCTGACCAGCTTGACTCAGCACCTTGTCTCATCCTTGGTCAGCACTTCAGGGGTGAGGTGAAACTTCCATCGTCTCTGCCTCTGGCATTTCATCTTTCCCACCTATCTGATTTCCCTGACCCCTCTATCAGGGCCCTTCTGGGCGCGCTCCTATTGCACTTCTCCAACTTCCCTCCCCCAACCCGCTCAACTCTGCAATCCTTGACATTCAGTCGCCCTTCAAAGTCAGAAAGAACTAACCAGGTTAGCACTTTGAGGCTGTTGGCAACCCAAAGAGGTCTTACCAACCCTGCGTCACGAGATGGGAACAATAGCTTATCCAACATCCACGTTTAGGTTGCTCCGCCGCAACTAACCCAGGGGATGCCTTTATTTTGGGTGGACCCCTCTGTCCACAGCCACCGTGGGGATGGGCCCCGTAAGAATTTTCCCTAAATGTTCCAGTCACGAGTCCCAGGCCACCTCTTCTCCGTCACTCCCTCCGCCCAGGCCCTCCGGTAACGCTGCAGTCGCCCCGGCGCTTCAGGAACTGAGGCCTGGCATCCAGGCCGGGGACCGGAGGCAGAGGGCTGCACGGCTACCGACCCGGGTTGGCCCCAAGGCGTGCGAGAAGGCGGGCAGGCCGCGGGAGAGGGCGGGGACCCGCGGTCGAGGACAGCGCGCGCGGGGAGGGCCGGCGCGCGGGCGGAAGACGCGGGCGGAAGGCTGTGGGCTGGGTGGGCGGGGCCGTGCTCGCCGGGGGGCGGGGCTCCAGCGCCTATCACGTGACAGGCCCGGCGGCGGCGGCAGCGGCGGCGGCGGCCGCGGCGTCTTTAGCGGCCCCCAGTGCAGGATGGTGCTGGAGGCGGCGGCGGCGGCCGTGGTGGCGGCGGCGTTGTTGGCGGCAGCGGGCGGGGGTGCTGTGGCGGCAGCGGCGGCGGCGCCCGCGGGTGGTATAAAATGGCGGATTTCGAGGAGTTGAGGGTAAGCGGGGGCGCGGGAGTGGAGAGCGGAGGCCGCGGGGGAGGGGAGGGGAGGGGAGGCGGGGAAACCGCAACGTCGCCGGCCGCCACCTTCTTGTTTCGCGGGGAGCGGTTGGCGGAGCCCCGAGCTCCGAGCCTGGCCGGCGTCCGAGCAGGCGTCCGCGCGGCCGCGGGGGCAGCGCTCGGCGGCGGAGGACGCCCGGGCCACGCAGGGGTGGCGGGCCCTGGGGCCCAGGGTGAGCCGACCCGTGGGGTCCGTCGGGGGTACGCACACCTGGCGCGAGGGGCCGCGGCCGCTCTCGCCAGGGGCTCCTGGGGACCCAACTTCCTCCATTTATTTTAAGGGATGAAGTCGGGAGTAGGGTTTGCTTTTCCACGTTCGCGAGGGGTGTACGTGTCTGGCGATTCCTCAGTCTCCGGGCCACTGACTTGAGTGGGAGGCTGTTTTCGGAAAACGTGAAGTTGCTTTTAGAATTCTCTCTCCTTGGGGTGATGCTACTACTCTTCAGGACGATCTGTCACGAGGAAGGCCCCTTCCTCCCACCAGTGCTCCCTGCACGTCTTGGAGAGGAGCGTAGTCTTTTGGGAATCCTGCTTTTCATCATCGGCCTTAAACCTTGGTGTTTTTCTTAGTACTATGGGTAAGAACTCCGCAAAGTCCGTGTTGTCATGAGAACAAGGTCATAACTTTATTGTTGATACGCTTGTATTGTAGAGTAGAGGTTTGAAATGGGCTGTGTTGAGGTTAGAACGGAAAAGATATATATTTTTTTTCCCCGGAGCTGGTAACCTTCAAAGCCCTAACTGAGACAGAATTGTGATAAACGAGCCAGATTTTTTTTTTTTTTAATGGACCGCTGAGTTACTGACGGCATAAATAAGATACTTAAGGAGGGAAATCCTGATTAAAAAGTAAATAGTCTTCGAAGAACGGGTGAATAGAAACTTTTAACTGCAATCAGTTTGCACAACATAGACGTATGTTGTTAGCGTTACTTTTTCAGAATAAGAAGAAAGTGGAATCTGGTAAAAGATTCAGTGTGTATGTTTATTACGGATTTTTGGAGTGGGGTGTATTGGGGGGAGGGATGTTGGCTGGTTACCTGGCTGCTTTGGTGAACATCGGCAAAAGAAAGGTAAATTGTTTTGTTTTGAGTAGTGCCTGCCATTTTCTCTCCAGCTGTTTCAAAAATTACTTAATTCCCAGTGAAAACTATATTAATACGTTTTATGCACTATGTTAGTTTATACAGAGAACCTGCTAGTAGGTAAATGATGTTCATATGGTTAAGTGTAAGGGTGAGTCTCAGCTGTAGAGCTAATAACACCTGTAGAGCTTTTGAAACAACAAGGCCTGAGCCTTACCTGTGTAAATTAATGCATCAGATGTAGGGTGGATTGAGGATATGAAGTTTGTGGTTATTTGGTTCTGCAATATTGTCTTAGTTTTTGTGTACTAATGGGTATATGTAACTTGACCTCTTCTAAGCTTTTTTTGTTGTTGATGAAAACTTTCCCAAGACTTGCGTTAGACTTTTTACAAATGTTGGTCACAGCTTAATAAAAAATGGAGAATTTATTGGTGAAAGGTAAAAAAGGGCTTCCCTGTTGGCTCAGTGGTAAAGAACCCATCTTCAATGCAGGAGATGCAGGTTCAATCCCTGGGTCAGGAAGATCCCTTGGAGATGGAAATGGCAACCCACTCCAGTATTCTTGCCTGGGAAATCCCATGAACACAGGAGCCTGGCAGACTCCAGTCCATGGAATCGCAAAAGAGTAGGACAAGACTTATCGACTGAACAACCACGGAGGGCAGAAAAGGCAGTCAGTGCTTATAGGTTGGAGTGGAACCAGGAACTGGAAAGTGGTTGAAAACCAAGATTTTTCTCTCTTTCTGTCTTTGTCTCCCTCTCCCTCCTTCCACTCTCGTCTCTGGCCCTCAGCCCTCTCTTCTCTCCCATTTTATTTTGTGGGTCAGCTTCATCATTTTTTTCTGTAAATTAGCTGTGTTTGCTTCTCCCTGCACTTGCTAGAAGATGGCCCCTCCCCCACAGGTTGCCTTAGGAAACAGGAGAATTTTCAGAAGTGAGGAGGGTATGAGCTATGCAAATGCTGAGTTATCACCCCAGATTTTGCCATACTGCTTAATAGCATCGTTTGCACTTAAAGATGTGCTGTAGCTCTCCCCACTCCTCATTGCAAACCTTGATGATAATGGTGGCAGATATCCATTATAATAAAGTGCTTATTATGTGCCTGGCTCTGGGTTCAGAACTTTACATACATACTTATTTAAATAGTTCTCACAAAAAGTGAGGCCCAGAGTGGTTGAATGACCAGACGGAAGTCACACAGCTTGATACTGGAAGACCTGAGATTTTTAACTCAGAGGTCTAACTTCAGAGTCAGCGCTCCTCAGAGCCTAAGCTATACTGTTCTGCCCGGTTTCCTTCAGGTCCACGAGGTGTCCCCTGCCTGTCCTCCTGCACTCCGTGAACTAAATTGAATGATAAACAATACCCTGCTTATATGACATGATATTGAGGGGAAAACCAGACAACTGGCTAAACATCTAATTAGAAAGGAGGCAAAGAGGAGGACACATTAAGTGTTTTCTAAATGGTTTCTGATTCAGAGTATATTCTGATGATCAGAGGGAGAGTGAAGTAAGTTAAAGGACTGGGAAAAGTCACGGGCATTGGTTTGTTGCCTAAATTCTTGGCTGTAGAGGAAATGGCCAGCAGGTCTGAATGTTACATGTTTGGCTCATAATGCCGCTCCGAGGATTTCCTTTATCTTTGTCCATTATGACTCAGGACCACTTCCTAGGAGCCCATGTCACCAGAGCAGATCACTGCTGGCTAATGCTGGTGTCCCCTGTGCAGAAGGTCTGGAATTGGGGAATGTAGGCCTCACTGCCTCAGTGACTCCTGTGCCTGTGCTTCTCCTGGGGGAGGGGCCTTATTTGATGAGGCCCGTCTGGTAGACCCTGAAGAGGCTGCCTGACCATTTCTGTTTCTGAGACTGCCTTGGGGGCCAGTACTAGGACTCTTGTCCAGTCATAGCAGAGTGCGACATCCCTACATTTTGCCACTCGCAGTTCAGGTGACCAGCAGAATACCAGCACACTCCCTTCAGTTCTTAGGGGAGACAGGATCTGATTGGCCGAGCATTTAAGCCAGGAGATGAGGGTCACATTGGGCTTTCCAGGTGACTCAGTGGTAAAGAAGCCTGCCAATGCATGAGATGCCAGGTCAGTCCCTGGGTTGGGAAGATCCCCTGGAGCAGGAAATGGCTACCCATTCCAGTATTCTTGCCTGGCGAATCTCATGGACAGAGGTGCTTGGCGGGCTATGGTCTCTGTTCACAAGGAGTCAGACAGGACTGAGCAGCTAAACAACAATAACAAATAGTCAGAGATGATTACAATAATGCATCGTGTGTTAGAAGCTTTCAGGGTGCGATTGTTCAGTCGCTCACTGATGTCCGACTCTTTCAACCCCATGGGTTGCAGCACGCCAGGCTTCCCTGTCCTTCATCATCTCCCAGAGTTTGCTCAGATTCATGTTGGTGATGAATTGTTGATGCCATCCAACCATCCACTCCTCTCTTGTCCCCTTGTCCTGCCTTCAGTCTTTCCCAGCAGCAAGATCTTTTCCAATGAGTTGGCTCTTTGCATCAGGTGGCCAGAGTATTGGAGCTTCAGCTTCAGCATCAATCCTTCCAATGAAAATTTAGGATTGATTTTCTTTAGAATTGACTGGTTTGATCTCCTTGCAGTCCAAGGGACGTTCGAGTCTTTCAACATCACAGTTCAAAAGCATCAATTCTTCGGCACTCAGCCTTCTTTCTGGTCCAACTCTCACATCCATACGTGACTATTGGAAAAACTAGCTTTGACTATATGGGCCTTGGTTGGCAAGGTAATGCCTCTGCTATTTAATATGCTGTCTGGGTTTGTTATAGCTTTTCTTCCAAGGAGCAAGAGTCTTTTTAATTTCATGGCTGCAGTCACCATCTGCAGTGATTTTGGAGCCCAGTAAAATAAAGTCTGTCACTTTTTACATTATTTTCCCATCTATTTGCCATGATGTGATGGGACCGGATGCCATGATCTTCATTTTTTGAATGTTGAGTTTTAAGCCAGCTTTTTCACTCTCCTCTTTCACCTTCATGAAGAGGCTCTTTAGTTCCTCTTTGCTTTCTGCCATAAGGGTGGTGTCATCTGCACATCTGAGGTTTTTGATATTTCTTAATTCCAGCTTGTGCTTCATCCAGCCCGGCATTTCGCATGATATACTCTGTATGTAAGTTAAATAAGCAGGGTGACAGTATACAGCCTTGATGTACTCCTTTCCCAATTTGGAACCAGTCTGTTGTTCCATGTCTCGTTCTCACTGTTGCTTCTCAACCTGCATACTGGTTTCGCAGGAGGCAGTAGGTGGTCTGGTAATACTGTCTTTTAAGAGTTTTCCACAATTTCCGTGATCCACACAAAGACTTTAGTGTACTCAATGAAGCAGACATAGATGTGCTTCTGGAATTCGCTTGTATTTCCCATGATCCAATGGACATTGTCAATTTGTTCTCTGGTTCCTCTGCTTTTTCTTAATCCAGTTTGAACATGTGGAAGTTCTCGGTTCACATACTGTTGAAGCCTAGCTTGGAGAATTTTGAGTGTTACTTTGCTAGCGTGTGAAATTGTGTGGTAGTTTGAACATTCTTTGGTGTTGCCCTTCTTTGGGATTGGAATGAACACTGACCTTTTCCAGTCCTGTGGCCACTGCTGAGTTTTCTGAATTTGCTGGCATAATGAGTGCAGCACTTTCACAGCATCATCTTTTAGGATTTGAAATAGCTCAAGTGGAATTCCATCACCTTCACTAGCTTTGTTTGTAGTGATGCTTCCTAAGGCCCACTTGACTTCACACTCCAGGGTGTCTGGCTGTAGGTGAGTGATCACACCATTGTGATTATCTGGGTCATTAAGGTCAGTTCTGTGTATTCTTGTCACCTCTTCTTAATCTCTTTGGCTTTTGTTAGGTCCATACCATTTCTGTCCTTTATTGTGCCCATCTTTGCATGAAATGTTCCCTTGGTATCTCTAATTTTCTTGAAGAGAGCTCTAGTCTTTCCCATTTTATTTTTTTCCTCTATTTCTGTGCATTGATTGCTGAGGAAGGCTTACTTATCTCTCCTTGTTATTCTTTGGAACTCTGCATTTAGATGGGTACATTTTTCCTTTTTTCCTTTGCTTTTCACTTTTCTTCTTTTCTCAGCTATTTGTAAGGCTTCCTCAGACAAACATTTTGCCTTTTTGCATTTCTTTTTTCTTGGGGATGGTTTTGATCACCGCCTCCTCTACAGTATCACGAACTTCCGTCCATAGTTCTTCTGGCACTCTATCAGATCTAATCCCTTGAATCTATTTGTCACTTCCACTGTATAATTGTAAGGGATTTGATTTAGGTCATACCTGAATGGCCTAGTGGTTTTCTGTACTTTCTTCAATTTAAGTCTGAATTTTGCAATAAGGAGTTCATGATGTGAACCACAGTCAGCTCCCGGTCTTGTTTTTGCTGACTGTATAGAGCTTCTCCATTTTGGGCTGCAAAGAATATAATCAGTCTGATTTCGATGTTGACCATCTGGTGATGTCCATGGTAGAGTCTTCTCTTGTGTTGTTGGAAGAGGGTGTTTGCTATGACCAGTGTCTTCTCTTGGCAAAACTCTGTTAACCCTTGCCCTTCATTTTGTACTCCAAAGCCAAACTTGCCTGTTACACCAGGTATCTCCTGACTTCCTACTTTTGCATTCCATTCGCCTGTGATGAAAAGGATATCTTTTTTGGGTGTTTTAGGTCTTGCAGGTCTTCGTAGAACCTTTCAACTTCAGCTTCTTCGGCATTAGTGGTTGGGGCATAGTCTTGGATTACTGTGATGTTGAATGGTTTGCCTTGGAAACAAACAGAGATCGTTCTGTCGTTTTTGAGGTTGCTCCCAAGTACTGCATTTCGTACTCTTTTGTTGACTATGAGGGCTACTTCATTTCTTCTAAGGGATTCTTGAATACAGTAGTAGGTATGATGGTCATCTGAATTAAAATCGCCAATTACAGTCCATTTTAGTTCACCGATTACTATAATGTTATGTTCACTCTTGCCATCTCCTGCTTGACCACTTACAATTTGCCTTGCCAACAAAGGTCAATCTAGTCAAAGCTATGGTTTTGCAGTAGTCATGTACAGATGTGAGAGTTGGACTGTAAAGAAAGCTGAGCGCTGAAGAATTGATGCTTTTGAACTGTGATGTTGGAGAAGACTCTTCAGAGTCTCTTGGATAGCAGGGAGGTCCAATCAGTCCATCCTAAAGGAGATCAGTCCTGAATATTCATTGGAAGGACTGATGGTGCAGCTGAAACTCCCAATACTTTGGCCACCTGATGCAAAGAACTGACTCATTTGAAAAGACCTTGATGCTGGGAAAGATTGAAGGTGGGAGGAAAAGGGGACTACCAAGGATGAGATGGTTGGATGGCATCACTGACTCGATGGACATGAGTTTGAGTAAGCTCTGGGAGTTGGTGATGGACAGGGAAGACTGCCTGCTGCAGTCCATGGTGTTGCAAAGAGTTGGATGCAACTGAGCGACTGAACTGAGTTTACCTTGATCATCGACCTAACATTCCATGTTCCTATGCAATGATGTTCTTTACAGCATTGGACTTTCCTTTCACCACCAGACACAGCCACAACTGGGCGTTGTTTCCACTTTGGCTCAGCCTCTTCATTCCTTCTGGAGCTGTTTCTTTGCTCTTCTCCAGTGGTATACTGGGCACCTACCAACCTGGGGAGTTCATCTTTCAGTGTCCTACTATCTTTTTGCCTTTTTATACTGTTCATGGGGTTCTCAAGGCAAGAATGCTGAAGTAGTTTACTGTTCCCTTCTCCAGCAGAGCACGTTTTGTCAGAACTCTCCATCGTGACCTGCCCATCTTGGGTGGCCCTAATGGCATGGTTTATAGTTTCATGTGATCAGTTTGATTCGTTTTCTGTGATTGTGGTTTTCATTCTGCCCCCTGATGGATGAGAATAAAAGGCTTGTGCAAGCTTCTGATGGAAAGGACTGGCTGTCGGGGAAATTGGGTCTTGCTCTGGTGGGCAAGGCCATGCTCAGTATATCTTTAATCCAATTTTCTGTTAATGGGTGGGGCTGTGTTCCCTCCCTATAGTTTGGCCTGAGGCCAAACTATGGTAGGGATAATGGTGATAATGGCCACCTCCTTCAAAAAAACCTATGCCAGCACAGGCTGTGGCTCCCAGGACTGTTGTAGTCGGTGCCCCTGCCCCTATGGCAGGTCGCTGTCGACCCACGACTCTGCTGGAGACTCCCGGACACTCATAGGGAAGTCTGGCTCAGTCTCTTGTGGGGTCACTGCTCCTTTCTCCTGGGTCCTGGTGGGCATGAGGTTTTATTGTGTCATCCAGGAATCTGTTTCCCCAGTCCTGTGGAAATTCTGCAATCAAATCCCACTGGCTTTCAGATTCAAATTCCCTGGGGATTCTCAGTCCTTTTGCCTGATCCCCAGGCTGGGAAATCTGTTGTGGGCCCTAGAACTTTTGCAACAGTGCGAGGACTTCCTTGTTATCATGGTTCTCCAGTTTGTGGGTTGTCTGCGGCTGGGCTCTTGGTGACCTCCTCCAAGAGGACTTACGCCACTTGCCGCGCCTCCCAGGTCTGCAGTCAGAGCCCCTGTCCCTGCGGCAGGTCGCTGCGGGCCCGGGCCTCCACGGGAGACACTCACACTCAGGCAGGTCTGGCCCAGTCTCCTGTCGGGGTCACTGCTCCTTCCCCTCCGTTCCCGTGTGCACAGGGTTTTGTTAGCACCCTCCCAGCATCTCTGGTGGGTCTGAGATTTTATTTTAAATGTGTCAGAGAAGAATGTATTCAGTTCAACTTGTTCCAGTTGCTTGTGATTTATTAGGTTGGTGCAAAAGTAATTGTGGTTTTTCTTTGTTGAACTTTGACGTTTGATACTGGAATACGTTCTTGAATGTGGTTGTGTTATACATCATTTAAATGTGTGTTTCTTGCTGTATTTTTTTTGCTAATGATTTATTACTTGCTGTTTATTTTGACTATACAAATCATTGATGTTAGACAAAAAGCAAATTCGAGCAGTTTTTGTTATTTGAGTTCAAAATGCGTCATAAAGCGTCAGAGGCCACTTGCAACATCAGCAGCACGTTGGGTCTAGCAATGCCCAGTGAGCGTACAGTGCAGTGCTGGTTTCAAGAAGTTTTGCAAAGGAGAGCCTTGAAAATGAGGAGGGCGGTGGTCAGCCGCCAGAGTTGATGGCGACCAACTGAGAGCAATCCTCTAAGCTGATCCTCCTACAAGTATGCAAGAAGTTGCTGAAGAACTCAGCATCGACCACTCTATGGTCGTTCAGCATTTGAAGCAAATTGGAGAGGTGATAAAGCTCCATTAGCGGGTGCCACATGAGCTGACCACAAATAAAAAAAAATCATTGTTTTGAAAAATGTTGTCATCTGTTATTCTACTCAAGAGCAACAAACCATTTCTTGATTGGATTGTGATGTGCAATGACAAGTGGATTTTATACAACAGTTGGCAACCAACGCAGTGGTTGGACCGAAAAGAAGCTCCACAGCACTTCCTAAAGTCAAACTTGCACCAAAAGAAGGTCAGGGTCTGTGTCTGGAGGTCTGCTGCCTGTCTGATCGACTGCAGCTTTCTCGGTCCCAGCGAAACCATTACATCTGAGAAGTATGCTCAGCAGATCAATGAGATGCACTGAAAACTGCAGCGTCTGCAGCCGGCATTGGTCAACAGAATGGGCCCAGTTCTCCACGACGACGCCCAACTGCGTGTCGTACAACCAACGTTTCAAAAGTTGAACGGATTGGGCTACAAAGTTTTGCCTTATCTGCCGTATTCACCTGACCACCTCTTGCCAACCGACTACCACTTCTTCAAGCATCTTGACAACTTTTTGCAGGGAGAATGGTTCCACAACCAGCAGGAGGCAGAAAATGCTTTCCAAGAGTTCATCAAATCCTGGAGCATGGATATTTATGGTGCAGGAATAAACAGACTTATTTCTCATTGGCAAAAATGTGTTGTTGTGACGATTCCTCTGGTGAATAATAAAGCTGTGTTTGAGCCTAGTTAAAATGATTTAAAATTCACGGTCCAAAACCAAAGCTACTTTTGTGCCAGCCTAATAGTTTGTGAATTAACTAACTAGTTGTGAATTAATCTGGAACAAGCTCATACAGTCTGGTGGCCTGGACTTTCGTCACTGCTGCTGCCCTGCTTTCTTCCTCCAGAATAGCCTCTGGCAGGGCAAGCACAGCGGTGGAGGAGAGGCAGAGTAGTTGTCATCTGAAGTCCCTCCTCTTCTTCAGCCAGAGCACCTTTCTACCCTTATCTTCTCCAGTTGTGTAATTTCAATACGCTACTGGTGCGTTCCATAAAAAGGTCCCTGCTACAATTTAACCTGGTTAACCCACTCTTCCTACTTCTCCCAAGGGTGCGGGTGGAGGGGGATCTATTGTAACTTTTTTTTTTTAAGGTTGTTTCGTGTATTCCTCACCCCCTTCCTTTTGTGCACTGAGAGTTATCTTTTGTGTTCAGAGAAGGAGAGTGAATGTGTTTGCAAGAATCTAGTGTAAGAGCCAGTGATTATAACCTAATAGATTCTAGTACACCAGACACAGAAGATCTACTCAGAGGCTTAAGTAATTCTGTAACAGAAGATTTTCTACCTAAAAGATTTTGAGTATTTGGTTTCTTACTTGCCATCCTGGTACCTTTGGGTGCTGTTGGGATACAGAGGGAAAATGGGAAGTTAGTGGGGAAGGAGGGTGTTGAGCTTAGAGGTCCTCATCCCTCCAAGTTCCCATCTATTGGGCCAAGAAGTAGACTAATACATATGATAGATGTAACAGAATCCACCATGTAACTCAAAGCTGTTATTAGTGGACATAACTCAATTTCCAGGAGGGCTTCCGTTTGAGATCATGTCTATGAAAGCAGATTCAAAACCAGGTATTTAATTTAAAGTGAAATAGATAATTTTTCATAGTAAACCAAGGTATTCTTAGCTGTAGTAGACCATTTTGTGTGTGTTTGCTCCTTAGGTCCGCACCATCCCTCTGGTTTACAAGAATATTTATTCTGATAAAGGTGACATTTTTCTAACCATTAGATCCTCCAGATGTTTGTCTTTTGTCAATATTTGTGCCTTTGTTTTTCTGAATTGGATCTTAGCTATTTAAAACATTTTTTTCTTGCAATATAATTCTTTTTTTTTTTTTTTATGACTCCTGCTTTCTTTTGTGTGTGTGTGTGTGTAATAAAGTTTTATTAAAGTATAAAGGAGATAGAGAAAGCTTCTGACATAGGCATCAGAAGGGGGCAAAAGAGTACCCCCGCAATATAATTCTCATACCATAAAATTCAGCCTTTTAATGGTTGTGGTCAATTTAGAGTTGTGCAGCCATCACCACTATTGAATTTCAGGACATTTTCATCACCCACAAATAACCCATGTCATTGTCAGTCCCTTCCTATGTTCTCTTTCTCCCAGCCCTCAGCATCTACTGGTCTGCTTTGGCTCTATGGATTGGCCTATTCTGGACATTTCATAGTAACACAATGTCACATGTGGCCTTTCTTGGAAAGAATCGTGTGATTTCTTTGATTTAACATATAATCTTTCCAGGTTTGTTATTGTAGCATGTATCAGTACTTCTTTCTTCTTTATGGTCGAATAATATTCCATTGTATAAAATACACCACATTTTGTTTATCCTTTCATGAGTTTATGTACATTTGGGTGATTTCCACATTTTGATTAGTGTGAGCATTCATCTCTAAGTGTATAAGTCTTGTGTGGACATATGTTTTTGATTTTCTTGGATAGACACCTAGGAACATAATTTCCGGGTCATGTGGTAACTCTTAAGTTCTTAAGAAACAGCCCAACTCTTTTTCCAACTGCTACACCAGTTTTCATTCCTCCCAGAAATGTATGTGTTATGACTTCTCCACATACTTGACCTCATGGATGTGAAGTGGTATCTTCTTGTGGCTTTGGTTAGCATTTTCCTGGTGACTCGATGTTGAGCGTGTTTTCATGTGCTTATTGGCTATTTGTATATCTTCTTTGGAAAAATGTCTATCCAAGCCTTTTGCCCATTTTTTAAATTGGTTTTTTTTTTAAATTATTGTTTATATTCTTTATATATTTGAGACATAAATTCTTTGTCAGATACATGGTTTTCAAGTATCTTTTTCCTTTTTGTGGACTGTACTTCATTTTCTTTGCTCTGTACTTTGATGCACAAATGTTTTGAATTTTATCTGTGTTTTCTTTGTGGCTTGTGCTTTTGATGTCAAATCTAAGAAACCATTGCCATACGGAGTGTCAAAGATTTATTCCTGTTTTCATCTAGAGTTTATACTTTTAATTTTTACATTTAGATTGTTTATCCATTTTGAGGTAATTTTTGTTTATGGTGTGAGGTGGAGATAAAATTTCCTTTGCATGTGGATATCCAGTTTTCCCAGGACGATTTGTTAAAGATTCTTTCCCTATTGAGTTATCATGACAGCTAGACTTTTTATTCAGGAATCTGAATTTAAGAAATTCACAGTTGAAGTAAAAGTGATATGAAATCAATTGATGTCATAGTCTAAACTATTGTATATGAATGTTCATTTTAAATCCACTAGTGGCATGCCAATTTCCCTTTGAAACAAAGGTTTTTTTTGTGTGTGACTTTTCAGAGAACAATATAAACAACATAGACATTCAGAGCTCTCCATATGATTATTCATACAAGTTGGTAAAAAGCAGATCTAGATTAAGAGCTTTTTTTTTTGGGGGATCATGAATTTCAACTGTATGACCTTAGACATTGTTTGACTTTCTCCCCCCAATTGGAAATGGTTTTAATATTTTAAGATTTCTTATTTCTTTTCTTCATCTTTTTATTTCATTCTTTTTTTAAGTGAAAGGGCAGAAGATTTTTTTTGTTAAATTTCTTTCATAAATCCTGATATTACTGCCTTTAATAAAGGTAGTTCTCTTTATTTTTTTAGGTTAATTCCAAAAGTCAAAAATAAAGCATATCTATGTTTTGACTTTTCTTTCAACTCTATAAACAGTATCTGTTGCTTGACTCAGTAGGTAAGAGATTCAGGTCATTGTATTTTCTACCTGCCTCAGCACTTTGATTAGAAATGAGGTACATTTTTGTTCCTAAAATATACTGTTGATTCTTTTATTATTATTATTTTAAATTTTCCATAATAAATTCCTGTTTCTTTTGTTCTTTGCTTTTTTTAAAACTAATTTTATTTATTTATTTATTTTTTGGTTGTCAAATGATCCTTTATTTTTCTTTTTCCTTTGCAGTTCTTAACTATCTGGGCACTCCACTGCACCACTGTTGATATCATCTATGATGTCATGAGGGTGGCAGCCATCAACATTGCAGCCCACAGACTGGGCGGTCCCCAGGATCTCTTTAATGGTTCCAGAAAGTTCTCTAGCTAGAGACCGGTGCCGCATCTGCTGGGCAATGTTGACGATCTCATCAAAAGTGATGTTTCCACTGTGCTTAATGTTTTTCTGCTTCTTTCTGTCCCTTGGTGGTTCCTTGAGGGCTTTGATGATCAGGGCAGAAGCAGAAGGTACCACCTCAATCTGGGCTTGTCTGTTCTGAATGGTCAGTTTCACTGTAATCCTCAGACCCTTCCAATCACCAGTTGCCTTGGCTATGTCATCACTGACCTTTTTTGGAGACAGGCCCAAGGGGCTGATCTTGGGGGCCAGGGCAGACGTGGCACCGACTTCCCCACCGGTGCACCTCAGGTACACGACTTTGATCTCGTTGGGGTCGAGCTTAGGTGGCATGGTGGAGGCGGCTGGTATCGGATGAACCCGGATTCGGGACGACTGAAGAAAGTTGCACCTTCGCCGCCGCCTAGCCGAAAGCCGAAAGTAAAACTAATTTTAATCATGCGAATGAAGTTTGCATTTCTTTAGTTGCATTTGTTTTGTTACTGTTTTTGGCTAAGCTGGGTCCTAGTTGCTGTGCACGAGCTTTCCCTTGTTGCAGGGAGTGGGGGCACTCTTGTTGCGGTGCCTGCTCTTCTCCTTGCAGTGGCTTCTTGTGGATCACAGGCCCTAGAGCGTGGGCTTCAGTAGTAACAACCTGTGGGCTCAGGAGTTGTGGCATTCGGGCTTAGTTGTGTGGGATCTTCCTGGACCAGGGATTGAACTGGTGCCCCTGCATTGGATGGAGGGTTCTGAGCGACTAGACCACCAGGGAAGTCCCAGATTTCTGTTTTATGACCCGTCAGTTTTAGACACCGCTTTCATTTCCAGTCTTAGAGAGGATTTCGCACCCACCATTTTCCTTTTGTTCTCCTTGCTTCCACCCTTCTTGTCATGTATGGATGTGAGAGTTGGACCATAAAGAAGGCTGAGCGCAGAACAATTGATGCTTTCGAACTGTGGTGTTGGAGAAGACTCTTGAGAGTCCCTTGGACAGCAGAGATCCAACCAGTCCATCCTAGGGGAGATCAGTCCTGAATGTTTGTTGGAAGGACTGATGTTGAAGCTGAAACTCCAATACTTTGGCCACCTGATGCAAAGAACCGACTCATTAGAAAAGACCCTGAAGCTGGGAAATATTGAAGGCGGGAGGAGAAGGGGACCATAGAGGATAAGACGGCATGGCATCACTGACTCAATAGACATGAGTTTGAGCCAGTTACGGGAGATGGTGAAGGACAGGGAAGCCTGGCGTGTTGCAGTCTATGGGGTCACAAAGAGTTGGACACGACTGTGTGACTGTACAACAACTATCCTTCTTTCCCATTCTAGCCTTCATTTTCTAATACGTTGTCAAGATTTGTAACTTTTATATTATGGCTTATAACTTTTCTAAACTTCTCTGTGCTTCTACAGAAAGACTCTACAAATTGAATACTAATAACCAGCCTTTGTGGTATGTGTGCGGATGTAAGTAAGAAGTTACTGTAGAACCAAGTAGTGTGGAGCTGTAGAGGAGCTCTTCTGTGTTGTTAAACCCTGGCTCCTTAAATTAGCAATATTACAAAGCCCTGCTTTATTGTGGATAGCTCCTAGAAATCATTGTTAAAACTTTAATATTGCAGTGTGTTTTCATCCTGTAACCATTCAACTTTTCTTGAAGATGGGTTTTCTGGAGCTCTCAGCCTTTTATAATTTGGGCAGCTTGCTTTCTAGATCTGCTATACATCTGTTATCCTGAGATTACATTGCACTCCTGGGTTTGGTTTGTTGTTTGGATCTCATGTCTTTCTCTTTTTTTTTTTAAACTCCTTTTTGATTTTACTGGAATATAATCTTGAATAGTTGTTTTATTTTTTTAATTTTATTGACGTATAGTTGGTTTATAATGTGTTAGCTTCTGCTCTACAGCAAGTGACTCAGTTACACCTGTTTATATTTTCATGTTCTTTTCCATTTGGGTTTATCATAGGGTATTGAATATAGTTCCCTGGGCTATACAGTAGGACCTAATTGTCCATGCTGTATATACTGCTAATCCCACGATCCCAATCCCTATCCCTGACCCAAGTATTTGTTTTAGAAATGATATGCTGGTGATAAACTTTCTGATTTCTTGAACATTTAAAAAATGACTTGCTTTTGTTCCTAGTTGAAATTTAGATACAGAATTATAAGTTGGTAATACAGTTTTTCCTTCTGAATTTTGAAAGCTTTGTTTTTGGAATTTAAAACACCCAGCTGATAGAGATCTGTTGCAAATCTGATGGTTATCCTTTCATGGAAACCTTGTTTACAGTCTTTATGGTTATCTCCTTATCTTTGGATTGTGAACTGTGTCTAGTTGTGGGCCTTTTTCATTCCTTCTGGTGGAACCTTTTCAGTGGTAAGGCTCTTCAGGTCTGGGGAATTATTTTTTGTTTTTTTGATAATTTCTTTCCTATTTTCTCTGAGACTCTTGACAGGTGAATGCTAGATTTCCTAAATTGACATTTTGTTTGTTTATATTCTGGAAGATTTCCTTGACTTGTCTTGAGAACTAACTTGTCCATAAAATTTATTTTAGTGATTATATTTTTGATTTAGAAGAGCTTTATCCTGTCCCCCCCCCCCCTTTTTTTAAAATAGCAACCTGTCCTTGATTTATGGGGGGAAAATATCTTGAACTCTCTTAGGATACTAATTCCTTTAAAAAAGTCCTCTTGATTGTTTTCTGAATTGATAATGGTTATTAGTGATGTATGTATTGGTGTATGTCATGCTAATTAATAAACTTAAATATTTAAGTTATTTAATAGATACAAAAAATTGTTTATACCAGGTAAAGTGAAGTTGCTCAGTCCCGACTCTTTGTGACCCCATGGACTGTAGCCCACCAGGCTCCTCCGTCCATGGGATTCTCCAGGCAAGAATACTGGAGTGGGTTGCCATTTCCTTCTCCAGAGGATCTTCCTGACCAAGGGATTGAACCCAGGTCTCCCGCATTGTAAGGTATAGGTAAATAAACATTTGTGTGCCCACCATCCTAGTTAAGAAATTGTTCATTAGATCAGCAGTGCCCTTCTCTGATTACATCCACATTATATAGATATAAAATTATATATATATATATACAAATCACAAATTTTATATATGCAAATTTTTTTGTAATTGTGTGTGTGTTTAAAAATTTTATACAAATTGAATAATGCTGTATGTATTTGGGATGTTTCGGTTTATCATTGTCTTTGAGTTTTCATTGTGTAAATGTAAATGCTAGTTTATTGATTCTTGTTGGAAGAATTTCCTTTTTTCCCCTCCTACAACAGGTCTCTCTTCTGTATGTCTGAAATCCAAAAAGCTCTGAAAATGCGTGTGCGCACGCATGCACACGCAAACACAAGTAACTTACTTTGGTAACAGAGTTACTTGCGTGATACAGCGCTGTCTGTAATCTTTATTGATCTCATTTGATGTGAATATTTAACACAGTGTGTTTTACTGTAGAAATTCTAACAGTAGCATTGCTGGGAATTAAAGATGCATCTTCAACAATACTGGATAATGGTAGATTATTTTCCAAAGAGGATTGTATCAGTATTTGCTCCCTCTAGTAATGCAGAGGTTTTCATTACTTAGCACTTTTTTTTTTTTTTTAACTTAGCACTTTTATCAGACAAACAATTTTATCAGATATAAAATATCCCCTTTTAATTTTCAATTTTTTGATTTTTGCTAATGAGTTTGAGCATCTTTTACTGTGCTGATATACATGTTCTTCCCTCATCTGAGATTCTGTTCTTGTCTTTTGCCCATGTTTGTACTAGGTTTTTTTTTAATATATATTTTTTTATTGGGGTATAGTTGTTTTACAGTGTCGTGTTGGTTTCTGCTGTATAGCGCTATGAATTGGCTGTGGGTACACATATATTCCCTCCCTCTTCAGCCTCCCTCTCAGTCCCCCATCCCACCCCTCTAAGTTGTCACAGACACAGGACCGAGTTCCTTGTGTTATAGAACTTCCTACAAGTTACCTATTTTACACATGCTAATGTGTATTTTTCAATGCCACTCTCTCAATTTGTCCCACCCTCTCCTTCCTCTGTTGTGACCACAAGTCCGTTCTCTACATTGGTAGTGTGTATTTTTCAATGCTACGCTCTCAGTTCATCAGACCCTCTCCTTTCCAGACTGTGTCCACAAGTCTTTTCTATACGTCTGTGTCTCTCTTTCTGCCCTGGAAATAGGTTCATCCATATCGTTTTTTTTAGATCCCATTTATATGCATTGATATACAGTGTTTGTTTTTCTCCTTCTGACTTTCTTCATTCTGTATAATAGGCTCAAGGTTCATCCACATCAGTTCAGCTGACTCAAGTTCGTTCGCTTTTATGGCTCAGTTTTTTAAAAAAATTTCCTCCTGATTTGTAGTGGTTCCCCAATTGAACCTATTTATATTTCCTAGACTAGTTTCTAAGTCTGATAGCACCATCACGTAGTTTTAATTACTGTAACTTTTTAACAGCTTCCATAAAAACAAACTTCTACTGCTGTAGGGCATATGTAAGTAAGCAGACCATGAGAGTACAGCAAGAAATAGAACATGACTGGCATCCATTCCCGTGAGTCCTTTCCCAGTGACTAACCTCCTCCTCCTTAGAAGATACCTACTGGCCAGACTTGAACATCTTACATTAGTTTTGCCTGCTTTTTGAATCTTATTTAAATGGACCTATATACTATAGTGTATATTTTTTGTGTCTGATTTTTTTTTATCAGTTTTGTTTGCGAGATTCATCCATGTTGTTGTATGTAGTTGTGGTTTTTTGTTAATTCCCTTCCACTAAAGTAATAGAGTTCTAGTTGCTTCTTCTCCTTTCTCATCCATCCTTTTAATTTTAGACATTTTGGTGGATGTTAAGTGGTTTTCATTTGAATTCTGTAATGATTAATGATGTTAAGCCCTTTTTAGTATACTTATTGGTCTTTTGTGAGGTGGCTTGCTAAGTCTTTTTCCAATTTTGTATTGGGCCATCTGTCTTTTTCATACTGATTTGTAGGAGTTTATTAACGTATCCCAGATACCAGGGCTTGTATGTTGTATTTTGCAAATATCTTTTCAGTTTTCCCAGCCCTGTAAGTATATGCAAAGTTCTGTTTGATTTCTTAACTTCTCCATTGCCCCCTTTCCATTGGCAGGTATCTCCAGGGGAAAGGCATCAAATATTAGATACCATATTCTAGGCTTACCTTCTTTCCACAGTCTTGGCCTTCCAGGTTCTTACTGCCTTTGTTGTGCTTCTTGCCTTTCAACAATTTTTTTTTCTTAAATTATGTTCAGTTTTAAAGTTTTCATAGAGTTGGTGCGAAACCATCTAGTCAGTCATTGAGGGACACAGAAATAGGCCAAGTCCTCCTGCCTTGTAGCTCCTCAAGGAACTTCTTGGTGGCTTTCTCCTCCATATAATTTTAGAGTCAGTTTTTAAAGTTCTGTAGATACATGCCCAGCTGTTGGGATTTTGATGGGAAATGCATTGAATTTGTAAACCAATTTGAAGGGAACTGACGTTTTGTTATTGTTTCTTAAGCATGAACATGGCAACATTCATTCACTTAGATCTTTTACAATCTCTTTCAAATGAAGTTTTTATAATTTTCTTCTAATAGTTTCAAAAAACTTTTGCAAGTATTTTGTTAGATATATTTCTAGGTACCTTATTTTTGTGTCAAATCAGTAACGGTATCTTTAAAAATTATGTTTTCTACCTTGCTGGTGTAAAGAGGTACAATTTGACCTTGTATAATGGCCTTGGTATTATTCTAATTGTGATAAATTATATGTAGAATTCTTCTGGATTTTCTGCATAGACAGATCTGTGAATAATGACCTCTTTGTTTCCTCCTTTCCAATTCTTATGCTTTTTTTTTCTTTCTTTTTCTTGTCTTAATGTGCTGGCTAGGATCTCCAGTACAATGTTGAATAGAAGCGGTGATGGGGGCATCCTGATCTTGTTCCTGATTTTAAAGGGAATGCTTTCAGAGTTTCACAGTTAAGTATGATGCTTGCTGTAGGTTTATTGTAGATAATCTTTTCAGGTTAAGGATGTTCCTTTCTATTGCTAGTTTGCTAATTGAAAAGAGAAATGAATGGATGTTGAAGTTTATCAAAAACTTTTTCTGCATCTTTTGAGAGGGTCGTATGTTTTTCTTCTGTTAACTTAACGTGATGAAATACACTGATTTGTTTTCTAATGTTTAAACCAACCTTGTGTTTCGAATATTAAGTCAACCCTGTCTGTCCCTTTTTTCCATTATTGGACTCAGTTTAAATATAGTTAATGTACAATTTTGTCTTTAATAATGAGTAATATTTCCTTATAATTTGGAGGAGTTTATGTGAGATTAGAAAGATTTGTTTCTTGAGTGGTTGGTAGAACTTCCTTGTAGAATTGGGACACATCTTAATCACTGATTCAATTGCTTTGGTTATAGGATTGCTCATATTTTCAATTTTCAAACTGATTTTGGTAGGTTATACTTTAATAGGAAGTTGTCCATTTCATCCACATTCTTGAGTTTATGGCAATAAATTGTTAGTTTCTTATTTTGTAGTTAATGTCCTTTTAATCTTTTTTTTAGTGCTGCCTTTTTCTTGCTTAGTTTTAAAAGCTAAAAATGCCAATTTTTTTTTTTCAAAAAAACCTTTTCAAATAATCAAGTTTCTGTCTTTTATATGCTCTTTAACGTATCCTTTCCCTACTTAATTTCTGTTCTTTTTTCTGTTTCTTTTCTTTATACTTCCTTTGGGTTTATTTCTATTTTTCTAATTTCTTTAGTTGGATGACTTGCTTATTCATTTTCGGCATTTTAAGACATTTAAGGTCATGAATGTCTATGTATTTGCTTTCCCTGAATCACACACGGGATGAATTCTTAATTTATGAGTTCTTTAAAAGTTTTACTTCCAGAGGACTTCCCTGGTGGTCCTGTGGCTAAGACTCCAAGCTCCCAATGCGGAGGGCCCTGGGTCTCCCCCTGGTCAGGTCACTAGATCCTGCGTGCCACAGGTAAAGATCCCAGGTCCTGCAGCTAAGACTTGGTGCAAATAAATAAATAAAAATATTTTAAAAGTTTTATTTCTAAACAGCTGGCATTCTCTTAGTTAATTTGGTTGTTGATTTGTAATTGTGGTTGGGCAACGTGATCTATGTGGATACAGTCCTTGGAAATCTGTTGAGACTTTTTGTATTTGGAGAATTTTTTTGTATTTGAAAAGAGTGTATTTTCTAGTTGTTGGTGCAAAATTTTGTATGTCTACTATTAGTCTTGTTAATTCTGTTGTTAGAATCTTGTATCTTTGTTTTTTAAGAGTAGATATTGTTCTTCTGCTAGAATTATTTTTTCAATTTTCTTTGTAGTTTATATCAGCTTTTAAAATTGTTACTAGTACATAAAAGTTTAAATTTATATTGCTGTTGAATTGAAACTTTTACTCTCTGTAGTTCCTCTTTATATCTAATGATGCTTTTTGTGTTACATACTGTTGTTTGATATTAACATACCTATTATTTATTTATTTATTTTTGGGTCAGCTGATTCTGCCTGACTTTGAAAATTTCCCCTCCCCCTACATTTTTGTTCTTTTATTTTAGTTTTATCTCTTATGAGTGTCATGGTATTGGATTAAAAAATGACTCTGCTGTAATAATGTTGGTCTTTGTACTTTATAATTAATTTTTTTATTAAGATAATTGTTAATTCACTGACAGTTGTCAGAAGGAATACAGGGGCATCAGAGACATCCATGTCCTCTTTATCCAGGTACCCCGTTGATAATGTCTTGCAAAACTGTAGTACAATATCACAGTCAGGCTGTTGACATTGACACAAGGTATAGACCATTTCCATCACCACAAGCATCCTTCATATTATTGTCTTTATAGCCACACCTATTTCCTTTACATCCCCTTAATCTCTGGGATCCACTCATTTTTTTCTTCATTTCTGTGATTTTGTCTTTTCAAGAATGTTATATAAATGGACTCATACACAAAGGTGGACCATCTTTTGAATTTTTTTTTTTTTTTTCACTTAACGTATTGTCTGGAAGCTAATCTATGTTGTTAAGTGTATCAGTAGGTTATCCTTTTTTCTTGCTGAATTATAGTCTGTGGTATGGATTTGTTTAACCATGTACCTGTAGAAAAAGTTCTGGGTTGTTTATACAGTTTTTGCCAATATGAATGAAAGTGCAATGAAGATTTATGCATAGTTTTTTTCTTTTTTTGATGTAAGTTTTCATTTCTCTGGGGTAAATGCCCAGGAGTGCAGTTGTTGAGTTGTGTGATTGTTGTGTATATGGGTTTTTTTAAGAACTTACCAAGCTGTTTTCCAGAGGGGCTGTTCCATTTTACATCCCTTCAAGCAATGTATGGAATGATCCAGCTTCTCGAGAGCCTCCTTGCCAGCATTTGGTATATCACTGCTTTTGATTTTGGCCATTCTGGTGTGTATCTTAGGTGGTACCTTAGGTTTTAATTTGCACTCCCCTAATGGCTTGCCTGGAGAATCCCACAGACAGAGGAGCCTGGTTGGCTGCAGTCCACGGGGTCACACAGAGTTGGACACGACTGAGCGACTTCACTTGGTGGCTAATGATACTGATAGTTTCGTTCGCTTATTTTCCATCTCTGTATCCTGTTGGTGCAATGTCTCTTCATGTCTTTTGTCCTTTTTTCTAATTGGATTTTTTTAAATTAATTAATTTGTTATTTATTTATTTTTGGCCATGCTGGATCATTGTCATTGCACTCGGGCTTTCTCTGATTGCTGTGAGGGGGCTCCTCTCTAGCTGTGCCGCTGCGGGCTTCTCAAACTGCAGTGGCCTCTCTCATTGTGGAGCAAGGGCTCTAGAGCGCGGGCTCAGGAGTTGTGGTGCCTCGGCTTAGTTACCCTCTGGCATGTGGAATCTTCTTGGACCAGGGATTGAACTTGTGTCACATGCAATTGGCAGGTGAATTCTCAACCACTGGACCACCAGGGAATCCCTCCTATTGGGTTTTGAGAGTTCTAGATATATTCTAGATACTAGTTCTTTTTGGATACAGATATTTTCTCCAAGCCTGTTGGTTGTTTTCATCCTTTTAACAGGATCGTGGAAGAGCACAAGTTTTTAATTTTGATGAAGTTCAGTATATTATTTTTATTCCTTTTGTGATTCTTCCTCAGTGTCAAGTCTAAGAACTGTTTGCTTATCTCTAGATCTTGATTATTTTCTTCTAAGTTTTTTCCCCCATAAGTTTTATAGCTGTGTCCTAATACTTATGTGTATGACCCATTTGGAGTTTTTTTTTGTATAAAATGTGAGACTTAGGTAGAAGTTCATTTTTTGGTCTATGGTGATGCAGTTGCTCCAGCATCATTTGTTGAGAGGCTGTCTTTTCTCCATTGAGTTACTTTTGCACCAGCATCAAAAGCTATTTGGGTGTATTTGTGCAGCTCTATTCCTGCGTTCTCTGTTCTGTACCACTGACCTCTACTTCTCCCTCTCTGCCCATCCTACAGTCCTGAATACTAAGCTGAATTATGAAATGGGATAGACAGATTCCTCTCTCTCTGATTTTCTGATTTTCAAAACTGTTTTAACTCTTCTAGTTCCTTTGCCTTTCCATACACATTTTAGAATAGCCTCATGTATATCTATAAAACGTTTTGGTGAGATTTGGGTAGGAATTGTGTTAAATCTGTGTCTTGACAGAGGGAAAATTGATTTTGTTGTTTTGTTGCCTGTTCCAGTGCACAAGGGATCCATTTATTTAGCACTTTTTAGACTTCTTTCATTATTAGTGTTTTGTAGTTTACAGCATACAAGACCTGTATGTGTTTTGTTATATTTTTGAATATACATATTTTCATTTTCTTTGGAGTGAATAAATAATATTGTGTGTTTTACTTATTTCCACATGTTCTTTGTTAGTATATAGAGATGTGATTGTATTTGTGTGTTGGCTTTTGTATCCTGTGACCTTGCTGGACTCAGTTATTAAATATCTCTCTCTCTCTTTTTTAACAGTTCAAAAAATTTTTTTCTCACTTATTTGTTTGGCTGTGTCCAGTCTCAGCAGTGGCACTCGGGGCCTTTCGCAGCGGCCCACAGGCTCTCTAGTTGCAGCTAGTGTACGTGGGCTTAGCAGTTGTCACATGCGGGCTTGGTTGCTCCATGTCGTGTGGGATCTTAGTTCCGTGACCAGGGATTGAACCTGTGTCCCTGCATTGTAGGGGGGATTCTTAACCACTGGAACCACGAGAGAAATCCCCAGTTATTAATTCTAGTAATTGTTTTGCAAACTCCTTGGGATCTGCCAGTACAGGCAGCTTTATTTTTTTCTTTTGATCACTCTGTCTTTTCTTTTGTCATCTTATTCCACTTGCTAGGATTTTCAGCACATCCTTGCCTCATTCCCAGTCTTTGGGAGAAGCAAGCATTCTTTTTTTTCACCATGAACTATAGTTGTTTTTGTAGGTGCTTTTTGTCAAGGTGAGGTGGTTCTCCTATATTCCTCTTTTTCTGAGAATTTTTATCATGAGTGGTTGTTGAATTTGCCACATGCTTTTTTTCTTCATTGATGCATGTATATATACATACATACACACACACACATAATCATATGATTTTACTTAAGTGTTAACATGGCATACTTCAGTGATTTCAGACATTGAGCCAACTTTATATGGCTGGAGTAGACACTTGACTTGGTCTTGGTATTCTTTTTACATATTGCTGAAGTCTGCTAATACTTGAAGATTTTAGCATCTACAGTTGTGAAGGATGTTGGTTTTACTTTCATTTTTTGTACTGATTTTGTTTGGTTTTGGTATCAGGCTATTACTAGCTTCATAAAATAAATTTGGGTATCTTTCATATTCTGTTTTCCAGAAGATATGTTGAATTGGTACTGATTCTTATTTAAATGTTGAGTGGAATTCTCTGGTAAAATGATATGGGTGTGGTAATTTTTTTTTTTTTTTTAGTTTTAAAATTAAGAGCTAAATTTCCTAATTAAAGGGAGTATTCAAATTATCTATTTCGTATTGGGTGAATTTTGGTAGTTTGATTTTTCAAGGAATTGATCCACTTCAACTCAGTTGACAAATTCATGTGTGTTGCGTTGTTCTTAGTATTCCCATATTTTTGATGCTGTGATTTCTGTAGTGATATCCCTAATGGCTATTTTAATTGGAAAATATTTCATTTTTATTTGTTGGGATTATTGATATTTATTTCTACACTTTGATTTTGAGCATCTTACTTTTTCTGCATTTTTGTTTTCTCATCTATTTTCTTGCTGTCTTTTGGTTTTTTTTCCCTCCCATGTTTTTCATGTTTTCTCCATTTTACTAGCTGTGGAATTCGTATTTTTTTTTTTTTTTTTTTTGCTTTCTCACAAACTCTTGAAGTGTAATTAAATTTTCTCTTGAAACTTTAATATATATATATATATATAAATCTAAAATTATTGTATTTTTCTTCCTTTGCTGTAGAATGCTTTAAACTGCTTACCACCTCTACCAACTTTCAGGCATGCCATTTTGCCCAGCACTTTCGTCTTTTCTTAGCCTCACAAATTTCATATTATCATTTTTTCCAGTAAATGTTTGTTTAGGCTATTTCCCTTCCTCCCCAGGTTTGTCAGTTTCTCTGCTCCTTATTCTGCTCTCGTAATACTCATTCTCTTAGATTACTCTGGTTCAGCCTTGGTGGGCTTTTACTTTCTGTTCAATATGTTAGGTATGCTCTTCTCAGGATTTTGGCATCTGCTGTGTTCTGTGCCTTGTAATACTTTTCATCTGATATCCATTGGTTGCTTTATTACTTGTTCAGTCACTTTCTCAGGCACATCTTCCTTTAAAATGGCAAATTCTCTACCTCTTCACTTCATTTCCTTTTTCCTCTGTATTATTCATCACCACATGTCATATTTGTATTTTATTTCTTTGTTGTAAGTTTGATCTGTCAAAATTTGCTGAAATTTTACTATATTTATAACTGAAGTTGGGGGGAATTGACATCTTTTCAGCATTTTCTGGTTTTATCTAGTTGTTATTCCGTCGCTCAGTCGTGTCTGACTCTTTGCAGCCTCCATGGACTGCAGCTTGCCAGGCTTCCTTGTCCTTCACTGTCTCCCAGAGTTTGCTCACACTCGTGTCCATTGAGTCATTGATGCCATCCAACCACCTCATCCTCTGTCACCCCCTTTCCTTCTGCCTTTAATCTTTCCCAGCATCAGGGTCTTTTCCAATCAGTCTGCTCTTCATGTCAGGTGGCCAGAATATTGCAGCTTCAGCATCTGTCCTTCCAGTGTATATTCAGGGTTGATTTCCTTTAGGAATGACTGGTTTCACCTCCTTGCTGTCCAAGGGACTCTCACGAGTCTTCTCCAGAACCACAGTTCAAAAGCGTCAATTCCTCAGGACTTAACTTTCTTTATGGCCCAGCTCACATCTGTACACGACTAGTGTGTCATGTCAAACCATGGCTTCAACTATATGGACCTTTGTTGGCAGAGTGATGTCACTGTTTTTTAATATGCTGTCTAGGTTTGTCATAGCTTTTCTTCCAAGCAGCATGCTTCTTGTAACTTCATGGCTGCAGTCACCGTCCACAGTGACTTTAGAGCTCAGGAAAATAGTCTGTCACTGTTTCCATTGTTTCCCCACCTATTTGCCGTGAAGTGATGGGACCGGATGCCATGATTTTAGTGTTTTGAATGTTGAGTCTTAAGCCCGCTTTTTCACTCTCCTCTTTCACTTTCATCAAGAGGCTCTTTAGTTCCTCTTGGCTCCTGCAATAAGGGTGGGTTGTAAAGCAGCAGAGACAACTCACAGCATCAACAGTGCATTTGACCCAAGAACTGCTAATGAATGTATGGTGCAGTGATAATTCAGCAAGTTTCACAAAGGAAACAAGAGCCTTGAAGTTGAGGACTGCAGTGGCCAGCCATTATAAGTTGACAGTGACCAGCTGAGAGCAATCCTCGAAGCTGATCCTCTTACAACTACGCAAGAAGTTGCCGAAGAACTCAGCATTGACCATTCTGTGGTGGTTCAGCATTTGAAGCAAACCGGAAAGGTGGAAAAGCTCATTAAGTGGGTGCCTCATGGGCTGACCACAAATCAGAAGAAGTCATCATTTTGAAGTGTCATCTTCTGTTATTCTACTGAGCAACAATGAACCATTTCTCAGTTGGACTGTGACGTGCAATGAAAAGTGGATTTTGTACAACAACTGGTGATGTCCAGCTCAGTGGTTGGACGAAGTAGAAGCCCAAAGCACTTCCCGAAACCAAACTTGTACCAAAAAAAGGTCCTGGTCACTGTCTGGTGGTCTGCTGCCAGTCTGATCCTCCACAGCTTTCTGAATCCCAGTGAAACCATTACATCTGAGAAGTGTGCTCAGCAAATTGATGAGATGTGCCGAAAACTGCAGCTCCTGCAGCCGGCATTGGTGAACAGAATGGGCCCAGTTCTTCTCCAGGGCAGTGCACAGCCAGCACTGTAGAAGCTTCACGAGCTGGGGACCAAGTTTTGTGTCATTCCCTGTATTCACCCCATCTCTCACCAATCTACTATCACTTCTTCAAGCATCTCGACCACTTTTTGCAGGCAAAATGTTTCCACAACCAGCAGGAGGCAGAAAATGCTTTCCAAGAGTTCGTCGAATCCTGAAGAATGGATTTTTATGCTACAAGAATAAACATTTCTCGTTGGCAAAAATGTGTTGGTTGTAACAGTTCCTATTTTGGTTAATAAAGATGTGTTTGAGCCTGGTTATAATGATTTAAAATTCACAGTCCAAACAATTTACTTTTGTATCAACCTAATAGCATTTATCTAGCTAATCATATGCATTTTTTTGAGCCAGTAAATCTTTTTGTGTTGTTTTCCTTCTTACCTTATCCATTTTCAGAGTACTAATGAGTTGGCTTCCCAGTGTTTTCCAAAGGAGATCAGCGAGTTTTTTTAAGTATCATTATTTAGAAATGATTTTTCATATATTTGATGTTTGAATCTGATGCAGTGTTAGTCTTTTTGCTGCTCACATCAGCTTGTCCTGGGCTGTGAGTTGTTTTCTGTGTCCTGACAAGATTTTCAGTAGTCTTTGATAATTTGTTTTCTGGATAAGATGTTCTAGGCATGTCTTGTGCATTTTCTGCTTCAGACTTGCAGTTAGACATTTCCTCAAGGAGGCTGAGCTTTTTTTTTTTTTTTTGGAAATGGTATTTAGACCGCAATCTCTTTATCCTACATTCAAACAAATGACTTTTTTTTTTTTTTTTGGTCTAACTGAATATAGAACACTTTCAGACTAATAGAAAACTTGAATAGATAGTGCCATATACTCCACAACCAGTTTCCCCTTGTCAAGCAGACTTTTTATTATGGAAATATTCTAGGTGACAAAGGTAGAGAATTCTCTGTGTATCCCATACCTTGCAGTTATCAACTCGGGTCTTTTTTCATGTTGCCCAGTCGTGTCTGTTTGTGACCTCATGGACTGCAGCTTGCCAGGCCTCCCTGTCCCTCACTATCTCCCGGAGTTTGCCCAAGTTCATGTCCAATGCATGGGTGATGTCATCCAGCCATCTGATTCTCTGATGCCCTCTTCTCCTGCCCCCAGTCTTTCCCAGCATCAGAGACTTTTCCAGTGAGTCGACTGTTCATGTCAGGTGACCAAAATACTGGAGCTTTCATCATCAGTCCTTCCAATGAATATTCAGGGTTGATTTTCTTTTAAGATTAACTGGTTTGATCTCCTTGCTGTCCAAGGGACTCTGAGGTGTCTTCTCCAGCACCACAGTTCGAAGACATCAATTCTTTGGTGCTCTGCCTTCTTTATGGTCCAGCTCTCACAACTGTATGTGACCACTGGGAAGACCAGAGCCTTAACTATACGGACCTTTGTAGGCAGTGTGATGTCTCTGCTTTTCAACACACTGTCTAGGTTTGTCATAGCTTTCCTGCCAAAAGCAATTGTGTATGTCCTCATCTACTCTCCCCAAATGATTTTAACAGAAATTCCATGTACTTTATAGAAGTTCTGTCCATAAATATTTCAGTATGTGACTGTAAGGACAGAAATCATTTTAACCAAGTAATTTGTTGAATTTATCTTAAACCATTTTTATTTTCCTAGATTAAATTATATTTGGGTACTTTGAGGCTTTTGTGTCTGTACTCATAGGAAACATTAGTGTGTTACCAAAAGATTCCTTCTCATCTGTCTTGGGAAATGACAGAATAGGTGGTATACTGGGTCCCTGTTTCATCAGGCTTTTCTCTGAAATTTTGGTTGGATGAGCAGACTCACCAGATGAAGTTTGAAATACAGTAATATTTTAAAAGTTTGTGTTTTGTGTTCAATAGTTTTTTCCTTGTTTTTTTATTAGCGTGTATTTGATTTTCTGACTCTTAAGCTCTTGAATAGTTTAAGGAACAAAATTCCATTTTTCCCTTGAAGAGGTAGAGGAATTTATTTACTAAGCTATCTTTTCTGGGCAGATAATTTTGGAAGTAGAGCAGGACAAAGATAATACTCCTTGAATCAGATTGAGTAACATATTTTTCTAGGAAATAACTTTGTCTTTATATAACAGCATGTGCTGTTCTCTTAAAGAAATTTGCTTAGTATTTGTAGTCTTTATATTTCTCTTCTCATTCTTAGGACTATATTTGTTTTCTTCCCCCCTTTTCCAGACTGAATTTATAGACTTTTTGCATTTTGCTTTCTAAGTCATGTTTTCTTGTATCCTTTGTCACTCTCTTTTTTTTTTTTTTTATTAGTTGGAGGTGTCACTCTTTTCAAGGGTGTGTTTGTTAACTTTTTTTGCTTCTTGAACTGACTTCTTTATTTTAAATCTTGTACAAAAGGAAGGTATTTAGGAGATGATCCCCCAAGCTTAGACTTATTTCATAGGTTTTTAAAATGTAGTGTTCTCTTTACTGTTTCTTTTAATAGTTGATTTTCAGTTTTGATTTTTTTAGGTAAGTAGTTATTTTTTATCAGTGTGTTGTAAAGAAGAGGTCCACATCAAATATCTCAAGTAAAATGGGATTTAATCATAGGGATTACATGATCTGACAGGAACTGAGGCCTCCTATTGACTTCTGGAATTGCATCTATCTTTCTAATTTGCCATAGTAGTTTTTCTTACGGCATCAGCTCAATCATGCCTTTGATGGATTGGTGATGTATCTGATTTTTTTAATGCATCCTTACTTACAAATGCAGGTGTAGATTGTTTTAATACTGTAGCTGGAAAAAGTGATACTAATGATGTGATTTGTTAGTTTGCCTCAGCAGCTCTTCTCCTTTCCCTATGTCGTAGCAGATGGAGACTCTACAGAGCTGTATTGATATTTACCATGACGTCTAACCCACTAGAGCTTCCCCCAATTCTGTGCTTTTTTGGGCTCACATAGCACCGTCAACTTGCCTTCACTCCTATATGTAATGTTTCAGTTGTATAAAGTTCCAGCTTTACAGTTTTTTAATAATTTTGACAATGAAAAAGCTTGTTTTACGTTTCTAATCTTAATTGAACGTCAGTTAACCTAGATTAGCTTTATTCAATCAAATTAGCTCTTCTTAGCAATCATGTTATCTTTTTTAAAAATCAGTCATGCCAGCATAGTTCATAAATTTTCTTAAAGTCAGTCCACAAACACTGAGAAATTTCTCTGTCACGCACACAGCAGTTGTAACTGAAGTATTAAGAGGGCAGACTTGGAAGCTGGCAGGATGAACTGGGTAAAATCCCCTTGAAAAGGAGTGTTATTAAAAAGACTGACATCAGAGGTTGGTGGAAAGCAGTAGCTGAAACCCATTTTTGGTAGTATTCATAGCAGGCTCACTCTACCTGGTGACTGCTGAAATTGGTTGAAGACAGATATTTTTTTGAAAAGGCATAACTTGAAGAAGAAGTGGGATCCAGCGGTGTTTGCCAAGAAACACATATACATAGGAGTTGACTGGTTAAGCTTCTTAGGGGATATCTTAATAGTAAATGCTAAATAAAGGGAGAGTTTTGTTGTTTTAAACTAGAAATTGATTACCAGAAAGATGGCGTGACTGCCGGTGTCCTGTCTTGGTGCCGGGACCTTCAGCTACTGATGGCTGGTGTAAAGCTTTCCACAGGACACTGTGGACTCTCAAAGCCCTCGTCTTTGAGCAAAGGCCTGCAGTACGTTATCTTGGCAGCATTTTGCAGGGCAAAGGCTGCCCTGCCTCCTGTGGTTGTTTCCTTGCCCCTCTCCAAACCTGGGGATTTCTGTTTTGCTTCACAATACTGTAATTCTGCATTCTATCTCTTTATTCATTTTCATTTGTGTATTTACAATAGATGTTAGACCAAGTACATTAGCATTCTTTGCCAAATAAAGTTCCCATTGAAAATGAGTGTTGTGAGACCTCCCAGGAATTCCTTTTTGAGAGTCAAGCTTTAGAATGCCTTGTGGTCTATTTTATCATTTCTGTAAAACAAAGTTTCCTTAAAATGAAGAATTACCTGAAAATAAGGGTAAGGAGAGACACCATGAGTTCTGAGTTAGCTTGATTTCTTTATAAAGAATCACAGATATCTTTTATCTGTAGGACTGTCATTGTTGACTGTTTGTGGTGTTCGTGTTCTCCTCACAACTCGTTCAGCTCTCACTAGTGTTAGTTGTTAGATTTACTGTTTGTGCTACTGTAGTATAAGCAGATTTCAGTTGACGAATTTTTTAAGATTGAGGACTTTGGGAAAGAGGCATTGCATTTCTTGCTTGGGAGGAAACTTCCTGAAAAGCTGTCATAGTCTTTATATGCTTGAAACTGTGACTCTTAACTGGTGTGCCATGAGATAGGCCAGAAATTCTTGTTTTCCATCTTTGTTGTCCTGAGCATAGGAGTTCAGTTCAATTCAGTCGCTTAATGGTGTCCAACTCTTTGTTTGACCCCATGGACTGCAGCAGCCAGGCTTCCCTGTCCATCACCAGCTCCCAGAGCTTACTCAAACTCATGTCCATCGCATTGGTGATGCCATCCAACCATCTCATCCTCTGTTGCCCCCTTCTCCTTCTGCCTTCAATTTTCCCCAGCATCAGGGTCTTTTCCAATGAGTCGGTTCTTCGCATCAGGTGGCCAAAGCATACGGGTAGGGTAAGATAAATAAAATCTTCCTTTTACCCATGGGGGAAGTGAAGCAAATTAAAATATAATGATCGTGGTACTTGTGATATATGTTGCTGTTAGAGTATGACTTAGATCCATACTGTCCAGGGTGGTTGCTCCTCCACCGTGGCTCCCTACGCCCCCTCAGTTAGTCCAAACTGAGATGTACTCAAGTGTGAGATCACACTGGGTATTGAAAACTTTGTATGAAAAAAGATCTTGTTGACACTTAAAAAATGAACTATGTTTCAATTGCAACCACTTTTTACATGTTGAAATAATGCTTTTGATATATTGGATTAAATAAAGTATATTATCAAAGTAAATTTAAAATGTATTTTAATGTGGTCACCAGATAGTTTCGAATTATATATGTGGTTCCTATTTCTATTGAATTGTACTGATCAAGAATATAAAGTGCTTGCTGGGATTACAATGTAATATTCTCTGACTTGTACAATTTGAAATTTGGAGACAGAGTATTTGAAGTAGAATTATGATACAGCATATACATTCAGATTACTTTGATATATTTAAATTTATTTGCAGTTTGGAAAACTGGCAAGTATTCCTAACAACTGTTTTAAATACCAAGAAGAGTTTAGCAATTGTTCTTGGGTTATCAGTGACACTTAAAAGTGCAAAACAGAGGCATTATTATGAGTCACTGCCAACCGTAGTATGGCCCCTGCATACTCACCAGATTGAATAGGCATCCCAGGCAGCTATAGAGTGTGTATTGCCGAGGAGGAGGGCTGGTTGGTTTCAGAAAGGGCTTTTGGACAACTCAGGTCTTACTCCTCTTTCCGGGCAGATGATGCTTGTGCGGCACAGGTGGAACTGACCCCATTGTGGTTTTCCTCTGAGTTCAGAATTGACTGAAAATGACGTAAGTGGGTGGGTTTATGACGCAGTAAATGATAGGAAAAATTTACTAGGTTTGTTGAATAAATAAGGTGAAATGTGGAACAGAGCTATTTATAGCCTTCATTTTACACCATAGAGTTCTTGTTTTACACGTGACAATTTCAGTCATTTCAGGAGTTCGACTGCTGAATAAAGATGATGTGATTTTTATCTTTAGTATTAAAAAAAAAAAATCCTTATTTTCTTGGTGATTAAGTGAAGTCGCTCAGTCGTGTCCGACTCTTTGCGACACCATGGACTGTAGCCTACCACGCTCCTCCATCCATAGAATTTTCCAGGAAATAGTACTGGAGTGGGTTGCCATTTCCTTCTCCAGGGAATCTTCTCAACCCAGGGATCGAACGCAGGTCTTCCGCCTTGCAGGCAGACGCTTTACTGTCTGAACCACCAGGGAAACCCTGTTGTCCCTTAATATTGGAGTTGGGGTGAAAAATTTATAGGATTTTGGATTATAGTTCTGTCTTGATTTTGTAGATTTTTCCTGCTTAGCATCAGAAACTTTAGACGTACATTGTTGTAGAAACTTAAATTTTTTTGTTTAATTGGTGATAATACTGTAATAAATATTACACTGTGTATTGTACACTGTGAAAAGGAGTATTTTCATTGGTTATAGATTTCATAGTCAGACAGTGAAGTGGTCAACAGAAACCAACAGACCATAGATTTCCAAAACGGAGAACAGCAAAACATAATTAAAACCATAATGTGAATGTGATGGCGGGGAAGGGTGGTGATGGTAGAAACAGTTAACAATTGTAAGTGATATGTGAAAATGCTGATTACTAGCACATGCCAGTTGATATTAACAGAATGTTGGAAAAATCTGATTTTACAGTATATCTTAGATAGGGTTTTCATATGTTTGGGGCTGACTATTGGCTTACATCCTTTTTTTTTTTTCCTTTTAGAATATGGTATCTAGTTTTAGGGTTTCTGAACTCCAAGTGTTACTAGGCTTTGCCGGACGGAATAAAAGTGGACGTAAGCATGACCTCCTGATGAGGGCGTTGCATTTGTTGAAGAGTGGCTGCAGCCCTGCGGTTCAGATTAAAATCCGAGAATTGTATAGACGCCGATACCCGCGGACTCTCGAAGGCCTTTCTGATTTATCCGCAATCAAATCACCGGTTTTCAGTTTGGATGGTGGCTCCTCACCTGTAGAGCCTGACTTGGCTGTGGCTGGGATCCACGCGTTGCCTTCCACTTCAGTCACACCTCACTCCCCGTCCTCTCCTGTTGGTTCTGTGCTGCTTCAAGATACTAAACCCGCGTTTGAGATGCAGCAGCCATCTCCCCCAATCCCTCCTGTCCATCCTGATGTGCAGTTAAAAAACTTACCCTTTTACGATGTCCTTGATGTTCTCATCAAGCCCACGAGTTTAGGTAAGTGTTAGAGAAATCCGTTTCTTCTGGACAAGAGAGTAAATAAAGCAAGAGGGCTTCGACTGTTAAGTAATGAATTGCTGTTGGTATTATAAAATTCAAATGCCAAATGCTTAAATGTACAGGTAAAAAGAAATACGGGCAACCATGACAAATCTGGCATAAAACTTAATTCGTTGATCAAATTTCCTTTTTACAGCTTAGAACTCAAATTGCTTCAGTGTGTATACAAACAGACACAAATCGTATTTATTGCCTGGGATTCTGCCTTTTGATATTTTTGCTGTTTTTACAGAGACTTAGTTTCTGTTCAACATGGCTTTTAAAACTGTTTTTTTCAAGAAATAAATCTTTTTTACTTAAATTTTTCCTAAAGTGACAGAGTTTGCCACATTTTTTAGCTTTTTGTTTAATAACCGGTGACTGTGCAGAAATGGTAGTAAATTTTATATTGTTAGACATTGATACATGTGACTCCAACAAATTTTTACGTCAGTTGATGACTTCTGTGCTGTAATGGCATAATTTCCTGCTGGTTAATGAAATTATTTACAGAGGTATTTGAATTTGTTGATAAATTGTTTGGGAAATGACATTTCATAGTTAGGCTGGGAGATCATTTTCCTGTCCATCCTAGGAAAAACACTTTTTTTGTTTCAAGTCATTTGAAAACTCTCTTAAATATATTAATATGCTTTTTTCATTTTGTATAGGATTACACTTGTACATCTTGGTTGGGCTAGAAGGGAGTTTTGAGGTTAATGGGGAGGTAAATGGGGTCAGTATGGCTCCTTATGTTGTTTTGTTTAGCACAGCTGAACCAGGCAGGTAGAATAATGTATTTTATCTCTTCATTACATTCATTCTGAAATAAGGACTCTGTATTTGTTCATGTTTTATTGTTTGTACAGTCCTGTGAGCAGAATTATTGCATCATAGAGTGAGGACTCCTGATAACATTGTGCTAGGTTAGTTTCCAGTACAACTGTGCCAGTGTGAATTCCACGAAGTGAGAGACTGTCTCTCATTGCAGTTTTTCTTCCAACTTTTATCTTGTTTAGATTTTTCATTTGTATAATTAATAGCAGGAACAAACATCTAAAATGTGTATTACCTGTGTTTCTTTTATGGTTTTACTTTCATTTTTAAACCAGGTTCGTTTATCTGGTTAAAATGTTTCCATAATTTATTTCTCCTTTTTTCATGGTTTTTGATTTGTATCAGTGCATATGTAGTATCATTCACATGTTTCTTAGCAATCACTATAAAATTATTTGTGTTTGGAGAAGGATTCAGATTAGTAGTGTGTGTAGGTGACCCTGCCTCCAGGGACTCCTCAGGAATATGGCTAAAGGCAGGACTGAGAAGAGGCGGCTGTCTGGGGTCCTGGTTCCACTGGAAGGTTGAGTGCCTGGAAGGAAGACGGCTGGAGATGGAGAGAAGATGCAGCAAGGTGTCTTCGCTGCCCCTGGCATCCGTGGGGCACCAGGCAGCGAACTCTGAAGAGGCTTCATGGAGTGCTTCGCGTTTCATGCTTTCCCTGTGTTCAGAAACAGAAATAGGAATTTGGTTCCTTTTCCATGTTCTTCATAGGTTTTTCTTTCATTAACCTCAGTAAGGTTAAAGGAAGGTAATAGGCTTTTTATAAATTTACTACAATTTTTGTATCTTGTGTGATTTAATAATGATGTTAATAATACTGGAGGCATTTTGTGTTGAAGAGTGATTAAGAAGCAAACCTGCCTTTTGCTCATAATTTACATTAGAATGTAAGAGATACATATAACCTCGGGACTTATAAAATAATCTTTTGCTCCTGAGCTAAAAAATTGTCGATGTGTGTATTTTTCAAGAGTCCTGCTTATCGTTGTTTCTGTAAACTTTATAAACTGATTTCTTGTTTTAAAACAAGGCTTAAACATTTCCTTATCCTGCTTTCCTTAAGAAAGAAAAGAAAACAATTTTCTTAATGTATATATTCTTAGATTCATAAAACAGTGATCTAAAAAAGGCTAGTGTCATACTGTCTAAAGCAATGCAGTGACATTCAGGAATTGCTTTTAAGTTTTAATGATTTGGTTATATCATGTTGAAAATACTTGTAAAAATAAAAATTTTGGGTAAATCCATTTATTTGGAGCACTATTATGGAGACCCCTACTTACATTTGGGAAATGAGAAGTAGAAAGCGTTATGAATTGAAAGAGATCCAAAACCATATTTCAGAGCACATATTCTTGACATCCATATTCTTGATTTAATATATAGTTGATTAGATGATTTCTAAGCCATCAACATATTGTTGAGCAGGAATTAATTAACAACATGGGAAAGACTGGAAGAGCCCTCATAGGAAAAAAAAAAACAACCGAAAAGTCAAAAAATGTTACAAAACCTCTTGGGAACATTGAAACCAATAGCCTCTTAGTATTGAGGGATTTGCTGTTACAGCAAGGTGCATCTGTAGATGCTAAACAAAACTGTCATGACAAATACATTCTACTTAAGAAGATACATTATTATATAGTTTTGCAATTTGGTATTATTTCTATTAAAAGTAAAAAAATTATTTTAGCATTTAAAATGATAGACTATTGCATCTAAAAAGTGTGAGTGTATACAATAATACTATATGAATTTCCCTATAGCTGAGGTTTTACTGTAACAAATGAATTATCCCCTAATCTGAAAACAAGTTAATAAAATTTCTCTTCTCCCTTAAATAGCTATTCTCATTTGCTTTTGCTTTCACTGGCAGTATTTTTGTCTTTTTGTTTTTTTTTTTCCTATTTTCTGTTTCTTCTTTTTTTTTATTCTTTTGATGATGAAATCCTTTCTCGTTAAAAAATTTGTGTATATTCAGTCTGTATAAAAGAATATATTAAAGACATTATTATAAAGAATATCTATGAATGAAAACCTGTGAAACCACTACCCATTTTTTAGGAAAGGAACATTGCCAGTATCTTTGAAACCTTCTTGCCTTTTCCTCTTTGAGTTAAATCACTGTTCTGGATTTCTGTTTCCTCTTGCTTGTTTTACCATATATGTGTGAGAAAAAGTAATGTTCAGTTAACTTGCTTTTGAAATGTATATGTGGTATACTGTGTATATATTCTTCTGTGACTAGCTCTTTTTGTTCATTCTCTTTTTAAGCATCTATATGTTGATGTGTCAAACTGTTTAATATTATGAAATACCTTCAAAATATTGAGTCTTTGATTCCTTAAAGTTTCTTTACTTTGTTTTTCAGTTTACAAAAGTAATTTATGCTAGTAATTGATAACTTCAGACATGGAAGCATAACAGAAAGGAAAAGTCCCTCATAGCCACAGTTATTACACAGCTAGAGTCATTATCAGTAATTAACTGTTTCTCTGGCATGTTATGTCATCTTTTTTCTCATTTAAAACAATTCTCATTTTTCTGTATTAAAAATGCCCTTTCTTACCGCAGAGCCACTGTGCCACTTTTCTGGTGGAGGGGCAAGGGCATTACTCTGCTTGACTCTCCTGTGACGAGCACCTTCTGGAGTTCTGTGCTGTGACCGTCTTCAGTGTGTCTCTTAGAAATAAATGATGCATCTGTAGACGATAGTAGGTCTGTTATCTTGTAGATGTACCACAGCTGAACCAGTGTTCTGTTGATGTACGTTTTCAGTTGTTATTTATTCAGAAGTATTTTTGTGTATAGCATGTCTTGGGGCACTGTCTTACAGCCGTTGCTGCTCTGAGCATTTTTGCGTGTGTTTCTGAATACTCGCACTGCATATTCACAAAGTGTAAATGCCTTGATGGGAATTTGTTGGGTCAGAGAGTATGATTATGTAATATTTTGATATTCAGTTTTTGCAGAGAAGTTTGGCAGTTGCTTCAAAAGCATTGTACCAGTTTCTACTTCCAATAATGTATGAATGTGTTATTTTCCTTATACCTTATCAGCATTGTATTGTTGGTCTTTTAATCTTTGTAATCTGGTAGGTGACAGAGTAATAAATAAAGGTCAGTATCTTTTCATAGTATTAAATTTCTGAATATTAGGAAATACTCATTAAGCCTCTGGGTACAGTTAACAGTTAATGGACTTCCCTGATGGCTCAGTGGTAAAGAATCTGCCTACAATGCAGGAGACGTGGCAGGAGCCGTTGGTTTGATCCCTGGATCTGGACGATACCCTGGCGAAGGGAATGAAAACCCACTCTAGTATTCTTGCTTGGGAAATCCTGTGGGCAGAGAAGCCTCATAGACTACAGTCCATGAGGTTGCAAAACAGTTGGACACAACTTGGCAACTAAACAACAACAATAACAAAGTGATATGCACATTAATGTAAAGCCATTAAAATATAATCTCATAACAAGTTCTTAATGAGGGTTTAATTGGATATGGTCATGTAGCCTAATTGTAGAGAAGTCAGAAGTATGGCGTGGGCTTTAGGAATTTTACTATTTAATTGGAGAGAATGTTAAGGTCACGGAAAAGCAGCAAGCAGTTATATGCTTGTATGATGAAACCCTATAATTTGTGAACCTAAAGCTTAAATATTGTATTGGCCTAATGAATGGGAAAGTTAATCTAGACTTCTTGGGAAAGTTAATCAAGACTTCTTGGAGTAAGAGTGGTAACTTGAGGGAGCTTTGAAGGATGAATGTGCCTGCTCTGAATCAGTCAAGTTTATGGGAGAGTAGACATCAAGAAAAGACAGATCTAAGTAGTCAAAGGAGTAGAAATAAAAATGGCACAGTTCTGAGACCTGATAGTGAAGAAACTGCTTTGAATAGAGCAGGACTTAGGGAGACATTGCAAATGTAGATTTGCTAGGAACGACATTGTCATGGAGGTCCTTATAAATAAGGCACTGTGAATGTGGTTCGTTCAGAGATAAGATGATCTTAGCATTTTTCAGCGGGGGAACGATGATGAAAAAGTTTTACGAAGGATGACGAGCTCTGCATTGATGTTCTGATGAGGGACCAGCAGGGAGGCGGGGCTGCCCCTTCATTTGTACAAAGTGATTCTAGGTTTTGGGGAGGATGGTGGTGGTGAAAATAGGAGGCAGTTGATAAGAAAATTAAAAAAGCAAATCAAAACAACAGAACTTAATGAGGCACTGTCTACAGGGGTGAAGATGAAGGACTAAAGGGAAGGAAAGGAGTGATTTCTGTGATTGAACAATTGGTAACAAGTCTCCTCACTCAATTCTGAATTAAAGCCACTGTTTTACAGGAAGCATGAATACTAGCACTCTGCCCTCCCCAAATGATCTTTGTAGCTGATGTATTTATAGAGTGAAAAGTATTTTAGTATTAAACATCACTGATGATAATTAATATGACTATTTTTGTAAAGATAAAATTCAGGTGATTCAAGTTTGCTGTATTCTGTTTAAATCTCATAAAATTTGAAAAATTTTGGTGTGTGCATAGGAGGATTATTTTAAAATGTTCTCATAAAGCAATCTTTAGTGATAATTGTAACCGATCGGTTATTGGAATTTAGATGCGTATTCAGTCAAGTGTTCATTGAAGGCATTCATTGTTTAAATGAGTACTAGAACATAATTGAATAATGGGTCAGTGTAAAACTGTGAAAAGTTCTTTGTGAAGAAAATACATGTCAATTTTTAAAAATGCACTTCTGAAGAATGACTTCATTAGATAATCTTTTTTAACTACATAATCTTCTGTATGCTGAAAATTATTTATGTCTTAATAACTCTCCCAACTTAGAAGTTTCAGAGTTTTAAATTTTCTCTTAAATGAGTGCTCTGTGTATGTAATTGAGTACAAAGTGTTGAAAACAAAACACAACAAAGAAAGAAACAAAACAAACAAAAACTCCTGAATCTTGACTAGAGTTCTCCTGGAGAGAGTTTTTTTTACTTCCTCAGACTTTTCATTGGAAGATACTGTAGTCAAGGATGAAATGTAATAATTTTGAAGGGTTGTGTTATATTTTGATTATGATTAGAATATTACAATAAAGAATGGTAAATGTTTAAAATTGAACCTGCTTTAGAGTGATCTTCCTTTCATGATTCCAAGATGCATGTAACTCAGTACTTTATTTTGGTGTATTTTAACAATAAAAATTTCAAAATTTGGCAGTCTTTATCAGAAGTGCCTGGTTGTTGTAGGTTCTTCTATTATTGAATTTGTTATTGGAATACTACCTTTCTTTTTTTTTCCTCTTCAGTTCAAAGCAGTATTCAGCGGTTTCAAGAGAAGTTTTTTATTTTTGCTCTGACACCTCAGCAAGTTAGAGAGATATGCATATCCAGGTAAGAGGAGTTTGGAATGTGTTTTCTGGGATGTTGGTGTCTTAGTCTGCTCTGCTTGCTATAGTAGAGTACCACAGATGGAGTGGCTTAAACAACAGAAATTTTTCTTCTCACATTTCAGGGGACTTGAAGTCCAAAAGTAATTGACAGATTTCATTTCTTCTGAGGCCTCTCTCCTTGGCTTGCGTTGCAAGTGGCTGCCTTCTTGCTGTGGCCTTCTTCACATGGCCTTCCCTCTGTGTGCCTGTGTATTCCTGGTGTGTCTTCCTCTTCTTATGAGGACAGTAGTCCTGGTGGATTAAGGCTCCACCCTTGGGACCTCATTTAACCTTAATGACCTCTTTAAAGCCCCGACTTCATAGTCACATTGGGAGTTAGGGCTTTAGCATATGAATTTTGGGGGGACACAATTCCGTCCATAACAATTGAGCCATTTCTCCTTAAGTAAGCATAGTATACTTTGACTAAGGTTAGACAGATATTTAATAGATACTCTGGAACCAGACATCTTGGAGTGTGAAGTCAAGTGGGCCTTCGGAAGCATCGCTACTAACAAAGCTAGTGGAGGTGATGAAATTCCAGTGAGCTATTTCAAATCCTAAAAGGTGATGCTGTTAACGTGCCACACTCAGTATGCCAGCAAATTTGGAAAACTCAGAAGTAGCCACAGAATTGGAAAAAGTCAGTTTTCATTCCAGTCCCAAAGAAGGGCAGTGCCGAATGTACAAACTGCCGCACAGTTGCACTCATTTCACATACTCAACATCCTTCAAGTAAGGCTTCAGCAGTGTATGAAATGAGAACTTCCAGATGTACAAGCTGGATTTACAAAAAGCAGAGGAACCAAAGATCAAATTCTGTGATCTGTTGGATCATAGAAAAAGCAGGAGAATTCTGGAAAAACATCTGCTTCATTGACTGCACTAAAGCTTTTGAATGTGTAGATCACAACAAACTGGAAAATTGTTAAAAGAGACGGGGATACCAGGCCACCTTACCTGCCTCTGGAGAAACCTGTATGCAGCTCAAGAAGCAACAGTTAGAACCAGACGTGGGACAACAGATTTGTTCCAAATTGGGAAAGGAATATGTCAAGGCTGTATATAGTCATCCTGGTTATTTAACTTATATTCATACATCATGTGAAATTTCAGGCTGGATGAAGCACAAGCTAAAATCAAGATTGCCAGGAGAAATATCAATAACCTCAGATATGCAAATGACACCACCCTTATGGCAGAAAGTGTAGAGGAATTAAAGAGCCTCTTGATGAAAGTGAAAGAGGAGAGTGAAAAAGCTGGCTTAAAACTCAGCATTCGGAAAATGAAGATCATGGCATGCGGTCCCATCACTTCATGGCAAACAGATGGGGAAACAATGGAAACAGTGACAGACTTTATTTTCTTGGGCTCCAAAATCACTGCAGATGGTGACTGCAGCCATGACATTAAAAGTTGCTTGCTCCTTGGAAGAAAAGCAATGACAAACCTAGACAGCATATTAAATTGCAGAAACATTACTTTGCTGACAAAGGTCTGTCTAGTCAAAGGTATGGTTTTTCCAGTAGTTACGTACATATGTGAGAGCTGGACAATAAAATAGGCTGAGCACCAAAGAATTGATGCTTTCGAACTGTGGTCATGGAGAAGATTCTTGAGAGTCCCTTGGACTGCAAGGAGATCCAACCAGTCCATGCTAAAGGGAATCAGCCCGGAATATTCATTGGAAGGACTGATGCTGAAGCTGAAGCTCCAATACTTTGGCGACCTGATGTGAAGAGCCGATACATTGGAAAAGACCCTGATGCTGGGAAAGATTGAAGGTAGGAGGAGAAAGGGATGACAGAGGATGAGATGGTTGGATGGCATCACCGACTTAGTGAACATGAATTTGAGCAAACTCTGGGAGATGGTGAAGGACAGGGAAGTCTGGTGTGCTGCTGTCCATGGGGTCACAAAGAGGTGGACATGACTGAATGACTGAACAACAATTAGAAAAACATTTTAATTTTTGAATAAAACCCCTTTGAATTACTTTCTGTCACTTCTGGCAGTAATTTTTTTTTTTAATGAAAATTTAATTCCAAATATAGTAACATAAAAAAGAATTGTGTTAACAGCCCCAAAGATAGAATGACATAAAGTTCATCACCCAGACGCTTTTTTATAGTGAATGTGGACATTAATAATTTTTCTGGGATAAGAACATAAACTAGAGGACCATTCTGAGCTATGTGGTTACCTGGGCCAGAAAAATTAGCAGAAATCTGAAAACATTTATGAAAAGTACTCTGAGCTTTGCCATTTCAAAAAATAGGATAAACTTAAACACCTTTATTAAGAGCAATGAACTAAAAAGAGATAGGAAAGAAAAGGAAATCTGTACTATATACTTTTCCAATTAAATAAGTCATCTTTGGTGTTAATACATTATTTATAAGACTTTAAAAAGATTTAAATGATATTCTGGAATTGTAGAGTTAAAATTTGGAACCCAGAATTGAGCAAATTAGAGATCTTTTTGCATCCTTTCAGCTCTTCTTACCTTCTGTGAGATGTTAATACAAGTTTTTAAAAAATAAAGGTCCTGCAGTTAAGTTTTGGAAATTCTATATTCAAGGTAGTTTCAAAAGTTCTTCAAGTCAGACTTTTCAGTCTTTCTTATGTTAATGTGCATCAGAATTTATGGATTTCTCTTAAACACCCTAACATCTTGAAGATGAACACAATGTTGTCAGGTGGAATAGTATGGGATACAACTTTAGATTTTTTCACTGATCACATCACTGCTCTCAACAAAGCCTCAGAATAATTTTATACCTTGACTTGGTAAAATTTGAGCTCCCTAGAAGGGAAAAAGACCAAACATTGGACAGTAAAAGAGAAAAAGGGGACAGTACTAAGGATTAGTCCAAAAGACCCAATATTCAAATAATAGGGGTTTTGGAAAATTTAGAGAAGGAAATTATCAAAGAAGTAAAATGAATGCACATGTTCACTGGTGGCAAGAGATTGCAGGACATTTTTATATAGGAAGTACTTTCAAACTTGGGAGTACTAATAAACCAACTGAGAAATGAATAGGGTAAATTAAAAGTTATATTTTATATCCCAAGCCACATCATTATTATTTAGTATTGTTTGTTATTCACTGATGATGCCTTGCTTGAGAACATTTCCTAAGGGTTCATTAGCTACAAAGCATTATATTATATGGCATGTCTCCTTTCCACAAGTTGCAATCCAGTTAATGAACTGGCTTATATACATAAAATGATTGTTGGCATTACAGTGTGTCACATGGAAAACACCAATGTAGTAATGACAAATAAGAGCTGATTTATAGATGGAGGAGATTACTACAAGCTTCTTTAGGGTGTTGGGTTGGCCTTTGCTGGAGGGAGATTATTTAATCACTGGGTTTCAAAATACATTTTTAAGTGAACAAAGCATGGAATTTGAATAATATGTACCATTAATTAGCCTTAAAAAGGGCCTCCCTGGTTGCTCAGCTGGTAAAGAATCCGCCTGCAATGCAGGAAAGTGAAAGTGAAGTCGCTCAGTCGTGTCCGACTCTTTGTGATCCCATAGATCCTCCATCCGTGGAACTTTCCAGACAAGAATACTGGAGTGGGCTGCCATTTCCTTCTCCAGGGGATATTCCCAACCCAGGGATCCAACCAGGGTCTCCAGCATTGCAAGCAGACAATTTTACCGTCTGAGCCACCAGGGAAGCCCTACCTCAGTTCAATTCCTGGGTGGGGAAGAGCCCCTGGAGAAGGAAATGGGAACCCACTCCGTATTCTTGCGTGGAGAATCCCATGGACAGAGGAACCTGGTGGGCTGCAGTCCATGGGGTCGCAAGGAGTCAGACACAACTGAGTGACTAAGCACACACACTGTCTTAAAAAGGCGTGTGTGTAATTTGCTTAAGTGTATAGCATATGTCTGGACAAATATGGTAAGTTGCCTCTGGAGGAGGGAATCAGGTGGCCGTGGTCCAAGCTGAGGGAATTTTTTCACTTTATATCTTTTTTAGTATCTTTTTGAAGTTTGAACTGTGTGAATGTTATTAGTCAAAAAATGAATGACTAAATAATTAATTTCAATAAAAATTTTTAATCATGGTTGTCTCTGGGATGGATGGTAGTGATGGTATAGTATAAATGTACTTAAAGCCACAAAACTACACTTCAAGATGGTTAACATGATAAATCTTACCTTAGGAATATTTATCCACAAAAAATTTTTAAAAATACTAACCATAATAGGCTATTAGTGATCCTCCCAACAAAAAAGACAAAAGACACCCATGTTGTCCCTGCAAGCTCCAACCTTTACAGAGTTGGCTAATCAAATAGTAAAAAAAAATTTCCTTAGAAGTGGAAGTAACAGCTTGGTACTCATTACCTGGCTTTAATAATTATCAACATTTTGGAATCTGTATGTGACTACTCCTCAACTTTTTTTCCTGAAATATTTTAAAACCCACCTCAGACATCATGTAGTTTCACCCAAAAATACCTCAAGATACATCTCTTAATTTTTAACATAATCACACTAAAAATGATTCTTTCACATAAAACAATGTCTAACCTGTATTAAAATTTTCAGGGTTGTTTTCAGTATTCAAATATGGCCTGTGTATTATTTTGATTTTTATGTCTCCCACAATTAAAAAACTTTTTACTTTAAGCTAACTATAGGTTTATAGAAGAGTTGTGAAAGTAGTAGAAAATACTCTTCATCAAGTTCCCTTAATATTAACATGTTTCATAGTTATAAATGGCAGTTATCAAAACCAAGAAATTAACCTTGGTGCAATACTGTTAACTATAGACCTTACTCAGATTTTATCAGTTTTTCTGCTAATTAATTTCTATTCCCGGGTTCATTCCAGAATCCCAAATCACATAGAATAGATGTATCACTGATTTCTTTCAATCTGTGATGGTTTCTTAGATTTTCCCTCGTGTTTCATAACTTTTGATACTTTTATTGAGTCTGGTCAGAAATTTTGTAGAATATTTCTTGGTTTGGTTTTATCTGGTGTCTTTTCATGATTAGATTCAGATTATGCATTTTTGGCAAGAGTTACTAATATATGCCCTTCTCAGTGTATTGTAACAGGGGATTCATAATAGTGATGCATACTATATTTGGTCATGTTAATTTTGATCACTTGGGTAAGGTACTGTTCACCAGATTTCTGCACTGTGAAGTTGCTGGGTTTTTTTTTTTTTTTCCTCCCTTTGTTAATAAATATCTGGGGGAGATATTTTGAGATTAAGCACATATTCTGTTTATCTTCAGCTTTTTGCCACCAATTTAGCATTCACTCATGAATCTTGGGAGAAGGCAGTGGCACCCCACTCCAGTACTCTTGCCTGGAAAATCCCATGGATGGAGGAGCCTGGTGGGCTACAGTCTGTGGGGTCCTGAAGAGTTGAGTCGGACACGACTGAACGACTTCACTTTCACTTTTCACTTTTATGCATTGGAGAAGGAAATGGCAACCCACTCCAGTATTCTTGCCTGGAGAATCCCAGGGATGGGGTTGCACAGAGTTGGACACGACCGAAGTGACACAAGCCCCAGTTGTGGGAAGGATAAATTCTCTAAGGAGCTCTGATTCTACCCTTATCGTACTTTCTACCACTTAATTTGAAAAAGAGTGGTTTATTTGACTCTGTTAGCATATTACACATTCTGGATTTGAATAATTACGCTTCTTGTGGTATCATATAACTTCTATCCCTATGGTTCTCAAATTTTGCTGTGTATTAGAATCAACTGGAGAGCTTTTAAGATTCCAGATACCCAGATATCGTTCATACCAATTAAATTTGAATCTCTGAAAATAGAACCCAACAGCAGTAGTTTTTAAAGCTCCCCACGCATTTCCAGTTTGCAGCAAATTTGAAAACTGCTGTGCATCCATCCCCTCCCCTTTGCCTATAATGGCGATAAGGTCTAAGCCAGAGGCTTGAATGCATTCAGGTTTGGGTGGTTTTTTCTGTTCCCTCTTGTGAAGATGGATCTTGCTACCATTGGGTACCACTGCCTCTGCAATCATGCTGTCTCAGTTCTTCGTACTCCCGTCTCTTGCATGTTCCCAAAATCAAGGTGTGATTCTCTCCTCGCTGCTCTGTGATAGTATCCATGAATGTGCTTTTTTCTTTTCTTTCTTAAATTAGCTGGCTTCAAAGAGGTTTTTGCTTAGTATGTTTCCTCCTGTTGCCTGTTCCATTAATGGTGTGGGCTCTGCCTGAACAGAGGCCTCTTTATATTATCCCACATTTCATCTGCCAGGTCCTTGCAGTTTGCTACTCTGTTCATCCTTTTGTGTCTCTTTCAGGATTTAAAACTTGAAGCAACTCTACCCTTCGGAAGCTAGCGTGGTCTTTAGAGTTCATACTGACTGAAATGTGAATTCTGGCTTAACCACTTAAGTCTGTATACCCCTGGGTAGGTTACTAAAGCCTACTGAATCTTAATTTACCTAGCATGTGAAGTTGAAGAAATAATCACCTCACTCAGTGATTGGTGACTGAACGCCATAACCGGCTCTACCTCTGTTGATCCTGGTGCGTAGCATCACTGTCTGTCCAGTTGCACCATTCTGAAACCTGGGCACCATGCTTGGTGTTCCCTGCTCCTTATCCTACCTCCTTGTATCCAGTCAGTCATTTAGTCCTATTAGTTTTGTCCCTAAATGTCATATTCTTTGATATTTATGTTTAAGTAACTTTCAAGCATTCATTTTCTGCCTATGCAAGTGTAATGATCTCCTAACTCTCCCAGATGACCCAACTGATCTTTCTAAAGCCCATTCAGTTTTTTCTTCCTTGTGCTTAAAAACCCTGTGTAAGCGTGTGTTAAATAGTCGCTCAGTCGTGTCTGACTCTGTGACCCCATGGACTGTAGCCCGCCAGGCTCTTCTGTCCGTGGAATTCTCCAGGCAAGAGTACTGGAGTGGGTAGCCATTTCTTTCCCCAGGGAATCGTCCCGTCCCAGCAGTCAAACCCAGGTCTCCTGCATTGCAGGCAGATTCTTTACCGTCTGAGCCAACAGGGAAGCCCTTAGTGATAGCATCTGAAGTCCGCACTCCATCGCTTGACAGTTCTCTGCCACACCTGCTCTGCTCACCTTCGTTTTCAGGTTGAAGTACAGTGGATTTACAGTGTTGGGTTTCAAGTGTGCAGCTAAGTGACTCAGATATGCAGATACCTTTTTCAGATTCTTTTCCATTGTAGGGTGTTATAAAATACCGAGTATAGTTCCTTGTGCTATACTTTAAGTCTTTGTTGTTTATCTATTTTATATATATGGTGGTATATTTAATCCCATACTCCTGATGCATCCTTTCCCCTAGCTCCCTTTCCCTTTTGGTAACCATAAGTTTTTCTTTTCCTATGTCTGTGTTTTCTGTTTTGTAAACAGGTTCATTTATATCACTTTTTAGATTCCACATATAAGTGATATTTGTCTTTCTAATTTACTTCACTTAGAAGTAAATGTTTCTTTACTTGGTCCACCCAGTGTTGCCGTAAATGGCATTATTTTATTCTTATTTTTATATAATAATATAATAATGGCATTATTATATTATTATAGACTAATATTCTATTGTGTGTGTGTGTTTTTTATCCATTCATCTGTTAATGGACACTTATTTCCATGTCTTACTGTTGATGCTGTGAATATTGGGGTGCATGTATTTTTTTGAATTACAGCTTTTGTCTCTTCTGGATATATACTTGAGGGTGTAATTGCTGGATCATATGGTAACTCTGATTTTTTAAGGAACTTCCATAGTGTTCCCCATAGTGGTTGCACGAGTTTGCATTCCCGCCAACAGTGTAGGAGGGTTCCTTTTCCTCCATACCCTCTCCAGCATATATTATTTGTGTACTCTTTGATTGTGGCCATTCTGAACCATGTGAGGTGATTAACTTGTAGTGTTGGTTTGCATTTCTCTGATGATTAACAATGTTGAACATCTTTTCATGTGCCTGTTGGTCACTTGCATTTCTGTTTTGGGGAAAATGGCTATTCAGTTCTGTTAATTGGATTGTTTATTTTCTTGATGTCACATGAGCTGTTTATATATGTTGGATGTTGATCCCTTATCAGATACATTATCTGCAAATCTTTTCTGCGATTCCATGGATTGTCTTTTTGTTTTGTAGATGGTTTCCTTTGCTGTGCAAAAGCCTTTACATTTGATGAAGTCCCATTTGTTTATTTTTGCTTCCTTTTCCATGTTAGGAAAATATTCAGCTGTTATGTCTTCAAATATGTTCCCAGGTCCTTTCTCTCTTCTCCTTCTGGGGGCCCCTGTGAATTATTAGTGCATTTGATGTCCTAGAGGTCTCTTAAACTGTCCTCATTTCTTTTCATTCTTTTTTCTTTGTTCAGCAGCAGTGATTTCCACTACTTTCTTTCAGCTCACTGATTCATTCTTTTGTATCATTTAATCTGTTGTTGATTCCTTCTAATGTATTTTTCATTTCAGTTTTTATAGTCTTCATCTCTGGTTGTTCTTTATATTTCCTAACTCTTAAAACTTCTAACTTTTCACTTTGTGCAGAAATTAACTTCTCCCAAGTTCTTAGGTCATCTTACGATCATTACTCCAGACTCTTTCTTGGGTAGATTTGCCTATCTCTGCAGTTTTTTTCTGAAGTTTTATCTAGCTCCTTCATGTGGAAAATGTTCCTCTGCTGCTCATTTGGCCTGAATTGCTACTTGTATTTGTATGTTTGTGGTAGGTTAGTTTTGTTTCTTGACTTGGGAGAAGTGGCCTCAGCAGGGTATACTCATTCATGTTTTTTTAAATCATCTCATCTCCCATCACTCTTCTCTATCAGCCTGTACTCCAAGTAGGCTTTCCCAGCTCTCCGTCTTTGCGTATCCTCTTCCTCCTTACTCTGCTTGGCAGACCTGAATCACGTTTTAAGGGCCAGTTCAAGTCTGACCTTTTCTATGATGCCTTTCCATGTTTCCCCAAATATATCCTTTGTCTCTCACTGTACTACTTTCATGAACTTATTTTCTATTAAACATTTATTTGACTGCTTGAATTTACAAACTTCTTAATGAAACCAACATCACTTACTCATTTTTATATTCTCAAGGCCTGTCATATAGTGTCTGGCATGTAGTAAATGCCTTTATATCTAATAAATGAATTCAACATGTAAAAGTTCCTAGAACAGTTACTGTCAGAAAATGTCAGAAGATGCTTAGTCATTACATGTCATATTTGTGAAGATACATAACACATTGTATTTCGCAGTTTATGTTAATCTTCCTTACTGGAATGAAGCATGAATCCTTAGTGAACTATCCAAAATCCTTTATAAACGTTCTCCCATCTGTCTTTCTAGGTTAGTCTTTTAAAAATTGTGTTCCCAACCTAACAAGCATTTGCTATGCTTTCCTTTTGTTGAGTATGACATCACTAGTGAAGCCGCTGTTACTGATGGAAGTATGTCTCTCTTAAGTGTAAATAGAACCACAGCTGTCCAAACTCTTTTCTAATTTGTTCAGACTAATTACGGAAATTGCTTTGAACTTTCAAGAGAAAATAGAATTTCCCTCTTTTCTGTAATACTTAGTTTACATAGTATACTATAATACCATATTATTTTAGTTGTATATATTTGTTACCTACTAGCATACGTGACTTTTGAAAGCAAATATCATGTTTTATTTATCTTTGATGCTCCAGCACCCAGACTTTGCAGTGTTGTTTGATTTTAATGAGCAGAATGATACGAGTTACTCACAAGAGGTCAGTGTTGTCTACGATTTTGTGAATAGACATTTGAGAAATGTGGATTACTACTGGCAGGAGAAGCAGAGTTAACAATAATAGCAACCAGCTGCTCACACGTGTTGAGCACTTCTTATATTGAGGCACTTCACATGTATTAACACGTTTGTCACCACAACTTCATGAAGTAGGTGCAGTCATTTTCCATCTTTAACAGGTATAGCCAAGCACAAGGGTTGAGTCATTTGCCCAAGGTCCTGCAGTTTGGAACTGTAGGACTCAAGCTGGTCATTCCTCTGCATTACTGCCTTCCGGGGAACATAGAGAACTGGAAGCAGTAAGAAGGCTAGCCCCTTGGGAGCAAGGTGGAGGGCGGTATGTACTCTTGACAGGACTTAGCTCTAATGACCTTCTCTTTGATACAGTCCAAGATTTATGACAGTGGCTGAGGGCAAGATTTCTTAAACTATAAAGCGAATACATATCGCTTTGGGAATCTTGTTGAAATTCAGATTCTAATTCTGTAGGTCTGAGGTGGGACCTGAGATTCTGCATTTCTAACTAGGACACTCCCAAATAGTTAGAGTGCTGCTTCACTGTGGACTCCATTTTGATGGCAAGGATTTAGGAGTTTCAGTGTCAGAGATGTTTTATATGGGACTCTGTTAGGTTCTCATCTAGAAATTCTCAGATACTCTGTGTCCTTAATTGGGTGCATAGTTAGGAAGTTGCTGTGGTATAGAGGGTCTGAGACTCTGGACACCAGTTATTTATCCTAGTTCTTATATTAGAATCCCCTGAGTAGTTGTAAAGACTGTTAATGCTCTGACTGTGCTTCAGAGCCAATAAGGATACCTGATGAGTGGGCCTTTATATTTAAAAATGCTTTCAAGTGACTGGAATACTCAGCAAAGGTTTCAAAACCACTGTGAGCAAATTAATTCATCAGTCTTAGAACCTAATGTGCTCCTTTTCATGTTAACCAAATCTGTTGTCTATTGATAAAAATTGTATTGTGAAAGTTCCCATGAATTGCAAATACTTTAAAATTGCTGTAAAGTCAAGACTAAATGTTAGGCATATGAGAACTATCACTAGTGTTTTGTTTTGATTAAACTTCTGCCATTGTTTAGGCTAATGTTCATTTTTTAAGGACTACAAATAAAAATACCAATAATGCTTTTTTTTTCTGTTGGGCATATTTCTGTGAATTCTGGTTGTGTTTTCCTAACCCACTTGTTCTTCTCTTTCCACCAGGGATTTTTTGCCAGGTGGTAGAAGAGATTATACAGTACAAGTTCAGCTGAGGTGAGTTTGAAATTCTTCTGTTACTTTTATACTTGCTAACTATGTGCATATAGTCCTGAATTGGTAAAGTGTAAATTTGAGTACAATATTTAAGAGTTTTTTTTTTTTTTCTTTAATGCAGACTTTGCCTGGCAGAGACAAGTTGCCCTCAAGAAGATAACTATCCCAATAGTCTGTGTATAAAAGTAAATGGGAAGCTGTTTCCTTTGCCTGTAAGTTGGTTTTTATACATCAGGCTTTTGCTTGTGAGTTTATTATAAATGCTAACAAGGCTTAAAAATCGTGACTGCTTAGTGCCAGTGAACAGTCCCAGCATTAAATACTGTTTTCCATTAGAGAGATTCATGGCTCCTTGCGGAAGTGGCAGATTCCAGGTCTGGGGGAGATGGAAAAGATGAGCTTGAAGCATCTTGTGCCAGGAAGTAAGGAAGCTGTGAGAGATTCTTAAGATGATTTCAAAAGGCATAGCAACAGGGCAGGACCTGTAGGGAAGGACATTAGGGCAGCACGTTGCAGTGGATGTCTGAATGAGATGGTGAAAGTTAGAGGCTGCTGAGGACAACTGGACATGCTGATTGAGGATTCCAAGCTTGAGCCTTGATGGTGCACACCCTTGAGAGATGGATGCAGTGGTGTTTGATTGACAGCCTGTTGAGAGAGAGGGAGAGACACTCTCTCTGTCTCCCTCTCTGTCTCTGTCTGTATAGCCTGTTTCTGACCTGATAGATGTCAAATCTTAAAATAACAATTGTTGAACAGGAGTATGTATCTGGCTCCACTGAGGTTTGAACTAAACTTCAAATTTGCTACAGCTGTGTGGCAGTAGAGCTGTAATCTCAATAGTAGAGCATGGCCTGTTTTTCAGAGTGGTTATGTATCTTAACTGAAGAAGTGCTGTGAGAACAGTGATTCTCCCATGATGCTAAGCTGCCGTATTCGGCAAAGCAGGCACCATTTGACATGGAGATGAGGTGACTGTTTAGCATTCCTGCCGAGTGCAGGATTTGGCTCTGAAATAAGTATATGAGCAACAGCTGTGAGCAGCTGAGCAAGCCAGACAACAAAGTCTAGAAATCTCAGCTCTACCAGGGCCAAGTGATTGTAGTTGAACCCCAAAGTGACAATGGCCCGTGGCCAAGGCTGACCCCTGTACTCGAAGATCTGACTTATTGGTTGTCCGGAGTCTCATTTCTGTCATATATAGCCTGTGGATTTATATGATTTACATGGTCTTGTGCATGTTCAAAACCCAGGGGGAACATTTTGCATCTTGGGTTTCTGGCTGTAAGCAACAGGGACCTCAGGAGCTGTCTTTTATCTGGATGAATCATATAAAGATCTAAACCAGGGGAAGAAGCAGGCTTACTTGGAACTGAAGGATGCCACTGGGTGGCCAGATGTGTGGCAGAGGAAACCTAAGATTTTGGAATGATAGCACGTTTTCCATGGCTTTTCATTTCCAGTTTTCTTTCTCTTGGATGGGCTAAGATTTCTTTTGACCTTTGACTTTTATTGCTGTTTAACTCTGTCACTCTCCTTAAAGAAATATCTGACTATGATAATCTTCTTGGTGTCTATAGACCCACCTGGAAGATCTGTCCAGTATTAAATGATTGTGCTAGTTTTCAGATTGTGTCTCTGAAATATGTGAGGCTGTACTTAAACTCTGGTGTTGCTGCCGAAAATACGATGGTTACAGAAGTGTACACACATGTTCCACAGAATATTCCAAGGGGACCAGTCAGTGGCATGCTTTGGTATAATAATTCTATCTACCACTGTGGATAGCTCTGAATTTGTCACTCTTTCAGGACTGATGAGAGAGAAAAACTTAGGTAGTTGAGCACGTTCTCTGGGACACTGTTGCTCATCACTGCTGGTTTCTCTCCAAAAACACTAATCAGCTCTTGAATACTTACACTAGGGATGTTGGTGAACATACTGACTACTATATGGTGAGTCCCACACTCACCTCTGGAGCCAGGGTCCTGCGGTGGCTCCAGGGGCACTTGTGAGGGAGATGAAGAAATGGAGCATAGAACAAAGGATGTCAAAAAGGATTTCAGAAACAGAAGGCAATGGAGAGGTGGTGGGGGCAAGGGGGAGCTTGCCTGACACTGATAGGGTGGTCCCAAAGATCAGATGCCAGCCTTTCCCAAAGACATTCTTCATCTTTAGCCTTGTGAATTCCTGTGGGACAGCGGACATAAAGGTACATGGAACTGCTGGAGAACTGCTGAGACCTTCCCTTGATCCGTGATTGAGATATTGTAATATCCCAATATTGGGATATAGATTGGGGTAATGTAATATGGGCATTGACTGGTGTGTTATCAGGTGAGTATACTGCCACCTTAGGAGAAGAATTGAGCTCTTTACCACCATGGAGATCTTCAGGGACTTTATTCCAATTGTAAGAAGCATCAGCAGGCCACAGAGAAGTTTGACATGTGGTCTTTGCCCATGATCCTGGTTTATTACACAACAGATCTTGGAGGAATGAGCTTTGACAGTCAGGGGATTTCCCATTAGGGCTCTGAATATATTTGAATTTGTGTCCTGGAACAAGTCCCTGTCTGTATGACCTTATTGCAGTATGCAGTCATGGATCCATAATGGTTGGAAACTACTGCATGAACAGAGAGTGAAATGAATGGAAAATGGTGTTCCCTTGATAATAGCAGTGTGTCCCTGGATAATAAGGGTCAAATAGTGATGAAAGCAGTTTATGTGCTTTTTTTTACCCAGATCAAGATGATGACTTTTAAATTTAAAAGGTACTTTTATCCATTGATTTTCCAGTCTCTTGATAACAGGGATGACAGTAAGCAGCTCATAGCAGGGCTTGTAGAATGACATGTGCAGTGAGGGCAGACACAAGTGAAACCGCCTCCAGGAATATTCCCCATGCCTCCATCTTTGACCCAAATGCTGCCGTTGTACAGACTGACCACCCAATGAGGAAATTTTGTTTTTGAGGGCAAGAGAGAGGGGAAAAAAAAGACCCTCTTTGCCTGGAGAGTTTTGAAAGGCTAAATTATTTTTCCTTTTAGACAGATTTTGAGAAATGGATGTAAACCTGTGGAGCTGTGAGGTTGGGGGTGTGTCGGGGGGGTTGACGTGGGGGAGTATTTCATTTAGAGATTCCAAAGAATGGAGAGGATGTGTGCTACAGTGCAGCCGGCAAAAATCTCCTAAGTGTTTCCTCTCATTGCAGTGGGAGACATGTCAGTACCAGCGCCATCATCTTAATGTATTCTCTTCCTGAGTTTGTGGATTTCTTTTTCCTGATACATAATTTTTTTCCTGCATATATTAATTATGCCAATGGTCTGCCTCACAGTAAATCTGGTGTAAAGTAGAATCAGTATTTTCTTTTGTTAAAACGAACACACACATGCTCCAGTGTGAAGAGATTTCCTTGGCCTAAGATGGGATAATATTGGCATCTAAAATATAATACTTAAGTAGACTCAAAATTTTCAAACATAAGTGAGTTCATAATTATGCCAAAATAAACCATTGGAGTTTGCATCAACTCATTGCTCTAAAAATTGATAAAAGAGAGAATTACTGATTTCGGAGTAACCAAATGTTGATGTGGTCAAATTGTTTATGGAAAGGTTTAATACAAGCAAAAGGAAGAATGGATTTAAAAAACCTTTTTTTTGGTAATCCCTGAATCATATAATGGATCTAGGTAACCATGATCAGTGGATACTGAAACCACTAGGTCACAGCTAGATGGGAGGGATCAGGCTGACATAAGCTGAACTGATCGACCTTGCCATCCCTGAAAATGGAGCAGACAAACATTACGCACCTCATGACGTGGTACAATAGGAAGTCCGTAGCTTCTCTGTGAAGTTTTTGTCTCTGAAAATTTGAACCTGAATCTAGTCAAGTCTGTGCAACTAATTACCAGCTTAAAACATGGAGTGTCACATCTTCAAACTGTGAGGAAGCAGTCAACTAAATCCAGAAGATGAGAATATTCTTCAGATCAAGGGCCCTGGGGTCCCCAACAGAACAATAGCATCAGAGACAGAGTAGGAGTTGGGGCAGAGGGTGAGAGAGTATAAAAATTATTCTTTAATGTAGAGTAAAGGAGACTTCAGAGACAGCTGAGCACATTGTGAAGCTCTAGTTTGGATTCTGATTTAGACTCTTAAAGGGACATCTTATATGTCAAACTGTGTATGGATAAAATAATGTGTCTGGGATACTTCATATAAGTACTCTGAGATGGGCGAAGACTACGTGTAAGTACCCTATTGAATTGGGTGATAGTTTGTTTAGACTTTTTTCTCTAGTTTAGTATACATTTGAAAGTTTCAGTAAAAGAATAAAAGACATCTTCGAGGCAGATGAGAAGTTACAATATAAACTAGATATTAGACAATTTTTAAAATCATGGTTGGTTTTGTAAGGTTACCATACTGTTTTTATTTCCTGAGGTCTTTTAAAGATGCATATAAAAGTATGGGTCCAGTCACATGTCTAGAAGTTGCATTTAAAGAATACTTGGGCAAAAATAAAGGTGTATATGTGTGGAGTACCCTTCATAGATCATAGCCTTGTCGTGGCAAAGGGGTTTGTGTAACTCAGTGAAGCTGTGAGCCATAGCAGGCAGGGCTGCCCAAGAGGGGCAGTTCATAGTGGAGAGTTCTGACAAAATGTGATCTATTGGAGAAGGGAATGGCAAAAAACTTAAGTATTCTTACCACAAGAACCCCATGTACAATACAAAAAGGTGAAAGATAACCGCTCCAGAAGATGAGTCCCCCTCCCAAGTCTAGGTGTCCAGTATGCTACTGGGAAAGAGCAGAAGACAGTTACTAACAGCTCAAGAAAGAATAAAGAAGCTGGGCCAAAGTGGAAACGACGCCCAGTTGTGGATGTGTTTGGTGGTGAAAGTAAAGCCCGATGCTGTGAAGAACAGTATTGCAAAGAACCTGGAATGTTAGGTCCATGAATCAAGGTAAATCGGATGTGGTCAAGCAGGAGATGGCAAGAGTGAACATCAGCATCTCAGGATTCAGTGAACTGAGATGGACAGGAGTGAGCGAATTTAGTTCAGGTGACCATTATGTCTATTACTGTGGGCAAGAATCCCTTAGAAGAAATGGAGCAGCAATGTTTTGTGCAATGATGGGCACAATAAAGGGCAGAAGTGGTCAGGACCTAATAGAGACAGAAGAGATTAAGAAGAGGTGGCAAGAATACACAGAACTATACAAAAAAATGTCTTAACAACCTAGATAACCACGATGGTGTCACTCATCCAGCGCCAGACATCCTGGAGTGTGAAGTCAAGTGGGCCTTAGGAAGCATCACTTCGAAGAAAGCTAGTGGAGGTGAGGGAATTCCAGCTGAGCTGTTTCAAATGCTGAAAGATGATGATCTTCAAATGCTGCACTCAGTATGTCAACAAATTTGGAAAACTCAGCATTGGTCACAAAAAAAGATCAGTTTTCATTCCAGTCCATAAGAAGGGCAGTGCCAAAGAATGCTCAGACTACTGGACAGTTGTACTCATTTTGCATGCTGGTAAAAATTATTCTCAAAATTCTTCAAGCTAGACTTCAGCAGTATGTGAACTGAGAACTTCCAGATGTACAGCTGGGTTTAGAAAAGGCAGAGGAACTAGACGTCAAACCCAGTGTTTGTTGGATCATAGAGAAAGCAAGGGAATTCCAGGAAAACATCTGCTTCATTGATTATGCAAAAACCTTTGATTGTGTGGATCACAACAAACTGGAAAATTCTTAAAGAGATGGTAATACCATACCACTTTCACCTGAGCAGCTTGGATGCAGGTCAAGAGAGCATTTTTATCCCTCACAAGATTTTAATAATTCCTTTGAAATTCCCCAACTTGCTCTTTTTTAAAAATTTTCAGAGTTCGTTTTCCCTCTTTGTCACCCCTGGTATTGAATGAATTCGCATGAGTTCAAAATGAGTTCCTAAAATGAATCAGTATAAAAAGATTCAACTTTATTGTTTAAAAAAGGAAAAAAAAAATCATAGCCAATATGGCAAGATCTCAGCACCTTTGATTTTAATGGAACATGGAATTTTTGTTCATGTATTTTTCTGGATTTGTAAAATATTCAATGTTTTTAAAAGGTTATTTTCCTCTTCTGGGTTTTGTGTGATTTCCGGGATAAACTGAAAGAATTTAGTGTGACTGAAATTAGGCAAGATACTGTATTTGGAGAAAATGTTTGCTCCTCTTCAGAGAATTTTAAATTGCTTTTCTTTTTTATGGTTATAGGGCTATGCACCACCACCTAAAAATGGGATTGAACAGAAGCGCCCTGGACGCCCTTTGAATATTACATCTTTAGTTAGGTTATCCTCAGCTGTGCCAAACCAGATTTCCATTTCTTGGGCATCAGAAATTGGAAAGGTAAAGATTCTTTTCTCTGAGGAGCATGAAAGTGATTCCTCTAGGTGGTATTGATTTACTTTGCTTTTTCTTAGGCTACTAGTGAAATCTCGTTCACTTTTCTGTTTTTAACCCCCAAAAGCCATAATTTTCAATTCAGGGTAGAGATGTGAGATTCTTAAAGGTTAAAACTTCAAGGTTTCTTCAGTAGCATCTCTCTGTTATCTTCCAAAGGAGATAAGTACCTTAACAGTATTTCTTAAGTTAATGGTTAATCATACTTGTGTTTATGTGTGTGTTTTAAGTGGTATTTTAAGAAAGTGGGAGTTTGGGCTACTGTTATATATTTATGAAGAGGGGCGAAGAAAGCTTTATGAGGCTTTGGGGGAAATGGTTAAATGTACTCCTGTTGTGATTAGACATAAGCTGTTCCCGCCTTTATATGCACTGCTGATACTTAAATGAGCATCTTATAATATTTACTTATATTTATATTTAGTAGAAAATATTTACTTAGATTTGTATTAATTCCTCCATACTTTTAGATTGATGAACCTGGGTTTCTGCAGATTCTTAGTCTTAAAAAGCTTTTTGTCAATTATGAAATACTGATTAATACAACAAGGGATTTCCATTTTAGAACTGCTTATTTACATAACTGAAGTAATAGAAATGGAAGAGATTTCAATTAATTTTTGATCATCAGCTTTAATGTTGGAATTTCATAGAAATAAAGGATAGCTTTCCTATTTATGGATGGAGAAGTTGAGTCATGTTTGTAGCCAGAATTAATTTGGTTTTATCACTGAGGTAATTGCTGAGCTGGACATGATGAATATTTTGTATTAATCTTTGGCCTGTACAGATACTAGGACCTCGTTAATGATTGTTCTCTTTAGCTCTCATTTCTGAATTTTTACTATAACTTGTTTATCTAAGACACTGATCCCTAATATTTTTTATTTGCATGAACGTAAATGAACAGTGATATAGCACTGGATAAGGATTCAGGAAATCTTGGCTTAGTCTCAAGTTGGCAAATTGTTTGATTTTTGCAAAATTGCTTAATTCTGTGGAGCCTGCTTATTATGAACAATAAGTAAAATCTTGAGAATGGGCATTATGTACAAATATAAGGGACATTATTAACTGAGCAAGTACTAATGCTTTAATGTTTAGTGAGATAATAAAGTTTTTTGAGAGAAATTTGAGCAGGAAAGCAGTATATCTTTTTGAAATGATTATGACCTTACAGATTTTGTTTTTGAGTAAATAATTGCATATATTGAAGGCTTAGCAGTTTTTTGCTTTTTAAATCCCATATTATGGCTGCCCTGGTAGCTCAGCTGGTAAAGAATCTGCATTCAATGCAGGAGACCATGATTTGATTCCTGGGTCGGGAAGATCCTCTGGAGAAGGGTTAAACTACCCACTCCAGTATTCTTGGGCTTCTCTGATGGCCTAAGTGGTAAAGAATCTGCCTGAAGTGTAGGAGACAGACATGGGTTGGGAAGATCCTCTTCTTGGGAGAGGGGAAAGGCTACCCACTCCAGTATTTTGACTTGGAGATTTCCAAGGACAGAGAAGCCTGGCAGGCTACAGGCTATGGGGTCTGAAAGAGTCAGACATGACTGAGTGACTATCACTTAATGGAAATAATATTCTTTCCTTGCAATTGTAATGATTAAATTTGTATACTCTTTTGGGTAGTCAGATATGTGAAAGGACTGTGGCAGGATGTTAAAAATGATATTTAAAGTATTTGGTCTGTAAATGATATTTAAAGTATCATTTAATAAAAATTATATTAAAGTATTTAATAAAGTATTAAAAGTATTGTAGAATCAATTGAATGAATATGTGTAGTGAACTGGTAAGATGGGTTTTAAGTATTTAAGTAAAATTATATATCATCTCTTCATTGCTTTATAAATACCTCATGAAAGTTCCTTTGTGCCAAGTCTAAGAGGGTATGGAATTGGATGCTATTATTTTCTCACCTTGTATTTTTTATTTTTATTATTTCTTCATGTGTCTTATATACTACAGTAGCTGCCCCTTCTCTAGTAAAATGCCCATTTGGAAATAGCAATTAATTTGTCAAATTTTTTCTCAAAAGAAAGCTGATTTGGGGTTCATGTGAATAATTTGCCTAAGGTCATGTAGCAGGTGTCTGCCAAAATTAGAACTGTGGAACTCTGGATTAGAAATATTAATTTAGACCACAGGTGTTTGAACTTTGTTTCTGTAGTGGAACTCACTTTTCATTGAATGTATTTTCCCTATTACGTAAAAAGCAGAAAATTCTAGTTAGAAGTGTTCATAGGAGGGTGTATTCTCATTTATACTAAGGTGGCTCCTAAGGTACCAGTTTTGCTAAGTTAGAAACACAGTTTGAAAACCATTGATCTGAGCATTTTATTTTTCACATAGATGTTTTAAAGTGGTAAGTCATTGAGAAATAGCTTTAATAGGGTGAAGCATTCATCTTCCCTAAAGTAACTGAGTTGATTTTGTTCCCTTCCCAGTCACTGACTTTCCTGTATAAGTTATTTTGAATGTTGTTTTTAGAAACCAGAGTTTCTTAGACAAGTGTTTTATGTAAATAACTGTTATCTCTCATCTTTAACACAGATTATCTTTCTTTGTAGAATTACTCCATGTCTGTATATCTTGTACGACAGCTCACATCAGCCATGTTATTACAGAGATTAAAAATGAAAGGTATTAGAAACCCTGATCATTCCAGAGCACTAAGTAAGTATTGTTTGTAAGACTGACCATATGAGATGGCTTTAAATGGAAATTTTAAAAGCTTCACATCTATATCCATACAGAAACAATTTGGGAATAATTATTAAAAACCAAAAATAAATTATAAGTTAAAAATACTCTTAAGAATGGAGCTGTATAAATTGAAAAATCCTTGTCTTAGAAACTGCTCCCAAGAGGATGAAGTTTGAATCTCAACTAATATTGATATTTTGCCTTTTCATAAGAAGTTACTTTGATAAATGTCTGTTGGCAGTTTTGATGCCTGTGTTGGGAATAGGAATGCAAGTATTCAAGTCCTCCAGTGTGTAGTGTGCTATACTTTTAACTTAAAAGGTCTTTTTGCAAAAGAAATGTTGATATCCATCAGAAATAATATTTGCCTTCTGAGATGTTTTATTTTGTACTTTGAAACTTTCATGCTGTATTATAATAGAGGAAAAAATGTGTAACCCAAGCTGTAAATAATTTAGTAACTGATGTTAATTGAACAAGACTTTTTTTTCTGGGAAAGAGAATATTTTTCCCCCCATTACCTCCCATATCACTGAATGAACCAGAAAGGAGAGAGAATCTGTGGGTTGGAAAGGGAGCCAAGTAGGGCTGTTGAAATGGTATTTTGTTTCTTATACTCAGATCATTTCTCATCTCACACAACACAGCGTTGATCTTCCTGTCTAGAACTGAAAGCCAGGAAAATCTCCCACAATTCTTCTTACTGACGAAGGTTCCACTCTTTCTAGTTCCAGTCCTGTTCTCCCTATCATGGTGTTGAGAATTAGGCATCTGAAGGCAGTTTATGTATTTATTAGTTTGTGTCAACAGTAACTTGTATGTATTATGTGGTGAAGAAGATAGCAGATAATCCTGCATCCATAGTGGTTTTCTGTAGTCAAAGTATAAAAATATTTTACCTTTTCTTAAAAAGCATAAGAATATTTTATTTGTAAAATTATTTACAGATTTAACAACTATTGGAAATTACATGTACTCCCTAATTAAAATAGTCATACATGTGTTTTAGAAAAGTACTGAAGCTCGGAGTAGAGCTGTCTTCCCTAATTGTATTGTTCTTAAGTCTGAAACAGCTCTCTGTTTTAAAAACTCTTCCTTACCCACAATTTTACTTTTAAAAAGAGATCTTAAAAATTTGATTAAACATGTCATTTAGAGTTTGTAATTCTTTAACCTAATACTGGAAGTGTGGCTGTGTGTTCAGTACATTAATACTTAACATTTTGTTTTTGTAGTTTCTTGATCTATTGAAGTATTTGGGAAATTTTAAATAAGATGGCATATATTTCTGTAATTCTGTTCATAAGTCACAATTTTTTAAGCGTTGTGTTTATTGTTGATTTTCCCTCAAGTTAAAGAAAAACTTACTGCGGATCCTGACAGTGAGATTGCTACCACTAGCCTTCGGGTGTCCTTGATGTGCCCTGTAAGTAAAGCAGCGAAACATGCTGAGGCATTTTGCTTTTTTATAAATTACTAATTTTCCTATAAAAGTAAGTATGGGAATGAATGATACAGTATAAAATTTTGAACTTTTTTGGTTTCCCATTCAAGAATCTTCATGGATAAGGATTATAATTCCAAAGAAAGCAAGCATTCTTCAGGCAGTGACTAAGCAAAAAGAGATGTAAAAGGATATTGTATCGAAGAGGAAAGAGAGCTTTAGGTTCACAGTAATCTGTCACTGCTAATTATAGATAATCCACAGCTGATACTGAACATAGAGGGTTGGCTCCTTTTATCAGCATATAAACTGTGTTGAAAAATAGCAACAAAATTTTTAGGACCTAGTGCTAATTGATGGGAGAAACCAGGAATAGTGGATGAAGGCTTCTTTAAAATCACTATTGGGAAGGACCCTTTCTAGATGAGAGGAACTTTATGAGAAAAGTCCTGGAATTAGAAATTTATGATATGGTTGGGGGGGAGGGTTGGGTTTGGCAACCAGCTACCATTGTGTACAGTTTTTTAAATGGAAAGAGGATTGTGTCAGAGAAAGGGATAATTTGTTAAGCTCGTATTACGTGCTTCTTAGACTGTCTTAACTAGCAAACCTGTATGGAGTTGTTCCCATTTTGCTGATGAGGACCCTGAGACCGAGAGGGGTTGCTAACCCAGATCACACATTTAGGTTATAGTAGAACAAGGATAGGAGAAGGCAGTGGCACCCCACTCTGGTACTCTTGCCTGGAAAATCCCATGGACGGAGGAGCCTGGTAGGCTGCAGTCCATGGGGTCGCGAAGAGTCGGACACGACTGAGCGACTTCACTTTCACTTTTCACTTTCATGCATTGGAGAAGGAAATGGCAACCCATTCCAGTGTTCTTGCCTGGAGAATCCCAGGGACGGGAGCCTGGTGGGCTGCGTCTATGGGGTCGCACAGAGTCAAACATGACTGAAGCGACTTAGCAGCAGCAGCAGCAGAACAAGAATAAAGAGTTTGGTCTTCTGACATTATTCCAGTTTTCTTGACGAGGTAACATATTGCCACATGGGGCCAAAAATATAAATATTCTGATTATAAATCTACCTCTCTGTTATTCTGGAAAGCAGTATTTGCAGGTATCTTTCTAAAGCTTTATTATGTATTATCATTTACTTGAACTTACCTTTACTGAAAAGGGATAGAATTACATGAGATTGGGATTGCTTCCAAATTGGGAATCTGTGGTTATGAGCAGAGAGAAGGCCTGCAGGAGGACTTTAAGGCCCTGAGGGGGCAGTAGAGGCCCTCTCTAGGCACTGAGCATCAGTTCACTCGAGTGTCCTCACAGTGCCTTTTTCTCCTTCCCATGTTAAAATTGACACTAAATTGAAACACATGAAATTTCCATTTTGTTAGTCAGAAACAGTTTGGATATTAGAAATTTCTTAATGGTTTAACCCTAGTGTATCTGGCAGATACTGATTGCTGGCTATATTTTAAGCGCAGCCACTGTTTGGGAATGGAACTTGTGTTACTTCATGTTTTAGTATGTCAGCCTGTTGTCAGGAAGAAAGCACTTCTCTCTACTTCTCTTTACAACTAAGAAGTTGTACAGTTACAGAGTGCCATATTCTGTAAGTTTTTTTTTTTTTTTGAAGCATTTTTGTTTGTGTGTGTTTTTCCTCTTTTCCTTCAAACACTGTGCTATTCTACATGACAACAACCAAAACAATAACCAAATTGTTGGATTCTGGGACATTCAAAATAGTGAAAGTGGCGTATTGAAGTGGTTGGCGTTTCTCCTGTATAAGAATAGGTTCCTTTCAGATGTGTCAGTTTTAAGAAAACCAACAGTTTTAAGAAAATTATCAGTTCTGTTATTTGAAGAAATAACAAGATCTTGTTTAAAGTTCATTAAATGTTTTCTTTCTCTGCTTACAAGTGAGAACAGATCTGTTTTGAGACTGTCTTTTGAGCTTTTCCTCAATATTCATTCTACCTGATGTTTTTCAGAACATTTTCTAAGAAAACAGTGAATGGTACTCTTCAGACTGTCCTACTGTTAACATACGTTGGGTTGATAACTGTAGGATGTGGTATATGTTATTAGAAAAGCAAGCATAGGTGTTTTGAACAAACTTAGAAGATAGATGATGGATCTTAGATTATGAAAGTAGTTTCAGAGGTAGAGACACGGTAGCGAATGGAAATAAGACAGGAACTAGGATGGTGATGGGAACTGGAGAGGAAAGAAAGGATTATAGGCAGTTGGGAGGATAAGCCTAAAAAACCTTGGGTTTATTAGGCAAAAATTAGGGAAAATGATAGCTTAAGGTGGTGGGAGAAATGTTCTGTTTTCATGATATGTGAAATGTTCTGTTTTGTAAAGTGATTTAGAGTAGACATGAATGTGGAAAGTGAGAGTGTAGTCTATGATATCTGTCCTTGGGACCTAAGGGAGCTATGTTTTCAGCAGTAGTTGTTAAAGAGGGATCTGATTGAGTGTGTATAATTAACTTTTTGAACACAGTATCGTAATTTTACACAGAATTGAGATTGAACTGAAAACTGACCTTTTCTAGTCCTGTGGCCACTGCTGAGTTTTTCAAATATGCTGACATGTTGAGTGCAGCACTTTAATAGCATCTTTTAGCATTTTAAATAGCTCAGCTGGAATTCCCTCACCTCCACTAGCTTAGTTCATAGTAATGCTTCCTAAGGCCCACTTGACTTCACACTGCAGGATATCTGGTTCTAGGTGAGTGACCACACCATCGTGGTTATACCTGTCACTAAGACCTTTTTTGTATAGTTCTTCTGTGTATTCTTGCCACCTCCTCTTAATCTCTTCTGCCTCTGCTAGGTCTTTACCCTTTCTGTCCTTTATCATGCCCATCCTTGCGTGAAATGTTCTCTTGATCTCCCCAGTTTTCTTGAAGAGATCTCCAGTCTTTCCCATTCTGTTGTTTTCCTCTACTTCTTTGCATTGTTTATTGAAGAAAGTCTTCTTATCTCTCCTTGCTATTCTCTGGAACTCTGTGTTCAGTTTGGTGTACATCCCTTGCCTTTGGCTTCTCTTCTTTCCTCAGCTATTTGAAAAGCCTCCTTGTATAACTACTTTGCCTTCTTGGATTTCTTTTTCTTGGGGATGGTTTTGGTCACCACTGCCTGTACAGAGTTATGAACCTCCGTCCATACTTCTTCAGGCACTCTGTCTACCAGATCTAATCCCTTGAATCTATTCATCACGTCCACTGTCTAATCATAATTAATTATTATTTGGGTCATATCTGAATGGCCTAGTGGCTTCCCCTACTTTCTTCAATTTAAACCTGAATTTTTCAGTAAGGAACTCATGATCAGAGCCACACTCAGATCCAGTCTTGTTTTTGCTGACTGTATAGAGCTGCTCCATCTTCAGCTGCAAAGAACATAACCAGTCTGATTTTGGTATTGACTATCTGGTGATGCCCACGTGTAGAGTCTCTGTTGTTGAAAAGGGTGTTTGCTATGACCAATGCGTTTGCTTGGCAGAATTCTGTTAGCCTTTGCCTTGCTTCATTTTGTATTCCAAGGCCAAACTTGCATATTACTCCAGGTATCTCTTGACTTGCTGCTTTTTCAATTCAATCCTCTGTGATGAAAGGACATCTTTTTTGGATCACTGCCTTGTTGGGGTGAAGGGTCTTCTGTAACTCAGTGAAGCTATAAGCCGTGCTGTGTAGGGCCACCCCAGACGGTTGGGTCATAGTAGAGAGTTGTGACAAAACGCGATTCACTGGAGGAGGGAATGACAAACCAGTCCCTCAGATAGATTTTCTATAAGAATAAGAGAACTGGTTATAAACTGAGATTTTTTTGTAAAGGGAATATACAGGGAAGTTTGAAAGGCTTTACAGAATAACTTGGTCTGATCTAATCTGAATGTTATGTATGTCTTGATGTTCGTATTCCTCTACCAATTGGAATAAGAATTGAATAGAGAACTAGGTTAACCAGTATACTGACACTTCAACATATGTGATTATATGAAAGTAAAAAGTTTTCTTTCTTAAGTGAAAAATACATTTGCAGTTCATATCACATATATGAGACTGACTAGTATAGGTAACCAAAGATTAATAACCAAGAAAATCAGAAGGTTTTGAATAGACAGTTCTTGGAAGCACAAATGACGCTTAGAAGCTATAAAAAGCTCAGCTTCATTTAGAAATGTATTACAAAGCTATAATGGGGTGTTTTTCACCTATCAGATTGGCAGAGGTTAAAGGATTCAAAAACTGCTATGTTGATAAGGTTGAGGGGAGCCAAGCACATTAATACATGTATATGTGTAAATCACTAGGTAGTTTCTGTGAAAGTTAGTTTGTCACTGGGACAAAAATCACAGATATGCTTGGACTCAAAATTTCTCCTTCTAGGAATTTATCCCATAGCTATTTATTGCAGCATCATCTGTAGTGATAAAGGATTAGAAACAGTTTAAATATAAGTACAGAATTGTGTGAATTGCATGCCACCATTTCTGTGAAAATATTTTTTAAAAGACATGCTTGATTATGCATAGAACCATCTGTGAAAGAACATGCAAGAGGTGGATGGCAGAGGTTCCCTTTAAACAGGAGAAGAGGTGAAACAGAGACATGTTTTCATTTTTTAAAAAAATTATTTATTTGTAATTGAAGGATAATGCTTTAAATGTTTTCATTTTATATGTATCTTTGTCTACCTGTGATTTTACAAGTTTTACTTACTTTCAGAAAGTGAAATGGTCTTTTAAAAATTATAGCTCAAGCAGTGAATACAAATACAGTATATTGGAGTCTTGATGGAAATAAATTCTGGCTTGAATTTCTTTTTCATTTTGTTAGTCTTGTATGACTTCTTCAGATTTTTATGACTTGAGGCTTTGTTCTCCTTTCTGAAATGACTTTCCATGTTGTCTTCTAGTTAGGGAAAATGAGGCTGACAATCCCATGCCGTGCTGTGACTTGTACACACCTACAGTGTTTTGATGCTGCCCTTTATCTGCAAATGAATGAGAAGAAACCCACCTGGATTTGTCCTGTGTGTGACAAAAAAGCTGCCTATGAAAGTCTAATTTTAGATGGGTAAGTATATCCCAACATAATACTTAATTATACTCAATCTTATTTTTAAACTGTAGTTAGTGGCCCTTCTGTCTCTACAGTATTATAGTGTTGGGGGCAAGAGGGTGAGTAGTTTCCTTTTCTTTTTCTTTCCATGATCATATTTCATTACCTATAGGAAAGAGGGTAAAATCCCCTTAGTGATGTCATTTTGCTTTTCTAGAACTAGAAGAGCAATGAAGTCTCTGCAAAAACATACTAATTAAGTGGTAGGGTAAATAGAGTTGTGTTATGCAGCGGGTAAGTTTAAAGTGGGAATTCACTTCTAGGTTTTTCTGACTCTGGAGCCCAAACTCTCAAGCAGAATTGCTCATATTGTGTATGTTGAAATTAGGAAAATAATACAACCTAATTGTTAGTAAGTAGTGTGTGTATACATTATTATTTTCATTCAATATAGAGTGAAAAATAACCTAGATCTTTAAAGATAATTCTGCAGCAGGTTTTTTTGAAGTTTGAAAAGAGTATTACTATAGAGAGGAATGAGACAGTAAAGAGTGGTGGGACTTTTTCTGTCTGTAAACTTTTACTTTTTAACTTGCTTTGAAATAATTTAAAACTTACCAAGAAATTGTTAACAGTAGCATAATGTGTCAGTTGTTAACATTCTGCCGTATTGTTTTACCACATTGCCTCCTAATTTGTATGTATTTTTGTGTGTGTGTGTCTGTGTATGGAGAGAAGAAGACAATTATCACTGTTCTCAGGAACCTTTGAACCATTTGAGAAGTTGCATGTTTCATGCCCTCTTGCCTATTCATATTTTAGGGTGTGCTTCTGGATACTCGACACTGTGTCGTGGGTACACTGCTTATCGTTAATGTGTTTTAGAGAGTTTCGGAGGTTTCATTTGAACAAACACTTGTTTTTTTGTCAGAAACTTCAAGATTTCATTTTTCCCCCCTTTCATTCATGCAGTTCTTTATTCTATTATGCATTCTTTCATGAATTCTTTCAACATAATACGTATTAATTACTTGCCTTGTGTCAGGTCTAAAATTGAGACAATAAAGAATTGTGTAGTAAATGTTAAGTGCTGTAAGGTAAAGAGTGGAACTCTGTGAAGAGAACTGGGGATGGGGAAGAAACTGCCGGTGGGGAGTATGCGATCACATTACTACACCTCACCTGGTTGTTGGTCAGTCGGCTCACCAGCACTTAATGAATATTCTCTCTTCATAGGTTTAGGACACTGCCTCCATCATTTAAAAATTTGTATACACAAGTGTCATTTCTGCGCTGTTATTTGTGCCATTGATCAAAGTATTGTTCAGTATAAAACTGTTTTAATTATTGGATTTCTGTTATGCATTAATATCTCTTAGGCCTTATGAATCAGAATTTTCTTGACCATCATTGCAGTTGGCCATATTCACCTGAATGAAAGCATTCTTAAATTACACAAATCTTGTTTTGATTTTGATTGGAATTTTGTTTTTCATATAATTGGGGAAAATACATATTTAAAGTTTTACATCTTCTAAGGAAGGTAGCGTTTTTCCTCATTCATTTTTATCAGTTTTATTGTGGTAGAAGAACTATCCCTGTTTAAAGTGTACAATTTGATACATTTTGACCCCATATATACCTGAAATATCATTAAAATATGACAACAAATATGTCTATCACACTTGAAGTTTTCTCAGTTCTTTTGGGACTCCATGGACTGTAGCTCACCAGGCTCCTCTGTCCATGGGTTTCTCGGGAAGATACTGGGATGAGTTGCCGTTTCCTTCTCAGGAGGGCTTCCTCACCCAGGGACCAGACCCGTGGCTCCTGCATTTGCAGGTGGATTCTTTAGCTCTGAGCCACCTGGGAAGCAAGGTGGCTGGAGAAGAAAATGGCAACCCACTCCAGTATCCTTGCCTGGAGAACCCCATGGACAGTATGAAAAGGCTAAAAGATAGGATGCTGGAAGATGAGCCCCCCACAGGTCAGAAGATGTCCAGTATGTTACTGGGGAAGAGTGGAGGGCAGTTAATAATAGCTCCAGAGAGAATGAAGCAGCTGGGCCAAAGCAGAAATGACATTCAGCTGCAGAAGTGTCTGGTGGTAAAAGCAAAGTCCGATGCTATAAAGAACAATATTGCCTAAGAACCTGGAATGTTAGCTCCAGGAATCAAGGTAAATTGTATGTGGTCCAGGAGAAGATGGTAAGATTGAACATTGACATTTTAGGAATTTGAACTTTCAGATGACTTATTATATCTACTACTGTGTGCAAGAATCTGTAGAAGTGGAGTAGCCCTCGTAGTCAACAAGAGAGTCTGAAATGCAATATTTGGGGTATAGTCTCAAAAAGGACAGAATGGTCTCGGTTCATTTCCAAGGCAGACCCTTCATCATCACAGTAATCCAAGTCTGTGCCCCAAATACTAACACCAAAGAAACTGAAGTTGACCAGTTCTGTGAAGACCTACAATACTTTCTAGAACTAATAGCAGAAAAAGATATGCTTTTCATTGTAAGGAATTGGAATGCAGAAATGGAAAGTCAAGAGCTATCCGAACTAGCAGGCAGCTTTGGCCTTGGAGTACAAAATGAAGTATGTCCGTGGAATTCTCCAGGCAAGAAATTCTGGGGTGGGTAGCCATTCTCTTCTCCAGGGGATCTTCCCTACCCAAGGATCAAAGCCAGGTCTCCTGCATTGTGGGCAGATTCTTCACCACTTGAGCCACCAGGGAAGCCCCAAATGAAGCAGGACAAAGGCCAGCAAAGTTTTGTTAAGAGAACACACTGGTCACAGCAGACACCCTCTTCCAGCAACCCAAGAGATGACTCTGCACATGGACATCACCAGATGGTCAATACCAAGATCATATTGATTTTTCTTTGCAGTCAGAGATGAAGAAGCTCAATATAGAAAGCAAAAACAAGACCTGAAGTGGACTGGCTCAGATTATGAGCTCTTTATTGAAAAATTCAGGCTTAAATTGAAGTAGGGAAAAACTACTAGGCCATTCAGGTATGACCTAAATCAAATCCCTTATGATTATGCAGTGGATGTGACAAATAGATTCGAGGGATTAGATCTGGTAGACAGAATGCCTGAAGAACTATGGATGGAAGTTCATAACACTGTATAGGAAGCAGTGACCAAAGCCATCCCCAAGAGAAGTAAAGAAGGCAAAGTGGTTGTCCAAGGAGGCTTTACAGATAACCTCAGGAAAGAAGAGAAGTTAAAGGCAAGGGAGAAAGGGAGAGATATACCCAGCTGACCACCGAGTTCCGGAGAAGAGCAAAGAGCGATCAGAAGGCCTTCTTAAATGAACAGTGCAGAAAAATAGAGGAAAACAACAGAATGGGAAAGACTAGAGATCTCTTCAAGAAAATTGGAGAAATCAAGAGAACATTTCATGCAAGTATGGGCACGAGAAAGGATATAAAGGGTAAGCACCTCACAGAGGCAGAAGATATTAAGAGGAGGTGGCAAGAATACACAGAACTATGCAAAAAAGGTCCCAATGACCCAGATAACCATGATGGTGTAGTCACTCACCTAGAGCTGGACATCTTGGAGTGTACAGTCAAGTGGGCCTTAAGAAGCATTACTATGAAGAAAGCTACTGGAGGTGAGGGAATTCCAGTTGAGCTATTTAAAATGCTAAAAGATGATGCTAGTAAATCATCTACACTAGTATGTCAGCAAACTTGGAAAATTCAGCAGTGGCCACAGGATTGAAAGTTTTAATTTTCATTCCAATTCCAAAAATGAACAATGCTGAAGAATGTTCAAACTACTATACAGTTGTTCTCATTTCACATGCTAGCAAGGTTATGCTCAAAACCCTTCAATCTAGGCTTCAGCTGTCCTTGAACTGAGAACTTCCAGATGTACACTCTGGCTTTCTAAGAGGCAGAGGAACTAGAGATCAAAATGCCAACATTTGTTGGATCATGGAGAAAGCCAACATGTTTAGTTCTTGATAAACATCCACTACTTCACTGACTATGCTAAAGCCTTTGTGTGGATCACAAAAAAACTATGGAAAATTCTTAAAGAGGTGGGAGTACCAGACCGCTTTACTTGTCTGCTGAGAAACTTGTGTGTGGGTCAAGAAGCAACAGTTAAAACAACATATTGGTTCAAAATTGGGAAAGGAGTATAACAAAACTGTATGTTGTTATCCATTTTATTTAACTTATACACATAGTACATCATGTGAAATGCCAGGCTGGAATCAGGATTACTGGGAGAAATATCAGTAACCTCAGATATGCAGATGATAGCACTCTAAGAGTAGTAAGTGAACAGTAACTAAAGAGCCTCTTGATGAAGGTGAAAGAGGAGTGTGAAAAAGCTGGTTTGAAACTTAGCATTCAAAAAACTAAGATCATGGTATCTGGTCTCATCACTTCATGGCACATAGAAGGGGGAAGAGTGGAAGCAGTGACAAATTTTGTTTTCTTGAGCTCCAAAATCACTCTGGATGTTGACTGTAACCATGAAATTAAAAGAGGCTTGCTCCTTGGAAGGAAAACTGTGACAGACCTAGCCAGCATATTATTAATAAAAAGCAGAGACATGACTTTGCTGACAAAGGTCTGTACAATCAAAGGTGTGGTTTTTCCAGTAACTACCTGCAGATGTGAAAGTTGGACCATAATGTAGGCTGAACACCGAAGAATTGATGCTTTTGAGTTGTGGTGTTGGAGAAGACTTTTGAGAGTCCTTTGCACTGCAAGGAGATCAATCCAGTCAATCTTGAAGGAAATCAACCCTGAATATTCATTGAAAGGACTGTTGCTGAGGCTTCAGTATTCACTGTTGAAGAACAGACTTCAATTCTTTGGTCACCTGATGCAAAGCACCAACTCACTGGAAAAGACTCTGATGCTGGGAAAGATTGAAGGGGAAAGGAATAGGGGGCGGCAGAGAATGAGATGGTTAGATAGCATCACCAACTCAGTCACGAATTTGAGCAAACTCCTGGAAATAGTTGAGGACAGAAGAGCCTGATGTGCTACATACAGTCCTTGTGGTCACAAAGAGTCAGACTCAACTTAGCGACTGAACAATAACAACAGTTTTCTCATGTATCTTTCTAACCTCTCATTATTTCCTCAGTCAAATACTATATGCTTACTGTTTCTATAGATAGTTCTGGATTTTCTAGAATTGTGTATGAATGGCATCATAAAGTGTATTTCCTTTGTCTAACTTACTTTTATTCAGTACACTTACTTTGAGGTTTGTCCACATTGCTGTATGTACCAATAGTTTGTTCATTTTTATTGCTGAGTAGCATTCCATTGTACAGATAGCCCACAGTTTATCAATTCATTGTAGATGTGTTGTTTCTGATTTGGGGTCTTGCAAATAAATCTGCTAACAACATTCATGTCCAAGTCTTTGTTCTGATGTTTTAATTTTTCTTGGGTAAGTACTCAGGAGTGGAATCCCTGGTCACATGCTAGGCGTATGCTTAATTTTTCAGTAAATTACCAAGCTGTTTTCCAATGTGATTGTACTATTTTATATTCCCATTAGCAGTGTATGAGAGTTCTAGTTACTCCACAGTCTCATCAACATTTGGTATTGTTAGTTTTTTAAACTTTAGACATTCTACTGATATGTGGTTGTACCTCATTGTGGATTTAATTTAATGCAAATAAGGGATTTGCATTTCCCTTATTTCTATACTGAACATCTTTTTGTGTGTTTATTTGCCATCTCTGTATCTTTGGTGAAGTGACTGCTTAAATTTTCACTCATTTTTCATTTGGGTTTTTCGTTTTCATGTTACTGAGTTTTGGTAACTCTGTACATACTGTGGATGTACGTCCTATTGTCAGATAATGTAATTTGTAAATGTTTTGTGCCACATCCTCTTTTTAGGCTCTTAACAGTGTCTTTCAAAGAGCAGTGGTTCTTGGATTAAGGCCAGTTTATCAGGGTTTTCTTTTATGTCCTGTGCCTTTGATATCATACTGAAGATATTTTCCCCTAACCTAGGGTCACAAAGATTTTCTCCTTGCTTTCTTTAGAAGTCTTTTCATTGCATTTTACACTTAGCTGTCTTGTCTGTTTCAAGTTAATTTTTATATATGGTGTGAGATAAAAATCAAGGTTTTAGCTTCATTTTTGTTTCTGGCATATGGTCATGTGGTTGTTCTGCCACGCTTGTTGAAGAGATTGGCTTTTACTCACTGCATTGCCTTTGCGTCAGTTTTTCAAAAATCAGTTTGCCGTATGTGTGTGGGTTCATCTTTGAACTTTATTCTGTTGATTTGTATATGTTTATGTCAGTATTGCACTGTCTGGAAATCAGAGTAATATGAGACTTCTAATTTCTTTCTTTCTTAAAATTATTTTGGCAATTATAGATCTTTTGCATTTCATTGCACATTTTAGAGTCAGCTGGTCAATTAGAAGAAAACCCTGTTTGTTTTACTTGTATAATGTTGACTCTGTAGATCAGTTAAGGGTGACTGCACAATAATAAGTCTTTTAATCTATGAACATGATATATATAGCTATTGATTAATTAGGTTTCAGTAATATTTGGTAGCTTAATATTGGTCTTGTGTGCCTTATGTCAGATTTTTCCCATTATTTCATGTCTTTGATGTGGTATTGGTTTTTATATTAATTTCTCTTTGTTATATTATATGGAAATGTAGTTGATTTTTGTTTATCTTGAAACTCTGCTAAATGCATTTTGTAGTTCTAGTTGCATTACATAGAACATAGAATGTTCTGTATAGAAAAGTTAATACTTTATGAATAAAGACAGTTTTACTTTTTCCTTTTTAATTTAGATGCCTTTTATATTTTTATCTTGCTCTCTTGAACTGACTAGTCTGTTTACATGATTATTTGCATTAATTGATTTTCAAATATTAGACTAACCTTTCATTCTGAAGATAAACCCCACTTGGTCATGATTTGCTATGCTCTATATTGTTGGGTTTGTTTTGCTAAGTTCATGAGAGAGAGTGGTCTGTGTTCCTGTAATGTCTGTTTTTACTGTCAGAGTAGTGCTGGCCTTATGGGGTTTCCCAGGTGGTGCAGTGGTAAAGAACCCTCCTGCCAGTGCAGGGGACACAAGAGACATGGGTTTGATCCCTGGGTGGGGACGATGCCCTGGAGGAGGAAATGGCAGCCCACTCCAGCATTCTTGCCTGGAGAACCCCATGGACAGAGCAGCCTGGTGGGCCCAGGTCATGGGGTTGCAGAGTCAGACTCGACTGTGCAGCTGAGCACCCACACAGTGCTGGCATTATAGGTGAGCTGGAAAGTCATGGTACTGTGTCTCCTCAGATATTTGGTAGAATTTCATACTGAAGACATTTGGGCCTGGAATTTTCTTTGTGGTAAAGTTTTTACAAATTCAGTTTCTTTAACGGACACAGGGTTCCTTGGGTTATTTATTGCTTTTTGAGTAAGTCTAAGTCTGACTAGAAGTTTGTCAGTTTTATTGATCTTAAAGTACCTGCTTTTGGTTTCTTTGTTTTTCCTCTATTTTATTTTTTCCCTTTTTTTTTAATGCTCTTTGTTATTTTCCTTCTCTGGTCACTTTAGTTTACTTTTTTCTAGTTCTGTTTCGGTAGAAGGTGGGGTTCTTGATTTGCATCCTTTTGTAATGTTGGAAGATTGTATGGCTTTAACTACCTTCTACAGATTTTAGTATATTTTCATTTCCATTCAGTTCAAAATACTTGGAGTGTTTTAATATTATCTTTGTGTCATGAGTTGTTTTGTTTAATTTCCATATATTTTTCTGAAGTTGTTTTCCAATTTCATTTCATTTTGATCCTGTAACATAATTTATATGCTGAGTTATTTTAAATTTATTGAGACTTTGATGTCCCTATTTCTGCCTCCTTTCCCCATCCCTGTGATCCTTTTTTCTTGATAATAAGCCTATAAATTATTTCTTGTACAGTAATTTTTGTGTTTGGTTTATACGTTATGTTGAGGGTTGTTTCCTTATTGCAAGTCCCAGCAAGAATGTTCCAGGTGTCTATTTTTGGTTAATCACTGATTTTTAAGGTGATACTCAGTAAGTCATTTAACTCTTTTGTTGCCTGTTGAGGAGCTAAAGCCTGGGAGGAGGGAGGTGCTAATAGTTGTTATAAAGTGTGAAGTATTAAAACACCAAACAAACAAAAAAAGCATTAGTTTTTGTCTCCAAGGTAAAAGATATTACTTTGTTATTTCACCTTTGAGCAAAGCCATGCAATTACGTTTCTGTTCTTCTCACTTGGTTTATAGGCTTTTTATGGAAATTCTCAATGACTGTACTGATGTGGACGAGATCAAATTCCAAGAAGATGGTTCTTGGTGTCCAATGAGACCGAAGAAAGAAGCTATGAAAGTATCCAGCCAACCATGTCCAAAAATAGAAAGTATGTGCAGAGTGGCCGCAGAGAGCAAAGCAGTGAGACTCGTGTGTTGTTATCTGTAGCATTAACCTTGGCCAGTAGAACTACTGTTAGGAGTTCAGTGTGCTCAGTTTACCTTTTGATCATTACACATCTTATTTCTCCCGAATGGTTTTTCTTCTTAAGACATGTGCAGAGGTTTATACCACATTATAATCAGTCTTTTCATAGTATATTTTCCATATATAAAGTAAATAACCATCTAAATTGTCTTATTATTTTTTACTGAAGTATAATCACTGTACAATATTATCAAAGTTAAAGGGGTACAGTATAGTGACTGACGGTTTTTAAAGGTTATACTGCATTTATAGTTAATTGTAAAATATTGGCTGTATTCCCTGTGTTGTACCACATATCCTAGTAGCTTATCCTGAACCTAACGGCTGTACCTCCTGCTTCCCACCCCTCTAAGGCCCCTCTTCTCTTCCTTCTTCCCACTTGTAGCCACTAACCTGTTCTCTGTATCTGTGAGTGTGCTGCTTTTTTGTTATATGCATCAGTTGCATTTTTTAGATTCCACATATAAGTGATTTCATATAGTATTTGTCTCTGTCTGATTTTTTTTCACTTTAGCATCATGCCGTTCAAGTTCATCCATGTTGGTGCAAGTGGCAAAATTTTTTTCTGTTTTTAATGTCCGTGTGTGTGTGTTTGTGTGTATGTGTGTAGGTACACACCGTACCTTCTTTATCCATTTATCTGTTGATGGACACTTAGGTTGCTTCCATATCTTGGCAGTTGTAAATAATGCTATTATGAGCTTTGGGGTGCATGTATCTTTTTGAATTAGTGTTTTTGTTTTTCAGTATATACCCCGGAGTGGAATTGCTGGGTCATGTGGTAGTTCTGTTTTTAGTGTTTTGATAAACTGCTGTATTGTTTCCCATTGTGACTGCACCAATACATTCCTACCAACAGTAATCAAGAGTTACCTTTTCTCCATATCCTCACCAATATATTGCCTGTAGTCCTTAGACTCATCTTAATATGTGGTGCTTGTTACAACATGAAAATTTATAAGTGACATTTCTGTGGATAGTTTTCCAGAATTGTTTTTAGAGTGTCTGTAGGAGGAACCCCAAGTAGACATGTGGTTAGAGAAGCTGCATTTTCCATTAATGGAGAGTAGGGAAAGATGATCACAGGTTAGTTGGTTTAAAAAAAAAAGGTGAGTTTAAAGCTCATTGCTTTGTGGGAAGAAATATGACCCTGAGTTACTTAGCTCTGCCTTCAGCTCCCTGTGATGTCCATGCTGAGTGGGGAGATTTAGGGCCATCTGAGAAATTGAAACCTGTAGGTGAACCTAGTTTCTTTTTATCTGACATAGTCCACTCACTGAATTTTGTGCTGACTGTGTTTCACATTCTGACAATGTAATGAATAACAGGTATTCAGAGTAGGAAGAGAGGAAAAAGTGAAGGATTTATGTCAGTATTAATCATTCTCCTGTGTTGTTACTGAACCTGTGGGAATGATCAAGTTTTCCCTCATATGTGAGAAAAATAGTGATTTAATTAGTTGCTACTGCTTTTCCATTATCAAGTAGCATGCATTTTCTACTAAGTAGATTGTAGAGCATAATATATTTTCTTTGAAATAGTGAGTTACATATCGTGTAAGACTATGGAAGTGGGCAGAAAGGAGAACCTAAGTAGGTAATTGGTAAGAAAAACTTTGAATGTCTGAGTAACTTGTTAAAGTGAGATAGTTGGGGTTTTTTTCAACTGATATTATCAAGGTGAACATTTTATCCAGTTCTGGCTTGTGGTGAAGAGCTTATGTATTCTTTGATGTAAGCACCAGTGCTTTGTTAGAATGGAAGTGTATGATTGTGACTTAGTACTACCACGTCTGTGAGAATACACAGCCAGTAAAGCCACATACTCTTGTCCATGGCCAGAGACCAGCCCCTTAACTCCAGATGTCTGTCTATAATGTGAGTCCTCACCGGGGGAGATAGTGTGAGGAGCAGGATCTACACAGATCTACTGGCAGTCCTGGGGAGATAACTCGGCAGGTGCTCTCTGAAAGAGGTTTTGGTCTTCTCACAAGGCATAGTGCTCCCTGTCTCCTAGGTAAGCAGTCGTTTTATAGATGGATGTCTGAAGTTAGAGAGCTCGTCTCTGTCCATGGGACAGAGTATGGGCTTTATGGGCTGTGTATTCTCCAGGACATGCTACACAGTTTAAAACTTTCTGGCTGGAGCTTGTGTTACACCTCTCACTTTTTTCCCCCCCTCTGTTCTCTCCATGTAGCTGCAGCTGTCCTCAGTAAGCCTTGTGCAGTGACTGTAGCCAATGAGGCAAGCAAGAAGAAAGTGGATGTCATTGACCTAACAGTAGAAAGCTCTTCTGATGAAGAGGAAGGCCCTCCTGCCAAAAGGAAATGCATCTTTATGTCAGAAACACAAAGCAGCCCAACCAAAGGGTTTGTGAATTTATAGTTCACTATTGTTTATTACACTTGGAACTAACTGTTCTTGGGTTAGATTTGTAAATGGCTCTTGGAGAGTGGCATAACTATAGAGGGCCACTTTAATTTGTGTTCTGTTCAGTTGAAATATTTTCAAATGAGCATGTTGTTCATGGGAAAGCAAATTTTGATGAAGAAGATATTCCCATCTTTGGGAAGTGAAGATTGATATCTTCTCATGTCTAAATATTTCATATTGAACACTTTCTGTTATTTTCTTGACTCTCTTTGTAAGGAGTAAATTTGGCATCACAGACCACCGTGAGGAAGTGGAGTGTGTGGAGTGTGTAATTGGCAATCTGACCAATGTGGATTCTAATTTTGACACCATTGCTTACTTGTTCTGTGATCTTGGATGAAATATTTAACTTGTTTGAGCCTCCTTTTCCTGTTCTGTAAAATGGGGTTAAATAATGCCTACCTCATAAGATTATATTCAGGTTTCAATAAGATAATGCAAGAGTTCAGCCTGATTCAGGCCCATGGTAATTTTCTTAGTAAAAAATGATTGCCTTCCCTTCTTACCCTCTCCAAGGCACAGTGTGGGCAAGTAAATGTGGTCTAGCATTTATTTGTAAGGCATCTGGCAGAAGCTGTTGCTGACGTAGTAAGTGACAGGTTTAAGTAATTCGCAATAGATACTTCTGAGAGATTTTGGAACCTGTAGCAAAGTAGCAGAGGGTTCTGTCGACTGACATCCCATGAGCATATTATTTCAAAGTTGAGTGTGCCAGTCTTATCTTTTGACCTCTCATTGCACTTCTTTTCTCTAATGGCTTTTTGGGGTATAATTTACATATCATAAAATCCCACATCTGAAGTCTTGAGTTGCACAGTTCAGTGGTTTTAGTAAATTCATAGATATGCAGTTATCACAACTCAGTTGTGGAATATTCTCAACACCCAGTAAACATCTCTCATGTTCGTTTGAGTTAATCCCCATGCACACTCCAGTAGGCAACCGTTGATCTTCTTTTTATTGCTATAAATTTGCCTCCTCTAGGCATTTTATACAAGTGGAGTTATATTCTCGGTGCACTTTTGAAACATTCCTTTTTTACAGTTAACTTTTGAAACCAGGAGAATTAAAGCTTTCTGTGCTGCTTCTTCACTGTTAAAATACTTGTATTTCCAGATGTGGTTTCCACATCACAGTGAGAGTGCATTTTTTTTCTTAGTGGAACTGAAAATGAAATAAGTATTTCAACTGGGATTTTTTTCTGGGATGCTGATCATTTATGGTTTCTTTCAGACAATTTGGTTGGCACTTCTAGAATTTAAAGACTTCCCTGGTGGCTCAAAAGCATCTGCCTACAATGCGGGAGACCCGGGTTCAATCCCTGGATAGGGAAGATCCCCTGGAGAAGGAAATGGCAACCCACTCCAGTACTCTTGCCTGGAAAATTCCATGGACAGAGGAGCCTGGTGGGCTACAGTCAAGGGGGTCGCAAAGAGTCGGACACGACTGAGTGACTTCAGTGTCAGTGTCTAGAATTTAAATGATAAAAAATGAAAATAGAGTTTTGAAATGTTTACTGGCTTATATGTGATATTTCCAGAGTTTACTCTCCAATGAAATGCTTTAGAACACACTGGGGAAACGTAGGTTGCACAGTATTACATATATAGTTAGATGGATTCACACCAGGTTGAAGGGTAACTGTCCTCTTGGAGGGTATCTCTGGTGGCTCACAGTAAGGGTCATCTGAGATGACCTCACCTCGCTGAGGAATCAGGACAGTTCACACCTGTGATCAGCTACCACAGAGAGAGATGTTGAGTCTCATCTAGGTTAAAAAGGAAAAACCTAACATTTAGAGTATAAGGTGGAAATTTGTGACTAAATCAGCAACACGTGAAAATTTTGGTTTAAATTGTTTGTAAAGTGCAGCTACCCCGCTCATTCCACGAAGCTGGCATAATTCTTAATACCCAAACTTGACTTATACATTAACAACCAAACAGGAAAACTGTTATGAAACAGGCTTACATTAGGAAGATCGATGAAAATTCTGAATTCAGTCTTAGTAAATTATTTAATAATATATTAAAATGGCATCCTTTAATACCAAGTAGAGTTTATCCAAGAATGCTTTATAATTAGGAAATACATTGATTAAAATGGATCTTGTCATAGACAACTAAGCCCTCCACATCTGTGGATTCTGGCAACTGTGGATCGTCACAGATAGCTAGAGGAAAATATTTTGTTTTTAAGTTTCCAAAAGCAGGAACTATTTCACATAGCATTTGCATTGTATTAGATATTATAAGGTATAAAGTAATCTAGAGATGAATTAACTTATGGAGGATGTGCAAACACTACAGTATTTTAGGTAAGGGCTTCAGGATCTGTAAATTTTGGTATCCTTTTGGGGAGAGGGTCCTTGCACCCAGTCTGCTGTGAATACTGAGGGACGACTGTATATCATCATGTTAAGAGATGATGGCCTTCTGTAAATTAACACACACTTAGATAGACGCTCTCTGAAGTGTCAGAATTCACTTAATGGTTTACCACTTGAGCTGATTTGTTCTTAGATTGCATTAATAAAAGAAGCAGTATCCAGGATACATACCCATGCCAGTTCTGTTCCGTTTTAGGCTAAATGACTTTCACTTAGACCATTTCAGTCAGGGCTTTCATCAAGAACAGTATTAATGAGAGCAGCCAGAGGAGGGAAAGAGGATGGTGAATGGTGGAAACTAGCCTGGTGGATGAGTGGGTCTAAGGACTGAAGCTGTGAAGCCAGGAGAAGAGAAAATGTGATATTTACCTTGTAGGTCTTGAACAGGAGTCACTGATGAACTGGGTTAAGTTTATTCTTTGTTACAGCATTTGGCAGATACAAGGCCTGTAGAGGAATGATACATGAAAACTTTCCATTGGAGTTTTCTGAACGCTAAGAACGGTGATATTTTGTGTTAAAATCACATTTTCTGTGTTAAGGTAGAGTAGATGCCACTTGTGCAGGGGTCACAGTGGAGACCATACTGTGGTTATTTCATCTGTGTAATCCCTTCCAACTCTTAAGATTTTTTCTTTTTTTTCTGGTTTTGTATCTGGTCATTCTTTTCATGTCCTCCCTTTTTTGTCAGCATCTGGAAATTTTCCCTAAGTTGTAAATTTATCATAGGGCTTCTCAGTGTTAGTAAGCAAATGGGGAATAGAGGGAAAATAAGACTTTTAGAAAACCTCTGGTGTTTTTCTAAATTAATAGATAATTTAAAAATATTATGTCCCTACCCCATGCATTGGAAATTGAGTGATTGCTTTGTCATTAATAAAGAGGTATTCTCAAGACAGGAAACAAAGATTAGAGATAGATTAAGAATCATTGCATCCATGAAATTAAAAGATGCCTTGGAAGAAAAGTTATGACCAACCTAGATAGCATATTAAAAAGCAGAGACATTACTTGGCCAACAAAGGTCCATCTAGTCAAGGCTATAGTTTTTCCAGTGGTCATGTATGGATGTGAGAGTTGGACTGTAAGGAAAGCTGAGCGCCAAAGAATTGATGCTTTTGAACTGTGGTGTTGGAGAAGACTCTTGAGAGTCCCTTGGACTGCAAGGAGATCCAACCAGTCCATCATAAAGGAGATCAGTCCTGGGTGTTCGTTGGAAGGACTGACGCTGAAGCTGAAGCTCTAATACTTTGGCCACCTCATGTGAAGAGTTGACTCATTGGAAAAGACCCTGATGCTGGGAGGGATTGGGGGCAGGAGGAGAAGGGGACGACAGAGGATGAGATGGCTGGATGGCATCACCGACTCAATGGACATGAATTTGAATAAACTCTGGGAGTTGGTGATGGACAGGGAGGCCTGGCATGCTGTGATTCATGGGGTCGCAGAGTTGGACAGATGGAGCAACTGAACTGAACTGAAGAATCATTCGGAATTGGTAGCAGAATTGAATCTTTTAAAATATTTTTATGATCATAAAATGGGAACACCTGGTGAATTTCAGGTTTATAGATAAAAATTCAAGTTATTGAAATTTCAGACATCTAAGTCTGGGCCAAGTATGATGAATTTAGTGATCTAGTACTCTAGAATACTAATATTTACTATCTAGCAGTATGCCAGCAATTTCCTTTTGTGCTGTGAAATTATGTTGTTGTTCAGTCACTAATTCATGTCTGACTCTTTGAAACCCCGTGGACTGCAGCATGCTAGGCTTCCTTGACCTTTAGTATCTCCTGGAGTTTGCTCAAACTCATGTCCATTGAGTAGATAATACTCTTCACATCAGGTGCCCCAAATACTGGAGCTTCAGCATCAGTCCTTCCAATGAATATTCGGGGTTGATCTTGTTTAGGATGGACTGGCTTGATCTCCTTGCAGTCCAAGGGACTCCCAAGAGTCTTCTCCAGCACCACAGTTCTTAAGCATCAATTCTTTGGCACTCAGCCTTCTTTATGGTCCAACAGTCACCTCCGTACATGACTACTGGAAAAACTGTAGCTTTGACTGTACTGACCTATGATAGCAAAATGATGTCTCTTCTTTTTTATTAATAATGTGCTGTCTGGTATCACTGACAGAAATAGAGCTGACTTGAGGACAAGGATAATGACTTTCTATTTAAATATGATGAACTGAAGGTGACAGTAAACAACCTCTAACATTTTCAGCTATGTATTAACTGTGTGACTTTGGGAATTCTCTAAGCTCAGTTTTCTCATCTGTAAAATAAAAATAATAATAACGTGCAACTCATTAAGTTATTGTGATGATTGAATGAAATAATGGCAATGACAGTACTCACTAAAGCATTGGAAAAGTGACATATTTTGGCCGTTGTTATTATTCATCTTATATATGACAAACTGCCCAATAAATCCTTTTTGTTACATGAAAACAAAAAACAGACAAAAAATAATATGCTGTCTAGGTTTGTCATAGCTTTCCTTCCAAGGAGCAAACATCTTTTAATTTCATGGCTACAGTCACTGTCTGCAGTGATTTTGGAACTCAAGAAAAGAAAATCTTTCACTGTTTCCACGTCTGTTTGCCATGAAGTGATGGCACCAGGTGCCACGATCTTAGTTTTTTGAAAGTAGAGTTTTAAGCCAACCTTTTCACTGATACTATGCATAAAGCTATAAAAATTTATACGTGTACATAATACATAGTGTACATATAGGCCTGTGTGTGTATTTGCCAGTCCTATGAGAAGGGAGTAACAAAAGCTTTAAAAAAGTGTTTTTATTATTTTATAGCATCACATACTTAAACCCACAATTCCACCAGACATAGCCATTTGGATTTCACCATGGTTCCTATTATTCCATATCTATAAATACATCTATTTTTGCACAGGCATTAAAGTTGTTTACCTTTCCGAATGTGATCTTTGTGATGATTCTGATTGAGACAAAACTCTGCTACCAGTAGGTAATTTGATAATCCTAACAAATGGTGAATTTTACCCATTCTATATAAAGTTGAATTTGTGTTAATGTTACAAAGTTCAGGCAATCGGATTTAACTTACACTAAATTGTTTAATTTTTCAGATGTTTGCTGAGATTGTAGATGTTGATTTAATACTTTGTACTGTCACTGGATTGTGACATTTTCACCTGTTGTGGTAGCACTTTATATTGGTGAAACAAGGAATAGCTAATCACTCAGAGTTTTATGTTCGGAGAGCTGAAGATGTGCAGTAGTTAAGGGTTACTATGGTGACGAGTACATTGGGATATTGACCTCACTTCTGTGCAGGTTTAAGAGCCAGGGTGGGAGAGTGAGTGTTGTTGTTTTCTGTGAATCTGATCCAGATTGAAAGGTCAGTTGAGGATCAAGAGAAAGGACAGTCTCCAGTGTGAGATAATCAGCCACTTTTTATGCCCCCTTGTGAGTACTAATATATGCCAGTCTCTATTTCCTTCTTACTCCCATGACCCCATGCCCCAGTTTCTGATACACATTCCTGTGTGGGAGGTAGGATCATGTGTAATTTGGAAACACTTCTGGTGATTTCCTATTCTACTTTTATCCTTGTAGAGGACCAGTGTCTTCAGACTTCCAGAAGAAGATGTGCTTTAATGTAACATACATACTTGAGCTATCTCAGGTTTTCTCCTTCCCCCTCCAGAGCCCACCTTTGTGGTTTTAGATTGCCAGGTAACACTGGCATCCAAGAAGCCTCCTGGTTCTGACTGAGGCAGGTTGCTCTTTTTGTCCGTCTTCACCTATGTCTGGAAAATGTGTTTTGAAATACTTAGCTTATGTTATTATCTCAAGCATACTATATTTCCTGTAATTCCCAAATAGATGAGTCTAAGTTCACTTGCTTTTCTGGGTCTAGCAGTTGCCAACACAGCCACGTAAATCCTCTCAAGATGACTTCGTTTTCCTCCTTTCCAATTACATCTGTAGTTTTGAAAAATAGTACAGAATAACAGGGCTTCCCAGGTGGCTCAGTGGTGAAGAATCTTCCTGCTGATGCAGAAGCTGCCGGAGACACCAGTTTGATCCCTGGGTGGGAACGATCCCCTGGAAGAGGAAATGGCAACCCACTCCAGAATTCATGCCTGGGAAATCCCATGGACCAGAGGAGCTTGGTGGGCTACAGTCCATGGGGTCTCAGAGTCAGACGTGACCTAGCGACTGATCACACACATGCACGCGCTGTTTGTATCAGATGTGCGTCACCTTTGTAGTGGTCCCTTCAGCTGTGGAGATTGTGCCCCTCTCATTGGGCTCACAGTAGTTTACTGGTGGTGCTTTGGAATGCTGACCTTAATGTCCTAATGACCTCATGTCCATGTGTCCCCGTCCCCTACTCTTCTCTTTTTTCCCCTCAAATTTAAAGTTTTATTTTTCAAAATGTACAGTGGTGGGACCTGTCTGTGCCTCTTTATTGGAAGCTGGGGCATCTTCACCTTTGGTGTTTCTGGTTTAAATTACTTGTACTCTGTGCTTTGAAACCACTTTCATGGATGCTTTACTAAGTAGCTCTTGAAGGGCTACCCTGGCCAAGGAGCTGTGAGTCTTCAGTTTCTCGGAGACGATAGCTGAGGTTTTAAGCTTGTAGTCAGGAACTGACTCATTTGAAAAGACCCTGATGCTGGGAAAGTTTGAGGGCAGGAGGAGAAAGGGACGACAGAGGATAAGATGGTTGGATGGCATCACTGACTCGATGGATGTGGGTTTGGGTGGACTCTGGGCGTTGGTGATGGACAGGGAGGCCTGGCGTGCTGCAGTCCATGGGGTCGCACAGAGTCAGACACGACTGAGCGACTGGACTGAACTGAGTCAGGAACTCCCTTAGTCTGGCGTATGTGGCTTTGTCAGGCAAGACTAGGTTATTGAGCTTGTCCCATATTTTGCCGTTGGCCTTGCCCCCAGACTTGTTCCCTGGGTGTCTTTCTTGGCTGGCTTTCTGGCATCGACTTTTTCTTGTCATCCTTGGGTGGCATCTCAGAGACTGGAGAGCAGCTGCTATCCCTGCAGCCTCACTGAGATGTTGGACAAAAAGATAATCATCAGCCGGAGGGTCCGTGACGTTGCTTAGTTTCTCTGTACCAAGATGTAATGAATATTAAGTGGCAAGAATGCAAAATCATTTCTCTTTTTTCCTGAACTTCTTCAAAAATATGCTTAACCATATTGCTTCTTAAAATTATAAAGTAATTATAGTATATATATACAGTGTGTATACATATATGTATAAAGACCAATAATAAAGTGTATCTTAAGTATATTTAATTTGTGTTTTTAGTGGCATGAACAGTGAATTTCAAAGTCATAGCCCTTGTAAAAGAGTAGATGGTATCATGGTAGCTAGTGTGTCTTAAATCCTGAATGTTTTATTCTTAATATACTTTCTTTTCTGATTGCTACCAGTTTTTATCAGACTGTCTGGCTTTAGGACTGTCTTTACTCAGGTGATTCCCAGATAAGAGTGCTAATAATTAACATGATTCATGTTACAATGGAAGGAATTATGGTTGAGCTATAGTAAGTAAGTAGCTTTACTCATAAAGGTACCCTGATTTAAAACAAATTTTAGGAGTCTTCTATTTTATTTCTAAATTTCTTTATATATAACTTACTAATATCACATGCATGTTACACATACATTAATAAGAGCGGTGTGTAGTGTATCTTCCTATTTGTGGTTCAGAGTTCTATGTTTTGCTCCAGCCATGTTCTTTATGTTTTAGTGCCACCTTGCTCTTATGTCACAGATATTATTGAGAGGCAACATATGTTCATGTTAAAGTGAAGACTGTTATGAAAGGAGAGTGAGTGGAGTTCTGTGTAGTGAGTAGCTGCCATATAGTTGTTTTGAAGCTTAGTGAACTTACAATTGAGAATGCCCGGTAGTACAGCCCTTCTCTCCTGTGAACTAACAGCCAGATTGTTTGTAATTTCCCATGCTATTTAAAACAGGGTTCTCATGTATCAGCCATCTTCTGTAAGGGTGCCCAGTGTGACTTCGGTTGATCCAGCTGCTATTCCGCCTTCATTAACAGACTACTCAGTACCATTCCACCACACGCCAATCTCAAGCATGTCCTCAGATCTGCCAGGTATGTGAAGAGTTGTTTTGTTTTTTACCAAGTTTTTTTTTTTTTTTTACCATTTATTTTTTTAATCTTAATCTGTGAAGCAAATATAATTTAAGTATCTTAAATAAAAATGCAAAGGAAATTGCTAAGAAAAGAGTTCCTGTGAAGGTGATGCCTGTTTTAAATAGTAATCACGTTCAGTTGCTCTCATTTTAACTACTGAGCAATCTGTAGATTTTGTTGGGAGGAAATAGGGTAGGATAGTGGGAAAATTGTACAGAATTTATTCTCCCGCATAGAGAATGTACCACAGAGAGACTTTTTCTTGGTTTATTTTTCATGGATGCTTCACAGGTTAGGGAGAATTCTCATACTCTTCTTTTCTAAAAGCGCATCACTTCTTGGTAGCCCATCACAACTACAGAATATACTTGTGTACTGTGAGGTCAGGTTGCCTACCAGCTTTACCCTGTAAAAGTAGGATCTGCCTGTTCTTTTCCCACAATACTCTCCTCTGAGTATTTAGGGTTATCCTTTAAATAAAAATTTTTTTTAATTGGAGGATAATTGCTTTACAATGTTGTGTTGGTTTAGGGATATCTTTTATATATATATTAACAGTTAAAAACTTCATGGCTACCTGAGTTACCTTAGTATCAAGTTTTTTCATAGATCACATTGGCACAAGTTTAGAACCAGTGACAACTAGACGTCCCTTCTCTCTGAAGGGCCCTTTTATTGAAATTCAGTTACCTCCTCCTGTTATTAGTTTCCTTTTCTGGATTCAGGAAGTTAATTTTGACCTGTGATTTATTCTTCTTGGCCCTCTTAGTACGGTCTTTATTTTAAGCACAATATATATATTATTGGGTAAAATTTGTGTTGTTGGAACAGTTGATAGTTGTGTAATCTGGTCCAGTGTAATTTTGTCACTTGAAACTTGTTCAGAGTTTATTCAGTTTGAATATAATTTATTGGAAAAGAGTAGACTAAAAATAGTGTCCATCAAAAAAAAATGTTAAAAGCTTTTTGGTTCTTTCAAATATCTCCTCCACATGTTCTTTGGGAATTGGTTATTTTTAAAAAAAACTGTTTGTAAACCCAGACAGTACCAGTTACAGAGTCATTGTTGATACAAAGCTTGATCTTGAGTTACAGGTGAAGTTTCATGGTCCGTAAGAAAGAGGGAAAGTCAGAGTCTTAATTCCTAACTGCCATGTTTGTTTTAACTGTGGCTAGTTTTAAATGAAGTTGAAAGGTTTCCACATGTCATCTTAGTATGTGTTACAAATAAGCATTCCCAAAGCATTCATTTCCTGAAGATCTTGAATTAAAAATTAATCCTGAGAAAAAGGATAATGAACATTCTCTGTTTACTAAGTGACTCTGGCCATTTAGCAATAGAATAGATACATTGTACAAATCACTTGTTCTGTTAGTTTTTGAATTGTGTGATTTTGGATGAATTTTTAATTTCAGAGAATTTGTATTTCAAAATTTGGGCATAAAGTCAGACTATTTACTTTATAAAATGTACAGATTTGAGAAAAATGCAATAAAGTATGTTAATTGTGTATTTCATAAAATACATTTCAAGCTGGTAAGATCTAAGACTATTATCCAAGACTGATATTTAGCCATTATAAGCTAGTATAGTGATACTGATTATTAAAATGTTAAAAGACTTTATTAGTTGATAAACAGAATAGAATAGGATCTATTGTACTTTAGAGAGTTACCAGTTTACTGTCATTTATGAATTACGTAGTAGTATCTTGATCTAAATAGTTTAGTTTTTATTTGGGTTTTACTGTTAATATGCTCTTTTGTAATTAGTAATTACTTTGGAGATTTTTTGTGCATAATTTTATGTAATTAGTCATACTGTACAGAGTTTTGATATTTATAAGTTTAATAATTTATAATAAAATATTAAATAGAATACCAAGAATTGAGAGATGACAAACTCTTAATACATTTCTTAACATTCCTTTTAAACATCATAAACATGAATCTTCTGAATCTGCAGGAGAACAAAGAAGAAATGATATTAATAATGAACTGCAGCTTGGAACATCTTCTGATACTGTGCAACAGTGAATGCAAAAATAAAACATAATTTGTATTTGTGGAATGGAAAGCAGCTTGATTATTTCACGAAAAAATATGACTGCCTTATTATTGCTAGTGCCATATTGTCAGGTGTGAATGGTGCTCAAAAGTTGTATCATTAAAATTTGAAAGTGCTAAACATTTACATATTTAATCATGTAGCAGTTATGTTTTGTTAAACTTCATGGCTCAAGTAAGTAAAATGTGTTGTTATTAATAAGACATATAGAGTCAGTTTCACATGAAGAAGCATTTAAAATCTAAAAACTACAGATTTATCAGTATTGAGAAAAGCATTTAGAATGTACTATCATAATTTTTAAAACTACCTGCTTTTTTAGTTAAAGATAATTATGAAATACTTAAGAGTGAAAACACAGTACAACATATCATTGCAGTTCAAACTTATGGTGAAATAAGAACAGCATTTTACTGAACTTTTATAAAATATTAAGGCAATAATGTTTTAATCACTATTCATGAAGCTTCTTCGTTTCATGTAAGAGTTTTCATAGTCTATACTTACAAAGTAGAATTATAAGACATTGTTGATAATAGTTTTTTAATAGAAGGAATAACATCTGAAATACTGTGTCAAGCTTCAGTGTTACTGTCGGAGAGAAAATGGTTTCAGTGAGAAATATTTACATTGAAACATTACTGAATTTTGTTTAGACAGCATCTGTATAATACAGCTAGGGAGATACAGTGGGTTTCAACCAAAATTTCAGAAAAATTTCTAGATACTTTTATTATGGCGTTGTATAAGTTATCATATTCAATTATCCCTGGATGAGATATCAAAAGATATAGATCAGTTAAATCTCTTAAAGTATTTTATCAATAGGCTGTTAGCACACATGAAATGATCATCCAATAATAGAAATGCTGAATATATAAAACTTTCAGACGATATTATAAGGGCTGGACAGATTTTGAATTACTGTTCAGCTGCAGGAGAGAGAGGATTTACTCAGCAATATTATTACTGTGAAGAGAAACTCTCTTATCGAAGTACATCACCTCCTTAGTATCACTTTAATGGGGAACTCTTTGGAAAAGTTGGTTATGATTCCCTTTGTTCAGTGGTGGCTCAAATCTTGTATCTTATAGCTAGTGATAGGCATAAGAAATGACAAGTCAGGTCAGCAGTTTTCAAAAATCATTTAGAAATTGAATGACTTCTTTCAAATTATTGGTGCTACAGCTTGTATTATTCAATAAGTATTATCATTATACCCTTATTTAGAGATTATAAGGGAATAAACTTACTTAAACATCTGATTTATCAGTTATATTCACACAGGTTATTAAATATTTTAAATATCATTTCCCACTAATATTCTCTATTTAGAGTAACAGTCCAGTATCATAGTATACTCTGTTACGATTGCTGTACTTGAGGTGATGTTGAATACCAGGATATAAAAATTCATAGAATAAATAGAAATTGGCCTTAGTAATCTTATACCTAATATATAATTTTTTTTTTTTAATGTTTTAGAATTTAGTCAAACAGAGGCCTAGGGGAACTGACCTTGAAGTTTATTGTTAGACTTTTCAGATGTGAAGATTTTATTATTTATTGTTATAACTTTAATATTTCAAGACAGTATTACTGGGCAACCTTTTGTCACTTTCCTATTTCTAAAGTATAATTGGAGGATCCCAAATCTTTAGAAAACTGCATTAGCTTATAACCCAGTACACGCTGGCAAGATTTAGCTTGTTAGTAAGCAGCAGCTATGAAGTGCTTGCTTTATGCAGCATGTTGAACTGTGTACTACTCCTTTTTGTTGTGGGAACTGGGGGACAGAGAGCTGTCCGTGAAATAGACATTTATTTGTTTAAGAAGTGATATTTTAGATGAAGCTTAATGTGTATTTCTAAAAAATAAATGTGAAGTGTCTTAAGAGGCTAAGCATGTTTTTTTTAATGTCTCAATCCAGATGATCATCTCTTCATTTTTTTGCTTCTCATTCTGCTAAGTGAAAATTTGCTTTGACTAGTTCTATTTAAATTTTGGACTCCTCTACCCCTTTTAAGCCTTTGGGGATGGTTTTTCCAGTTGTTTTGTCAAGACATATGTACATTTTTGGGTTTTATGCACATAAATATCCTGAAATATCCTGATTGTGGTAGACCTTCCCTACAGCAGAATGGTAAGGACTTAACCCAGATGTTCTATGACTTAAATAAAAAATGATTTGGGGAAATAATTCTTGTCTCCAAAATATGAGACAACTATTAACAGAACATTTTTGTTTTAGGTTTGGATTTTCTTTCCCTTATTCCAGTTGATCCCCAGGTATGTATCCTGAATTTAAGCAACTAATTTGTATTGGATTGTTGGTTGTGTCACTAACTAAAAATGACCAGTTGCATAAAATCAGGACAGTCAACTCTCAGTTACTTAAATTGATGGAAAGAAAGTACTTCTATAAATATTTCACAATTTTACTTGGAGGCATGACGTTGTTTTTGTTTATGATATTTTGACCTTTACTACTAGCATTTTAAATTATTTTTTGTTTAGTTTAATATAATCATTTGGCATTTCTTAACAAGCATTTGAGTGATTAAAATGAGGGGAAGCAGTGCTGGACGACTGGAAATGTTGAAACTTTATAGAGAAAATTTGTGAAACACTTGTTCTGTACATAGACGATGGCTGAAGCTGATTAAACAGATTGAATCATTAGCTTGATTCTTCGTAGTTTTTAAAGGCAGTCAAATTCAGACCTTGAAGAAGCCCTCACCTAAAATCGCTATAAACCAGCCATCCGTGTTTTCTCTGTTGGAGATAAGAAACTAGTATTCCAGTGTCCCACCATGAAGAGCTTGCAATGAGCACAGACAGACTCCACTGATAGGCTAATAGCAGAGGAGGAAAAGGCGCAAGGAGAGCTGATGGGAAAAGCAGACAGAGAAAGAGACTTTGAGAGAAGCGTTGAGACTAGGGGCGGAGAGAGGAAGAACCACGGATCACTGCTTTTGTAGGCCTTTCAGAGTCAGCTGACCACAGGTGGTGTATCAGCTTCCTGGCTTAATACTCTGATCACACAAACAGTACTGGAAGTTTGGGCCCAAGGTGACAGGCACAAAAAGAGAAGTTTCTTTTCACCCTAAATTGACTTTGTTACATCAGTATATTCTATAGCAAAATATCTAGGTATTTTTCTAGGAGATAGATTCTTCAGGATTAAAGTATTAACTGATTTTTATGTGAACCATCCTTTTTTAAAAAATCATCTTGGAACCTTGAGGGTTTTGATTTTATAGGGCTATTCAGCATGCTTGGTGTCAGGCTAACTTGCTGATAAAAAAATACCTGGAATTGATTATATTGATAAGCTGTCCTTACTGATCTTCTTTCGTGTGGTCAATCTAAACACAAACTTAGGACCGCTCCTCTTGTAGTGTATACTGGACCTCACTTACCATACTAAAGTTAGTGCAGTTGTATCTCATATAAAACAGTCTATGGCAATATAAAATAAAGCTTTTAGTGCTTGTCTCTGTTCCTCCTGGTCAGTATCAGAGTACTTAAACTCAGGTTGAAATTTGTTTGGGGATCAGCAACTAAGATTTAAACCAAAAATTATAAACACTTGGAGGTGGCTGTCAAGCTGCCATCTCAGAGGCAATTAGATTTCCTTTAAGATTTATTCCAAAATTTTGTTTGTTTTTTATTTCAAAATACATGCGATAGTTCTCATTCTGAGCATCCCGGAGTAGTTAGCTACGTGTAGTCTCTACATTAGAGTGTATGCTATCTTCTAATTACACAAGTACTGTTACATGTATGTAGATAGGAGTCAGATGTTGTTTTTCCACTGATCAGTCTTAACATTGTTCCTTAAGGGTCTAATTAATACTAACTTTTGAAAGAATTATTGAATTTTGCGTTAGCACTTTTGCTTAAAGCCATTAAAGATAAGTTTACTAGCCTTTTACAGTGTGCTTTAAATTTGGTATAAATCCATTCATTTAGTGAGCAGATTCTTTTCAAGATTAAGTATGAGTCATAATTGTGGGGCCAGTATTCAGTATTAAATAACTGTAGTTATTGTTGACATTTTTGTACTACTACCTACATATTTGGTCAACAGATTCTGTTTTGAGACAGTCAAGAATATGCTGCACTCATCAAATAATGTAAAATGTTAAATTCGTGCCACCTTCTATCCAAAGATGTGAAGTTTTGAGAAATTTTTAAATCCCACCGAGATTTAAATATGTGGCTGTCACTTGTGCATATCTAACAGTGTGTAGTCTCTTTACTTACGATCAATGAAGCCTCTTCCTCATCCGCATCATTGTTTGTTTCAAGCAGTACTGTCCTCCTATGTTTTTGGATAGTCTCACCTCACCCTTAACAGCAAGCAGCACGTCTGTCACCACCACCAGCCCCCATGAAAGCAGTACTCATGTTAGCTCATCCAGCGGCAGGAGTGAGACAGGGGTCATAGCCAGCAGTGGGAGTAACATTCCTGACGTCATCTCACTGGACTGAAGAAGGACTCGCTCGATTCTAGGAATCATTCATCAGAACTGCTCTTTCTTGGATCTCTGGTCCGTGGAAGCTATTTTTTTGCTAATTACTTTGATATTTATTGAAATGTCAGATGGATTCGTTTGCCTTCTGAGAGATGAACACAGATGACCGCAACAAGAACCACATGACATGCAAGGATTTTTCTTACTCTTGGTGTACTCTTTGAGCATCAGATACATTCAGCTGTAACTATATCCTCCTGAGAGATGGATTTCAATTTCATAATACTGGATAGATTCTACAAATCAGTTAAATTTTTTTTGTTGTAATACACAGCAATAAAATTATGTAAATATTCAAGTACACTTTTTTTCTAATTAAGAAAAGATGTAATCAGTGATTCTAAAATGACAACTTCTCGTTTAACCTGATGTGAAGGAAAAATAATGCGGAAAGAAGTTACGTTTGCCAAATGAGTCCTTTCCATGGATTTGTTCTGTTTTTGTTGAAGTAATGAAGTCTAGATAAGTGGCCAAAGCTTGGGTTCCACTTTTCTCCGTTTCCATCAAAGAAGAATGGCCCATGTGCTAAGCATTTCCCCTGTTGGTTGTTTCCACTCTGGTATTGTGTGCCCGTGAGTGCGGAGTGGAGTTCTGGGATTTGGCTGCTCCTTATTAGTGATTATGTTGAAGAACACTATGCAGAGTCTGCCCTGACATAATGTGTGCTGTTTTTGGTAATTGAACTTTCTCATTCTAGAGATGTCTGTAAATTAGGGGCTTACCTTCTCAAAAGAAATTCTCTGCGACTGTTGACTGTAATGTTTTTTTGGATTGAGGTGTGGCTGGAATGTTTGTTAAGATTTTGTTCACACTGTCCAGAAATATTGAGAGCATGGAGGCAGTGGAAGAACAGATTTAGGGGCAGTGGGAATAGTAAAGTTTAATTTCTTCCTAAGAACTTCTTTTACTTGTTTGTTTTATAGGATAATGTTCAAATCTGCGATGAATAATACTGACAAAGTATGTCATAATCTCGTTTCTCTCATAGCAGTGATTTTTAAATTTAAAGAATAAACAATAGCAAAGGGATGGAGGTGGAATCAGATTTCCTGTTTTTTAAAAAAAGAAATGTTTCCTGAAACCACAGAAGATTAAAAACAGAATTAGAAGTGTTTGAGTATAAGAAAAGTTTGAAGAGAGGATGGGCCTGAAACCCACATTGAAAACCACTCTTACTATGTGTTTGATTTTAAATCTCTAAGGAAGCTGAATTTTACCCTGAGAAACATTTTTATCCAAATTTTATACTTTGCTTTCATTTGGCTGCACAATTTTGATTTCTCAAGGAGTTATTACTTTCCTAATGTTTTGCTTTCTCTCCCTAAGCTGTGTCTAAGTAAACCTTTGTTTAAAAATCATTAATCTAGCTGATTTCTCAGACTGAAATGCCCAGATGCAGAGTCGCCAGTTTCATACAGGACAGGGGACAGTCGGGGTTGGTACAGCTCCAGGGAGCTGCCTTCTCACGGCTTGGTTTCCACACCTTCTCGCGTTCTCACGCCCTTTTGCTGTTTTTGTACTCATTTAATTTCCTGTGATTTTCTACATCATCCCTTCTTTGGCTGTATTATCCCTTTTGGAGAGTTAAAAACATGGAAAACAAACCTGAATCTTGCAGTCGTTACATCATAGTTGCCAGTTTTAAATTCTTAGGACATGTTGCAGTCCTTTGGTCCATACACAGAATTTATTCCTGGTAAAATTTTACATTGCTGCTCTAAATGTGGATGCAAGTTCTGTTAACTCTGTAATCAGACAGAAAAAGTAACCTGGTTTGTGTGGTATAATTTGTTAATAAAGAAATGCTGTATATTTGTTATCATTTTGTTATCCATTAGATTCTCAGAGACGCTCCCTTCCCCAGCTTAACCCACAGAGTTTTACAAGGTCAATGAAAAAAAAAAAAGAAATTAGTTCATTTACTTGATTCTTGTAACTGATAACTGCTGTGCTGTTATAGTTGTACTTTGTTTTCTTTTCACTATTTTATGTGAACAGTTTTATTGTTCATTTTTGGTGCTTTACACTAAATTACATAAATTTTTAATTTATCTCATACAGGCAACTCACATTTTTTAAAATATACTTTTAAGTTTATAATCTTAAAATTGAGACTTTTATGTGTGTATCTTTGAAGGTGAGTACCTTTTATTATGCTTTTGGCTCTATGACAACAGCATGCTTACTAAGCCATTGTCCTTTTTTTAGTATGGTCACCAAATACTTTTACTGGGACCCTGCCTTTGTAGTAGTGTCTTTTACTAGCCAAGATACCTGCTCAACCAAGTATAATTCCGTTTCAGAGGAGGTCTTCTCTAGCTGTTATGTAGATGGCAGCCAACCATCTGCCATCTGACGATGTTTAAGAAAAGGAACTGCAGTTACCAACCTCTTACAAACACTTAGCCAGCCTGTGTTTTTATGTTTCCTTGTTTTGGTAACTCATGACAATATAATTGGTACTGAATGTAGCTTCACGCCTAAGGTCTGCTTATATCGACTAACTTTTTGATTCTTAGGTAAGCTGCTTTAGGAGTTTGTTTCCATTTCTGCCCAGAAGGTATAAATTCTTTCAGCATCTGTTGTGGGATGATTATAAAGGCCAAACGAAACCGTAGAGTCCAAAAAGCTAGAATGGAAATACCATGGTTAAGTGAAAGATTGTGAATATAAATAAGGAGATCCATAACTGGGTATAAAGCAAATTTCCCTAGGGTAGAATTTTAAAAGGATGTGAAGAAAGGTTGGATTTTAGAGGAAAGATAGCTCAACAGACTGTTTTGAAACAGACTGTTTCAGCCATTCTGCCTTCAGAGCAGTCCTGAACATCTGTCATCTAGTAACCAAGTTGTCTGCTTTTCTTCTGTCAAAAAAGTATTTATTAGTTACATTTTGGCTTTTTAAGTAAAGTTGAATTTTATAAAATATTAGTTCTCAACTCTTTCATTTCTCTCTGGCCCCCAATGGGTGTGAAAAAAGTCTCCGCCTGCCCCAAGTAAACACTTTTTATTTTCCTAATCTTTTTCATCGTGGAAAATGTAGGGCAGCGTGCCATTTAAAACTTGAGCCTGACGTTGTATTTTGTGACCCTGGGTCTATGTGTTGTGGGAGCATGGAGGTGTCATTTAGATTGGTAATTCATGACAGAACCTGATTCACCATCTTTTCTGCTACATTTCTGCATGAATATGGTGAAACTTACAGGAAAGAAATTTAATAATTTCTCTGCTTTTTAAAGAATGACTGGTTTATAAGCCCCCACTTTTTTGTTAGGAACTACACTCCAGTTCCTAGCAGAAATCAATAAGGCTATATAAAAATGCCCATTCTGCTTTAATGCTTACCTGATTCAGTATTTTTTTTTTTTCTGTTTGTGTTGGTAATACATGCTTGTAGAAAGGGCACTTAAATAGTTTTGAATGTTTCTTGCCGGTCACTTTGCTACATGTTTGTGATCTTACATAGTTTTATTCATTCTGTGTGTAATTTGTATCTTGATTTTTTTTTCTCAGTCTACAGGCATTATTCATGTCACTAAAAACTACATTGTATGGATGTGCCATGCTTTCTGTTGCCTTTCCCTGTTGGACATTTTAGGTTGTATCTCATGATGCTCTTGCAGTGCGTGTCTTTGTGCATAAATTATTTCCTTAGGATAAATTCCTAGAGGTGAACTTCTGAGTCAAGGATGTAAATACTTCTGTAGTTTTTGGTGCACAGCACTTCTCCAAGTGGTTTTGCTAACCATTTGGTATGAGAAGAACTATCTAACCATATTTTCCAAGAATATGTACCATTAACTGTATGCAGGCATCTGCATTAAGGCCTTCCACCTCTGACCTTGGTGAGCTGGGGTAACTGATTTGGAGATAATTGGCAGAGATTTTCCTGGGATGTTTCAGTTTCAAATATATCTATATGATATGTTCCAGAAACACCTGCTTATAAGGGTATCCAAATGATTTTTCACACATTTTTACTTGCATTATGAAGTAGCCCGTTGTTACACTACGTTTTCCATTTTTAGTTAGAAAGTCTTGACTTTCTGAAACCACCTTTCACTGGGGCCAGCCCTTAGTAGCCAGCTCTCTCTTTTTTTCCTCTTCCCTTAGGCTCCATTTTGGCCTTTCTGAGTTCCCCAAAGCCAGTAGGATCTTCTGAGCCAAAGGCAGTCCAACTCAAACTGGAAAAGTGGTAAGGCTAAAGCAACAACAAAAGCAGAGCTAAGCTTTGCTTTTTCATTTTTTTTCGTGTGTGTTTCCCACCCCATCTTGGTGTTCTCAGGGTAGCTCTAGGAAAAGAAAAAGCAGATTGCTGTCTTCATTTGCTCAAGGTATTACTTTCTTGATTGGCATACCATGTTGTTTCCTGAACTGTTTCTTTTTGAATGGATTTTAAAGCTGCTTTTATGTTTTCATAGCTCAAATCTTTTACATGAAGAGTGTTGTGTTATAAAATATCCCACTTATTTTGGCCTTCACAAACCATTCAACAAGATTTCGCTGTGTTTTGAAAGTGTATGTGGACTAGACTGGTATAACAGATCTGGTCCCATTGTTCAAAGGGCTTACAACAAGTTTTCAAAAATCAGGAATTCTTAGCTACTAAGAGATGTGCTAAGAAACTTAGAAAATGTCACATTCCTTACTGCAGTCTTTCAAAGGAAAGTAGTGTTGTCTTTATGTTGCAAATGAAGAAACAAATTTTGCAGTTGGACTTGGGTGTCTGAAACAGACCTATTAATTCAAAAGCCTTATGACTCAACTGAAGTGACACTAATTAGGTAGGCTATTTGGGAGACTGGCGTGGTAATCTAGACATAAAATGACGAGAACTGATTTCAGGTGATGGCTGCAGGAATAAGGAAGGAGTGGATGATGGAGCCATTTCAAAGGAAGACTCAAGATTTTAAGTGGACGTAGGAATAAGAGCTGAGTCCATTTCTCAAGGTAGAATGGACAATAGTCATTAAGGGGAGACAATGGTGAGTTTGATGATTAAGATGAGATTTCAGAAAGGCAGTTTTCAAGAAGCTTATTTTTGTTGTGCAGCCTTAAGAAGTGCAAGCTGCTCTGCCTCCATTTTTACTCTCACTTGTCTCCCTTCTGTATGTGTCCTGGTCTCTCCCAGTTGCCTCCCCCTCTTGCGCTTGTGCATGCCCAGTCGCTCAGTCATGACCGACTCTTTGCTCCCGTTGGACTGTAGCCCGTGTCACCTGCGTCACAGGTGGAGTCTTTACCTGCTGAGCCGCGGGGAAGCCCCCTGTCCACCCTCTCTTCTCCCTTAAACGCGCTTGGCTGCAAGTTGATGTTTTTTTTGAATTTGCACTTAACTGCCTTGTCATAACCAATTTGGCTGTCTCCTAAAGGCCTGCCATAGCCTGCAGCTCTCACCAGTGTGGGCTGTGTCCACATGCCACCTATCTCAGGAGGTGGTGGTGGCTGCCTTTCCTCTGTCCTGTAATTTCTAAATAATTTCCCAAGGCTTCTGACAAAAATCTGCCCTTTTGTTGCCCGTGTCAAGAAGTTGTACTGTCAGTTACCTCTGCTCCTACCATCGATCATTCCCATTGATTTGCTGAAGGCCTCACTTCCTAACAGTGTACTTGGCCATCTCTGATTCTGTCGTATTCTCAGTGACTTCATGTTCTGACAGATGATCCATCCAACACTGGCTGGTGAGATTTTTGGTTATCTTGCCTCCAACATTTTCTTCCATTGAAACTCCCTATTTAACCCTCTCTATTTTCTTTGTACTTATCCAACTTCATTATCACATCCTTCAGCATGTCCTCAGACCCCTTTCTCAGTCACCTACCAGTCCTTTGACTTGACACTGCATGGTTCTTTCCCCATTCTCATCAATTAATGCAAATATTCCTTTTTTCTTTTTTAATTGAAGTATAGTTGATGTACAAAATTATGTTAAGTTTAGATGGACTACATGATTTGATGTTTGCATGTATTATGATCGCCGTGATAAGTGTAGTAACCATTTGTTTCCATGTGAAGTTATAGTAATGTATTATGCTGTATGTTTTCATTCCTGTGGCTTATTTTATAACTGGAGGTTTATGTGTCTTAATTACCTTTACCCATTTCTTCTCCTCTCCAGCCCCTCCCTCCTGGCAACCACCCATTTATTCTCTGTATGAGTATTTTCATTTCATTTGATTAGATTCCACATAGGAGCAAGATTATATGATATTTGTCTTTCTCTGGTTTATCTCACCTAGCATAATACCCTCTAGATCCATGCATGTTGTTGGAAATGGCAAGATTTCTTTTTTGTTGTTAATGGCTGTGTTATGTATGTATGCACTTTACCCATTCATCTGTGGGCACTTAAGGTGCTTCCATATACATTGGCTATTGTAAAATAATGTTGCAGTGAGTATTGATGTGCATATATCTCTTTGAAGTCACTTGACTTACAATACCCAGAAGTGGAATTGCCAGATCAAATGGTAATTCTACTTCTTAATTTTTTGAGAATCCCTCATACTCTTTTCCATTCTAGCTGCACCAGTTTACTCCAGCCAGCAGTGCACAAGGGTTTCCTTTTTTCCACATCCTCGCTAACACTGACTTCTTGTCTTTTGTGTGTGTGTTTGATGACAGCCTACCACTCCTGTTCAGAACACACCTTTCTTAGCAGGTGATCTTGTTTCCAAATTCAATCAGAAGATTCAGGACTTCAGCATGATTTCTTTTCCTCCGTGCTTACCTTCATCTTTTATTCCAGCCTCAGAGAATGAGTTGGGCCAAAGGCCAGTTCAACCTTGTGAACCTTCGACTCCTATGTCCTCTGTTGTCCTCAGGACCTTCCTCCATGAGAATTTCCCTCTATCCTCTATGTCTTCCACCTTTTGGCTGCCGCTTTTGGCTTATAAAAGTCTCATATCATTAAATATTTGAGAGGCTATTATATGCCAGTATATATAGAGACTTACCTTCACCAAAGTTGTCACCCAGTAGATGGGGCTTCCCTGGTGGCTCAGATGATAAAAGAATCCACCTGCAGTGCAGGAGACCTGGGTTCAATCCCTGAGTTGGAAAGATCCCCTGGAGAAGGGAGTGTCTACCCACTCCAGTATTCTGGCCTGGAGAATTCCATGGACTGTATAGTCCATGGGGTCACAGAGTCAGACACGACTGAGCGGGTAATACTAACTAACTAAAGCCATATAGATAAGTGAATAGGGAGATCATAGTGCAGTGGTTAAAGGTGGAGTCAGGGTGCTACAGGAGCACACAGATAGAGAGATGGCTGAAAATGTCCAAAATAGCCAGAAGTTTGCTAAGGATTGTTAAAGAGAACTATGTTAGAAATCATGAAAAACCTTGTAAAATAGCAATAGCAAGAAGTTATTGAAGATTTTTCATGGTGATTCATAATAAGGAGCATTGGTCAAGTTTTATGTGATAATTTCCATTCTACAAATGTGGAAACAGATTCTGAGAGGGTAAGTGACTTGTAGCATATAAGCAGGGAGTCAGACTTCATGTGCAGTTTTTAACCATCTTCTCATAGAGGCCGTCCTTGACTATTCTATCTAAAAAGTGTTTCCTAAATATCCTAACCATATCACTGTTTGTATCCCTTGTGGCAGATAGCACAACCTGTGTTTATTTTATGTTTTAGTTCACTGTGTATTTGTTTCCTCTGCTAGATTGTAAGCTCCATGAGGGCAGGGGTGATATTTCAATTGCATCCCAGAGCCAAACACCGTGTGGCATATAGTAGGTGCTCAATAAATGCTTGTGAATGAAGAAATGGTGGGTTGTCATTTGTGTTTGACTTATGCTGACTGTAGAAATCACTTGACATCTGAGCAACAGGTATTCACAAAGGAGGGAAAGAAGAGAAGGCAGATGGCTGAAAGGAGCTGGGGATTTTTGGAGGAAGTGAGCTCACTAACCTAATAGACTCCAAACTCTTCCAGGGGTGAGGACCAGGAATGGGAGATGGGTAGGGAAATGCACAGTAGGGACAAGAATGTGCCAGTAGGTGTTTATTAAACCTGAAGGCCTAGGACCCGTTGTAGACTCAGCCTACTGTATATGTAAGGCTGGGGAAATTCTGCCTGTAATCTCTATGTCCAAGGGGCCAAGTACCTGGGTCAGCCATGCTGCTCTGAGTATTGCAGTAAAGTTGTATTGGTATTTCAGAATACCAGACACCTTACCTGCCTCCTGTGAAACCTGTATGCAGGTCAAGAAGCAACTGTTAGATCCGGACTTGGAGCTATGGACTGGTTCCAAATTGGGAAAGGAATACGTCAAGGCTGTATTTTTTCATCCTGCTTATTTAACTTATATGTAGAGTACATCATGGGAAATGCCAGGCTGGATGAAGCACAAGCTGGAATCAAGATTGCTGGGAGAAATATCAATAACCTCAGACTATATTAAAAAGCAGAAACATTGCCGACAAAGGTCTGTATAATCAGAGCTATGGTTTTTCCAGTAGTCATGTTTGGATGTGAGAGCTGGACCATAAAGAAGGCTGCGTGCCAAAGAATTGATGCCTCTGTACTGTGGTGTTGGAGAAGACTCTTAAGAGTCCCTTGGACTGCAAGGAGATCAAACCAGTCAATCCTAAAGGAAATCAGTTCTAAATATTCATTGGAAGGACTGACGTTTAAGCTGAGGTTCCAAATACTTTGACCACCTGATGTGAAAAGCCGATTCATTAGAAAAAACCCTGATGCTGGAGAAGGTTGAAGGCAGGAGGAGACAGGACGGCAGCATGAGGTGGTTGGATGGCATCACCGACTCGGTGGATATGGAGTTTGAGCCAGCTCTGGGAGATGGTGAAGGACAGAAGCTTGGCTTGCTGCAGTTATGGGGTCGCAAGGAATCGGACACGACTGAGTAACTGAACAACAGCAAAGTTGAAAGAGAGCTTTAGTTTTTTAAAACGTGGAATGTGAAGTAGTACTGGTGTCTTGATGGTTTATATAATGATTTGGGGAAACCACATTTTCAGAGCTGATTAGCTGTCTCTTCATAGCATTTCCATGTTGGGGATACAAAAGCCCAGCGTTTTAATTCTTGAGGAAAACCTTGTTTTGTCTCAGCAGTTTATGACGTAGTTTGGCCACATGGGCAGTCATGCTACTGCGTGTCTTCTCTCACTTGAACTACTGTAACGGTAGGAAGCATCTTACTGTTTTCATCCCTGTCTCTCTATACCTATTTCTCGCAGTAACAAGTTTTTTTTTTTTTTTTTCTAATTTATTTTTGGCTGTGCTGGGTTTGTTGCTCCATGGGCTTTTCTCTGGTGAAGGGGAGCTGGGGCTGCTCTTTGATAGCGATGCATGGGCCTTTCATTGCAGCGGCTTCTGTTGCAGAGCACGGGCAGCAGGGCACACAGGCTTCAGTAGTTGCAGCATAGTTGCAGTTCCCAGACTCGAGAGCACAGGCTCAGTACTTGTGGCACTGGGGCTAAGTTGCTCCACAGCTTGTGGGGTCTTCTCAGACCAGGGGTCGAACCCTTGCTCCTGTAGTGGCAGGCAGATTCTTTACCACTGAACCACCAGGGAGGCCCCACAAGTTCATTTTCTTAAGACACAATTCAGATCATGTAACCGCGCTGCTCAAAATCCTCAATGTTTTCCCTGGCTCGCTCTGGGTAAATCTAATGTTTTTACCATGACCTACAAGGCCCTACGTCAGTGATTCTAAAACTTTCAAATGTGACCATAGTAAGAAATATGTTCTAAGTTATGTCTCAATATACACACTATATTTTAAAAACGAAATTTTAGGAATCAGTGTTGGTCCTTACATATTTAAAAAGCATATATGACTTCATTAACATTTAAGTAAAGTATGATTAATGAATTATCTGGTAATTTCATTCAGTATATTTTTCATTTCTAGAAATTCACTTAGGGTCTATAGTATATTCCAAGTTGCTAATTGAGTCTTTGAATATATGGAATAAAATTATAACAACTGGTCTACTGTCCTTGTTGGCAAATTCTAACATCTGGGTCCATTCTGGTTTGATTTTGGTTGGTTGGTATGTTTCCTCATTATGGATTGTGTTTTTCTACTACTTATATGCCTGGTAATCTTTGTTTAGATGCCAAGCATTGTAAATTTTATGTTGTGCTGAATATATTTGTGTTTGTATGAATGAATTGAGCATTGTTTTGAGATGCAGTTATATTACTTGGAAATACTTGATTCTTTCATGTCTTGGTTTTATGATTTTTTTAGGAGCCTCCAGAACAGTGATCTCTCCAAGGCTAGCTATTCCACAATAATGAGGCAAGACCCTCCTGGTTATTATATGCAGTGCTTCTTGAATTGTGAGGTCTTAGACTGTGGCTGTTGGGAATAGGCACCATTTCTGGTCCTATGTGCTTGACATTATTCCCTCTTAATTCTTTTGTATTTTTTCCCCCATCATATAATTTACTTACCTGCATTTATTGATAGCGACTGTGATGAATTCTAGAAGGAATCCCTCTCTGTTTAGCTCCTTGTCTCTGTTTTCTGTCCTGCAAATTCTCACCACCCTTGTCTCTGGATTCTCAGCTCCATTTCCTAAATTCAGAGGATCTGCTGGCCTTTGCCTGGGTTTCTCTACTGTGCTACAGCTTGGAAACTCGCGAGGTAATGAGCTGGGGCAGTGGTAGGGCTCCGCTCTCAAGAATCACTGTCCTTTGTTGCCTGATATCCAGCATCTAAGAAGCAGTTGTTCCATATACTTTCAGGATATTTTGATTGTTGCAGGCAGAAGGATAAAGCCAATCTCTTCTTGGATGGAAGGGAAGTCACTAACTTTTTATGTTTCAAATTTCTCTCCTGGAATGTAGTGATTAAAAGTCTGTGATGGAAAAATGATGTATAACACTCTGATTTTGTTTTGTTTAAGCCACTGTCATAAATACATTCACATTGCTAACAGTGTTAAGAAATATGATACAGTAATATCTTTCAAGTCTTATTTTCCACTTAAAAATATTGTTGATGATCTTTCTGAAAAACAAACTTACCATAATTGAAACTCATAGTAATGACATGTTTACCAACAGAAGATTATAAATCTGTGCATTTAGCTTGATAAACTACAAACTGTGTTAATATAAAACTCAGATAATATAGCAGGAACCCTTCTAATAGAAGTTGACCTTCATATGCTAGAAAATCAAATGGAATAACATTCTACAAAAGATTAAATGACCTATTCCTTCCATTTATATATTCATCACATGCTCTTTACTGTTTTTCCTGTGCTGTTTGTCACAGTTGGCTGTAGTGTTTATTGAGACATATCTAGTTCTTGCAGAATGTTCATGGGTCTGCTCACTTAGGTATCTATTTTGCTAGTTATTTATAATATCTTTATTTTTGAAAATACTGATTGTGACCCTCTACATTGCTTTCCTGACACATTAAATTGAAGTGTCTAGTTCTTGCAGAGTCCATAGCTATTTTTCTATTCTAATATTTATTTCTGTTTTGAAATTCTGAGTGTGACCCGTTAGTTACATTGGTTTCCTAACACATTAAGTTGTGTCAACCAGCAGTTTGAAAAATTGCCTGATAACAATGGATTTTGTCCAACTGGCTGGGATCAAACAGGCACCTATTTGAACCTAGTCAGTCTCCTGCTGGAACAGCTAAGAGTCTTAGATATTTAAAAAAAAAAAAAAATGTTTTAAAAGAAGCTTTGAAGCATTGATTAGCTAGTATAAAATCAAGGAATTCTCAAGGAAGAAGTAAAATGGGGTATCTAGAGAGTAAGACAAAACTCTGCTGTAGTTGGCTTCACCAATTATTTGTTGACCAGAGCAACCTGACTTTGGTCTTCACAGGCTCTGGGGCATGATTATAGCAAGCAAATCTCAAAGGTCCTAAGTTATCTACTATGTGATCTTCTCCCCATAGAACCAGAGCCCAAAGGACTGTACCTTTAGTATAAAGATGAAGTAGCAGTAATCCTAGTCTACGAGGGAATCACAAGGAATCTGAGCTTTTAGCTAAGGAGGAAAATTACCACAAGGCTTCATATTCACACAGTCTTGTAGCTTGAATGCATAGTGTTAGATATTTTGACTAAAACTTCAGCCTGAAAATTTAGTTAGTGACCCTCCATAATGGTTGTGCCCCATGGTACCTGGCAGATATAAATACAGAGTCACTCTGGAAGAACGTACATTCACCCCAGAAGAAAATTCCAAACCAAATGAGCTGCTTGAAGTAAAACAAAAAACTTCAGTTTACAGTGATCAAGAGGAAGAAACAATGAAACAACAAAAACCTTCAGGGACTTTAGGTAATGAAATTATCAGGGACAGGCTGTAAAATGATCATCTTAGCTTGTTCAATGAAGTGAAAGACAAGACTGAAAAATACATGCAAGGAATGAATTTATAAAGTATATCCAATTTAATACTAAAAGATACCATATAGAACTTGAAGAAGTAAAAATGATGGAAAACTGTACAGATTAGACACATCTGAAAGAAAATGAAAAGTATAAATGTTTTTCAAACTTTAATGTGCGTGCAAATCATATGGTTCAGTTCAGTTTGCTTGATCAGTTGTGTCCGACTCTTTGCAACCCCATGGACTGCAGCATGCCAGGCTTCCCTGTCCTTCACTTATCTTCTGGAGTTTGTTGAAACTCATGTCCATTGAGTCAGTGATGGCCTCCAGCCATCTCATCATCTGTCCCCCCCTTCTGCCTTCAATCTTTACAGCATCAGGATCTTTTCCAGTGAGTTGGCTCTTCGCATCAGGTGGCCAAAGTATTGGAATTTCAGCTTCAGCATCAGTCCTTCTAGTGAATATTCAGGACTGATTTCCTTTAGCATTGACTGGTTTGATCTTTTTGCTCTCTAAGGGACTCTCAGGAGTCTTCTCCAGGTCCACAGTCTGGAAGCATCAGTTCTTCAGCACTCAGTCTTTTTTATGGTCCAAGTTTCACATCTGTCCATGACTACTGGAAAAACCACTTGGGGATGATGATGTTAAAAAGCAGGTTCTGATTCTGTATGTTTAAAGTGGTTATTGAAATTCTGCATTCCTAAACAGCTCAGAGGTGAGAAGGCTCCAGATTCAAGGACCACACTTCGAATATCAAGACATTTCAGGATATGTCAGAAGAAGTCAATAAAAATGCAGCTCAGAAGTATAATGAGATGAAAAATACGAAGAGTTGAGTGTTGGCAGGCGCTCAGTGTTAAAGCATGGAATTAAGAGATTGGGTCTGGGAAGAGGACCACTGTTGGCTGTGTGGATACATCAGGGGAGACGTCATCGAGGGGCTCTGTGGCCAGGAATGCCCCTAGAGGAAGTGTCATCTGCCTCGGAATTGAGGCACCAGTGTTGAGTGGCATGCAAGTGGTGGGCGGCCTCCACGGGCACAGGGAGGGACTTGCACCAGAGTGAGCACGCCACAGGCGCTCAGCACACACTCCAGCTGTGGGCGCCTCACCCCACTCCAGCCTGAGTGAGTGGGTGTGCCCCAATCGACCATTGCTTTTGCTCCCTCTTGCCCAGGTGGGGAACAGACCCCTGAGGGTGCCACACAAGCTAAGTTGGGGCCAAAATCCAAGCTGAGCCCAAGGGCAGTGTGACAGAGGAAGGGGAGCTAGAATCTCCATGCAGCTGCGCAAGCCATGGATTAAATCCCTGCAATCGGCTTGGTAAATCTTGCATCTTTGGAATATCTGAATAGCCAGTGAGTGTTCCTACAACTGAAACCCGTCTAGCTTTAGCAGCAGTGGACTTTGGAGGCAGGTACATGTGGGAGTTGGGCCAGGTCAGAGTGATCTGGCCCCACAGTGCCCCCAGCAGGTCTAGAAACCTACCTAGAGATATCGAAAAGCCACCTAGGAAGGCAGGGGTTGACTGTGGCTCACTGTGGAAGTAAGACACTGATAGAGTGTCCTTAGGAAGCCCCAGGAAGATATTAATGTATATTTTTTATGTGTTTCATTCTGTTTGGTGGTTGGTGGTGGTTTTGTTATTTTTAACCTTTTCTATGTTCAAATATATATATTTTTTCTGTTTTTACTTTTTGTTTTTTTCGTTTGCTTGATAATTTTTATGTGTTTTATATTTTAATTGTTTTTCTTAGTCTCCTTTCTGTTTTTGTTTTTCTTAATCTTTATAATTTTTTTTTTTTTTTTTGGTAAATTTAGTCCTTATTGATTGTTTTCATTTCTGAGTTGAACCATAAAGAAAGCTGAGCACCGAAGAATTGATGCTTTTGAGCTGTGGTGTTGGAAAAGACTCTTGAGAGCCCCTTGGACTACAAGGAGACCCAACCAGTCCATCCTAAAGGAAGTCAGTCTTGAATATTCATTGAAAGGACTGATGGTGAAGCTGAAACTCCAATACTTTGGGCACCTGATTCGAAGAACTGACTCATTTGAAAAGACCCTGATGCTGGCAAAGATTGAAGGCAGGAGGAGAAGGGGATGACAGGATGAGATGGTTGGATGGCATCACCGACTCAATGGATGGGAGTAATCTCCGGGAGTTGGCGAACAGGAAGGCCTGGCGTGCCGCAGTCCATGGGGTCTCAAAGAGTCGGACACGACTGAGCAACTGAACTGAAGACACCATATTAAAAAGCAGAGACATTACTTTGCCAACAAAGGCCTGTCTAGTCAAAGCTATGATTTTCCAGTAGTCATATTTGGATATGAGAGTTGGACCATAAAGAAAGCTGAGTGCCAAAGAACTGATGCTTTTGAACTGTAGTGTTGGAGAAGACTCTTGAGAGTCCCTTGGACTGCAAGGAGATCAAACCAGTCCATCCTAAAGGAAATCAACCCTAAATATCCATTGGAAGGACGGATGCTGAAGCTGAAACTCCCAATACTTTGGTCACCTGATGGGAAGAGCTGACTCATTTGAAAAGACCCTGATGCTGGGCAAGGTTGAAGGCAACAGAAGAAGGGGATGACAGGACGAGATGGTGGGATGGCATCACTGACTTGATGGACATGAGTTTGAGCAAGCTCCGGGAGTTGGTGATGGATAGGGAAGCCTGGTGTACTGCAGTTCATGGGGTCACAAAGAGTTGGACATGGCTGAGCAACTGAATTAACTGACTGATAAAAAGAAATAAAATTCTGTTGTTTGCAGTGATGTGGATGGATCTAGAAACTGTCATACAAAGTAAGTCAGAGAAAACGTCATATATTGATGCATACATGTGGAGTCTAGAAAAATGGTATAGATGATATTATTTTCAAAACAGAAATAGACAGATGTAGAGAACAAATCTGTGGAAACCCAGGTGGAAAGGGGGAAAGGTGGGATGAATTGGGAGGTTGGATTGACGTACACTATTATGTATGAAATAGATAACCTAGACAACCCACTGTATGCGTACAGTGCTCTGTGGTGACCTAAATGGGAAGGGAATCTTAAGAAGAGTGGATATGTGTATACATATGGCTGATGCACTGTGGTACAGCAGAGACTGACATAGCAGTGTAAAGCAACTATACTCCAATTTTTAAAAAAATGCAAAGGGAATAAGATATTAGAGACTGAGAGTCACTTCAAGAGCCAAGGCAAGTTATATATTAATGTAAGGTGTTGCATACTTTCATACCTAACATTTTTCTCTTAGATCTGTATATGTTCTATTCTCCCATTTTACAAGACCCAGAGTATCTGTTGGCAGAATGTTGTGTACAGTGGTGGTACTTGTTCTTTCAGAAAGACTTAATAATGTTTGGGACAGTCCCCCAAAGGGCACGGGCCAGCAGAGATTGCTGTGCAGTTACAGACTATAAATATCAGGGTTGTTTTGCCTTGAAATATTAGGTTGAGAAGAAGTAGGCACAAAATCTGAAGGGATTTGAAGAGTGTAAACAGTTTTATTCATCAAAACCCAACATCCTCCTCTCAGGCTCCTCCTGAAGCTTGAGAGATGGCACATTTAAGGCAAATAAAATAGTACTTTTCTTTGGCATGACACTTTCTGTTTCCAAATGTTTGTTTATTTTACTTTTTTCTCAGATAATCCACACACCATCTGTATGATGAATGTAATTATTCCTGTTCTATAAGTTGGGAATATCAAGACTCTGCGAGGTGGTTTGCCTGGATCTCTTCAGGGAATGAACCATGTGTGATTCATCCTCTTAGTGTCATTTCTAAAGTTTTTTAAAAATGGAAAGAAAGATCATCAATAAATGTGTATAAAATTGAAAAAAAAAAAGATGAGGTTATGAGGCACGGATGGTAGAGAAGGTCTATATATTTCTAATTGATGTCCCAAAAGAAAGGAAGAGAAGCAGTGGGAAAGAGACAATATTCAAAGAAATCATGGCTGAGAATTTTTCAAAACTGATGAAAGATATCCTACAGATTCCGGGGGGAATAAATCCCAAAGAGAAATAAAAATTCACACCTTGGCATATCAGAGTAAGACTTTAAAACACCAAAAATAAAGAGGAAACTTATTAAAATCAAAGAGAAAGTGGATATTTCTCTTTGACAGTTTTCAAACCTTTGATATCTCTCAAAGGTTTGACAGTTAAGCTGATAATGATCTCTCATCAGCAATGATGCAAGCCAGACATGGACACTTCAGTGTAGACTGAAAGAAAAATAACCTGGAACTCAGTACCAAGTGGAAATATCTTTCAAGTATGAGAGAATAATATATTTTCACTTGAAGACAAATTTGTCCCCAGTAAACCTTCACTAGAAGAGGATATAAACCAGGATAGAAGGAAGAAATCCCATATGGAAGAGCTCAGATGTGAAATAAAGGCCACAGAAAGTGACTGGTTAGCAGATACTGTCTAATAAATTAACAACTCAATGTATAATTTTAAAAAAGGCAAAAAAGAATGAAAAATCACACGGACTTTCCTAGTGGTCCAGTGGTTAAGAATCCACTTTGCCATGCAGGCAACATGGGTTTGACCCCTGGTTAGAAAACTAAAATCCCATGTGATGGAGAACGACTAAGCGCACACCCCACACCTGGAGAGTCCGTACACTGCAGTAAAAGATTCTGTGAGCTGCTGCTAAGACCCAAAACAGCCAAACAAACAAACAAACCGGGAGTGGCATATGAATGAGAATGAAATGATCAGTAGTCTTTATCGGTAAAGACGAGGGTAAAGGTACTAATTTACTTTAGATTGCATGTTGTCATTATTGGAGTACCTGCCTAAAAAAGATAGAGTCAACAATTTTCAAACTGGTTGGGGAATAAATGGGATGTAAAAAATAATCAAATGATAGAAACATCAAAATTGTGGGATAAATGGAAAGTAAAAAAGAGTTGCTATAAATCCATATAGCTCAAAAATTACAGGAAGTGAAAATGGACTAACTGCTTCAGGTGTATGACAGAGATGGTCAGATATAATATGCTGTTTACAAAAGACATTTGGAACACGAGGACAAAAATGCTGGACTTTAAAAGAGCAAACTTTGAGCTGGGGAATTTTGAGGTAGTTAATACCAAACAAAACAGCTACAAAATTATTAGATAAAGCAATTTTAAATGTACCTAGTGACATAGCTGAAATACGTTGTGTAGAAAATGTAAGAACTGCTTGGAGAGTAAAAAAAAAAATCCAGTCATTACGGGAAATAGTAACATCTCTCTTTATAAGGAATAGAACAAACACTTAAAAAATTAGAAATGTACAGAATTAAACATTAACAAACATGATTTAATGAACATATATAGACTACTATATCAAACAACTGCAGAATATACCTTTTTTTATAGCACAGATAGGACATCTCATAACAATTTCAAACAGTTCAAATATAGAAGTATGTTCTCTAGTGTTAGTCGCTCAGCCATGTCCAACTGTTTGTGACCTCATGGACAGTAGCCCATCAGGTTCCTCTGTCCATGGAATTCTCCAGGCAAGAATACAGGAGTGGGTTTCCATTCCCTTCACCAGGGGATCTTCCTGACCCAGGGATGGAATCTGCCTCTCCTGCATTGCAGGCAGATTCTTTACCAACTGAGCCACCAGGGAAGCCCATTGTCTAAGCACAATACAATCAAGCTAGAAATCAGTGCAAAAAATTGCATGTCTTGAAATTTGTGACCCCGTGGAATTCTCCAGCCCAGAATACTGGAGTGGGTAGCCATTCCCTTCTCTAGGAGATCTTCCCAACCCAGAGATCGAACTCGTGTCTCCCGCATTGCAGGCAGATTATTTACTGAGCCACAAGGGAAGCCCAAATAACTCCTGAGTTGAAGAAGGAATTGTATGACTTTGTATACAAAACAGAAACAAGACTTGCAGACATAGAAAACCTACGGTTTCCAAAGGGGGCAGAGAAGGGAGGAGGGACAAATTAGGAATACAGGATTAATAGATACAAGCTGTTATATGTAAAATAGATAAGCAATACAGATTTACTGTATAGCATAGGGAATTATATCCAAAACCTATAGTGAAATATAATCTGCAAAAAACTAAATCATTGTGTTGTATGCCTGAAACTAACTACTGTAAATCAACTATACTTCCATTTTTTTTTTTAAAGAAACTTTGAAGTAAGCCAGAAAGATAAAGACCAATACAGTATACTAACGCATATATATGGAATTTAAGAAGATGGTAACGATAACCCTATATGCAAAACAGAAAAAGAGACACAGATGTACAGAACAGACTTTTGGACTCTGTGGGATAAGGCGAGGGTGGGATGTTTAGAGAGAACAGCATCACCAGCCCAGGTTGGATGCATGAGACAAGTGCTCGGGGCTTGCCCTGGGAAGACCCAGAGGGATTGGGTGGAGAGGGAGGTGGGAGGTGGGATCAGGATGGGGAACACATGTAAATCCATGGCTGATTCATGTCAATGTATGGCAAAAACCACTACCATATTGTAATTAGCCTCCAACTAATAAAAATAAATGGAAAAAAAAGAAAAAAAACTTTGATTAGAAAGTATTTAGAATTGAATGCCAATGAAAAATACAATATATCTAAACTTTGGGGATACAGCCAGAGTAATACTTAGAAGTTTATAGCCTTAAATATGTATATTAGGAAAGTCAGGGTGAAAAGGGATGAGGCAAACATTCTTACTGAGTTAGAACAAGACTGGCATAAGTCAAAAAATAGGAAAAAATAAATAAGAGTAGAAATAAATAGAAGGTTACAATGGAAAGATCGGTATGTTTTCCTCCTACTCCCCACAGCCTTCTTCACCTTACTATTACCCTTCAGATTGCAGTTTCGCCATCTTCTCCTCTAAAGCAATGGTTCTCCAAGTGTGCATTCTGGGAACTTGTCAGAAATGCAGATTTTTTTTATTCAGACTCACTGCGGGTGGAGCATAGCCATCTGGGTCATAAGGCTCTGTGAACTGGACCAGGAGCCCTCCAGGGCATTCTGATACCTGTTTGAGAACCACGGTTCAAACCACTGCTGAAAACTTGAGTTTGTATCAGAATCCCCTCTGGGCTGATTGAGTGGAAAGTCTTAACAAGTTCCCGGGGGATGTTAATTCTCTTCTTTTAGAAACCACTGTTTTAGGGGCTTTATAAACAGGCCCAAGAGATTCTGGTTGGCTTGGGTTTGGCAATCTGACAAATTTCTCTGTGTTCCTAATATGCAGCCACTTCTCCAGGAAAACTTACCCAACAATCTCTGCCCTCCCAAGCTTGGGTTCATCTCTCCAGGGTGATCTCCTAGTCCCCAGTGCTCCGCTCCACTGTAGCAATTATTTTGTGGCCCAGCACTATCTACTTGTGGGGCTCTCTCACCAGAAGACAAAACTCTTGTAGGCAAAGACCTTACCTCCTTTGCTCTTTGACCCTTAATGTTTTGATGGGTATTCAGGAAATATTTGTTGATTAATTGATACTTGAAGTACCTCTGACTGTTAGTAGTACTTACCAGCTGGGCTTCCCTTATAGCTCAGTTGTTAAAGAACCCACCTGCAATGCAGGAGACCCTGGTTCGATTCCTGGGTCAGAAAGAAGGGATAGGCTACCCACTCCAGTATTTTGGGGCTTCCCTGGTGGCTCAACTGGTAAAGAATCCGCCTGTAATGCGGGAAACCTGGGTTTGATCCCTGGGCTGGGAAGATCCCCTGGAGAAGGGAAAGACTACCCACTCCAGTATTCTGGCCTGGAGAAGTCCGGGTACTGTGTAGTCCATGAGCTCACGAAGAGTTGGACATGACAGAGCGACTTTGACTTCACTTCCCCAGCTGGACAGTGCTATTCTTCTTTGACCCTCCCAGAAGCAACGAGAAAGGCATTTGTTCTGTAGTTTGGGATGAGGTTTCTGGATAGAAGAATCAGTAGGGGAGCTAAATCAGACATTCCCTTTCACCTGGACTTGAGCAGTCCCGTAGGCCCCTTTCGAAGTGGCTGTGTGGACTGCCTGAATTTGAGTCCTGCCTCCTCTCTCTCTGATTTACTGGTGTGATCTTGGTGAAGTTACTTAAGTACTGTATATTCCGGTTTTCTCCTGTGTAACATGAGGATAATAAAAGTACTTTCCTTTGGACTTTGTCGTTTTTGAGAATTAAAACATATGTGAAGCTATCAGAGCAGTATCTAGCACTTATTAAGCTCTATTACTATACTCCCTTTTAATTTATGGAAGTGACTAAAAATGTTCTGATTATTAAATCTCTTGGGGCTTACATGGTGGCTCAGTGATACAGAATCCACCTGCAATGAAGGAGACTTGGGTTCAATCCTTGGGTCACGAAGATCCCCTGGAGAAGGAAATGGCAGCCCACTCTAGTATTCTTATGTGGGAAATCCCATGGACTGAGGAACCTGGTGGGCTAGAGTCCATGGGGTCACAAAAGAGTTGGACACAACTTGGCAACTAAACAACAACTAAATCTCAGCTTAGAATAGATGACTCTCATTTGCCAAGCTCCTAATTAAGCCCAAACATTATTTTCATCCCTAGGGATGACCATAGATGGAACCTAAGTAAAAAAACTATAGTAGTGAAGCAATGCAAACTGATAAAATTATTACACCAAACGCATTAAATTATTTGCCAACATGAACTCATATTTTTCACTCAGTGTATTTTCTGATTTTACATATATATTTTACATATAATAAGGTTATTATACTTTTCTTACTTTGTAGCTAGTGCCTAGCTTACATTTTATTTGCCTTATTGATTAGGCAATCCCCTCCCCGTCCCCAACTTGCTATTCTCTATTAGGATTAGAGGTAAAACTGCTGTGAGCTTGGCAGAGAGGTAAAGATTTTAAAACATATTGCCTGCACTGGGGTACTGACTTTATTAGGGATATTAAAAAATAGCCTTTTCTATAACTTTTTTCTTCAGCTATATCCCGTAATCCCATGAGGAATATATATGGGGGAAGTTTCTCTCTCTCATTCCCCCTTTCAAAGGGAAACCAAGCTGCAGACTGTTTGTTCACCAAAGGTCAAACAGGACTCCACATTGATTTCCAATTCAAGACCTTTCCCATCAGGAAATGCCCCTGGAGCATCAGTAACCATCTTACATTAGGCTCAGGAGGTAACAGCAGGGAGGCGTCAAAGGACACTGCGGATTCACCCATTTCATCCCAAATGCACAAGCTCTTAACCCAGGGGTTTCCAGCCCTGCCTGCACACCACAGTCACCTGAGGAGCTTTCCCAAATTAGCCTGTAGCTGGGCCCCACCACAGATCAATTCAGTCAACTTCTGGAAAGTGGGGGTCACGCATGGACATTTTGTAAAAGTCAGGGGCAGGGGACAGGGGGAGGGGCGAGTCTAAGGTGCAGAGCCACAGTGCCTGGAAGTGGGATAAATGCCAAGAATGAACGAGCAGGAGAAGGAACCCGCAGGACTGCAGGAAGCTACAACACGCTGAAACTTGGTCATTTGCCCACAGAGAGGGTGAATTTATTCCAGGGCCGCCTATCTAAAGGAGAGAACGCTAGCCCTGCTGTTTTCAAGTATACAGGTAGCAGGAAAAATAAATATTGAAACTCTGGTTCCTTTTCCTTCTCTGCCCTGCCCCCATCCCCTCACCCCTGCCGACTCCCTCTCCCCCTTACACCCAGACTAGCCGTCCACTCCAGTGGACTCCAGCCCCCGACCTGCCTGCTAAGTTAGAAAGTCGCCTGGCCCTTCTGACTGCCCCACACCCACCCTTTGAGGGAGTATTGCTGCCGGTTTTGCAGGGTTTGGGGAGATTGGGTTCTCCCCCCCTAGACTGAGACAGTCTTCCAAGCCTGGGAGGGAGATGGTGAATTTCTAGTGGTGACCCAGTTGAGACTCTGTCCAAGGGGTTGAGTGGGACTGCCAGGGTCAGCCAAAGGTGTGTCAGGAACACTTCCTACTTGGATCCGGAAAGAACCACACTCCAGAGTGTCCACGGGAAACGGTGATCTATTCCTGTGATCTCTCAGACCTCAGCTCCTCTTGAGTATGGGGGTGGGGAGAGCTTTGCATATACTTGAGGCTGAATTTCCTGCCTCCCCTGAGGGTGGGGGTGGGGTGGAGTTGTAAGGAGGATTATATTTATTTAAAGGAATGCACACAAATGCTGCAGTCTATGAGCAGATCCACTCCTGCTATGCATGCCAGAAAACAGAAAGGAATTAGCCTTCATTGACTGTCTAGTAATACAACAGCTAACATTTATGGAGCCCTCACTCCGTGCCAGGCCCTGGTTATCTCACCCAGTCAAGCACAGTGACCCTGCCAGGGTGAGACACTCACCCAGAGTCACACAGCTACTAGGTGCGGAAAATGAGATTTGAATTGAAGTTGCCTCATTCCACACTCTTACTCAAATCACTGGCTATGTCTCTTCACTTGCATCTTCTTGCTTAGTCCTCAAACTGTTGTTCAGCTGCTAAGTCATATCTGACTGTTTGCAATCCCATGGACTGTAGCACGCCAGGCTTCCCTGTCCTTCACCATCTCCTGGAGTTTGCTCAAACTTATGTCCATTGAGTCAGTGATGCCATCCAACCGTCTCATCCTCTGTGACCCTCTTCTTCTGCCCTCAATCTTTCCCAAAATCAGTCTTTTCCAATGAGTCGGCTCTTCACATCAAGTGGCCACATCCTTTCCAGCATTTATTATTTGTAGACATTTTTATGATGGTCATTTTTGCTGGTGTGAGGTGATGCCTCATTGTGGTTTTGATTAGAATTTCTCTAATAATTAGTGATATTGAACATCCTTTTGTGTGCCTGTTGGCCATCTGTAAATGGCATCCCAATTATAATTCCGTCAGACTTTTTGTAGAAATATCAACTTCTATTTATCAAGGCTGATTCTATAAATGTATTAATATTTGAAATTGCAAAGGAGCCTAGAATAAGCAAAACAATCTTAAAGATTGAAGTTGGAGGACTTTTTTGGTTAGATTTCAAGACATACTATAAAGTTACAATAGAAGAAACTATGTATTTTGCATATGGGTGATTAAATAGAACAATGGAATAAATATCAAACCCAAGAGTAAATCCATATATATATATTAAAAATATAACTTGCTATTCTGAAAAAGCACTAATGCATTTCAATGGGCAAAAAATGTCTTTTCAATAAATGGTATTGGAATAACTGAAGGTCCTTATGGAACAAAGATGGACTTTGACCTCTACCTCACACCACACACAAAGTTCCTGCTCTCACAGTCTGGCCAGATAGGGCAGTTTCGCCCAGAGGAGGAGGCAATGAGCTCAGCCTGCAGTTGGGCATGAAGAGTGAAGTGAGTGGAGGTGACAATTTAACCAAGCATTACAAGTTTATGACATATGGCAACCCACTCCAGTGTTCTTGCCTGAAAAGTCCCATGGACAGAGGAACCTGGTGGACTACAGTCCAAAGGGTCACAAAGAGTCAGACATGACTGAGTGACTTAGCATGCCCTATGTCCTGAGCTCCTAGAACAGTGCTTGGCACATGGCAGGTGCGCAACAACTTTTTGGGAATGAAGTTGAAAGCCATGGAAAGAAAGATAGAGTAATACAGTGACCAGTCGTCATATGCCTGGCTCAAGAGTGGAATGCAATGGAGAGTGATGGATTTTAAACAGCACATGAGATCAGCACTGAGAAAAGTCTGGTGGCCGTAAGGAGAGCAGACTGTAGGGGCTGACGGGGGGTCTGGAAGAACAATCCAGAGTCTACTACACTAGAGCAGGCATGACATGAGCAGGCAGATGGCTAAGGCATTGGCAAGCCTAGTTGGTAAGGGATGAAGAAGAGATTTAGGGGACTGCAAGATCAAACCAGTCTATGCTAAAGGAAATCAACCCTGAATATTCGTTAAAAAGGACTGATGCTGAAGATGAAGCTCCAATACTTTGGCCACATGATATGAAAAGCCGACTCATTGGAAAAGACCCAGATGCTGGGAAAGACTGAGGGCAGGAGGAGAAGGGGGCAGCATGAGATGGTTGGATGGCATCACCTACTCAGTGAACATGAGTTTGAGCAAACTCCAGGAGATAGTGAAGGAGAGGGAAGCCTGGCGTGCTGCAGTCCTTGGGGTCGCAAAGAGTCAGACATGACTTAGCAACTGAACAATGACAACAGCTGAGTGTTGGAGAGGCTCCAGGGATGGACCCAGCACAAAAGACTTATTTTACAGAGGGAGAGTCTGAGACCCAGAGAGGGGAAGTAATTTGCCCATGGCCACACAGCATGCTGTTAGAATATACCGGACAGGAACAGGTCCTATCTCTGATCAGGTGTTCCTTCCATGCCAGATGGTCTGTGTTCTGCTCTCTCTTGCACTCCTAGCTAACCCTGTCCTCAGGAAAGTTTCCAATGTCATCCCAGCCTCTGCAGTGGGAGGGGAGTCCCCAGGCCTCCTTACTCAGCGCTGCCTCTGCCTGTTGACAGGCCAGAGAGGCGGTGAGGACCTTGGGGGCAAAGGTCACCTGAGGCTTCTCCTGGAGCAGCTGCCTGCTCTGCGCTGCTCTGAGACTGACCCTCAGTGGCAGTTGTTATTTTAAGTAGTTCACGTTGGAGGGAGGAAGTGACGGAGGCGAATGTGAAAATGAGTAGCTATTGCAAGATGTGTGTGATAAATGAAACAAGGAACATAAAGACAGACCAAGAGGCACATCTGTTATTTTCGTTCCTTTTTATAGCAACCTCTAAGTCAGACTTCTCACACTTGAGTAGGAACCCTTAGCTGCTAAGCGTTTGCCTGACCGAAGAGTTCATGAGCCCCAAAGGGAACAGAGGTGGGTAGGTCATGCAGGGCCCTGGGAACAGCATGAACCCTCAGAGCCGCACCCCAGGCCTGGGTGCCCAGCACCTCGGGATCCGAGGCTCTGAGCAGGAGGGCTGGAGGGCTTCAAGGGTCAGTGCTCCCCTCTGTTTACCAAAGGGTAGGGTGGCGATCTCACTTGGTCCCTGAACCCGGGGACGTCCCCACCCAGATGGTCCCTCACCAGCAGCCAAGAATGCAAGGGAGCCGTTTTCCACGGGGGAATACTGGCTTTCTCTCTCGAGGTGCTTTCTCTCTGCTGAGAGTCGAATCCCCAGTGCCACCTGCTAGTGGGGACTGAGCCCGGGGGCTGCCGGAAAGTGTCCTGGCAGAGGGGGCTGTGGAGCCAGATTCTGAGCTTCCCGCAGGGGGGACTCCCGCTATTCCGTGGCTCATCAGCGGCTCAGAGGAGGAACTGACGGGGTGGGGGTGCTGGGGGAAACCCGTCCCTGAGATGGTCCCAGTCAGCCTGCTCCGGGCCTGCTCTGCACGGAGCCCTGGAGATCCTGGAGTGTCGTGGGAGCAGCTAAGGGCTCAAGCCATTCGCTGTAAGCGCATTCGCTCCCTCCTTTGTTTCTACTGGTTTGTTCTAAGCTCTGGGCTGAGCGCTACTGTGAGATTGTAGGAGAGAGAGGGGGTGCTCTGGCCTGGGCACCCACTGGTGCAGCTGGAGCAGCTTCAGAGGGACAAGAGGGACAGCTGAGAAGTGGGAGGAGAGGCCAGACCTTCTGCCAGGAACAGGAGTGGGAAAAGTGTTTCGGGAAAGCGTGCAAAAGAGAGGGACATGGCCTTGTCCAGGAGTGGGGACCTCTGTCAGCATGACTGTTGTCTTCTCCAGCCATAGGGACAGCCTGGAAGCAGAAGTGAATGACGAAGTCATCACTGGCTGTGCATTGGCCAAGCATGTACAGTGGTAGGACCATCCTCCTCCTCCTTCCTTTTATTTGGAACAGGAATTAAGCAGCAACTAGGTGGACCTCTGTGACTGGCTGCAGGACGATGAGAGATAAGAGGAAGGTGTTGGATGGGAAGGTTCCAGAGCAGAAAGGTAGATTGCTGAGGCTCTTTGTTTTCCTCTCCCCTTCCTTCCTCTGTTATGCTGTCTGGAATGCTGACACCACGGCTGGCACTCAAACAGCCGTCTTGGGCCATGAGACAATGTGCAAACAGCAAGAGAAGAGCATGGGTCCTTGATCCAGTTAGAGCCACCGTCCCACCTCCCAGACGGGATTCCTCTTACGTGAGAGAGAAATAAACTAGTGATCTTAAGAACTGCTATTGTGAGTTTTCTATTATATGTCACTGAACCTAATACTAACAGATACAGATCAAGTATGAGGAGATCGTGGGTAATTATAAGATGGCAGTAAAGTGATTGATCATAGGACCTGAACCAAGTAGGAAAAAAATCAGGAGGTGGCCGATACAACTGGGAATGGGGACTCCGGCCCTTTGGACACCAACACAGTAGAGTAGCCTATGGAGGACAGGAGATCTTTAAGAATAAAAAGCAGAAAGTTGTGGTTAGAAAGTGGAATTTCTGATTTTATGGTTTCAGAGTCTGCGTGACAAGATGCGGTCACAGTAAGTGCTAAGATTTCCTGAATACTTCCTGTGCAGCCAGCTCCCTTTCAAAGAATTGGTATGCCTACTGTCACTCCTCACCATAATTCTGGAAGGTGTTTTCTTTGTTATTTCATAAATAAAGCAACAGGCTCAGAGAGGTCAAGAAACTTATCTGAGGGGACCAAACTGGTAACTGGCTGGGTTGGCAGTAGAACCCCAGTGGGATAACTCGGGCCCAAACTCTCAGCCAGCCCTCTCTTCTGCCTTGTAGAAGAAGGGGACTTCTTCTGGGGACTGCTGGACAGAGAGGGGAGAAGTGTGTGAGCCTAGAGGGGCGTGGGCTGTGAGGCGGGCCAGAGTCTATACCTTCTGAGTGGGGATTCGCATCTTCCAGCAAGGTGGCAGAAGACAAGTTGGAGGGGAGGCAGCGAGCCGCATACCAGACCTTTAATTGACAGCGCTGCCCTGGGCCCTGGGGTTGGCTTGGAAGACGGTGCCGGAGCCTAGGGAGCCTGAACCCTGCAGTGTGAGTTAGACTGCAGCTGAAGTAGAAGGGTGGGCTCTAGAACCAGACGGCCTGGGGTCAGGTCCCACGCTCACCTCTTAACTCACTGTGTCATCTTGGACAGGTTGCTTCACCTTTTGTGCCTCAGTGTCCTTGTGTGTATGGACGTGATCGTAGTTCCTACCTTGTAAGACTGTGCAGGTGAAATGAATTAACACCAGGGAGCACTGAGGACAAACACCTCCACTCTGAGCACTCGATAGTCTTGTTTCCCAGAGCTTCATGGAGAAGAGAAAATCAGGGACAGAACAGATCCAGGTAAGGAGGGCAGATGGTGAGAGGACTGATTCCACGGAGGAAGCATGGGGCTTGACCCAACTGCTTCTCAAGGCAGGGTCTCGTCCTGGTCCTCTGCAATCCCTCTGGATGGCGCAAGGCCACTGCTCCTGGGTTACTTGCTTGTCAGTCTCATGTCTATAATATGAGGACTGACCCGACTTCTAAATAAATGTCTGAGCAGCTTGGAAGGAGTGACTTGTTTTCTGAAACTCCCTTGAGTTTCCGAACACCTGCCCAGGTATCCCCAGGCACCTGGATGGGGGTCACCGTCCAATGGTGTTTGTCTGATGATGGCCTGAGCCACGCAGCTTTGCTGACTCGGCCAGGATGGGGCCCACCTTTAGCCCACTGCCCTCCTCATCCGGCCAGGTGCCCAGTTTCCAGCCCCGCCCCAGCGCTGGCTGCACACCCTGCCTTGGCCCTGACTGCTCCACGTTCCATCTGATCCTGGCAGGTCTCACACTCTACACAGCCAATGAATTCCTCACTCATGTCTGCAGCTATTATTAGGCACCACTGGAATGCAGTCCTGCTGAGGGAGCTGTTTTTATTAGCCATTGTTATAAGGTTGGTATCTGTGCGTCTGTTTCAGAAACCTTCTGGTGAGGCTGACGGTGGGTCTCTTAAAGAACCAGGCACCCCTGGGCCACCGAAGCACCAGGATGGCCACAGGGCTGTGGGCCGGTCCCAACTCCCGCCCCAGCCTCCGCACCCGGGTCAGGAAGGCTGCGGCTCCAGGTCGTGGCTGGCCCAGCCCCAGAGCCCAGGGTCCACCCCTCCCTGTGGTGCTGACACTGTGACACTGTGCAAGTCGTGTTGCCTCAGTGGGCACTGTGGTGTCAATCTGTGAAACAGAAACAATGAGGGTTGCCTCACAGGCTTTTTTTTTTTTTCAAGTTTAAATTTAATGACTTTGGTATTAACTATACACATACTAGTAAGTGCTAAGACTTAAAATCTTCCAGTTCAGTTGTGACTCCAGACAGGATCCAGAGAGGAGTTCTAAAAATCTCTTCTCTGGGTTTTATGGAGACTTCCTTTACCCTCCTGTGTTAGCCTCTTAAGGCACCGCGTCAGCCTTAAAAGGGCACTGGAAAGGGCGTCTCACAGGCTTTTTAAAAGGTCCAGCCAAAAGCACAAAAATGAAAGTGCAGTGGCTTGTCGCAGGGGACACTGTATGTGGAGTGCCAGCATGCACAGGTCCTGTGGGGAGGACGGGGACCAGTGGATTTGACCCTTGGAACAGTTCGTGGGCAGGGGTGAGAGCGGTTATGTCTTTTGTCCAGGTTCACAGAGCCTGCGGGCAGAAGCGCTGAGACCCTGACCTGGGTAACTCTGGCTCCAAAGGTCACGCTGTCCAGAAGGCACATGCATGCGTGCATGCTAAGCCGCTTCAGTCGTGTCTGGCTGTTTACGATGCTATGGACTGTAGCTCGCACCAGGCCTCTCTCTCCATGGGATTCTCCAGGCAAGAATACTGGAGTGGGTTGCCATTTCCTTCTCCAGGGGATCTTCCTGACTCAGGGATCGAACCCAGGTCTCTTAGTCTCCTGCTTGGGTAGGTGGGTTCTTTACCACTCGCGCCACCTGGGAAGCACAACAACCTCAAAAGATTACCTGCCCCCACGCCCAGGGTATCTGGGAGGCCTGGGAAGTGAGGAGAGCAGAAGAGAAGATGGGGCAAAGACAGAGTTGCAAATAAAAATGGAGAAAAGGAAGGGTTTTTTTTTCCTTACCTAGGTGTCTTTATTTTGTGATAATTTATGTAGCTGTACTCCATGATTTGTGCACTTTTCTGTACATATGCTATACTTTTTTAAAAGGTTAAAAAGAAAATAGGAACTTTGTAGCATACTGTTGAGTACAAATGTATTTTTAAAGTTCAAACTCATTATGACTTATGCAACTCTCATCTGCATCTATTCTAAACGACATTAAAAATCATGTTTAAGAATCTGAAGATATCAAAGTAAGATTCCCATGAGGCTAGGTCAGTGTATAAATCTCAGAACTGAAATTCTGATTAACCCCTCTCAGTGGCTGACTAGCTCCTGACATGGAAACCACCAGTTGTCATAGGTCATCCTTCCTTCTCTTCCCCACTGGAAGATGATTTCCTCCAACCTCCCTTTTTAAAATACATTGTTCAGTTGCTAAGTCAAGTCTGATTCTTTGCGACCCCATGGGCGTTGGAGCCAGACTCATCCAGATTTAGATCTCAGCTCTTCTGCCCACAGGCTCTGTGAACCTGGACAAGAGACATAACCTCTCACACTGCCCGCACACTGTCCTGAGGGTCATATCCACCGCCCCGGTACTCTCTTTAAAATATGCTGTTGTTGTTGTTCAGTTGCTGAGTTGCGTCGACTCTTTGTGACCCCATGGGCTGCAGCACACCAGGCCTATATATAATTTCATTTCTTTCTTTATTTTTGGCTGTGCTGGATCTTGCTGCATAGTTTTTTCTCTAGTTGCAACAAGTGGGGGCCTCTCTCTAGTTGTGGTGCACGGGCTTCTCATTGCAGCGGCTTCTCTTGTTTTAGAGCATTGACTCTAGGCACACGGGCTTCAGTAGTCGTGGCGTGTGGGATCAGTAGTTGCGGTTCCTGGGCTCAAGAGCACAGGCTCAGTAGTTGTGATGCATGAGCTTAGTTGCTCCATGGCATGAGGAATCCTCCCAGATCAGGGATAGAACCTGTGTCTCCTGTATTAGCAGGCGGGTTCCTTACCACCAAGCCATCAGGGAAGCCCCAGCCTCCCTTTTATTTAGGTTGACTAAAAATATCAGGTTAGCTAATGAGATATGAGTGGAAGTGTTATGTGAGACTTCCGAGACTGTCTTTAAATGGAGAGAGACCCACCTTTCTTTATCTCTTCCCTCATCTCATTTTTTATTTAATTTTTAATTGCAGGGAAATTGCTTTACAATGTTGTGTTGGTTTCTGCCATACAACAGCATGAATCAGCCATGATTATACATATATCCCCCAACTCTTGAGCCTCCCTCCCCTCCCCCACCCCACCCCTCTAGGTCATCACAGAGCGTCAGGCTGGGCTCCCTGTGTTATATAGCAGCTTCTCACCAGCTGTCTATTTGACACATGGTGGTGTATACATGTCAATGCTACTTTCTCCATTCATCCTACTCTCTCCTCCCCCCACTGCACCCACAAGCCTGTTCTCTATATCTGTGTCTCCATTCTTTCCTTGCAAATAGGTTCATCAATACCATTTTTCTAGATTCCATATATATGCATTAATATATGATATATTTTTCTCTTTCTGACTTACTTCACTCTGCATAACAGGCTCTCGGTTCATCCACCTCACTAAAACTGACTCGAATGCGTTCGTTTTTATGGCCGAGTAATATTCCATTGTATGTATGTACCACACCTTCTTTATCCATTCATCTGTAGATGGACATCTTGGTTGCTTCCATGTCCTGGCTATCGTAAATAGTGCTGCAGTGAACATTGGAATGCATGTGTCTTTTGGAATTGTGGCTTGAGTCTCAGGGTATGTGTCCAGTAGTGGAATTGCTAGGTCATATTGTAGATTTATTCCTCGTTTTTAAAGGATTCTCCATACTGTTCTCCAGAATGGCTGTATCAGTTTACATGCCCACCAGCAGTATAGGAGGGTTCCCTTTTCTCCACATCTTCTCAGCATTTATTGTTTATAGATTTTTTGATGATGGCCATTATAACTGGTGTGAGGTGATACCTCATTGTAGTTTTGCTTTGCATTTCTCTAGTAATTAATGATCTTCCCTCATCTTGTTAAATGGACCTTAGAAGTGATGGCTGGAGCTCTTGTGTCCATTTTGGAACTTGAGGACGAGCTACTTCCTTGGAAAATTAGAGTGATGAGCTGGAAGGAGCCTGGATCTTCAAAGACTTTTCTGAATGAAGCCACTCTTCTAGCTTTAGATTGCTGTTGGATGTCTGTTATATAATAGAAAGAAATGTATATCTTTATTAGGTCTTGTCATTTTGGGGATTTCTGTCCTTTAGAGCTGAACCTGATTCTAACTCCAGTTCCCCCCATGAACGAATTGATGACCTTTCTTTGTCCTCCTTGGGCCTCACAATTAACCAAGGATCTGTTGGGAAGCCAAGAGTTCACTCACCAGCCTGAAAAATGACATTAACCACCTACTGAAATTCTATCATTGTATATTAATTCATAAAATTATACAGCTATGAGAATTCCTACTCAAATGCAAGTGATTCTAGTAGGAGTACTATAGTATGTTATATTATCCCTCACATTAGCATGAAGTCTTTTATCTTAGAAGTAGAGACTGAGTTAGAGAATTCTGAAGATGAATGGAACCTCAGGGGTCATTTAGCTCAGAGTTGTCAACCATGCTTCAGCAAGCCCTTGCCTTTCTATGTGGGTGCCTAGGGGGTACCATTTGGGCCAAGAAGGGGCATGAGGGAGGGATGAAGAACAAGGAGCATCCTTTTGCTTTGAAGGCAGAGTTTTAATGCTGGAAAAAGTTTTAAAAACCACAGCTGTCTTTCCATGTATAGGCTCCAAGTCTAAGAATGCTAATAGGTTAATCAAACCTGAATTCAGATGGCCAGTTAGTGACAGATGGCCAGACCTAGAATTCAGGTTTTTGATGATTAGCACTCTGCTGTTTCCACGATTCTACACTTCCTTAGGTCAGCTTCAGCTGTGTATTGAGGAGATGAGCTTTGCTTGCTGGGAGGAGAATGAAGGTGGCAGATCCTGGTCTGGGCTCCAGTGGGGATGCTGGGGAGTCCTGGCTACTGATACCAGGCCCTGGGAGTGGTCAAGAGAGGACAGGGGAAGAGGGATGCCACCAAGGACAGCTGACCACCTTCACAAATTTGTTGAGACTCATCTCCGGCCACAGTAAATACTGCTGTCTAGAGTTGTATGGTTTTATAGCTTACAAAATGCTGTTACAGTTTTACATTTAATCTTCACAGACTCCTCCTTTGAGGGGGTAGGTATTGTATTTTCCAATTTACATGTGATGATACCAGTGGGTTAGAGAAGGTAGGTGTCTCTCCTGAGCTCACAGAGCTGTGACCTAAAGCGTGTCACCTTCTGACCCCATCCTGAGCTCTTTCCCACCGTCGGACAGCACCTCCCACGCTCCAGGACACTGTCAGCCACTTTCTCCTGCCTGGAAGCCTTTGCAGCCAAACACCAAGTCATTCAGACAACAAACATAATCTGTGTCCTCATGTGTAAGTTGTGGACCTGTTGCCTGGCTTTTCTTTTCCCATGAACATGGTGATTGTTGTCACAGGTGCAGTACTAAATAGACCAGTAACACGTGTTGGGGGCTGGAGGGCCAGGCACCATGGGTGACGCCATACGTGGTTTTGACATGGCATTTCTGGGAGGTTGGTGGGACATATCTCCCCATTCTCTCATTTCTCTTCCCTCAACACTGCACACTCCCCGGAACAATGTCCCATTGAAAAGAAGAAAAGGGAAACATAAGTGGAAAAAAGGGTAGAGGGCATTCCATGCATTCTATGCATGGAAATGCCATCCTGTGATGTCCAGGCTGTACTTCAGGGATAAATGAAGCTGTGCTAACCTGTTGACAATGGATAATGGATTAACATGTTACAATCTATCAGGCCTTTGTGGGCATAATCCTGAACACAGGGGACCTTTTATGGGACTCTTTAGGTCCTCGGAGTAGGCCTTCCAGCATAGGGCTCTGCCTATCACATGATAGGGGGCAGGGGCAGCCACCTACAGCCCACAGGCAAACTCTGGTCACACCCATTCATTTCTGTCTAGGACAATAGAGCTGCATGCAAAAGAAGGGGTGCGGCCCACGAAATGTACAGATTTTTTTTCTGTCCTTTTCAGAAAAAGCTTGCTGACCTCTGGTATTACAACTCTGTCTGCTTGGCCTGTAAGTAACGGTGACCTGGGCAAACTTACCACATAGCAGGGCCAGGCGGTCCTACTGTGAGCACACTCATGGGTAAGGATCTGTTTTTGGGGTGTTCAGGCAGACTACATCAATCCTGTCGTTTCTCATATGCAAGTGTTGACAAGAAAACTTTACAAGAGGTTTCCTTTAAAACGAGTCCTGTTTCCACGGATTTCTATTGTGACATCAGACACATGTTCTCTCCCCAGTAGGTTGCACTGAAAACCCTGAGGACGTGGCTATGGTGCGGCTCGCCTGAGGTTTCTCTCCAGTGTTCTGTGCGCAGCTCTCCTGGAGCTGGCCTTTATTACAGGCACAGAAAATGCTTCATGTTGAATTTCCTTCCAGCAGGAGTACTGAATGAAAGCTATCAGAGCCTTTCCCAAGAGCAGGGCTTTCAAAGGGAGTGGGGAGAGTATATATTTTTGCACAAGGAACCAGAGGGAACCCTGGAAAGCAGGGGGGAAAGGAGAGTATCAGAGACAAGCTCTGAGCTGTCCCAGTATGTGGTGGGCCTGCCCCCAGCATACTTACCGACGGCCATGAACATCATCAAATGAGCCACATGTGAAGCACTGAATACAGTGCCGGCTCTCATGAAGCACTGAGCCTGTGCCTCCACCCCCGGCCTGCTCCTCTGGAAGGAGGCAGAGAGTGCCTTACCAAGTTGGTACAGTAACGAGAGATCCTTGGTGGGGCTGGCTGCCAGTGGGGTGCGGGGGGCTGCAGGGCTGGGGAGGGGTTGGCTGCTGGCAGGGGGAAGCAAGACAAGCTGTCACCTCCATGTCTTTTCAGGCGTTTCTCCCTCAAACTGTTCTCCACCACCCGGCAGATTGATTTATCTAAAGCGCAAATCTGAGCATATTGTTCCCCTACTGAAAATCTTGCAATAGTTCTGTGGATACAGTCCCAGCTCCCCATGTCCTGGTTCCTGCCACCACCCCCCTCCAGCCTCATCTCCAGCCACGCCAAGCGGGCTGTGCCACGTCTGCGGCTGCCCATCCGGCTCCTCTGCCCCGCATACCTCATCCTAGGGCTCCTCATGGCCCACCTCCTTACTTGTCACAATTCAGGCCAAACACTGCCTCCTCTGGACACCTCTCTTGCCAATCGGTCCCTCCCCACCTCCCCACCCCTGATACCCCAGTGTGAGTTACAGGCACACATAGCCTCCTGTAGAGTACTGTGTATCTGTCTTCACTGTGCTATGAAGCTCTTGGGGCACAGACTGGCTGATCTTTTTTCCCTGGCATTCAGAAGACCAAGCACCTGGAAGCTCTTCCACCACGGCTACCAAGTGACTGGAGATTTTAGGACCCGGGACTGTGGGTAAATGACAGGGGCTCTGCTGCGGCCATGGCATCAGGACCGGGACCTCCCCTGGTGCTTTAGAAATGGATGATCACAGGGAACAGTCATTCCTTTCCATTTCTCAGGTACCCAAGGAACATTAGACATTTCTAGGCAGCTGTATTTATAGGCATTTGTCTGAAGTTCTAGCATTATACTGACCAGTCACAAAACGCATCTCGAGGCCAGTATTGGGTTGCAATGATAAACATTCAGCTGAATTCATCAGTGCTCTTGCTCAAAGGACAGAACCTGATCCCAGTGTTTCTACCCCAGAGCTTGGCCTTTAAAGTGATCAAAGGAGATCCCAGGTTCTTTCTGGCCACCATGTCATCATGTCATCTAAATGTGTTCTTTTTTGTGGCTGTGACTCACAGCTTCTAGGATCTTAGTTCCTCAACCAGGAATTGAACCCAGGCCCTTGGACATGAAAGCGCAGAGTCTGAGTCACTGGATTGCCAGGGAATTCCCTCTAAATGTGTTCTGAGTAACCTTATCATAAACTGTGTAGCTATTTCGATCTGTAGGAGTATGACACGCCTGAGGTAGAAATGGCTCTCTCTGCACCATATGCCCTGAATGCATAAACTGTTATGGAATAATAATAATGATGCCTCTACCTTTTGAAGCAAACTGAATAAACTGGGGGAAATGCAGGAGAGAAATACCTGTGTAAACAAAAAATGTTGCCTGCCTTTTCAGTTCTACAAGGATACAGCCATTAGCCACTGTATTTTCTTCTCCAGAAGAAAATTCAGGATGGAGAAAAACAGGAAGTGTTCTGTCCTTTGGATACACTGGTCCCTAGATAGTTAAGGTGCACATCTAAGGAGAATGTCTAAGAGACCCCAGATTTCTTGCATCTTCCTGTACATCGAAAAGCACTAAAATCATTAACTTGAGAGGTCTGTTCTTTGCGATTAGCAGTCATCTTTTGATGTTTGACTACATGTTTTTTTCAAGCAAAAAAATAATCATCTATATCTTGGCTCCTCCTTTACCTCTTTGGAGTAGTTCCTCAGAGCTATCTGAGAGACTGTCTCCTGGGCTATGAATAAAACTTAACTCTCTACCTTTACATTGTGTATTTTTCTTTCAACTGACCCCTGGGAGGTGGTGCTGAGACAGAAGGAGGATGTTTGTCAGGTTGGAGATGTGAAGGTCAAAAGGGGACTTCACATTCACATTCAAGATTATTTCATAAGTTATTTAGAACAAAGCTCGTACTTCATAAGGGAACTGAAAAAGGAGTTTAAGCTATAGTCTATAATAAGAATTTATTGAAAGCAAGACTGATGGCATAGAGTCCAGTTGTCTGCAGTTGCCCATGCAAGGGGCAACCCTGGCTCACTGGATTACAAGACCATCCCTGGCATTTTTAGTCAGTGGCCACTAGACACCCTCATCACAGGAAAGTGTCCCCAAACCACAAATCCGCCTTGTTCATATAAAGACCTACAGGAACAGCATATTCTTATCATAAACTCCTTGAACACGTGGGTGGAAGGTTACTTATATAACCTGGCAGGTTGCAGTTGTGCAGTTGAAACAAAACGCAGCTTTCTTAAACCAGTAGAAACCTCTGAGATCTTTTCAAAATAGGAATCTTTCCATTTTCTGTTGGAGACAATGCTCACAGCATGAGTAATACCCATCAGTTATCAGTAATTTAGCAGATTGTGCCAGTGTTGACATTTGTTCTTGGCTTAATTGTGCGTGAGTGTGTGTTTTAAACAAAGATGCAGCTGTCCCCATTCCTGGCAATTAGGATATAAAAATGGTGTTCGCTGAGTCTGGCAGAGGGATCGGTTCTCCATGTGTTTACTCTTTTGTTTGCAAGGCCTTCTGAGTGTTTGCTGCAATTCTACCATCAGAATATCAATTTGGCTTAAAATGGAACCATATCCCCATTAATAGAAATAACAGGAACTGCAGACCTCCATATTTCCAGACCGTCAGTCTCTGATTCCATCAGAGATGCTTGTGATTGTGTGTGTGTGAAAGACACTTCTTTGACTTCTTATGAAAGCATGTTTTAAATGTCGTTAGGATCAAAAAAGCAGTGTCAGCAAAGATGCGCTGCTGCTGCTGCTGCTGCTAAGTCACTTCAGTCGTATCTGACTCTCTGCGACCCCATAGACGGCAGCCTACCAGGCTCCTCAGTCCATGGGATTTTCCAGGCAAGAGTACTGGAGTGGGTTGCCATTGCCTTCTCCGAGAGATGCTCTGGACTCTTGCTAATCATTTGCAGAGTATCAAGCAATCCAAATACCTCCCATATAGAATACAGTTATCCCTCAGTATCCTCAGGATTGGTTCCAGGGCTCCTGTGGACACCAAAATCTGCCAGTGCTCAAGTCCCTTACATAAAACAGCATTGTATTTGCATAACACCTATACACATCTCTAGATTATTTATATTGCCTACTACAATGTAAATGATATGCAAATAATTGTACATACAGTTTGAATGCAACAGTTATAACCAGACATGGAACAATGGACTGTTTCCAAATTGGGAAAGGAGTAGGTCAAGGCTGTATACTGTAACCTTGCTTATATATGCAGAGCACATCATGCGAAATGCTGGCCGGATTGAATGAAGCACAAACTGGAATCAAGATTGCAGGGAGAAATATCAATAACCTCAGATAGGCAGATGGCATCACCCTTATGGAAGAAAGCAAAGAGGAACTAAAGAGCCTCTTGATGAAAGTTTGAGCAAGCTCTGGGAGTTGGACAGGGAAGCCTGGCGTGCTGCAGTCCATGGGTTGCAAAGAGTAGGACAGGACTGAGGACTGAACTGAACTGAGGTGGTACCACAGATCAAATATGGGGTTACAATAATAATGTACCATCTAAAAGTTTATGTGTTATTTCTTTAGTTGGCTAAAAGCCTACTGGCAACCTCATGGATAATAGTTATTTGATACATAGACAACACAGGGTCTGCTTTCACCTTGTAAATTAACATGAATTCCAAGATATTGGTGGAACCCTAATCATGAGATTTAACCGTGAGTTCTTTGGTTCTTCCAGTTCAAAGAGCAAACTATTAGATGCTGATACCAGAGTATTTGAGTTTGGGCACTTCCCTGTCAATGTCCTTTTTCTTGCTGAGAGATTCGAGGTCGCGTCAAGTTCGGAGATGAAGCCCCGACCTGACTTTACAATCGCCCGGACTGGCTGGAGGGCGCTGGAAAGAGACGCCCTAGAATCATCCACTTAGGGCTCCGTGGTGACCGCTGCCAGCACATGACTCCCAGGAGGGGCGTGCGGAGTGGGGTGGGGGTGGAAGGGTGATGGGAGAGCCCAGTGAGGGGTTAGGATCTCTGAAGAAGTACGTCTTTTGCATTGCATTTCTTTGGGTTCGCCACCCCCCCGCCTCCCCCCTCCCATGTCTGCACTCTAGAAGTGCAGACCTTTCTAAACAGTGACTTACTAGAGTTCTGGGGGACCATGGTACCCGAAGGCGGCCCGCTGCCTGACCTAAGATTTACGAGTGGTTCCAAGGATGAGACAAGGTCCCAGTGTCTCGGTGACAACAAGGTCTTTGACGAACTGCCAAGAGCTGTGGCCGGGCGGAAAGCCCCAGAATCTCCTCCCTGCTGGAGTGGGGCGCCCGGGACGCGGGCGGGCGGGCGGCTCCGCAGGCCATCAGCATGCAGGAGCCGCGCGCTCCGTCCTTGAGGGCTGCCGGGCTGACCTTGCTCGGCTTTCTCGGGAGGTATCTCCCCGGGAGCGCGAGGACGCGGTCGCGGGGGTGACTCAGTGCCCCGCCGCGGCTTTCCTTCCAGCCTCCTTCTAAAATTCCGGGATTCAAACCCGGCGTTTTCCGCCCCACCCCTCCCCCTCTCCATCGCCCGCCTGTCGTTACCCAGACTGTCCGGGTGTTTTGTCCCCCACCTCCCATCTGTAGAACTGAAGGCCGACCTTCGCGCTCTCTCTCGCTGCGGGCCCGGGGATCAGACTTGGCCCGCCAGGGCCGGGGACCGCACTGGGCGACAGATCCGGAGCCCGGCCGGAGGGGGCGGTGCGCGGCGCTCTCCTGCGCACAGGCGGACCTAGCCCGAGCCCCGCTCCCCATTGGCCGCCACCTCGGCGGGAGGGGCCGCCGGGGCTCCGGGCACCTGGCGTCGCCCCTCGGCAGGGATATCGGAGGCTGCCGGGCATGGGCGCCCGGAGGTAAAGGCATCGGGAGGGAGGCCTGGGGTATCTGTGGAGCTCGGGGAGGCCAGCCCTGTTCTGCCAGCTGCCCCGGCGCGGGCGGCTCTCGGATGCGCCTGCTCCGGCTTCGCCAGCCGGAAACTTTGCTCCGAGAAGTCCCCCACCTTCCTGATCGCGCCGAGAGGCGCCTGGTGGGCCGCGCGCCCCCGGGGGCCCCGCAGCCCCGCGCGTGATTGCGGGGGCCCCCAGGCGCCAGGCGCCCGCCGCGCTCCGCCGTGCGCGCGCGGCCGCCAGGATGCGCTACGCGGACCCCTCGGCGAACAGGGATTTGTTGGGGAACCGAACTTTGCTCTTCATCTTCATCTGCGCCTTCGCCTTGGTGACCTTGCTGCAACAGATCTTGTATGGCAGGAACTACATCAAGAGGTAAGAAAGTCCGAGCGCGGGTGAGGTTGCGCGGAGCCCGCGAGCAAGCCCCCAGGTGGCAGCCGCAGCCGCAGCCTCCGCCCCGGCGTGGCCCGGGTGAGCGACCCCGGGGTCTGCACTGAACCTCGAGCAAAGCCGCGTGAGGTTTGGGTCACCGCGCGCCTAAACGCATCTCTCCTCCCAGCCGGAGGAGAACGCCTGCGCTCAGCGCTAGCCAGAGGGGCCCGACAACTTTGTTCTGTTGTGGAAAACGGGGGGCAGGTTGGAATTCGGACAGGCCAAGCTGAGGATAAAAACATATGAATGTCCTGAGCGGCCTCAGGGGTCAGATCGGTGTCCTCAAGTCCACAGTGCCGTGGCCATGTGGTTGGAGGGGAGGCTGCCGAGTATGGAGGGTTCAGAACCGTATAGGGTTACCTCTCGAGTCCTGAACTTTTGTGGGGGCCCCTGGGGGAAAAAACACAGTCCACTCCCCCCACCCCCCGCCCAGGAGTGCAGAGTTAGGTGTGGCGGGGTGGATAGTGGGCTCGGACGATGCGACAGAAACAGTGAATTCTTACAGACCCGTAACCACTGGCACCGGGAAACTCACCACCCGATCCCTTCTGAAGCAGATGGTTCCGTCTCATCCTTTCGCAGAAGGTCAGAGCTGCAGCAGAAGTTAACCCTACCCCCTTGGGCCCCCCTCCTACCCGACCTCATCCGTGGGCAAACTCCATTAAGAGAAAGAGACTCAGCGCTGGGGCACGGCCTCAGTCCCTGCGTGCGCAAAACACGGGAATGCCACCGTGGGCTTCTGCCTGCGGCTGGCTGAGGGCAGCCGCGTGGGGTTCCAGGACTTGGGGAGAGGGCTGCGCTAGGATCCTCCCATTTCAGAGCCTCTTTCGGAAAGACCCCGCTTCTCTTTTCTGCCCGAGGTTTTTTCCGTTGCTGTCAGTTGTCTTCCTACCCTCGCTGCCCCTCCCCCCACCAGACCGATAGAAAACAAAACGCCTGGCAAGCTATATAAACATCCCGGCTTCTTCCCTAAACTTCCGAATAATAAAACAGTTGTTCTCTTTGCATCCTTTGGAATCCACATCAGTCGCTGGCGTCCTAGTCTGGGCTGCATCCAGGGATGGGAGCAAGTGACGCTGCTGATGGGCCCAGGCTCACCGTAGGAAAGTCAAACAGTTGGGCTATTTTCCGCTCAGCGACCTCGAGCTAGGGAGCCTGAGGCCTCTTGGCCAGGACATTTGTTCCCAACCAGCTACTGCCCCGACCTTCCCAGAGAGCATTTTTCTCTGGTTGAGGGCAGCTGACAGGCCCTGCGTGGTGCTGGTAGCTTTAAAGGACGTTTTCAGAGAGTCTCCCGGCTTGTTAGAGCCCATTGTGCCTGCGGCCCCTCAACCCCCGCCCCCACTAAGATGACCCTGTGCAAGGACAGTTGGGCCCGAAATGGCCTGCTTGCTGCACTTGCTCCTTAGCAGGGTGGCTCTGGGTTCCTACCCCCTGCTGGCACCTACCCAGAATGGCCCCGGGGGTTGCTGGGACCCCTGCTGCCTTATCAAGACTGGGAAAATATCCTGCCCACAGCAAATGGCAGCTCAGCTTCTAAGTGCTTGCCCTGGCAGGCCCACCTCGATCTTGGGCGGGTGAGCTGGCTGCCTGGAATTCGGCGGCCATACCAGTTGCATCCCATCTTCTAACACAGAGACCTTGTCCCCCTCAGTCTCAGCGGCCACCTCACAGGCCTTGCTCCAGGGCCTGGATGAATTCAATCAAGTAAGCAAAACTCACATGTCCTCCATCCCGGAAGGGCGCTGAGGGATCTTTAAAGAAGATACTGTGGTCCTGGTGTCCAGGGAGCTTGAGGTCTAGTTGGGGAAGCACAGTGGTCACAGATGAGCTAAGACGTGAGTGTTGAAATGTTTGAGGAGGAAGGCACCACCAGACCGGAGTTGGGAGGGAAGAAGACCACTTGGAGGAGGTGGGACCCGACTGGGCCTGTGAAGGAAGGAGAAGCTTGAGGCAGGTGAGGGAAGTGCAGATCCAGAGCCGGAGAGGGCAGGAGCCAAGGTGCGGAGATGTAGCCCCTCCTCCTCGCCCCTCTCCTGGGCTGACCCTGCCTGGCTGTCACACGTGGCTTTAACTATTGATCAGCTGGACAGTCCTAGAGGCTGTCCTGACCCTTCACCAGGTTGTGGCTGCCACACTGGCACACGAATAGCATCTGTTCCCCTATCTTGTTTCCTGCACATCTCATCATTGTCATGAATTGACTTGATAAGGTTACTGGTCTGTCTCCTGTGTTTCTACACCTGACACTTGAGTGTTCCTCCAGTAGATGCGCTGGAATGGCCTGCGTGAGAGTCACCTGCATGGTCACTGAAATGCAGGTTCCTGGGCCTCTGTTTGGGAGTGGGACCCAGTAACTGGCCTTTTTAATGAGCTCCTTGGATGATTTGTAACAAGCTCCCCTCTGCTGCTCTAGGCCAGCTGTTCTCAATCAGGGCACTGTTGCCCCTCAGGCAATGTCTGGAGACACTTCAGGTTGTCACAGTGGGGAGAGGAGAGCATCTGGCATCTCTCGGGCTGAGGCCAGGGACAGGGCTAAAGATGTTATGATGTACCGCCTGCCCACAACAAGAAAGACTTATCCAGCCCCAAACGTCAGCAGTGCTGAGGGAGAGAAACCCTGCTCTAGATGAAAGCTTCATGGGATAGGATTCACTATGTTTTGTCCCCAGCTGTACCCTGAGTGCCAAATATGGTGCCTGGCATGTAGTAGGTTCTTGAAATATTGGGTAATGGAGAAATGATTGAAAGCGCATACCTGCAGGGGTAGTGAACTCAGGAGGCCAGTAACATGTAGATCCCACTGGGGTAAGGGGGAGTGTAGGGAATGGGAAGTTCAGGGAAGGAGGGGACAGATGTATTTTTGGGTCAGTGGCTTTAGGGAGGTGCTTACTGGACTGAGAAAGACAGTTTAAACTCTGTTTATTAGGCCATAGGGAGCCGCATGTGGTCCTTGAGTAGAGTAGTGATGTGATCCAAGTGAAGGCAGGCTCTCTGGGTCTTTCAGGAAAGGGGTAGAAAAGGGAGGAGGCTGGGAGGCTGTTGACACAGCCTGGTCAGAAGTGAGGGGAACGTGGTGCTGGCGGCAGATCTACTTGGGAGCCGGGGATTCATGCAGGTGGCCCTTCTTTGCTTCTGGGCTGAGCCGGGTGGATGGACTCGGCAGAGCCTTCATTGTTTGACATGACACAAAGGACCACAAAGAGGGCCAGCCGGTCCAGCGAGAGTCAGGGACAGACTCCACCAGAAGGAAGTGGGGGTGTGAGTTCGCGTACATTCTTCTTCTTTGGTTGCCTGGCCACTCCCTGTGCTGTCCAGGGGATGCTTCTGGGAAGGAAGGTGAAGGGGAGATGTAAAGAGGAAGGTGGGCAGTACAGGTGGCTTAGTGAGCTCCGGGTCTCTACTGGAGAAGGTGCACAGTATGTGGAATAAGAAGGAAAAGTCAAAAAACACCAATTTCTTGGCTTCCACGTCTGTTCTCGCTTGAACAAATACTTAATGAAGATTTCCTACACGCTGAACCCACAGTGATGTGCAAGACAGATGCAGTCCAGGGTCCCCAGGACCTCACAGTCTGTGGGGAAGACAGAATGGCACGTAGTACATGCATAGGCCACACTGGAGATGCGGACAGGGGACTCGAAGGATGCGGAGCGAGCCACAGCAAATCGGTTGGGATGTCTTAAGGAGCAGGGAGGGAGGCATTTGAAGGGGGTCTTAGGGAAAGGGGAAATGACCCATAACAAATAGAGGTGGATGGAAGGGGGATGAAACCCAGCTTGCACAACAGTTGGAAGGTTCAGGGGAGACTTGAGGAATTCTTCATAACGCATGTATAGCTGGGGGCCGGAGTGAGGCAGGCAGGCCGGATTATGGAGAACTAAGTGGAAAATGACTTCTTTCCTGAGGGTTCAGTTGGTAAAGAATCTGCCTGCATGGGTTCGGATCGCTGGGTGGGGAAGATCCCCTGGAGAAGGAAGTGGCAACCCACGCCAGTAATCTTGCCTGGGAAATCCCATGGACTGGGGAGTCTGTGGGGTCTCCAAGTATCAGACACAACTTAGCAACTAACCTGCCACAAGTGGGAAACATGTGAGAAGGAGCTTGTCTGGAGGAAAGAGGGTAACAAATTCGAGTCTAGATCTGCTCAGACACTGCAGGGCAATCCAACAACTCATTGGAAAGGAGCTCAGGAATTGTAAGTTGACAAGAGCCAGACCAACAATGGAGATTTTGGAGTCACCAAATATCGAAATCACCGTTTTTCCAACTTTCGTGATTGTTATCCACGGTATGTTATACCCAGGGATCCAGAACACACTCTCATACACATCCATCTGAAAGCAACATTCTGTGAAAGAATGTTTGGCCTCATTATGAGAAATTCACTTTAGTATTTTCTATTCTGCTTCATTAAAAATTACATTTCACTTCATTTAAAAATAAATTCAGCCTTAAAAGGGAGGAAATTCTGAAGCACACTACACCATGGATGGACCTGGAAGACATTATACCAAGTGCTATAAGCCAATCACAAAAGGACTCATATTATATGGTTCCACTTATGAGTAGTTAAATATATAGAGACAGAAAGCAGAATGGTTGCCAGGGGAGGAATAGGAAATAAGTGTTTAATGGGTACAGAGTTTCAGTTTGGGAAGATAAAGAATTTTGGAGCTCGATGTTGATGATGGCTGCACAACAATTGTGGTTGTGTTGAATATCACTGAAAATGGTTAAAGTGGTAAATTTTATATTTATTTTATCACAATAAAATTTAAAAAAATTCTGGGGCATACTGCTGCATTGATTTTTTAATCTATTGGTTGAAACCCTCAATTAGAAAAACACTGGCCTGTGTGATGGAATTGGATGACATCTTACCCAGGGGAACGCAGAGTGAAAGATGGCGATGGGCAAGGGCACAGAGGAGAGTCCCAAGGGCTTGCCTGCACAGAACGGCTGGAGAGAGGCGGGCTGGGTGGGAGCTGAGGCTGCAGAGAGATGGGGGCGGAGGAAAGTGAGGAGACAGAGGTGCGGGGCAAACTAGGCAAAATGGCACCTGGCTGGGCGTGGGCAACTGTGACGCGCACCGCGGAGGGATCCGTGCGGAAGGATCCGTGCGAAAGGGTCAACGCGACTTTGGCGATAGGGGAAAGGATGGTTTGGGGGTGAATACTGGGGACATTATGAATTCATAGGATCTACTGATCTATAAATTCGTAAAGTTTACGCATTTTCTAGAATGTGCTATGCTGTGCTTAGTCGCTGAGTTGTGTCCAACTCTTTGAGACCCAGTGGACTGCAGCCCGCCAGGCTCCTGAGGGACGTGGGAAGCATCTCTACCTTTAAACTCTCTGCTGCTCCAAATCCCCTTTGTTAGTGCAAAAATCTTCACACAAACTCATATCGCTGGAGTGTTAAAGACTTCAATTACTTACGCTTTAACAGAGGGGCAGCGAAAGAGCGAAAAAGTTGTGTTTTTTTTTTTTAAAGGTAGAAAGGATCCTGTGATCTGGTGGCAACCTGCTGTTTAAACTTGATCTCAGAGGAGGACCTGGTGGACATGGGCATTAATGCCCGCCTTCAGTGTCTCTCGGGAACGTCATGATTCTCCATAAAGAATGCGAACGTTTTTGTTAGATTTATCTCTAGCTGCATAGTTTTTAATGCTACTGTAAAAAAATCTTTAAAAAATTATGTTTTTTGTCCATTTGTAGCTAGCGTAAAGAAATAAATTTGATTTCAATGTCTATTGTTTTTGTAAACAGCAAGCTTGAGGATAGTAATAATAATCCACACATAGTGATAGTAATTCATCTGTAGAGTCTTATGGGATTTCTGTGTAGACGTTTTCTTCTTTCATTGCAACCCTTATACCTTAATTCACTTAGCTTACTGTGCTGGCTAGAACCTTTGATAGCATGTTCAGTAAATGTCATAGTGAATATCCTGGCTTTAATCCTGATTTTTTTTTTAAAGTTATTTTTAAAGAGTAGCTTTATTGAAATATAGTCATAAAATCCACCCATCTATGAATTCATAAAATTTATCCATTTGAAGTGTACAATTAAATGGCTTTTAGTATGTTGGAACAGTTATGCATCCCTCATGCCAATCAATTTTAGAACATTTTCCTTAAAGAAAGAAACACTGTATCTCTTAGCCATCACCCCATAGTACTCCTATACCTCCCAGCTCTAGAAATGAATAAATACACTAATCTCTTTAGATTTGTCTATCCTGGATATTTCATGTAAATGGAAACATACAATGTGTGGTCTTATGTAACTGACGTCTTTCATTAAGCATAGTTTCAACGTTCATCTGTGTTGTATATATATAGATAATATATATAAAAATATATATAATATATATATCAGTGCTTCATTTCTTTTTTTAACTTTTATTTTATATTGGAGTAGAGCTGATTAGCAATGTTGTGTTAGTGTCAGCTGTACGGCAAAGTATTCAATTATAAGTTTACATGTATTTATCTTTTTTTCAAGTTCTTTTCCCATTAAGGTTATTACAAAATATTGAGCAGAGTTCCCTACACTATAACAATAGGTCCTTATTGGTTATCTATTTTAAATATAAAACAGTGTGTATATGGCAATCCCAAATCAGTACTTCATTTGTTTATTGATGAACAATATTCAATTTATGGATATACCATATTTTATTTATCCATTAATGATGGAATTTAGGTTCTTTTCACATTTTTGCTATTATGAATAAGGCTGCCATGAGCATTGTACCATGGCTGGACATGTTTTTCTGTGGATGTGTGTTTTCATTTGTCTTGGGTATACAAGTAGAATTGTTGAGTCATATGGCAACCCACTCCGGATTTTTGCTTAGAAAATTCCACGGACAGAGGAGCCTGGTGGCTATAGTCCAGAAGGTCACAAAGTGTCGGACAAGACTGAGTACACACACACAACGCACAATGTGGTAACAAGTGGAGTTGTTAGGTCATATGGTAACTCTATGTTTTATCATTGGAAGAATTGTCAGACTGTTTTCTAAAATAGTGACACCATTTTACACTCCTTCTAGCAGGGTATGAGGAGTCCAGTTTCACCACATTCTTGGAAACACTTGTTATTATCTGTCTTTTTGATCATAGTCATCTTAGTGGTTTTGAAGTGGTATTTCATTGTGGGTTTGATTTTGTGTTTTCATGATGGCTGGGGATGTGGAGCATTCTTTCCTGTGCTTATTGTTAGCTGTATGTATTCTTTGGAGAAATGTCTATTCAGATTCCTTGCCCATTTTTAAATGGGATGATTTGTCTTTTCATTATTGGGTTGTAAGTGTTTTTTATAGATTCCAAAGATAAATCCCTTGTCAGATATACGATTTGAAAACCATTTTGCTCATTTTATGGGTTCTCTTTTACTTTCTTGATAATGTCCTTTGCAGCATGAATGTTTTAATTCTGAACTCCAGTTTGTCTACTTTTTTCATTGGTTGCTTGTGTTTTAGATGTTATATCTAAGAAACCATTGCCTATTTCCAGTATCAAGTTCACAAAGATTTACCCCTATGGTTTCTTCTAAGAGGTTTTTTTTTTAATAGTTTTTTCTCTTACGTTGAGGTCTTAGATCCATTTTGAATTAATATTTGTATGTGGTGTCATTAATCCTGCTTTTAAAGGGAAAAATAGTAAAGTGTCACCATTGAGTCTATCTGCTTAGTTTTATTTTGTTTTGTTTGTCGTAGTTTTTTGTTTGTTTTGTATCCTCTAGTAAGGAAAAGAAGGTTCCCTTATGGAATATGCTAAAAAGTTTTGTTGTGTTTGAATATTAATTTTAATCAGTTGCTTTTTCTACATCAGTTGGTCTTTTTCTTCTTTACTCTTTAAAAAAAAAGCTTTTATTTATTTATTTATATGACTGCACCGCGTCTTAGTTGCAGCATGCAGGATCTTTAGTTGTGGCATGTGAGTTCTTAGTTGTGGCATGTTGGATCTAGTTCCCCGAACAGGGATTGAACTTTGGTTCCCTGCATTGGAAGCACAGTCTTAGCCACTGGACCACCAGAGAAGTCCCTCCTTTACTTTTTTGATGTGACTGTTGTTTTTTTGTTTAATTGCCAAGTCATATCCAACTCTTTTGTGACCCCATGGACCGTAGCCTGCCAAACTCCTCTGTCCGTGGGATTTCATTGTGTTAATAGATGTTAAATTTAGAATTTTAGAGACAAACACAACTTGTTTGTGGTACATTATTTGTTTCATACAATGTGAGATTTTGTTGACTAATATTTTTATTTAAGATGTTGGATCTCAAAAAAAAAAAGAGATGTTGGATCTTGTGTTCTTGAATGATACTGGCATGCAATTTTCAAAATGCTATCTTTGTCTAGTTTTAAAACCAGTCTTGTCAAATGAGTTGGGAATGCTTCCTCTTTATCTATTTTCTGGAACGGTATATGCAGGTTTGATATCTATTTTCTGAAAACTTGGTAGAATTCACCTGTACAGCCATCAACACCTAATATTTTCCTTGTGGGAAGACTCTAATTTACCAATTTTGTCTCTTTAATGGTTCAAGGCTATTCAGGTTTTTCTTCATTCACTTATTGATAAATTATATTTTTCCAGAAAATTTTCAAAAATGTTCAGATTTATTTCTCTGTTACATTGCAGGTTTTGGCTCCTTTTCTATTCCTAACATTGTTTCTTTTTTCTGTTTTTAAATGATCTTCATTAAATGACTGATTTGGGGCTTTGTTGATTTTTCTCTTGTAACTTTCCTATCGAATTCATTCATTTTTTTTGCTTTGGTTTTTTTCTCATATTATTTTTCTAGCTTCTTAAGTTGGATGCTCATCTTTTTAATTTTCAGTCAGTCGAACTCGGGTCTCCCACGTAGCAGGCAGATTCTTTACCATCTGAAATGCCCTTTTCAGTCTTAAGTATTTTCCAATGTAAACTTTTTAGGTTATAAAATTTCCTCTAAATAACTCTCTAGTTAAATTTCTATGATTTGGGATGATGATAATAACAACAATTCAGAATTGTCTTAGATTTACAATGTGCCACACACCAGTCTAAGCACTTTATATGTTACTGCACTGAATTCTAACAAAAAATTACTACTCTCATTTTATAGATGAAGTAACTGAGGCACAGTGAAGTTAAGTAATTTGTTCATAGTCATATAGCTCCTTTTTGTTACCTTGAAGTATTTTAATTATCTTGAATTCCATTTTCTAATTTCTCTCATGATTTATTTATATTTGCTCGTAAAGTTTGGAGAAGGGATAGGCTATCCACTCCAGTATTTTGGGGCTTCCCTGGTGGCTCAGCTGGTAAAGAATCCTCCTGCAGTGTGGAAGACCTGGGTTCGATCCCTGGGTTGGGAAGATCCCCTGGAGAAGGGAAAGGCTACTCACTCCAGTATTCCGGCCTGGAGAATTCCATGGACTGTATAGTCCATGGGATTGCAAAGAGTCAGACATGACTGGATTCCTTCCTGCTCGTAAATTTAGAAGTGTTTTAAAAGTTCCAGATTCTTTCTTTACATACTTTTTTGAATTTTTAACTCAAATGAATTGTGATGTGATGTTTTATAAGGCTGATTCCTTGAAATTTGTTTAGATTTTCTTTGTGGTCTAGTATGTGGGTTGACTTTCATAAATATTATTTGCATACTTGAAAAAAATGTGATTCTCACATTGTTAGATACAGTATCCTTACATATCTTTTCAATCAAGTGGTTTTTAATGTTTTAGTCTTCTGTATCCTTACTGATTTTGTTTGTTTTTAGTTTTTTGGTTCACTTGTTCTGTTGATTTCTAAAAGATGCGTATTGAAAATTTCCTCCGTGATAGTGGATTTATTAGTTTCTCCTTATCAACTTACCAGGCTTTACATTAAACATTTTGAAGTGATGTTATTAGATGCATACTAGTTTAGACCTATTGTCTTTCTAGTGAACAATCTTTTATTAAAATGTAGGGAGTTTCTTTGTTTTTAGTAAACTTCAATTTGATGTTGTCTAAAATGAATATATTGAGGCAGTTTTCATTTGGCTAGTATTTATTTGCTTGTCATTTCTCTCTTTAGCCTTTCTTTCCCCCAGCATTTCCATGTCTTTCATTCCATGTCTCTGTAACCAGCATATAGCTACAGTTTTTTTTTTCTTTTTTTTTTTAAAATATGGAATGCTTCACGAATTTGCGTGTCATCCTTGCGCAGGGGCCATGCTAATCTTCTCTGTATCGTTCCAATCTCAGTATATGTGCTGCCGAAGCGAGCACATAGCTACAGTTTTTATATTTAGTTTGACAACCTTTATCTTTTACTTGGGAAGTATACTATATCTACATTTATTGTGATTACTAATGAATGGCATAGGATGTTAGAATATTATTTCTACCATTATATTTTGTGTCTTTTATGTATTCTGCTTTACTTTTCTCCCTACCTTGATTTTGAATTGTTTGTGTTTTCCTGGCTGAAGGAGGAGGTTTCTAAGAAGAATCTTTATCTCGGGTAGCCCCTGTTGCTGTTGCAAGGGAATCATGGATCATGCGGATTGACCGATGCTGCTAGGACTGCTGCTGTTTTCAGAACTCATCTATGGCTTCTTTCCTTGCCAGATCATCCATCCATTTAAGAAGGAGTTTTATACATATTGTGTGTGTATATATATATATGTATGTATAGGGTCTTCCCTCTTAGCTCAGTCGGTAAAGAATCTGCCTGCAATGCAGGAGACCCGGCTTTGTTTCCTGGGTTGGGAAGATCCCCTGGAGAAGGAAATGGCAACCCATGCCAGTATTCTTACCTGGAGAATCCCACGGACAGAGGAGCCTGGTGGGCTCTTGATTCCATGGGGTCGCAAGAGTCAGACACGACTTAGCGACTAAGCCACCACCACCATATATGTATGTATGTATGTATGTATGTATATTAAGTGTATTTTAGCATTTTGTAGTGGGAGATGTTGCAGATTGGGGTCCCTGGAAAAAAGACTCTTTGCCAGAGATTCGAATGCAGGATGTTTATTAAGATGTGTTCTTGGGATCGACACCTAAAGAAGGAAGAAGGACCAAGACTGAACAGAAGGAGAGACTGAGCTGCAGTGGAATCCCAGAGAAGGCCATGGCCACCCTGGAGGGGGAGCCCCGGAGCGTTCCCTGAGCTGAGGCTTCCTCAGGGTGAGGAGGCTGGGCCTTTGTTCCTCTAGGTTGAATTTTTAGTCACTGGATGCAGATGCTTCTGGAAGAGAGTGTGGTCTTGGCCAAGTTGGCTCTCCTTATGTGGGGTGATTCCCAGAGGAAACTGAGGGTTGGGGGCTGTCAGCTCTCGGTACCCCAGCAGGTCAGGAGGAAATCCTTCATTCCTGAAGGGGCACCTGCCGCAGAGGGTTTTTCAGCCTGCCATTTTGCCAGAAATAGAAACCCTCGGATATCTCCATCCCCTATGTCCTCTCCAAACAAAAGTCTCACCCCCATGCTCAACCTATGCCTGAAGCCCACTCTCTTTTTTTTGAAGAACAGAGTTGCCCAGTGTAGCATAGACAGAACAATCTGCCCTGCAGGCCCCAAAAGGATCAGCTGAAAGAAAGGAGGGGATCACCCAACTCTTAAAGGAGATCATTGCTGCTGCCAGCCAAGGGTCTTTCACACATCACATCTGTCCTGACTCTGCAGCTTTATACCAACTTTCCCCTACCTGCTGTGCCCTCCCAATTAGCTCTCTGCCAGTCCCGATCCTCCTCCTCCCTCTGTTCTCAGCCCACAGTGCGCGTCCCTGCTCTGAATCCGTAGCACCTGTGCTGGCTGTACTCAGCACGGTCTGCCCAGAGCTGTCCTGTCGCCTTCTATGTGACAGCACAGCAGACTGGACCCCAGACCGGGCCTACCTTGCCTTATCCTGCCCGGTGTAGACAGGACTCTTCCGTACTCGAGGGTACAGATCTGGGCTGCCTGCATATGGCTTGTGCAGGCCTGAGATTTGAGGATATGAAACTGGGTCAAGGAAAAGTACAGCCTGACTTTGTGCTATCTCAAGTGTGCATTCAAAGGTTCTCACCGCTGATCCAACACTCCCCCTACCCAGGGACAAAGCCTTGTTCACTGGGGAAGCAGGCATGACCCCCAACAGGTGGGGATGACAGGACTGGAGGATCTCCCTGGGGTGCTTCTGGAGGGGGAGAGTGCCTCGTGGGGACGGAGTGGAGCTGGCGGGTACCCTCGGGATGGGGAAGGGGCTGAGCTGACCCCCACCCTGGGCCTGTGCTTTGCTGGCAGAACAGCTCCAGTCTTGCTGATCAGAGCAAGTTTTGACGGGGCTCCTGCTGTAGGGCTGGGACTGCGGTGGGGAGAGGCAAGCAAGGCACCCAGGGGCCAAATCTGATGGAACTCCCTCTCCGGTATCGACTCTGCACGTGCACCAGCTAGAGGGTGGGGCCTCCTGGATCTTGTGCCCTGGCCCTGGGCTCTCTGCGCCCAGCCTGCACCAGCTGCTGGGTGTTGGGGAGCTTCCTGTCCTCTGCCCAGTGTCCCTCAGGGGCGTAGTGCTGCCCTCTCATAGCTTGCTGTTGATCATCTCTCTCTACTTTTTTTCCTTTTGATATTTGTGCTTCCCAGGCAAATTTCACCTCTTAGAGGTTTCTCCTCTTTGACTTATTCAGGCTCATTCACTTCTCATCTAATAACCTCTCATCCAGTAATGCTCTCATTTAGCTCTTCACTTGATGTGTGGGAACCCCCTCCACATACATACACTACAGGTGATGGATTCATCGGGCAATAATATGAATTATTAGCATTCATTAAGGGCTCATCAGCCAGGCTCTGTCCTAAGCAGATAATCCTAAAGAAGGATTATCTCATTCAATCCTCACATTAGTCCTGTTAAACAGATAAAGTCATCCTCATTTAATACACAGAGAGGATGAATAGTTTGTATAGGTTTGCACAGTTTGTAAGACCCTTGAAAGAGATATTTCATTCATTTCTGAATTCACAGGGCCTGGCATAGGGCCTGACATTAATTGTTGAATGAATGATGCATACAAAGGGAATCCCCAACTTTTTCCCCAGTAATCAATGAACGTCCACTAAACATTCAGCTTTATGCTGGTGGAAAGGTTATGTTACTAAAGAATCATCAACTATGTTACATGTCCTTAAGGAACTTACAGAACATTGAAAGAGACAAGCATGAAAAATAGGTAAGATTGTGTATAAATAAATTAGTCATTGTGTGGCAGAGACTATAAATCTTGTAGATTTCAAAGGAGACAGCAATCAAGGTGGTGGGTGGCCAGGTGGGACCTGAGGTGGGCTCGGAGAACTTGTGGGTTTCAGAGACTGGATTTAGGGTGACTCTGGGGGGCAGGCTGTGGTGTTGAGTCTGGAGGAGCAGGTGATGGAAGTCACTGAAGGCTTCTTCATTTCTCTTTGTTTTCTGGTGCGGTGAGATCAATCGCCTCTCTGGTCCCAGGTTAGTCTCAGGCAGTATGAGTGGGTGGCCAAGGTACTCTCCTCTCTTCCCACCTGATGACACTGGTCACTGGCCAGGCTTTGCCAGTCCCTCTGAGAGGGGCCCACAGGTCCTGCCGAGGCTCTGGACTGTGGTGGGGATGGACGTGAGGCAGGCAAGCCGGGAAGTGTATGTGGGGTGCTGTGCATACAGGGGGCTGGGGTTATTGGGAGGGGAAAAGAAGAACAAAATCCACAAATGCTTAGGTTCCTTAGAGTCAGCCCTCTGGGGTTTCACATTCACGGCTTCAACCAACCATGGGTGTGGAACCCGCCAATTCGAACTGTGCCACAGTCTGGGGGCTCACACAACAGAATGCTATTGTCACACGGTTCTGGAGGCTGAAGTCTGAGATCAAGGTGTCGGTAGGGTCTGAGGGCCGTGAAGGTGAATTTGCTCCCCACCGCCCCCAGCTTCTGGTGGTTTGGGGGTAGTTTTCGATATTCTTTGGCTTGTAGACCTCTGCCTTCATCTTAACAAGGTTTTCTCCGTGCGTACATGTCTGTGTCCCTTTCTTTATAAAAACACCAGTCATATTGGATTAGGGGTCCATCATACTCCAGTATGACCTCATCTTTTTAAATTTTTAATTGTTTATTTATTTGGCTGCTCCAGGGCTTAGCTGTGGCACACAGGACCTTCAGTCTTCCTTGAGGCAGGATCTTTAGTGGTGTCATGTGAACTCTTAGTTATGACATGTGGGATCTAGCAGCCTGAGCAGGAATGGAACCCAGGCCTGCTGCATTGGGAGCATGGAGTCTTACCCACTGGACCCTGAGGGAAGCCCCTACATGACCTCATCATAATTTAACTAATTACTTTTGCAGCTACGCTATTTCCAAATAAGGTCACCCTGGGACTGGACTTCAGTATCTGATTTTTTTGGTATGGGGGGAGGGGACACAATTCAACCCATAACAATCAAAGGACCTAACAGGAGCCAAGGCCGGGGAAGGCATGACTTGATTGGCTTTTAGCTGGGCTGGATTCCAGAGGTTTGGGGAACAGTGTGGGGGGCCACTAACCTAGGAGGCACCTGCTCACATAGACTCTGGGCCTGTCCTAGGATGGAGAAAGTAGAACTAGTGGGAGCTCTTGACAGAGAGTGGTTGGAATGAATGCTAGGATGAGTGTTTGAAGGGACCCTCCCCCCATGGCCACATCACTCTCCTGCTGTCCAAGGAGGGAAGGGGTCTCCACTCTGCTAGCCGTGGTGCTCTGTCTGCGGCCTGAGTGCTGGAGGAAGTTGGAAGGCTAGTGTGTGCACCCCCGTGGACCCCATGCTCCTCCTGAAGGTGGCCCCCACCGTGGAATAAATGGTTGAGCAAGTATTTAGCAAAGAGTAGTTGGAAGAAGTATGAGATTTTTGGATGGCCTTGGGTGCCCACTCTTGTGGGTCTGGTGCTGAAACTGGAGGTCTGGAAGGCCAGGCCAGGGAGCAGACTGTTTGGAGGTTGGCTGGGGGAGCCCAGCTTCGCTGTGGTGCAAAGCTTGATGGGGCTGTGAGGTTGCCCCTGAGCTGTACCTGGAGCTCCTCTGGTTCCTCTCTCTGGACCTCTCCCCGGCTAGTGCCCCCATGTGCATCTCTCCTGTCCCCACCTGAGCACTGGCAGAACCTGGACTCCGCTGGGCCACTCCTTAGCCAGAGGCCTCCACAGAACCCATGAACGCTCTTGGCATCGGGAGGCTCGTGGGTACCAGGGGCCTTTCAAGGAGGCCAGCCCTCTGCCATCTGTCCGCAGACCCCCACTCACTCCAGTGCCCACAACTTGCTCCACTAGAGGTGGAGAGTGTGAGGAGGTTAGCCCAGGGAGCAACCCCCGTTCTTGTCCCCAGCAGGCTACCACCTGCACCATCTTTTCTGTTGCCCTAAATGAAAGGCCCCCACAGGCAACTGGGGAATGAACCCACTTCTCTTTTTCCCTGAGGTTCTTCTCATTTGGGGTGAATGTTACCATCAGGGAAATAATATGAGTCACTAGTGAGTCAGGATGGAGACCGGGTGAGGAAGTACGTGGAACCTGGTAATTATGCCCATTCATCCTCCTGCAAAGGCTTCCCAGCTGGCAGGCACTTCCACTCTGAGCTGGGTGGGAAGGGTCCGCACCTTCTCTGAGGGGGACTTCCTGACCACCCACCCCAGCTCCTCCCTGTGGACCTGGGGATGGTGGAGGGCTGTGAGAGGTAGAGGAGGGCACTCTGTGTGTCCCAGGAGGGTCAAGCCCCCAGAATCCTGGGGGTCCACCTGAGGTGTTTGCTCAGAAGAGATCACTGGTCACCTCCCTTGTACTTGACTTTGAGGGGCCACAGAACGGTGGACTGTATCACCTGCTGCCTGCCCTGGACTCCTTGCCAGTCCCAGAACAAGCCGTGGGACTTGGGCTTCACACCACTGCAGGTGCCAGGCCTTTTCTGGACCATTCTTCTCCGGATCCACCTGTTCCCTCATCACTTCCTACTCTGCTGAGATGTCAGTTCTCCAGGAGGAGACCAATCTCCATGGAGCAGCCCTTCATCCCCAACTCCTTATCCCTCTTGCTACCCTTTATTTTTTCCACAGCACTTTTCACCATATGACACATTACGTGTTATGTTGCCTGTTAGATTATCTGTCTCACTCTAGTCGAAATGAAGTGTTGCTGGGGCAAGACCTTGCTAATTTGTTCACTGTTGAACCCCAGCCAGGCATGACTGTTCAACAAATATAGAACAATAAAATAAATATTTGATGTATATATATATATACATTTATAATGAAATAAAAATAGCATGAATAGATAAAGGAAAGATATCCTGTCAGCTGTGTGGTACAACATAAGTACTTTGGTGATTCATAACAGAAGAGTGGTTATACATTTTATTTGACAAGCTTAGTGTGAAAGAAATGGCTCATTTCCTCATTTTTCCTTTAATTAAAAAAAAATAGACTAAACCATATCCATCAGCTGGTGGAAGATCTAGTCCGTTTAGTCTACTGAGGTGCCTTCCCTCTGCCCTCGACAGGGTCGTGTGGGGATCCTGGAGGTTTGTGTGAAATGAGACAGTTGCAGGGCTCCTCAGGCCACCCCCCACCTCAGCCAGTCCAGTCACTGCTCCCTGGAAGCTTCTGGAAGTCTGGACCTGTTGCAGGAAGGGGGACCCATTCCAGGGCCCCAAACTGGGCTCTTGTCTAACACTCGGAAATGAATCGTCCCAGGAGACACATGTGCTGACAAAGCAAGAGATTTTATTGGGAAAGGGTGCCTGGGTGGAGAGCAGGGGGGTAAGGGAACCCAGGAGAACAGCTCTGCCACATGGCTTGTAGTCTCACGTTTTATGGTGATGGGATTAGTTTCCGGGTTGTCCTTAGCCAGTCATTCTGACTCAGAGTCCTTCCTGGTGGTGCAAGCTTTGTTCAGCCCAGATGAATGCCAGAGAGAAGGATTCTGGGAGGTGGTCGGACATGTGGTGTCTCCTTTTGACCTTTCCTGAACTCTTCCGGTTGGTGGAGGCTTATTAGTTCCGTGTTCCTTACCCGACCTCGTGTCATAAAACAACTTATGCAAATGGTTACTATGGTGCCTGGCCAGGGTGGACGGTTTCTATCAGTGTGCTTCCCCTAACAGATCCAACCTCCCAAGGTGCTCCAAGAAGCAGTCTTTCTGAGGCCCTCTGTCCATTTAGAGGGGGATGTGAGGAGCCCGCAATGGGGACATCGTGGGCTTCTGGCACTTGAGGAACCTTCTGCTCAGCCATGGTCTCACCCACCTGTCCCCAGACCCGAAGGCCCTCCCACCGCCCTCCGGGTTGCCTCGCACAGATTCTTCAGTGAACTGTGAAGCTTTCATTCCTCACCACCCACATGGCCCTAAAGTAAGAGGTTGAAAAAGCCAGGTTACCTTTTTGGAATGGAGGAGCGAGAACGCACATGAATAATTCAATAGATTAGCCTCCCACAAAAGTTAAGAACTGATGTTTTGTGAATGATTTTCTTCTTCTTTTTTTTCCAAATAGAGCTGACTCAAGGTTATCTTGTCATAACAGCAGCTCAGTCATTTGCATTCTTAATATAGGCTTTGTCCGGTGGGAGGGAAAGGGCAGTTGCAGGCAAGGCTCAGGAGCTGCACGCCCTGGCCTTCCCCCATGGCAGCCTTTTCTGATGGTGAGTGTGTCTGCTGCCTAGGAGGCAGAGGCTGAGGGTTGTTGCTGACCCAGCCCCCGAGATGGAAGACCCCCAAAGGCGTGCTGAGCTCTGGCACAGGATCCAGCATTTTGGTGGTTGAACTAGGAGTCATGGCTTTGGCTCCCAGGCCTGGCTTTGCCTCCAGCTGGCTGAGAGGTAACTTCCCATGCTCTGCCTCAGTTTCCTCAGCTGAGACAGCACACTCTGTCTCCCTCTTAGGACTAGGGTCAGCTTCGAACATGAGGATCTAAGTCAGGGCCACCAATGGGGATTCCCCAGGCTGTGGGTAGCTCACAGTAGGGAGTATTTGGTCTACACAACATTTAAAAATTGGCAAGTTAAAAATAAAAGTCTGGCTATCCAGCATCTCTTGGAAGGATGAACAAAATGGCAACATGAGGCTCATCTTCCCACATGGCAGCAGTGGGCTGGGGCTCAGGGCACCTACCTGGGCAGCTATAGCATGAGATAACCCCTGGTCCCTGCTGCCTTTGCTTCACTCACTCACTTCATTCACCCTCTGCTTCCTTGGTGAACTTTGCTCCGTGGTGGAAGTGAAGCGCTTTGTGGGAACGTAAAGTATTGGTTGTTTTGTCCAGGGAGTGTTACAGGTGAAATGGCCCAAGGAGAGTGAAGACGACGATTGGTTAAGGGAGAGGAAGGGCATTATGGGACCATCTGTCACTTTAGAGGTCAATGTCGGGGAATGAAAGTGGCCCTTCTGGCCAGCACAGGGTCTCTCTGGGGTAAAGGTGTCACGTTCTCAGTGGGTTCACCGGCTTGAGATCAAGTTGACTCAAGAAAAAGAGGCAGATTTGTTTCTGTTCTTGGTCAAGATCGCAGTTAAGAAGGGCTTAAAAGCTGAGCTAAAGCTCAATTGCTGCAGCCGCTTCTGGCTGCTGATCTCTAGGTCCCTAGCCTCATGGGGGCCTGGACTCTCCGGATGGGGTTGGGGGAGGACAAAGTGCCATAGGCTGGTGACCCCCACAGCAGGTCACCGGGCGCTGAGGGGCTTGGGTGGCAGCAATTACTCAGGAGAAAGGCATGAAACTCTGGAGCGGCTCCTTCTCTCAAATCTCAGCATGAGAAAACCTCCCCTGCTTGGTTTTCCCAGTTTTTCCTTTTTGTGTTAATGCCAGCTCTCCTCAATCCCTCCTGTTCATGCAGCACGAAGAGTTACCAGAATGCTTTCACACCTGCTTTTTCTCACTTGAGAAAGTCCAAGTGTTATTTACTGAGGACCTACTGGGTGCCTCCAAAGGTCTAAAAAGTCATCTGTGATCACTGTATTGCTCGGAGTCGACATTGTTTCTGTGGTTATTAAAATAATACATGTTTGTCTTAGAGCTTATGGAAAGGACAGCAAAGTATAAATAAGCAGGGGAAAAAATTCCCTCATCATACCACACTCAGAGAACTATTAGTTTTAGGGAATGTTTTCTCCTCGCCTTTGCTGTAAGCACTTTTTTTTGTAAAAGAAATGAGATCATAGCGAACATGTACTCTATTTACTTATTCATTTTTTGCTTCAGTTAATGATTTCCCTGCACCATTTAAAATGACTTCATAGATACAATATTTTGGGGTCCACATGGCCACATGTCATTTAGCACTGTAGTTCCTTAGCCTCTCCCCAGTGCTGGGTATTTAGGATGTTTCCTGATTAACAAAAGACCCCAGACAACTGTCTGTCTGGTTCAAAGCCCTTTGATCCGTCAACGAAAATTCAATTAACCATCAAGTTAAGAATTTTGTTCCAGCCAAGCTGAGGATTATAACCTGGGAAACAGAATCTCAGAAAGCTCTGAGAACTGCTCCACCTTTTAGGAGTTGAAGTCACAGACATACACATTTTTTTAAAAAAATTATTTTAATAGGAGGCTAGTTACTTTACAATATTGTGGTTTTTGCCATATATTGACATGAATCAACCATGGGTGTACATGTGTCCCCCCGTCCCGAGCCCCCCTCCCACCTCCCTCCCCATCCCATCCCTCTGGGCTGTCCCAGTGCACCAGCTTTGAGTGCCCTGTGTCATGCATCAAACTTGGACTAGTCATCTATTTCACATAAGACATATGCATTTTTGAGATAAAGGATTTTACATCAGAATGACATACTGATATCTTACATAAAGTTCACCAAGGGTGCATAGTCCAGGTGAACACACACCAAGGGAATAGCAAGTCAGCATGACCCACTATAGAGCTGGGAAAGAGCACTCTTGTTTTGAGAAGTTACACTGCTAGCATCAGAATAAAGAAAAAGACAATAACAATCTTTCCGGTTGAGCAGGCACTCCCATCTTACGGGAGCTCTGTCTGCACAGTAATGCAGACGAACCCTGCTCATTAGGGAGGGAGAAGGCCCAAACCACAGAGAGATAATTTTATATTTAACTTTTCTTGTCCTGCCTTAAAATATAAATTTTATTTCAGCAGATCAAAGTTGGATCATTTCCTAAGGATCAGTTCCTAGAAGGGGTATCATGGGGACTGAGTGTATAAACACTCTTAAACCTTTTGATACATCTTCCCAGGTTCTTTACCAGAAACGTGAGTGACACCAATGACCAGCCGAAGGTATTAACATTACATTTATCTTGTCAACTTGATAAGTTAATAAAAAAGGTTTGCTTTAATTTCATTTTTATGTGCTTTGGTTCCTAGGGGCTTCCCTGGTGGCTGAGATAGTAAAGAATCTGCCTGCAATCTGGGAGACTTGGGTTTGATCCCTGGATCAGGAAGATCTCCTGAAGAAGCCAATGGCATTCCACTCCAGTATTCTCGCCTGGGAATTCTCATGGACAGGGGAGCCTGGTGGGCTACAGTCTGTAGGGTCACAGAGTTGGACACGACTGAGTGACTTACACTTTCACTTTCATGCTTGGTTACTAGTGAGGTTAAACCCACACCACAATTTACCTAGATTGTGCATGTATAAGATTCAAAAAGCAAAAAAGGCTATGGATGTGGAGAGTAAGACTTCTTCTCAGCTGGTGCTCCAACAGCTTTCTTTGTCTTCTCTGGCAGAGAACACAGAGTGACATGTGTTTAAATTGTATTTTATTAGATTTAAGCTGTAGGTTATTAGATCTAAGTTGTAGGTTATTAGATTTAAGTTTATGTTATTAGATTTAAGCTCTTATATGTGTGTTCACATTTATATATCTGTTTTGTGGGCTGTTTATATCCTTAGGTTGAGGATTATTTCTTCCCTTTGACAGGTGAGGAAACTGAAGCTTCAGGAGGTAAAAATGCCAGGAGTCACATGATTGCAAAAGGGAGTGGGCTCTGGGGGTGACTCTACCCAGGAATCTTTGGAGGTAGGAATGGGGCAGCTGCAGGCACATGTGACGGAGAGGCTCTGGGAGCGCCTTCTTATCCAGCAATGTCTCCTTCATCAAACTTTTGCTGCTGCCTGAAATCCCACCAGAGGCAGGCCCGCAGCCTGGCCACTCCGGTTTCTGACACCTGGGAAAAGGTGGTTTCTGTGGCGAGCACTGCCCGGGACACAGGCCCAGCCCTGGCCCTGCATCCTCTGCTTTTACAGGCCCTCACCCCCGACCCCACGCCCTGGCCTGGGGCCCTTCAAATCCAGACTCTCCATGCCTAGTGCCCACTGCTAACAGTCCTCAAATTATGTATCCTACAACTCCTCTCTCAGCATGAGAGTCAGAAACACCTCTGTGTGCACAGCCCTGCTACTGCCCCAGGAAGGTTGGACCCAGTGAGCCATCTGGAGTCTGCCCTCTGCCTCTGCTCCCCAAACACCTTGCTTCTTCCTCTTTCCTGGGATGTGAAAACCTCCTGCTCTAATTTTTGTCAAGGATCCTGGAGTTTTAGAACCTAAAGCTGCCTGAATCAGCCCCCTTTTCCCCACTCCACTTGCTTTAGGGCTCTTGGGGAAGACTACTTTACACCTGATTTAATGCAAGTCTATAAAGGCTGTTCAGTTCAGCTTTGTTCAGTCGCTCAGTCGTGTCCAACTCTTTGCAACCCCATGGACTGCAGCACGCCAGGCCTCCCCGTCCATCACCAGCTCCCGGAGTTTACCCAGACTCATGCTCATTGAGTCAATGATGCCTTCCAACCATCTCATCCTTTGTCATCCCCTTCTCCTCCTCCCCTCAATCTTTCCCAGCATCAGGGTCTTTTCAAATGAGTCAGCTCTTTGCATCAGGTGGCCCAAGTATTGGAGTTTCAGCTTCAACGTCAGTCCTTCCAGTGAACACTCAAGTCTATAAAGGACTATCCCATGTAGGGATGACACACGAAGAGCAGGCACAGAGGACCAGTGACCCAGGGCAGAAGGCATGGTGCCGAAGGGGTGGTGAGAGAGAGTCAGAGTTAAGCTGGCAGAGCTGGGGGCCCAGGAAGAAGAAGGTTCTTCAACTGGACTTTGAACTTTGGGTGGGAGTCAGGTAAGTGAGGGATGGGATCCAGTTGAATGGGAATGCCCAGGGCGAAGGCTTGAGAGTCGAAATGCCCTGGTGGGTCACGAGGCTGAGGTTTCCCTGGACTTCAGGTCAAGATGCAGGGCAGCTGCTGGAAGGGCCCCTGAGTTGAGAGTTTGGAACTTGTCCTTTGGCAGTGGGGATTCTTGGAAGGTTCAGGAACAGAGGAGGTGGCTGCTGGCATGGTCATTAGGAAGCAGCTCTGAGAGAGTGTGGGGGTACATGGAGACCAAAGATGAACTTGGAGGCAGCTGGTTTCCCATGCTCTACTGACCTGAGGAATGTAGAAAGACAGTGGCTCCCGTCTCTGCCTGCAGAGCCCGAGGAGGCCAGGGCCGGGAGCATATATATTTTTAACCCAGTCCATATATTTTAGTAACCCATCATAATTTTGGGGGGATATTATTGATGCTCAAAATACTTCAAGCTAGGCTTCAGCAGTACGTGAACTGAGAACTTCCAGATGTACAAGCTGGATTTAGAAAAGGCAGAGGATCCAGAGATCAAATTGCCAACATCTGCTGGATCATAGGAAAAGCAAGGGAATTCCAGAAAAACATCTACTTCTGCCTCACTGACTACACTAAAGCTTTTGACTGTGCAGCACAGCAAACTGTGGAAATCTTCCTGACCCACGAATTGAACTGGGGTCTTCGGCATTGCAGGCAGATTCTTTACCAACTGAGCTATCAGCGAATGGCCCTTCTGTGTCATAATTCCTGCTAAAATATAGTAATTGATGTTCTCTTAGTAGTCTGTCACTTCTACAGCCCTGGGGAGGATCTGTCTTGTGAAGGGACACCCTGGCTCACATCAGCCAGTCTGGGCAGGAGAGTGGCAGTGTTGCTGGCTGACCCACTTGGTAGAGGACTTGAGTCTTGCCGGCTGGACTCTTTCTAAGGAGCCTGTGAGTTTTCTAGCTGGCTGCTGGGGCTGGGAATTGCTTGAATGTGTTTGTGAATTGGCTAATTTGCAAAATTTCAGGTGGAAAACGACTGTTTTCTTGGCCAATAGGTATTCTGGTACAGACTTTTAGGTTTGTTTTTAGAGTCAGAAGGTGCTGGATTTAAATCTTAGGTTGGCCATTTGTTAGCCTTGTGACCTTAGGCGAGTTACCAAACCTCTCTGAGCTGCACATTTCATCAACTATAAGTGCAGAGAATGGGATTTGCTACATGAAGCTGTTGTAGGAATGGAGAGTATGTATGTGAAGGGCCCACAAAATGTTTCCCCTCCTAATAAACCAAATACAAATTCTAAGAAATACCTACTAATAATTTCCTCAAAATATCTCTTTGAAAGGAAACGTAACCCCTTCAAATCAATAAACAGATAAATGAATAGTTTATTTTATAGATGCTCACAATGTATTTATAAATGTATATGTGATGTTGTTTAGTCACTAAGTCGTATCCAACTCTTTGTGATCCCATGGACCATAGCCCGCCAGGCTCCTTTGTCCATGGGATTTCCTAGATAAGAATACTGGAGTGAGTTGCCATTTCCCTCTCCAGAGGATTTTCCTGGCCCAGGGATTGAACCTGAGTCTCCTGCTTAGCAGGCAGATTCCTTACCACTGAGCCACCAGGGAAGCCCGAATATGTCATGGATTTATAGAAGTATGCAATATTTGTATTGTGGATAGATAAGTATATGAAGGGACTTCCCTGATGGCCCAGTGGCTAAGACTCTGAGCTCCCAACACAGGGGGGCCTGGGTCTGATCCCTGGTCAGGGAACTAGATCCCACATGTTGCATCTAAGACCTGATGCAGCCAAATAAATAAATATTTGGGCTTCTTTGGTGGCTCAGATGGTAAAGCATCTGCCTGCAATGCGGGAGACCTGGGTTCGATCCCTGGGTCGGGAAGATCCCCGGGAGAAGGAAATGGCAACCCACTCTAGTACTCTTGCCTGGAAAATTCCATGGATGGAGGAGCCTGGTAGGCTACAGTCCATGGGGTCGCAAAGAGTCGGACACAACTGAGCAACTTCACTGGTTCAAGAATATAAAGATCTCGGGCCAGCACAAGTGCAATGCTGCTGCTGTTCCCTGAACGCACCAGGAACTGAAGGGCACTTTGCTGCGGCTTCAGGTCTGTCCTGAGAGTTGTGCCTGTTCTGCCCCCAGCTCCGCTCTGCTGTGGAGGCGGAGAGTGTGGACAGAGAATCCGAGTCACTCGGCAGAGCATCCACTGAGCACCTCACGTGTGCAGCCCTTCTGCTCACGGTGCCCCGAGGGCCTCTTCCACTCAGCGTCTGGCTGGAAACCAGGCTGACTCACAGGCAGGAGGCGACCTGTCTTGCCATCGAGGACACAGCTCAGCCCGGTGACTGAGGACACAGTTCAGCCCAGTGATACTTCCGGTCAAGCACTTTTGAGACATCAAGACCACTCTCCTGACTCGAAAGATAGCAACAGAGGCCAAGAGAGACGAGGAGACTTCACTGGGGTCACTCAGCTCATTTGCGGCTGATCTGGGTGAACCAGAGCCCAGCTCTGACCACCATCCCTGCCCCGTTTCCCTTAGCATAGAGGCTGTTTATTAAAGGGCTTTATTTTTAGGGGTTTAAGAGTTTTATGTTTGTTTGTTTGATTTATTCTCCACTTGCACGGTGAAGTTTATCCCACGTGCCAGAGTCTTTGATGGGATTTGAATATTCACATTCGAGGGCAAAGCCAGCCTCTAGGAGGTGCACTGGAGCTCGGTGTTGGGGGCAGGGGTTCCCTACAGCGGACGTTTGGCAATGTCTGGAGACAGTTCTGGTCATCACAGCAGGAGGGTGGGGGAGGAGGTGCTGCTGGCCTCGGAGGGTAGAAACCAGGGGTGCTGCTCACCAGGGGTGCCCAGGACAGCCCCCAACAAGCACTGTGCAGCCCCAAATGGTAGCAGTGCCAGACCGAGACGCCCTGGTGATGGGGCGGCAGCACCCCTATGGTCTGCAGCCTTCTCTTCAGACCTGGGCAGGTTCCCGCCGAGAAACCCAACCATGGCCAAAGCTTTGGGGCAGCGTGGCTGGGACCAGGCGTGCACAGTTAGCCTCTTTTCAGGTCTGCCCAACTGTTTTCAGCCTAGTATCTCCGTACATGAGGCCAGCAGTGCAGAGGACCTCTGGGTCAAGCCTCCTGCCATCTGTCTGTCTGGGGGGCAGGTAGAAGGCCCAGTTTGCTTGGGCTTAAGGCAGGGGCCCTGGGTGCGTGGAGGTGGGTAGTAGCTAATGTTCCTTAAGAACCTAAAGCAATTTTCCTGCCCGCCACTCCACTTTGCACCCTCACCTTCAGTGGCCCTGGCACTGCACCTTCCAAAGCTTTCTCGATCTGTGCCCGGAGAATAGATTTGCTTCTTACAAGCAGTCAGGGCTCCTCTCTTTGGCCTAAGGCAAGTGACCCATCTGCTTTTGCTCTTCCAAATTGTTGTCGCTGGCCCCCTTCGATGCGTTCTCTCCAGCCATGCTCAGGCCCTTACTGTGCCTTTGCTGCATTTCAGTCAGGCTGGGGGAGGGAGCAAAGAGAACCACGTGTGTTGAGTTCATCTCTTAAGCAGGAGGCCTGGCCTTATGTACTGGAAAACTAGACTTCATTAAAAGCTTTGCTGTGTGTCTGGCCTCAGAGGAAGGTGAAGAGCTGATGAGCTGGAGCGAGTTGCTAGAGGCGGAATTGAAGGATGCACCAGACAGAGGGTAGGGGAGCTCAGTGACCTTGATCTCACTAAGCCTCAGGGTCTCTGCATGTATGACAATGTGTACCCCCCACCTGCCCATCCAGGTGAACTGAGGGCACGGATGTGGACCAGCAGAGAACCCTGTAAAGGACCCTGGTTTATTATGGTCATCCTTCTGCATGGACAGCACTCTCGTCTCCACTAGGCGTGGTCAAGGCGACGTGTCACGTGGCACACGCTGGACCGCGGCTCCCGGGTGACGGGCTTACCCAGCACGTGAGCATGAGTACCGACTGCCTCGTTCTCTTGCCAGAGGCCTCCAGTTTGGTTGGCAGAGTGGCGACCAGCTGGCCAATTGGACGGGGTTCTTTAATGTCACGGACGAACCGGCAGTGCAGAGCGGCAGTGACTCCAGTTCCAGGTACAGACCCCCGGTGAACAACCAGGGAGGGGGGAAGCTCTTCTCGGGGCGACCCTGCAGCCTCTGCCCCTCCAGGCTGCCCTCAGGGAAGAAGCGGTCTCAGTGCAATGGCCCAGAGCTCCCCCTGGGATCTGACCTGGGCTGCTTAGATAGGAGGGTGAGGGCTAGGACCCAACCAGAGCACAGCAGGGACTTACTGCCCCCTCTTTTGGAATGAGGGTGGGGGGTGATGGAGTGGGAGTCTGGGTCTCCAGTCTCCACTTGAGGTGGGGGCCATATTCCACCCCTTCTGGAAGAGGAGTGTAGGTGTGTATTGGGATGGCATTGGGGTGGGCAAAGACTATTGGCTTCCTGCTCCTCTGAAATCCACTGAGCAGGCCGTCCCTCCTCTGCCCAGCCTTGGCTGGGCTGACCTTGGCTGTACTAATTTGCTCAGTCGTGTCCGACCCTATGGACTGTAGCCCACCAGGTTCTGTGCGTGGGATTCTCCAGGCAAGAATACTGGAGAGGGTTGCCATCCATCCTCCAGAGGATCTTCTCAAACCAGGGGTCGAACCCGCATCTCTTATGTCTCCTGCATTGGCAGACGGGCTTTTTACCACTAGTGCCACCTAGAAAGTCCTTGACCTTCGTTGGGGAAGATCCATTTTCATCAAGATATGATACTGAGAAATGACATTTATACCATCACATGGTTATTTCTTCTTGATCTGCTGTAGTGTTTGGAGCTAAATCAGGAATGAGGGGCATTCTGTATATCCAGGAGAAGGAACTGTTTGTAGAACGAAAGAAAACGGAGTATTCGCAGTTGGAACCCGCTCATTGCGGGGTGGGGGTGGGGTGCGGTGGGGGTGGTCATTTTGGGGAATTTTTTCAGACAAGGTGGGATGTTCTCTCTGCTTGAAGGTGGGTGTGGCTGCAACCTGCCCACTAAGGGTTTCTCGGGGCTAAGTTGTTTGGTTTCTTAATTTTTGCCTTTCCAAGTGCAGGCTAACTATAGATTAATTTCCCTGGGAAAGAGGCCTGGGTTTTTGTTGCTGTTAATATCAACACTAAAACATCAAATTGACCCTGCAGAAGAGAAGTAGTATGTTTTTCAGGGGCTTCAATATGCATGATTTTATCCAATGCTTTGAAAAAGGGAGGATGTGGCTCCAATGTCAGATGCCGACGGGGGAGGTGAACAGACAGGCCTTGGGGTGTGGGGCAGCCAAGGGCCATGGCCTAGGATCAGGGTCTTACTCTGACTCTTTAGGAGCCTGGTGCTGCCACTGCTAAGTTGCTTCAGTCGTGTCCGACTCTGTGCGACCCCAGAGACGGCAGCCCACCAGGCTCCTCTGTCCCTGGGATTCCCCAGGCAAGAACACTGGAGTGGGTTGCCATTTCCTTCTCCAATGCATGAAAGTGAAAAGTGAAAGTGAAGTCTCTCAGTCGTGTCCGACTCTTCTCGACCCCATGGACTGCAGCCTACCAGGCTCCTCCGTCCATGGGATTTTCCAGGCAAGAGTACTGGAGTGGGGTGCCATTGCCTTCTCTTTTGGAGCCTAGTTCTTTTCATATATCTGTGGTGGGAGCCCTGGCCTGCCACTTGGCACCTGGAATTGTCACCCAGCGAGAGTGACAAGTCCAGACTTGTCTGTTCCATATGTTGAGCTTCCAACATTGGCCCTTCTGCTGTGTGACCCGCCCAACCAGATGCCCCGGGGTGTCTAGGTAAGTCTGCAGGTGTCTGTCTCCCTGGGAAGGACTCCCTGAAGGGTTCACAGAGAGGGTTTGGCTAGAAAATCCCAATCAGCTGAGTAAGACGGGACAGCCCCTGGGAGGCTGTTCTGGGCAAATGTCCTGGGCTGGGACTGAGACCACTGCACGGATTCTGTTTCTGATTTTTCCTACTGCCAGCAGCTTTTGTCTCTCTGTCCTTTCCCTGCAATTTTGTCTCTAATTTCTCTGCCTTTCTCACCCCACCTAGTCTCTCCTCGTCCTTTCTTCCTGCCACCCTCTCCGGGTCCACTTTTCTTTCTCAGTCCCTGCGTCCTGCCTCTCTCTCCTCCTCCCTCTCATCTCCCTTGCCCTTGATCCTCTCTCCCTCTCTCAGCAGCACAGGTCAGCCTCCCCCTCCCTGTCTCCCAGGGTCCCTTGGGTTCAGAGACACCGCCACTTCCATCAGGTGCCCTTTATTCAACATCGTCACCAGCTGAGTGGGTTTCCTTCCGGAGAGCCGCCGTTTGACCGAGAGCCCCCTGAGCCCCTAAATAAATGTGATGACCACACATTCCAAGTTCTTCTTGGGCACTGCCAACTCAGATCCCAATTTCTGATTGACCCCTAAATTCCCCACATAGGTGAGAAAACACAGTATGTCTTTCCCACGTGCAGAATATAGTGGTTCATGTAATTAGAACCAACTCGTGTGTTGGAGATTCTTTTCTTTGGTGTGGGAGCAGCTTCTGCCTTCTTTAAAATGGACGGGACAGCTCCTCGCAGCAGATGTGCAGGACTTGGGGGAGGACCTGATGACACTGGGAAAGGACTCTGCCGAGTGAAAGTGCATCATCCCAGCAGACAATTGTCAGTGCCTGAAATACGGGATGAGCTTTGTGGTATTATTTGCCTACTGAATAATTCAGCGCATGCCATATTTTGCTATCTGTCGCTGTGTGGAGGGTTGAAGTGTGGTACACCGGAAGTCATTTATTATTAACACCCATTGGAAGGGAGGTCAGGAGTTACCATTTATAACAAAGGATAAAGAGGGGCAAAAAAAAGCAATGACTCATACGTTATGTACTCAACCAGGAGCCACAAGGAGAAGGAGAAGGTCCAAATGATCGGTCTGGAACACTCCAAGCAGGACCACAAAGGAAATCCAGGCCAGATGGTGCTCATAAGGGCTGTGGCCAGGTCTCTACTTTGGACAGGAGCTGGGGGAAGTCCAGCTGGCAAGTGTGTGAGTTACAAAATATACATTGACATATAGCTTTGCTAATTTCAGGTCTAGATCTAAAAGTGTCCAATAGGCATCTAAGGAGAACTGCTGTAGAGAGCAGATAGGAATAATTGGTAATCAGCAAGTGCTTCTATTTAAGTGGCTGCCTTGAAGGAGCAGGAAGGTCTTTGAAGAGAGTTCTCATCATCTTCAGATTAGGTGTTTATGTTTCTTCTCCCCACCTAGGCAGTGATTGTGCTTCTCCCTCTTTGGATTTTCAGCACCCAGTATGGCACCAGCTCAATAAATGTTAATTGAATAAAGGATGAATTAAGCAAGGACAAAGTAAAGACTGTTGGTAAGAATGCGGACTTCAACTTAGTGTCCCTGAATTCTCCCTTAGAGATTTATTCCTTTGGATTAAACCTTGTCTTCTCCTGGCAGTATCCTTGAAAATTAATCCCTGGGGAGGAGAAACATTTTGGAATCATAAACTCACTCACAGTTTAGAATGACCAGAGAATTTTTTCTCTTGAGAGGAGCAGGTAGTCAGGTAGTCTGAGAATCTGGGTGGCAGGGTGGGAAAAAGGAGACTGAAGGTAGGGCTGTGTGTGTGGATAAAAACAGAAGGCAATGAAGGCAGATGATATACTTTTGCAATAACTGACTGAGTGCTGCCCCTACCCCCGCCACCCACTCCATCCCACCCCCCACTACGGAGTATGGCAATTCTGAGAAGGGGAAGATGGGTGAGGGGAGGGGGGTTGAAGGGCTCTTGGCCTGTGAGCTCACTGGTTTGACCTCTCCAGCCTGGCCAGCTTCTTGCAAACCCAGTGGCCATCTGGAGGGCAGGGGAGGCATGGCGCCCACCTGTCAAAGTGGGCAGGCAGCGCCCACTGCCTCGGGACACCACAGGGAAAGGTCACCCAATCTTAGGGGCTGAGGGCAGCTGAGGCAGAAGTCCCCGAGGTGCTAACCTCAGCCTGGTCTGTAGTCACAGCGCAAAAGGCTTCACTTAGCTTCCATCAGACGTTTCCCGATCCATGTCCCAGTCCTTGTCCTCCTCCAGAATCCACCTCCCACTCCACCGCCTCCTGGAAGCTTTCCCTGATAGCCACTTTCACTCCACGTTCTGTAAGATGTGTCTGCATCAGGGTTGGGCGGGGGGGATGAGTTAAAGTGAAAGTTGCTCAGTCGTGTCTGACTCTTTGCAACCCCGTGGACAGTCCATGGAATTCTCTAGGCCTGAATACTGGAGTGGGTCTATGCTTTCCCTTTCCCAGGGGATCTTCCCAACCCAGGAATCAAACCGGGATCTCCTGCATTGCAGGTGGATTCTTTACCAACTGAGTATGAGGGAAGGAAGCAATTTCTATCGTTACACACACAGAGAACTCCCCAGAAAGTGCACATGAACCCCTCTGAGCTTGCTCAGGCCTTCCCCAAATCCCGAGGACGCTCCTACGCCAGAAAATGGGGCTGGACCGCCTGTGCGTGCAGTGTCAGGACCCTCTGAACCTTCTTACTTCAGACCCAGCCCACAGGCAGCCCCTCCTCCCAGGGTGCATGCAACCTTGGCCCCCTGGTCCAGGACCACATGGCAGGAGATGGTTTGCTAAGACAGGGAAGGACCACTTCTAGAGCAGAGCTGAGGACAGATTTCCCCTGCGCTGCTGGGCTTCCACTTGGGGTGCTGGGGACTTCCCGCGGGGAAGGAAGCTCCAGCGCAGGAGTGGTGGGCAGGCCCCAAACTGGTCACACAGTCGCCTCTTTGCTCCGCAGAATGGCAGGCCGAGTGAATGTGTGTTTCTTTCTGAAAGAAAGAGCCTTTCTTTCTGGGTCAAGGTCTGCATTCCGGGCAAGCGTGTATGCCTGGGGTGTGGAATCATCATATTTCAGAGCTGGAAGGAACTTGACTGAATTGAATTTAGCATTTTATTATGCTGTCTTGAATTGTTCCCTAATTGTTTCATGACAGTGTATAATTAGGGAATAAATTGTGTGATGCAGCTGGCGAGGGCTTCAGGAGTCTAGGGTACAAGTCGGAGGTGATTCTGTGGAGGGGAGGGACTTGGATTGGACACGGACAGGTGATGATGCCATGGCTGAGCGCTACTGGGGGCTGGCTATGTGCCGGGCACAGTGCTGGGCGCCTGATGCATTACCCTCAGACCTTGGCGGGGAGGGTGCTGTCATTGCCCCCATTTTACAGATGAGGAACTGAGTCCCCACTTCCAGGTGGCGGTGAGTGGTAGAGCTGGAACACACCCCTTGCCCTGTAACTCTGAGTCCCAGCACTCGTGGACCATGCAGAGGCATTCTACTTTCCGGGCTGTGGATAGACATCCAAGGTTGAGTTAGGTTGGGTCTCCTTGGCTGTCCTTGCCAAGTCGTCTCAGCTCCTGGCTGTTAGACTAGACTAAAATGACCGTATTGATCTAAGTAGGTAACTGACATGCACGTTTTCTCCCAGCACTATCAGGAGCACTATAGGCAAGAAAAGACAATCATTAGGGTCTCTCATCCCCTCCTCTCCTATCTCTTTCCCACTTTTGACCTTCTGTACTCTCCTTCACCCCCAGCCTCTATGCTTTGTGCTCCTGCTGTCTCCTCTTGGGGGTCCTGGATTTCAAAGAGGAGCCCTGGGTTGCAAGTTTAGCCCAAGGGAAAGACTTTTCCACGGAGGACTTATGGAGGAGGTGTGGTGACAGCTTTGAGGGGTGGGGTCTGCACGTCTGCATTTGACTGCAGGCTGGCTTAGCATAAGCCTTTTGGGTCAATTTTTGCTTCTGGGGAAAAGGACATACATAAATAAATAAGAGATTAGGTAAGTAGTCTGAATTTTGGGGTCACCTGCATCAACACGAGTATTGTTGAGAGAATGAGATTATCGAGAGAGAGGATGCAGAGTGATCAGCAGTCTTTGGATGGAGTTGCCTCCTTATTTGGTTGAGTTTAAAATGGAAAAATTCCGCCTGTGGTTCTGATATGCTATCTGGATGTTCTTTGCTTTTTGACTGCCAGATTTTTCTATGAATATCCCTTAAGTTTAGCAGATTATTTGGAATGAAACTACTTTTTTTTAAGATTCCTCATTCTATTAATTTATTTTAAATAATGGGTGAAAAATAAATAAGCAGAACTCTTGGGCTCCCTCTAAGTAAGATGGCACTGCTTCTCCCTTTCCTCCCACGTACCCGGTGTGGGCTTCTGGTGGTAGATAGAGGAGGCCGAATGTGAAGGCGGGGCTGTTGGGGCCCTGAGAGGCCTCGGATGGTGTCGTTCCGTGAGCTCTCCTGGCCACCAAGCTTTGTGGCCCTTGGCTGTGTCTGAATTGAGTCTCCTGGTCCAATAACCACTGGCATGAGCCTTTCTGTGCCTCAGTTGCCTCCTCCTCTGTCAAACTCCCACTTTGCTCAGCCACCAGCGGGGTCCCCTGGGTGGGTGCACAGCTAGGCAGGAGGTGTTCCCCTTGGGGCCGGCTTTTCACATCAGATGACCCTGGCCCCACTCCTTTCTCATCCCCCAGTCAGCTCCTCAGACCCTCTGTACCTCCCTCTAGCGGTCTGTTCTTCCTCTTCTCCTTCACGGCTCCCACTCTTCTTCCTCCTGGACCATCATCAAGAATTTAATACTAGTCCCTTAGCAAAGACAGGAGGCCGCAGAAAGGAGTGAGAATGGAAGGAAATGGAGAATGGAAAGGAAGGGGCTCTGGGGTCTGGTTAGGAGGACCAGCATCCATCTGGGAATCAGTTTAGGGGGTTCTTAGAAGGGAAGGCACAAGGCTCTCCAGGTGCCCACTCCATGTAGTCATGCATAGCCCGCAACCGCTTCTTCGATGGCTGTGGAGGCTGTGCTGGGACCGTGGGCAGTGGGGCTCCTGGAGCCTCTAAGGGAGGCCGGTCCTTTGCTGGGACTGCAAACCTCCCCTCCCTCACGCTCAGCTGGGGCTCCTTGATTTACCTTCCGGAACCTCCTAGAACACTTCCACCTACTCTTCGTCCAGCAGTTCCTTCACACGTCAGGGGATCCCATTCTCTCTACCTCACCTGAGACCCACTCTTCATACGCTCACTGTCTTCGTCTGTGCGGGCTGCTGTGATGAAATACCACACACCAGGAGGCTCATCAACAGGGATTTGCTTTCCGCAGTTCTGGAGGCTGGGAGTCTGAGCCTGCGTGGTCGCCAGCACGGTCGGGTGAGGACCCTGTTCCGGGTGGCGGACTTGTGTCCTCACATGGTGGAAGGAGCTAAAGAACTCTCTGGGGCCTCTTTTATAAAGGCACAAATCCCATTCAGGGGTCACCACCCTCATGACCTCATGACCCCCGAAGGCCCCACCTCCTGATATCATCACCTTGGGGGTTAGGGTTCCAGCATATGAATTTCAGGGGGACACGCATTCAGCTCAGTGAACGCACCGGCTCCTTCACTTTGAGCCTCCACAGTCTCCGCCTCCAGCACCTCCTACTTCCGGTCTTGCCTCAACCCACACCCGTGGGGCTCTTGCCTCCCCTGCCTCCGGCTGCCCTTGAATGACACAGGGACCTCCCCGGGCTCCTGTTGTCTTGAACACCATCAGTCTGGGGACCAAGTGGTGTATGCGAGAGACATGGGCTTCATCTTCTCCCAGCGTCACTGCTGGGGCTCACAGTATTGTAGCCCCCAGTGAATTCCATGGTCCAGATGGAGATCGGGAGGGGGGTTCAGGCCGGACAGGGGAGCCCTCTGTGGGGCAGGCTCATGGGGAAGGGCTAGGAGGAATGACAGAGCCAGACTTTGCACCCTAGACCCAGGGCATGCTGAAACGAGGCCCCCTCAGCCTACAAAGCTGGAGCCCAGGCCTGTGTGGGAGGAGGGGACCCAGTATTCAACAGTTGCAGTCATGTTTGCATTTGTCTTCTCACTTAACAGGGGCCATCACCTGCTGATCAGGCAGCCAGTGCTGCCCAGCCCTGCCCCCCACCTACCCAAGGGCACAGAGATGGGGCAGGATGGATGCAGCCTGGCGCCAGCATCGGACTTGGCTGCCGGAAGCCAAGTGGCATCTGAGCTGAGCTGGGCTCCTGATGTGACCGGCGGTGACTATTTATACCTGTGAGGTGTCCTGCCAGCATCTCCTCCCCTTTGAACTGGGTAGAGATCATCTTTCCAGAATTGAAAGAAGAGATAGTGACTAGCTCATCTTGAGAGGCTCATGGAGTTAGGGAGGCTGGAGAAACTGCTACTCTCAGTCTTCTAGTAGCTCAAGGGAATGCTTGAGATATTTAGAGAAAGAGCCGTGGCTTAAAAGGGCATTTGTTAGTGATTTTCAATAATAAGAGTCATAACCCCATTACAGAAAGTGTATAAAAATGTAGAAAAGTATTTTTTTTTAAACCATCATAATCCTGTCCTTAGAGCAACCTACTATTAATATCTTGTTACGTCCTTTCCCATGTGCTCGCATATGTATATATAATTTTTTTTTGGGAGATCATAGTTTTGTAGCTTGCTTTTTTCACTCAGTATTATCATGTAATCGTTTTCTCATGCACAAACATTTCAGCATCATTTTGATGTCTGCATGATGATCAGTATCCTGACCAAACGGATTTCTATGGCTTCCTCCAGAATGCCATCCTCGGGCCTCCTCTCAGAAGCAGAACCGAGGAGTGACCCAGTGTGGTGGTGCTTCTTACAGTCTTATTTCCTCAAGTCGTTTATCTTTAGAGACTGAGATGGAACAGCACAGCCTTCTAAAAGCAAAGCCCAGATAGGCTGGAGAAAGAAGCAAGGGCTATTAGATCCATTTTTTTCAGATGGAAAAACGAGGCTTTAGACCTCAGCCTGGAGTGATTGTAATTACCTGGCTAAGGTACCACATGCAGTGTTTTCAGAATGCCTAGGATTTTTTTCAATCATCAGGTGTGGTAAGACACACAGATGTGGAAATGACTGTCAAGAAGGAAGAGGTTTTTATACTTACAGATCCTGAAAAATGGGAAGCACACCATACCAGGTCGGGTCACACGGGAAGGCACCAGCATCAGCCAAGAAGCAGAAGGAGCAAAAGGGGAAAAGTGGACAAGAGCCTTTATTGTGGTTTCTATGTAAGGAACGGATGAGGCAGGCACACGGGCTTAAGACTGGCTTGTTTAAATAATTTCAGTGGGCTCTGGGGCAGAGAGCTGCCCCAAGTTGTCTGGTAGCTGGCCTGTGGGTGACTAGGGCAGAGGACTAGGTGGTCCTAAGTGTGAGAGGAGGAGAAGGAGAAGGAAGAGGTGGTGGCGGAGTGTGAGCTCTGGACTGCTTGGTTTGCACATGAAAGGTGTGCTCACAGGGTTGTTTTGTTTTTTTTTTTCCCACCATATCTAGGAATTGACTATCTCTAGGAGACGCAGTCTCTCCGGGGCCAGGAAGGCCCCAGATTTCAAAGCATCAGAAACACAGTTAATCCATGGAGTTTGCAGCAGAGATGGGTGATCAGGGATATCCCTACGTCAAAGCAGAACTCAGCATGGGCTTTACCCTCAGGGTGATGGGGGAGAGGTTTCCTAATAGCAGCAGCAGGAGAATGGCAGCCAGTCCAGACGGTGGGGAGCTTCTGAGTTATCCATTTCTTTCTCAGCTCTGTCATCCACCAGCTGAGGGGCTGTAAGCACGTCTCTGACTCACTGGGCATCCACTGGCAGGTCTTGTCTTTTCAGGGCAGGAGAAAGGCAAAGAAGGGGAATAGACATTTTCTGGGCACTTACTGTGTGCCAGACGCTATACTAACGCTTTCTTTGAAATTCTCATCATTATCTTATCTTGTCACAGGTGTACTTCGTTTTTTATGCTGATTTTGCAAATGAGGAAACTAAGGCTCATGGAAGTGATGGGCCCCTGGTTAGGGATGGGCAAAGAAGGATGTGAACCTATTCCAAAACCCTTGCCATCTAATAGCCACGAAACACAGCATGTGAGACCATTTGGAATCACTGAACTGCCAAGTGATGATATTGGGGATTCAAGAGAAAGGGACACTGAGTGGAGGCTGGCAGAGGGAAAGTGAGGATGGCCTTGTGAAGGTGACGAAGGGGCTGGCTGATCAAAGGGAGGTGCTGATTGGTTTTAACTTCTTCGAGAGTTTCTCTTGTTTGCTGTGCTTAGTCCTTCAGCCGTGTCCGACTCTTTGTGACCCCATGGACTACAGCCCGCCAGGGCCCTCTGTCCATGGGGATTCTCCAGGCAGAATCCTGGCATGGGTGCCATGCCCTCCTCCAGGGGATCTTCCCCACTCAGGGATCAAACCCAGGTCTCCCACATTGCAGGCAGATTCTTTACTCTCTGAGCCACCAGGGAAGCTGGTAAACATTCTCTTGTTTATGGATCATTCATAAAATTGTTCTGGCTTGGTTAGTTAAGTGGGAAACACTGAGGAAACTTTGGGATCGCTTTTTAGTACTGAATGGGACTTCAGATACCACCTCATTCAAATTATTTAGGAGGAGAAAAAAGAGGCTCAGAGAGACAAAGTGATTTACTCAAGGCCACACGGCTGGTTTAGAGGCATATCCTGGGTGTGTCTGCAAGTGTCCCAACTCCTGAGAACCCTAGCATAAGTGCCCTCTTAATTATCTTCTACATCATCAGAATCTGGAACTTTTCTTAGTAGCAGCCTGAGATCATGGCTTCAGATGACCCAGTGGACTCCCAAGGGCTTGGTGTCACTGGCTGTGGTTGCAAGTGACGATCTTTGTGATAAGACACCAGACCTCACTTACTGTTGTGTGATGGAAAAATGACCTAAGTTAGAGACAAGGTCATGGACGTTTTTTTAGCCCCAGGCTGACACTTTGTTCTTAGTTGCAGATAACAGAAACCATTTTAGTTAAAGCAGAAAGGGATTGATTAAGGCTAAGGCTAGCACAGAATCACCAGGAAAGCTGAAGAAAGACTCCAGGCCAGCTTCCAAGAATGTCTCTGCAAACTGCATTGTGAAACTGGGCCACCGTGGAAGCCTCTGATAAAATCGTGAAGGTGCAGCCATCACTGCAATTTCCAAGAGCCATGCCACCTCTGCCACATTCTGCCCCAGGGAAACAATGCCTTGAGCCTTGACATTCTTCTAGAACATGGCTCTGAATCAGTCTCATGCTACTGATTGTGAAAGTGTTAGTTGCTCAGTTGTGTCTGACTCTTTGCAATCCCGTGGACTGTAGACCACCAGGCTTCTATGTCCATGGAAAGAATTTTCACAGGCAAGAATACTGGAATGAGTTGCCATTCCCTTCTCCAGGGGATCTTCCTGACCCAGGGATCAAACCTGGGTCTCCTGCTTTGCAGACTGATTTTGTACCTTCTGAGCCTCCAGGGAAGCTACTGACTGGTTGAACCTAAATTACATGGAGGACCCTAGCTACAAAGGAGTCTAGGAAATGTAGTTTTTAGCTTTCTTGTTTCTGTAGTGCAAATGTGCAGAGATAACAAAGACAGATTTCACATGTTTCAGATACTCCTCATTTGGAAAGGGAAATAGATATATAAACAGACAATTATAATACAATGGTATCTGCTCTAATTAAGAGAAAATGTATAGAATAACCTGAGAGTGAGCATTAGAAAAGTCTTCCCAGAAGTGGGGGCATTTGAGGTAGGTACTGAAGGATCAATATGAGTTTGCCAAGTGAGAAAGACAATGAAAAGAGTTGTAAAACATAAAGGAAACAGAAAAAGGAGAGTGATATTTTAGGATCTTCAGTGCCTCAGTTCAGTTCAGTAGCTCAGGCTTGTCCGACTCTTTGCGATCCCATGGACTGCAGCACGCCAGACCTCCCTGTCCATCACCAACTCCGAGTTTACTCAAACACATGTCCATTGAGTCAGTGATGCCATCCAATCATCTCATGCTCTGTCATCCCCTTCTCTTCCTGCCTTCAATCTTTCCCAGAATCAGGGTCTTTTCAAATGAGTTAGTTCTTCACATCAAGTTGTCAAAGTATTGGAGTTTCAGCTTCAGCATCAGTCCTTCCAGTGAATATTTAGGACTGATTTCATTTAGGATGGACTGGTTGGGTCTCCTTGCAATCCAAGGGACTCTCAAGAGTCTTCTCCAACATCACAGTTTAAAAGCATCAATTTTTTGGCGCTTAGCTTTGTTTATAGTCCAACTCTCACATCCATACATGACTACTGGAAAAACTATAGCCTTGACTAGACGGACCTTTGTTGGCAAAGTAATGTCTCTGCTTTTTAATATGCTATCTAGGTTAGTCATAACTTTTCTTTCAAGGAGCAAGCATCTTTTAATTTCATGGCTAAAGTCACCATCTGTAGTGATTTTGGAGCCCCCCAAAATAAACTCTGTCACTGTTTCCACTGTTTCCCCATCTATTTCCCATGAAGTGGTGGGACCAGATGCCATGATCTTCGTTTTCAGAATGCTGAGTTTTAAGCCAACACTTTCACTCTCCTCTTTCACTTTCATCAAGAGGTTCTTTAGTTCTCCTTCACTTTCTGCCGTAAGGGTGGTGTCACCTGCATATTTGAGGTTATTGATATTTCTCCCGGCAATCTTGATTTCAGCTTGTGCTTCATCCAACCCAGTGTTTCTCATGATGTACTCTGCATATAAATTAAATAAGCAGGGTGACAATATGCAGCCTTAAGAGACTCCTTTCCTGATTTGGAACCAGTCTGTTGTTCCATGTCCAGTTCTAACTGTTGCTTCCTGATTTGCATACAGATTTCTCAAGAGGCAGGCCAGGTGGTCTGGTATTCCCAATTCTTGAAGAATTTTCCACAGTTTGTTGTGATCCACATAGTCAAAGACTTTGGCATAGTCAATAAAGCAGAAGTAGATGTTTTTCTGAAACACTTTTTCTTTTTTGATGATCCAACAGATGTTGGCAATTTGATCTCTGGTTCCTCTGACTTTTCTAAATCCAGCTTGAACATCTGGAAGTTCACAGTTCACATACTGTTGAAGCCTGGCCTGGAGTATTTTGAGCATTACTTTATGAAATCTGCTTAAATTCTTTTATAACATGAAAAGTGGGAGATGATTTATTTTGTATGGATAGGAATCAATTTGTTGTGTAAAATATTTTTAATATTCTAAAATATATTTAAAATGTCTTAAATGTATGATTATAATATTTAAAATTAAATTATAGTAAAATAATAAAGAACAAATATTTACAAATATAATAGTTTTAAAGTATTAAATATGAAGTTATATTTTAAATTATTTAAAATACAAGTTGTTTAAAAAGAAGCCAATTAATTGGATAAATATCTCAGTATTTCTAAAGCAGCACAGACATAAGTTTGTCTATAGAAGTTAGTGAGAATATATGTGAAATAGCTGCTGCCACGTTTTGGGAAAGTTTGTGGGAAATGCTCAAGGACTGACTTTATTTTAAATCCTTGGTTGTGGCCTGCAGGGCCCAGCTGCAGTCCTGGGGCTCCACCCTGACCTCTGGCTCTCCAGGGCTAGCTGTAGTGAGGCCTCTGCCCCAAGTTTGAGGCTGAGCCTGTAGATTTCTTGATGGTGGGTTCTCCTGGGATCCCACCCTCACAGCTTCATTAGCCCCGGTGTCTTCCAACGACCTCTAGAAAGAGAGGCCATGAGGAGAGGGTACACCTGGCCTCTGTCCTGGAGGCCCGTCTGCCTTTGTGGCCGAGTCTGGCGGGGAACTACCGTGTTTTATCTTGGTGGTCACCCTCCCCGCCCCTCCCCGCCCCACCCCAGTCAGCAGATGTTCCCTGGGCTGGTGTGAATTCTCAGGTGTGGCTGTAGGAGGTCAGAGGGCCCTTTCCAGGGGTCACCAGCTGTCCTTATAAAGTGGGCAGACAAGAGCATCTTGACTGTATGCACTGCTTCGTGACCCAGCTTTGCCACCTGCCACCTACACGGCTCTGGGTAAGTGTGTTAACCCCCAGAGCCTGCTCTGGATGCTTGTGATGACCACTTATCTGGTGGGCTAGTGATACAGATTGGAAGAGGATATTATGTTTAATGAAATAAGTCAGACAAAGACTAATACTATATGGTGTCACTTATATGTGGAATCTAAAAAGTAATACAGGGCTTCCTAGGTGGCTCAGTGGTAAAGAATCTGCCCACCAATGCAGGAGACACAAGAGACATGGATTTGATCCCTGGATTGGGAAGATCTCCTGGAAGAGGAGATGGCAACCCTCTCCAGTATTTTTGCTTGGAAAATCCCATGGCCAGAGGAGCCTAGCAGGCTACAGTTCAGTTCATGGGGTCAGAAAGCATTGGACACGACTTAGTGACTAAACAGCAACAAAAAGTAATACAAGTGATTGTGCATTCAAAGTAGAAATAGAATCACAGACATGCTAAACAAACTTGTGGTCATCAAAGAGGAGAGGGGAGGGGGCAGAGATAAGTTAGGAATATGGGATTAGCTGGAATCAAGATGGCCAGGAGAAATATCAATAACCTCAGATATGCGGATGACACCACCCTTATGGCAGAAAGTAAAGAGGAACTAAAAAGTCTCTTGATGAAAGTGAAAGAGGAGAGTGAAAAAGTTGGCTTAAAGATCAACATTCAGAAAACTAAGATCATGGCATCTGGTCCCATCACTTCATGGGAAATAGATGGGGAAACAGTGGAAACAGTGTCAGAGTTTATTTTTGGGGGCTCCAAAATCACTGCAGATGGTGATTGCAGCCATGAAATTAAAAGACACTTACTCCTTGGAAGGAAAGTTATGACCAACCTAGATAGCATATTAAAAAGCAGAGACATTACTTTGCCAACAAAGGTATGTATAGTCAAGGCTATGGTTTTTCCAGTGGTCATGTATGGATGTGAGAGTTGGACTGTGAGGAAAGCTGGGTGCCGAAAAATTGATGCTGTTGAACTGTGGTGTTGGAGAAGACTCTTGAGAGTCCCTTGGACTGCAAGGAGATCCAACCAGTCCATCCTAAAGGAGATCAGTCCTGGGTGTTCATTGGGAGGACTGATGCTGAAGCTGAAACTCCAATACTTTGGCCACCTCATGCGAAGAGTTGACTCATTGGAAAAGACCCTGATTCTGGGAGGGATTGGGGGCAGGAGGAGAAGGGGATGACAGAGGATGAGACGGCTGGATGGCGTCATCGACTCGATGGACATGAGTTTGAGTAAACTCCGGGAGTTGGTGATGGACAGGGAGGCCCGGCGTGCTGAGATTCATGGGGTCGCAAAGAGTCAGACACGACTGAGTGACTGAACTGAACTGAACTGATGGGATTAGCAGATATAAATTACTGTATACAAAATGGATAAGAAACAAGGAGATACTGTATAACCAGGGAATTATACCCATTATCTAGTAATCGCCATGCTGTATATCTGAAGCTAACACAATACTATAAGTCAACTCTACTTCAATTAAAAAGGAAAAAAAAAGAATACTTCCATGTAGAGTACTGGGCCCTGAACTTGGCCCGTGACAAGGGCTCAACGGTGTTAGCTGAAGTTGGTATTGTTATTCTGCGTGAAGCTGCAGAAGGGACTGTGGTGGCTCAGGCTCCTCCACGCTGACAGCACGGCCTGGAGCAACGTCTGTTCAGCCTCAGTTTTCTCAGCTGCCAAATGGGGAGAAGGAGCCTCACCCAGTCCCAGCGCGAGCATGAACGCCAATGAGCTAGTGGAAGCAGAAATTCTTTTCACAGTAGGAAAGCAGCTTGTGCTTTCTCAGCCATGCTGTGGCTGTCACTGCTAGACACTTCCCCAGGAGGAGGAGAAAGGGGCAGGAGAGGGCAGGCCCGGCTGAAGGCCTGTAGCCTCACTGACCGACTCCAGGGCCGCCTCCGTCAACGACTGGTCCCAGGAGGAGTGCGAATGAGGATGTATCCAGAGCATCCTCTTTCTCCTTCAAAGTCACCATGTGGAACCAAGCCCGCTTCAAAATGTCATGATGTACTGAAACGGGTTCATGGCCTAAATGCTTATATTCCCGGGGTAGTAGGGGTGCCGAGAGTAATCAGCCAACCAGTGATTAAACCAGCGGGCCTGGAGGCAGACCCCCATCAGGTCATCTGCTGGGGAGGGCTGGTTTTCTCTATTATTTTGACGGGACACCACCCCTCTGCCCCCCACTCCCGCCATTGAGAGCCCCAATAGGATCCTGGGAGTCTGCCCGCTTCTCTGCGTAGTAACCTCTGTCCCTGTTGGTTCCCAGGTACTTTGAATTTTACGAGGGCCCTTTTGAGTATAACTCCACAAGATGCCTGGAGCTGAGGCACGAGATCTTGGAAGTGAAGGTGCTCTCCATGTGAGTGTGGCTGGGTGGGTGGTGGGTGCTGGGCGGTACACGTGGGAGGCGGGCAGGGCAGGGGCTTGGGTGGGGGCATGGCCCAAGGAAATAGGACACTTGGTGGCTCATGACAGAGCAAGAATTAGGCCTGCTTCCCCAGGGCCTCTGGCGTTTGGAGAGCCCTGGAGGGCTGGACGTAGGGATGACTGTTTGTGTTTTACGAAAAGTGTCAAGTTTGCAAGGTCACCTCTGGTGACTGCGTGTTCCAGTCCCCGGCTCAATTACCAGCCTCCACAATTATCATCACGGAGCTCTCTTATATAGAAATTGAAGAGGGCACAGGAGTGTGTGTCCTGAAATTCAGTACTTTGTGGCTTAAGCATTGCCCTCTTGCTATTGCCTTTTAAACATTTTATATTCATTCATTTTTAAAATTATTATTTAAAGTATACAGCTTTCAAGTGGTGCAAAAGGGTATAAAGTGAGAAGCCCCCTTTCCACAGACCTCCCCTCCCTCACTCTCCTCCTCAGAGGCCACCCGTGTATCTTCATGCATCCTTCTAGAAAGTCCGCATAAACCAGCACCCAAATAGCAGGAGAACTGTGCCCGCCCCTCCCCAGCCCAGTGTATCACTGTGGCTCTTTTACAACCTGTGCGAGGGAAGACACATCACATGCTGGACACTCCCTCACTCCCTCACAGGACTGCCAGGAATTGAGAGGAATCTGTGTCCTGTTAATCATGACAGGATGCATGTTGACTTGAAAACTGTCACTATTGACCCTTGAACAATGCCGGTTTGAACTGCACAGTTCCACTTAGATGCAGATGTTTGTCAAGAGTGAGTTCTGCAGTGCTACTCAGCCCGAGGTTGACTGAATCTGTGGATGCAGAGGAACTGTGGGCCTAGAGGGCTGCCCACAAGCCCTGTGCTATTCAAGGGGCAGCTGTACACCCAGATGTGGGAGAAATCGGGGCCAGGCAGTGCTGGGCGTTCATGTGGACTCAAGGGCCCCTGAAGGATCCTGGCACCACCATCAGGCCCACAGGCAGGAGCCGCTGCTCCTGTAGCCGTTTGACATGATCACGTGATCATGCGGGTCATTGAAAGAGCATGGGCCTTGGGGTCAGGCAGACTTGGGGTCTAAAGCCGACTTGGGCCTTAGCAGCTCTGCATGTTTATACAAATTATTCAACCTCTCTGAGTCTTTCCTTTCCTATAAACATGGGGCCACTATTACCTACTTTTAGGTTGCAGTAAAGACTAACTGAAATAACATAAGTGAAAGTATTGTGTTGGCCAAAAATTCATTCAGGTTTTTCCATATGACGTCACAGATACATAGCCCAGGAGTGCATGTCACAGCAGCACACGTAATAGGTGCTCAATAAATGTGAATGTTGGCCCCACACCCCCAACCCTTTTCCTTTCTGGAATTAGCAGCAGCAGCAGCAGCAGCTTTGCTGACATTCACAGACTCCATCAGCTTAGTCGTACAGGAAAGTTCCGGCGATAAGGCCAGGTGTCCGGCTGGGATCAGCGGCATTGTTCACGGTCCCTGTTCTGACCGAGGGTCTGGGGTTAAGGCCAGGTGTCCAGCTGGGATCAGCGGCATTGTTCACGGTCCCTGTTCTGACCGAGGGCCTGAAGCTTCCAGAGGAAGCCCAGGAAGTGCTCCCTCTCTGTCCATCCCACCCAGCCCTGAGCAGACCACACCGTGGAGGGGGCAAGGAGTTAACTGGGCCAAGAGGATTCCAGACCAGGGGGACAGTGTGTGCAGAGGCCTGGGCCAGGAAGGGCCCGCTGTGTCCCAGGCTCTGAGAACCGGCCTGAGGGGACACCGGAGCCGGGTCGCTGGAGGGCAGGCAGGGCTGGGCCTTGTGAGTCCTGCAGTGCAGGCCAGGATCTAGATTTTTTCTCTGTCTGAGGGCCATGGGACCTGTGGGAAGGTGGGAGGAGTAGGATGTGGTTGGCATTGGATATGCTCCGCCGAGGAGCTGTGACTTAATGACAAAGATGGCTGCCCGGCCCCCTGTCAGGAGCCAAAGGTGTAAGCAGAGAGCCTGATCTTTTCTCAGAACTCCAAGATCTTAGGCCCTTAAGATGTCTCTCCTTGGAAAGCCAGGGCATTGAGAGTATAACTTGAGTTCACAAAGCGTGAATAATTGATTTTAAAAATTATGAGATGCAGACAGTTTCTTCATGGCTACCTCAGGATCCAGACAGGAAGCCTGAGAGACCCTGTAAATGGGCCATCCTTCTGTTACAGCCCACCCCATACCCCATATGTTTCCTGTGTGTTTGCGTGAGTCCCTGTATTGTTTTGCTGAGGCTGCCACCACACAGTACCCCCGACCAGGGGGCTTAGACAACAGAACTTTACTTCCTCATGGCTCTGGAGGCTGAAGGTCTGAGATCGAGGTGCCAGCAGAATAGTTTCTCCTGAGGCCTCTCTCCTTGGCTGATACGTGGCCGTCTTCTCTCTCTGCCTTGCAGGGTCTTCCCTCTGTACCCAGGTCCTAATTTCCTCTTCTTATAAGGACATCACTCATAATGGCCTAGGGCCCACCCTGGTGATGTCATTTTAGCTTAACCACCTCTTTAAAGACCTTATCTCCAAATGGAGTCACATTCTGAGATCTTGGGGTTTGGGGCTTCAGCATAGGAATTTCAAAGAAGCTATAACACAGTCCATAATAGTCCTATCAGAGGGACCATGTTAGAAGTTCCTTGGGCCCTTAAGGGGATTTCCTCATAACTCAGTCTGTAAAGAATCTGCCTACAATGCAAGAGACTCGGGTTCGATCCGTGGGTCAGGAAGATGCCCTGGAGAAGGAAATGGCAATCCAATCCAGTATTCTCGCCTGGATAATCCCATGGACAGAGGAGCCTGGCAGGCTACAGTCCATGGGGTCGTGAGACTCGGCCATGAGTTAGCGATTAAACCATCATCACCACTGGGCCCTTCGTTTCAAGCCTAAATCGCCAACATTGTGGGGTGTGATGGAGCCTCATCCCCGCCCCACGCCGTCTGTGCTCACCCTCTATCCCTTGTTGGGAACTCGTGTTAGTGGTCATGCGGCCTCTGTGTGTTTGGCTCTATGTGTCTCTGCCTTTGGGGTACCCTCTCTGGTCTCCAGCTGGTGACCTCTGGGCCTTGTCCCTCCTGTCTCTTTCATGTCAGTTGCCCTCCATATGGTCCCCTGGCCCTGGAGTCTGGGCCATTGTGCTGGGAGAAACAGGATGTTTTTCAGGGAGCAACAAGCCCAGTGACTCCTTTCCTGAGGCCTCAAGCTGAGGTCAGTGGGCTCCCCCAGAGCTGAAATCAGAAAAGCAAGAGACTGGCCTCTGGTCTTAGTGGTTCTGATGCCACCTGGGCACCTGCGGGCTTCACTGTGGTCCAGCCCAGAGGCAAGAGCAGTGCTCACAGTGGAGCCCCTGAGTCACTGGGAAAAGGTTAAACCTCCATCTGCCAGTGGAAGGGGCTGGACGGATGTGCCCAGAGGCCCTTCTGGTACATGCATGTCAGCTGGCATTCCATCTGAGGAGACAGGGCAGTGTGTGATTCATCTGGGAATGATTCTGATACAAAATTGCTCCAATCAATGGTAAAAATCAGTCAACTGAAAAAGTCCCACATGGTAAGGGCCTCATTCCCTGACAATGTCAGATACAATGAGGAATAACTCTATGATGATTTGTTGCAAAATCACATTGTCCCTGATACTTGTAAAAATTATCTATGCTTTATCTTAGCCATTCTAGGGCCTCTTTAGTTTTCAACCAATTGATGCCTGTGCTCACACACAGACAGTGCCATGCATGCCTGGGACCTCACGCTGGGTCTCTCCTGCCGCCCTTTCCCCATCCTTCTGGGCTGGGGAACCCTGACAGAGCCTCGCAGAGACCAGGAGAGAGGCTGGGAGCAGGGACGGCAGCTTTCTGGGCTGGGACGTTCCTTTGCACCCATGCTTCTCTGAGTCTTGTTGCCTGACCCTGCCCAGGCTCTGGACGTGTCTGTTAGATGAATGAGTAGGTGGATGAGACCTAGGTGGGAGCAGAAGAGGACATGAAGGAAAACGGGAAGAAAGAAGGAGGAGGACGAGGGGATGGTCATCATCTCCTGCACACGGCTGGAAAAATCAAGTCGCTACCAAAGTTTATAGTAATAAAAAGTGACGGTTTCTGCCCACACCCTCTCCCCCAGCCCTGCTCCTTACAACTCTTGGCTGTTTCTTCTGGGAGTCACCTCGTACCTCTCAGTCCTGTGCATGCCACGGATGCCACGTTTAGTGTCCACTGATGTCCTGCTTTGGTGGGTGAGGATTCTACTCCCATAGCCAGCCCAAACACTCCCTCCACTCCACTTTTCCCAGTTGAGGGGTCCTGCTATTTTTAGTTCTTCTATCTATAGATTGTTTAGATAACCTATTTCTTGTTCTACCAAATACTGGCAGTATCTGTTGGTTCTGTACATTGTTAAGATGAGGGTATCTGGCTTTAGTCATCCATGAGTTTACCTTGAGAATGTTAAGGCTGATGACATTTACATTCTATATGTAACTATAGCAAGCCTTTCTTGGGTTTTCTTTATGGACTGACTCTAAAATTTGAAGATCAGAAAATAATGACTCCCATTGCCTTTCTTGTACACCGCCCCCTTTTTTTTCCTGGAGCTTCTAGTCATCTTTTTCCTTTTGAACACATTGTCTCTATCATGCCCTATTTTTTTCCCCTGCCTCTCCATCAACCAGGCATTCCCCCAAGGGTTTCCCTTCATCCTCTTTATCCATCCTAGATAGGCTGCTCTCTGGGTAGGTCACACACAGTTGTCACTTCCCTTCTCAGTCCTGTAGATTGGATTCACCCATATAGCTGCTTCTTTCTTGATTTACGCCTCCATTTGCTGCTGCCCATGTTCAGGTAAATTCCCCCAAACTGGTGGATAATGGTTGAGTCCTTCTGTGTACAAATGATTCTCTTAATTGTTGGTTTGGTGGCGTTGGCATTTTAGGTGAAGATTATTCATCCCCAGAATGCTGAAGACCTTCTCCATCATCTTCTAGTGTCCAGGGCTGTGTGAGCACATGGTACTAGTTTTTCCTTTGGATGTGACCTGTTTCCTTCTGTCTGAGTCTTTACAGGTCATGACGGTTCTGGAATATCAGAACCTGGGCCTCAGGATGCACACTCATGGAGACCTGTTATTCCAGAGCTCACTCCAAACTCTTGAATTTTCTCTTGGGTTTCTTTATATTTCCTCCTCCAGTTTTCCTCCCCTCTTCTTTCTGGTACCTCTAAGAGTTGTATACTTCTAGATTGCTCCTTGAATAGCTTTTCATCTCATCTTTTCTCTCTTTGCCTTTTGCTTCTACTTTCTGAGAAAATTCCTTGACTTCATCTTCCAACTTTTCTAATGAACTTCCCCCCGCCCCCCAGGAGCTCTTTCTTTTTAGATTATTCTCAGGACAATCATCTTTTTTGTTCCTCTTCTGGAAAATAGTCATGTCTTGGGAGAAAGGGGTTAAGTGCCTGGGATCAACCTTTCATCTTCAAGGTAAAGGTGATCTCTGCATTTGTAAAGCAATTTATAAAATATTTTATACATATTATCTCATTTGATCTTTCTGACAACCTTTGAGATCAGCAGGGCAGAAGTTATTATATCCGTATTGCAGATAAAGCAGCTGAGTCTCAGAGAGATTAAATGACTTGTCTGAGGTCATATTGCCAGTTGGGAGTGGAACCAGGATTCCAGGCTGGGTGTCCAGGCCCGGATCCTGGTCTAGTGTGTGACAAGGCCTTTGGAGGTGCAGAGAATGGGGCCTGGACACTGGTCAGAGTTGAACGTGGGGCCCCAGCCTGCAGTGTCGCCAGGGTTGTGCTTCCAGGAGGCGTTTGAGGCATTGGCCAAGCAGGATGCTATGCTGGGGACCTGTGGGTGACAGGGAGCGAGGGAGGGGGCAGGGTAGGTGAGGGTGCCCCTGTGTAATGGCCCCTCTCCTTCGATGCCACGCGAGCTCAAGAGGCAAGAGCTGCTGTGGGAGGTTTGGGAAAGCCGGAAGGAAGACGTCAGGATGAGAGGAAGAGTTCCTTCTGGCCGCCTAAAGCTGCAGGGCAGGTTCCTGCCCCAGGGCCTTTGCGCTCACTTTTCTCTCTGGAATACTCCTTTCCTAGATATTTGTGTGGCTCACTCCTGCATAATTTCAGTTCTTTGTGTACGGTTCCCCTCTTCAGGGAAGCCTTCCCGGATCAACTCATCTGAAGCACTCACTTTTTGATCCCTGCTTCATTTTTCTTTTTGAAAAAAAATTTTTTTTGATTGAAGTATAGTTGGTATACAATATTATATGTTACAGATATACAATATAGTGATACACAAAATTTAAAAGCTATACACCATTTCTAGTTATTATACAGGATTGTCTTTATTTCCTGTGTTGAACACTATATTATCCTTGTAGCCTGTTACTTCATTTTTCTTTGTAGCACTTAGCACTCCCTGACATGGCATTATATGTCTGAGTTTGTTTGTTTTTTTGGTTGTGATAAGAATACTTAACATGAGACATACCCTCTTAACAAAATTTTAAGTGTGCAGCCCAGTATTGTCAACTGTGAGCACTAAGTTTTATAGCAAATCTCTAGAACTTACTCATCTTATATAACTGAAACTTTATAACAACCCTTCATTACTCCTTCCCTGAGCCCCTGGTATCTATCATTCTTCTCTGTTTCTATAAGAGTGACTATTTTAGTTACTTCATGCAAGTAGAATCATGCAGTATTTGTCCTTCAGCGACCAGCTTTTTCACTGAGGATAATGTCCTCCAGATTCATCCCAGTTGTCACATATGGCAAGATCTTCTTTTTGAAGGCTTCATAATATTTCATTGTATGTATAGAATACCTTTTCTTTATCCATCCATTTATCAGTGAACATTTAGATTGTTTCCATATCCTGGTTATTCTGAATGATGCTGCAGTGCAAATAGGGGTGTAAGCATTTCTTTAAAATTCTGATTTCAATTCTTTCAGATATATATCCAGAAGTGGGATTGCTGAACTATACTGTATTTCTATTATTAATTTTTTGAGGAATCTCCATACTATTTCCCCTAGTAGCCATACCATTTTACATTCCCACTAACAGTATAGGAGGGTTCCCTTTTCCCTATATCCTTGCCAATGCTTGTCATCTTTTTTTTTTTTATAATAGCCATTCTAAGAAGTATGATGTGATATTGTATTATGGTTTTGATTTGCATTTCCATGATGATTATTGGTATTGACCACTTGTATGTCTTCTTTGTAGAAATGCCTTTTCAAGTCCTTTCCCCAGTTAAAAATCAGGTTCTTTGGTTCTTTGCTATTGCTTTGTAGCAGCTCCTATGTATTTTGTATACTAACCCCTTATCAGATATGTGGTTTGCAAATATTTTCTCCTGTTCAGTAGGTTGTCTTTTTACTCGGTTGATGATTTCCTTTGCTGTGCAGAGCTTTCCAGTTTGATGGAGTCCCACTTGTCTATTTTTGCTTTTATTGTTTGTGCTTTTGGTGTAGTATCCCACATATCTGCTTCCCATGTGCAAAGTCTATGTAGGCAGGGAGTTGTTTTGTTCACCACAATATCTCTAGATCCTGCATATTGAGGAATTCAACAGCATTTATAGATTTTATTTGAACTCAGGCTCATTGATTCATTCATTAATTTATTGATGTACTCAACAAATATTTGCTGCTCATCTGCTATGAGCCTCAGCACTGGAGACACAGTCAGGCGTGATGCCCAGGCCCAGTATTTACTATTTAGTGGGAATGGTCAGGCAGAAGTAAAGACAAGCCATAGGTTTTACAGAAAGGGAAGTGCTGGTGGCTGTGAGTGAGCATCATCACGACAGCTCAGTTTAACAAAAGGTTGTCCAGACAAAAGTTTTCTCCTCTCTTCCTCTCTGTCACTGAAAATTGTGATCTGCCCTTGGGAAAAGAGAAAGAGAGGGGCACTGCCCCCTTGCAACGAGTGCTGTGTGCTGAGTGCAGTGTGGGGTTATCTACAGACCTTAAGAAAGTGGTCTCACACCCTCTATAGCCAGATGTTCCTGGGAGAACTGTGCAGGCCTGTGTAGTGGGCATTTGAGGAACGATGTTTTGAAATGTACCCAGATTTGTTTTGTAAGACACACGGACACACAAGACTGTCATGAAGGAGCATGTTCTTGTGCTCACAGATCCTTAGAGACAGGAGGCATGGTACGCCACTCAGGGGTGCATGGGGAAGCACCAGGACTGGTCAGGAGGCAGGAGGGGCAAGGGGAAAGCATGGGTGAGGCCCTGTATTGTGGTTTCCTTGGGAAGGAATGGACAAGGTGGGATAAAAAGGTTTAGGTTTGGCTAGTTTGCATGATTTCAGTGAGCTCGGTGCATAGGGACTGCCCCTGGTTTTCTGATCCCTAGCTCTGGGCTGATGAGGGCAGGGGGCTAGTGGCTCCATTCATAAAGGAGGTGGTTGAGGGTGTGGACTCTGGATTGGTTGGTGTGTGCATGGAAGGCAGGCTTGCTGGAGGGCCAGAAAATCAAGGGTTTTGCAAATTATAAAATACAGTGAATATAAAGGACTAGCCCAGGACTTGGCATAAGGGGGAACAGGAAGGGAGCGTGTTCGGGGATGGTGACACTGTGTCCAGCCTGGCCCTTTCATGCACTCTCTGTCTTCCACTCCCAAGGGTGAAACAGTCGGAGCTGTTCGACAGGTGGAAGAGCCTCCAGATGTGCAAATGGGCGATGAACATCTCTGAAGCCAACCAGTTCAAGTATCTATGACTCGTCTGCCCTCCCCAGCCCTTCCGCGCGTGTGGTTCTCCTGACCACCTCTTCAAATCTCCCTCATCCTGCCAGGCCAGATGCCCGCAGGGGCATCTTCCCCGGTGCTGGCCTTGATTGGGCTTTGCAATCTGGAAGTGGGGAGGTTCTGACTCAGCACACAGGCTGAGGCTGGCATCTTGCGGGGCACTGTCCCCTGTGTTCCTGCCCTTAGTCCTGGCAGCACCGGTACATGGTCAATGCTTTCGTCTTCAGCACAGCCCCTGACCATGAGGTCTCCAGCTGGCCTGTGCATTAAGGCTCCTTACACATCTTCCGCGGCTTCACCATGCTCCCCACCCAGCCCCTGGGGCAGCTGCTTGGACTCAGCAGTGCTCTCCCTCTCAGGGCACTTGGGCTCCTAGAGCCTGGACCAGCCACTGGAGCAGAGCTATACCTTATTCTTGAGCTGCTCTCTAACTGAAATTGACAGATTGTAAGCTCCCAGGAGGCAAGAGCTATATCTTAGTGTTCTCCTGTCTTTGAGAGCTAAGAAGCTAATAGATGTCCAGTCTCTGTGATTAGTGGTGAGCTGTAGGGTCTGCTCTACTCTAAAATTCTGGGGGTTTCTGGTATGCTTTTAGTACAGGAAGACCTTACGGAATGGAACTGACATGGTCCTGGGAAGGTGTATATAAACTGGATTTCAGCAACTCGGGTCGTAGTTTGAATGTGCTGAGGAGCCATCTGCATGAAGGAATCCTACATGGGAAGCTGTGAAAAGCAAACAACACTGAGTGTTTTGTATTTTCTGTATAAGTCATTTCTTCCAGTTTGTTGCAGTTCTGGGCTAAGTCTAAAGGCAGCTTTAAGTGGCATGTTTTAGAAATGTGCTGCAGGTACCAGCAGCCCCTAACCAGAGGCCTCCCTGAGACTGCAGGAGCCCAGCTGAGGCTCAACAGTCGTTTGCAGAGACCCACAAATCATAGATGTAGAATGCAGGGAAAAGGTCCAAGATCTATCTGTGTTGCCGATGCAGCCCCAATTTCACCTTTAGAACGAAGCCTTATCGCGGGTGATGCGTGACGGGGAGGCCCAAGCCCACGAAGGGCATGCTGATGAGCACTGGACGGGGTCGGGGAGGTCATGAGATGCCAGAGGATGTTGTCCAGGCTGAGAGCGGCACAGAAACGTCATCAGTGGGAGTCACATATCTAAGGAAATAACAAAGCCACAGGGAGATGATGTGGCAAGAGAAAAACTGGGATACACGTGGGAGCCGTTGGCAGGGACTAGCCAGCACTATTTGGGGGGAGGCTCTGAGAGCTGAGCCCCTTCTGGTGGTGGAGGGGTGGTTCCAGGTGTGGGAGAGAGAAATGGCATCAGGTCCTGCCATGCGCTAAATGGAAAAAGCTTCGAGGCAAGGTGGTCTTTCCCCTTTGCTCTCATTACAAGCTCACTGACGACGAGATTCTAAACTGAGGTGTAAGAACCTGGTGCAGTGGGGTGGGGTGGGGGAATGTGCTGGAACACAGGCGTGAGCATTCCAGTTATAGGAGAGGAATCCTGTAACAGAGGCCCTCCCCTCCCCTACTGCTTGCAAATGGACACACTTGCATCCCGGTTTATATATCAGTCACTCGTGAGCTTGATTAATATGAGTCAGTCTCCCTCACTGGGATACTCACCAGTGGGCTGACAAGATGGACCAGCCAGATGCTGCTTTGAAATGCTGACCGATGGCTCCTGCCTCACCAGGCCTCTGGCCTTCTCTCTGGAAAGCCTCAGTCACAGCCCTCCCCAGGAAAGACTACTGCCTATGGCCAGCAGCCAACTGAGCTCCCCTGTGAAGTCTCTGCAAGAGATAGAGTCACAAAAAATAATGTGTATACCCTTTTTGGGCTTTGGAAGCTTGGAGTCACAGGATTACAGAGGGTCAGAAAAGCCAGCCCTGCATTCTACAGATGAGGAAACTGAGGCAGAGAGGGGAGCAGACCTACCCCAAGCCCCACAGCTGGTGAAGGCAGAGCAGAAACTAGAAGCCAGGCCTCTCAATGCCAGGCTGGCATCCAGGTTTCCATCCCAGACCTTCAGCATGGACTTTCCAGAAAGCTTGTCCTCAACTTTGGTTAGTAGTCATCATCCGGGCTCCATGGAGACGGTGTTCCATTCTGCCCAGGGCCGCCAGAAGGCTGGGTATAACTGTGCCCAGAACCAGTGTTGGGGGGAGGAAGTGTGTCATGGCCCACTGTTGCTGTTCTTGGAGAAAGTGGATCCTCGTCCTCTCGTAGCCCCCAAAGTGAGACGGGGAGCGCTAGCATCCTTTGTCAGATCCAGCCCCTCTGTAGCCAGGGGGGACTCAGGTCCCCAGAATAGGGGAGCAGGGTGTGTCTAGGATCTGACCCCGTCACCAAGTCTTGCAGGCACACTTGGGAGAATGCAGTGCCAGGCGGAACACCAGCTGCAGAGAAGAGAAAACCAGGCTTCTCTGGCCTGGCTGGCTCCCAAGCCTGCCTCATCAGCCCCACGCTCCCTCGGAGGCTATTTTTTAAGTCTGCTGCTTGTGTTGTCTGAGCTTTAACCCTTCTGTAGCTCATGTTTGAGTGTTTTTGTCAGTGAAAACCACAGGGCTTTTTTTTTTTTTTTTTAAATCATGAACTCCCGAAATCTTTTAAAAGCCAAGTTCCACTTTCTGCAAGAAGTCACCCAGTATCAACCCTCCATCCAATTTCTGACCCCTCCCTATTCTTGGGACAGTTTCTAAGTCACTGAAACATCTCATTTCTGTTGACCGTGCGTATGTTGCTTTTTGACCACCAGGTGGGGTTAGCCTCGCCTAGAGTCAGTTATGGGGGCCAAGAACGGAGGAAGAACTCCCATCCCTGGGTTTTCCCTGAGAGCTGGGTAAGGAAGTGTTTCTGGGAAGTAGTAGAAGGCTTGGCAGCTCTTGTGAAAGCTGACATGGGAATGCTTCACCCAGGGTTGGCAGGACCTGGTTGCTGACACCCATGTGTCTGACGTTATGCAGAATCCTGACAGGTAGGGTCCCCGGCCACCCAGGGCCTTTCATTCAAGTGAAGAGGGAGTTGACAGAGGATAAAGTAAGTGGTACCCAGTCTGTGCTCTGGGACTTTGGAGGGCAGTCTGGCCAGTGGGGACAGGGCAGCTGGGAGCTTACGGAGGGAGACCTGGCTGGACCCTGAAAGGCTCGGGCATTGGGAGGGGTTCTGAAGACAGGGGGATACATGAACAGGGGTGAGAAGGGATGGGTGGGAAAGGATGGTGCTCCCTGGCCTCCCCGAAGGGCCTCACTTCTGAGACCCCTCCGTTCTCTGGGAGGCTCTACTCTGCCCCGCGTCACTGTCCTCTTTCTGTCCATCTCCTGCCCGCAGGTCCACTCTGTCCAGGTGCTGCAATGCCCCCTCCTTCCTCTTCACCACCCAGAAGAACACGCCCCTGGGGACGAAGCTCAAGTATGAGGTGGATACTAGCGGCATCTACCACATCAACCAAGAGATCTTCCGCATGTTTCCCAAGGTGCTGCTTCGGGCAGGGTAGTCTGGGTGGGCATGGAGCTGACCCCATGGGGTCTTCTGTGGCCATGCCTGTGTGGCATGGCAATCACTCTGCTGTTCCCCTGTACCCAGTGGTCCTGGGCTTGGCTGGCCAGTCTCTTAGGCTCAGTAGACAGTCCTCTGGGGTTCCTGGGTGTCCTGAGTACCTGAATGCCAACTGGCTGTTATTTGAATGACTTTTGGCAAGAAAGTGGTTGTAAAGTTTTGATTATTGCCTTGCTTGCAAAGAACATCCTGAAGCTATCTGGGTGGAAGATTAAGCATTTGCTCCCTACCCAAGGGAGGCAAAAGAACAAAAACATACATGCACAGGTTGTGTGCACAAGAAATCACAACCATACCAAGCAAGGCACTGCAAGGCTGACCTCGGAGCGGCTCACCTTGGGCAGTCCTTTTGTCTTGCCAGGCTTCACTCTCCCTGTCTGTAACACTGGAGTTTGGACTTGGTGTAGTTTTGGCTTCTTAGAACAGAAAACCTAAAACATCAGGCACTTAAACAGGAGAGACATTTATTATTATTTTTCCCTTTACACGCAAGAAGCCTGGAGAGGGGCTGTTCATTCAGGCTGGTGCATTTCCCCCACCCTGGCCAGGGGGACCACAGAATGAGGGACCCGTATGAGCCAAGGGCTCAGACCACAGAACCCAGGCATAGGCATTCCCTTCCGGCCTGATCGTTGCACCAGACTCTTGGAGAAGGGACTCTGTGCTGTATGTTCAGCTCTTCTGATAGTTACGTCCTGAAGGGGACGGTTCCTTGCATGTTTACAGGCACTTCCTGGAGCGCGCTGGCCCAGGGCAGGGTGTAGTGGGTCCCGTTTGTAGACCTGCTGGTGTGGCTGGGGGTCAGGGGGTGTGTTCAGGTCTTGCTGGATGAAATGTGAAGGACGGGGCTGCCCTGCTTCCAGGACAGCTAATGAAAGAAAGCCCGGGATTCCCTGCATTCTTGGTGTGCACACCAGAGTGCATACTGGTATGGCTGGGCCTGGGGGTGGATAGGGCAGCGCTGGGGGAGAAGCCGGGGCTGGAGAGGTGTCAGACACACCCTCCCACTGCAGTGCTGGAGGATGATGGGTGTGAGCCATCTTTATGAGGTGGGTCTTGCAAGGCCTGGAACATAAGGCTGGTGACAGCAGGTGAACTTGAAGGTAATGCCAGTGGGTGACACACAGCTCGGTTATGACATATGGATCCAAGGAGGGCCACGGGGAAGGGCTGGAAAGGGAGCAGGGGTGGCCAAATGTGCACGCCATATGGTCTCTGTCACAGCCACTCACCTTTATCATTCTAGCATGAAGCAGCCACAGACAGGAGTAAGCAAAGGACTGTGGCTGGGTCCCAACGACACTTTGATTCCTGTTCAGTTCATCTCTGTTCAGTCGCTTAGTCATGTCCGACTCTTTGCAACCCCATGAATCGCAGCACGCCAGGCCTCCCTGTCCATCACCAACTCCCGGAGTTTACTCAAACTCATGTCCATCGAGTTGGTGATGCCATCCAGCCATCTCATCCTCTGTCGTCCCCTTCTCCTCCTGCCCCCAATCCCTCCCAGCATCAGGGTCTTTTCCAATGAGTCAACTCTTCACATGGGGTGGCCAAAGTATTGGAGTTTCAGCTTCAGCATCAGTCCTCCCAATGAACACCCAGGACTGATCTCCTTTAGGATGGACTGGTTGGATCTCCTTGCAGTCCAAGGGGACTCTCAAGAGTCTTCACCAACACCACAGTTCAAAAGCATCAATTCTTCAGCGCTCAGCTCTCCTCACAGTCCAACTCTCACATCCATACATGACCACTGGAAATACCATAGCCTTGACTATACATACCTTTGTTGGCAAAGTAATGTCTCTGCTTTTTAACATGCTATCTTAGGTTGGTCATAACTTTTGACATCATAAAATATTCCTTTGATTTGTTTTCCCATCCTTCAAAAATATAAAATCCATTCCTAGCCCACTGGCTGCGCAGACATAGGTGGTGAGTTAGGTGTGGCCCGCGGGCTGTAATTTACCACCCCTGGATTAGAGCATGTGACGCAGAAGTATTATCTGAACTTCCCTAAGGTGAGTATTTCTTTGAGTTCAAAACATATGCAGCTTCTCAGGCTCCTACCCTGACCCTGAAGATTCTGACTCCATGGTTCTGGGGTGGGGCCTAGGATGTATACTTCCAGAAAGTACCCAGGGGGTTTCCGATTTTCACAAGTGTGGGAGACACTGGCATAAAACATAGAACACCTTGGGTCATCTCTCCAAAGATGGCTTTGTTTTATTCTCTCTCTGAGCAAAGTCAAACAATGCAGTTTCCCACACTGGCCATGAGATGTTCTTGTTTCCTCTGTCCTAGTCCTGGGAGCCTGTCCCTCCAGGGAAAATGTGCCAAGAAGGACAGTCTCCCACAGATGGGTACAGCGCCTCCTTTAGAGTTAGCCTAATTCCTGGAGATCCCGTTGTATTTTCAATCCTGCTGAAAATCGTGGGATCTTCCACGATGCCCGTCTGGCAGTTGGTCTCAGTGGAAGCCCCAGGTGCTGACTGGGGCTGCTCTCACGCAGGGCCGGCCAGCTGGAGTGAGCTAGGAGGAAAGCCACCCAGCGGTCTCTGGGTGTCAGGGCCATCCCATAATAAGCACCTGATGCCCTCAGCCTTGGGCCAGGTATGGTGAACTTTTCATCCACACCAGTGGCTGTCTATGTGTGGGGCAGGGAGGTGGGGATATCTGCCAATGTCTGGAGATGCTTTTGGCTTCCCTAGTAGCTCAGCTGGTAAAGAATCTGCCTGCAACATAGGAGATCCTGGTTTGATTCCTGGGTTGGGAAGATCCACTGGAGAAGGGATAGGCTACCCACTCCAGTATTCTTGGGCTTCCCTTGTTGCTCAGCTGGTAAAGAATCCGCCTGCCATGGGGGAGACCTGGGTTCAATCAGATGCATTTGGTCATCCTGACGGGGGTGTACGAGGCCAGAGATACTGCTAAGCTTCCTGCAGTGGGCAGTCAGCCCCACAGCAAGGAATGAAAGTGAACGTGAAAGTCGCTCACTCTGGTCCAAACTATCAGTACTGCTGAGCTGAGCAATTCTGCTTTACATCATCTCACTGAATCGCAGGAAATATACATTACTATCCTGCTTTTTTAAATTACAAAATTTAATTCGTAACAAATTTTACAAAAATTACAAAACCAAGTCACTGAGAGTTCAAAAAAAACTTGCCCATGGTTCCCTCAACTCACTGTGGTGCAAAACCAGGATTGAGTTGGGTCCCTTAACTGGGGTGCCCAATCCTAGTTTGCCCCAGCCATTCCCAGTTTGACTGAATCTCTAAGTCCTGCATCCCAAGCAAAGTGTCCCAGTCCTGGGCCAAATGGGATGGTTGGTCACCCCTTGATTCCAGGTCTACATTCCTGCCCTGAGCCTGCCTGGTCCCACCTGCCTTGGGTTGCCTCAAGGCCTAGTTTGGGGACATGGCAGAACCAGGTCTTTTAATCAGGCCAGTATTTGCTTTTTCCTGCCTACTTGCCTGTGGTCCCCTGGAAGGCAGGCCTAGGGAGCCTTTGTTTGGGGCAGCCAGTGCCCCAACCCAGGCAACCCTGCCAGCTGAGGTGTGATCAGGTCAGAGTGCTGTGGGATGCGCCTTCCCAGTGCCCCCACGGGTGCATCATCACCAGGGTAAGTCCTGGGCTCCCCTGCTCAACACGCTTTTCTCTGCAGAGATCCCAGGGCCGCTGGCTCTCACTGCTCCCCTAAAGTGGCTTTGCTTGCTCACCTCCAGTCTCTTGTCCCTGCTGCTGCCAAGTGCTGGCATCTGTGCTGGTCTATATGACCTTTTTGTCCTAGTTCTGTGCCCTCCCCATGGAGCTGAAAGGCTTCAGGGCCAGATTTAGGGCCCTGGTCCCTGCTGTCATCCCCCAGAAAGTCTGCCTTAACCACTCGCAAGAATACTGGAGTGGGTTGCCATGCCCTTCTCCAGGGTAATCGTCCTGATCCAGGGATCAAACCTGGGTCTTCTGCATTGCAGGCAGATTCTTTACCATCTAAGCCACCTGGGAAGCATAAAATATGTGAACTAGAAGTCAGAGAAGCTGAGTTTCAGACACTGAGGAAAGCAAAGGCAAGCAGGGTAGACATAACCTGTACGCCTTATTTGAAACTGAGGACTTCCAGGGTTTATTGAAAAAGGTCATGGAGACCTAGCTTCCGGTTCCAGCTCACTCGTAATTGCATGTGGAACTGGGAAGGAGGCTTTTAATCTCTTTTCATCTGCAAAGTGGAACAAACACTTCTCTCCCTCGTTCCCTACAAAGCTGGATGTGGGTACAGAGGGCAGGGCACCAGGTGGAGGCAGGGGTGGCGCCGCCTCTGACAGCTCTGCCCCTGTCTCCCCAGGACATGCCCTACTACCGGTCCCAGTTTAAGAAGTGTGCGGTGGTGGGCAACGGGGGCATCCTGAAGAACAGCCGCTGCGGGAGGGAGATCAACAGTGCCGACTTTGTCTTCCGGTAGGAATCACCTTGGGTCTGCACCTGCCCCTTCTACCCCCACACCCCTCCTCCTCCATGCCCGCCCCTTCTGGTGCCCCACCCTGCTAATGCTGCCCTTCTAATCCCCACTTTCCACCCCTGCGAACCCTCATGCTCTGGGTTGTCCCTTCCCCCTTCAGCTCTGTCCTGTGCAAGGGGTCGAACCTGTCAGGTCCTCAGTCTCCACATCTGTAAATTGGGAGCAAATGACATACCAGATATGAAGACGTTGAGGACTCACAGGGGCATGCTGAGCTGTTAGTGAGGTTGTCTGGGCAGCTACCTCTCTGATTGGGTTCCACTCTTCTGGAAGCATTGCTTATAACCAGCGTAGCCTTGTGGCTGACACCTTCACTGTGGCCTTACCTAAGTTAGACACCTGTCCATGTATTTCTTCTTTCTTATGTAGAACCCCCTCTTATCTCTTTGGCGATTCTAGCTTACCTCTTTAAGTCAAGAAGATAGCTTGAAAATAAGAGTTAAAGCGAACTTACTTGGGTTGAGGCTGCAATCATCTCATGGTTGGGGATCTACAACAATTAGGCCACTCAGGGTTGGTGAGGGAAGGGGTTGAACTTGCCCTTCTATGCCCAGGCCACGCAGATACCACCCAGCTGGTTTCCTCTCTGTTCCTCTGCCCAAATGATCACCATCCCTTTCTTCCCCACACCCCTGCTCCCCAGCTCCCTCTAGAATGACTGACTACATGCAGTTGGGTCACTTTATCTCTTCTGCAGGTGCAACCTACCCCCCATCTCAGAGAAGTACACCATGGATGTAGGGGTGAAGACAGACGTGGTCACCGTGAACCCCAGCATCATCACAGAGAGGTCAGTAGCCCTGTTTCTAGACTGGTCCTCTCCAATACGGTAGCTATTCATCACGCATGGCCACTGGGCACCATCCAGATTGAGATGTGCCATCTCCAAGTGCAAAACGCACCCTTGCTCTAAAAGATTTACTACGAAAAAGAGGGTGAATCACACATCATTACAGTTTTATTATATGGATTATATATTAAAATGGTAGTATGGGGGAATATCAGGTTAAACAAAATCTATTGTAAAAATTAGTTTCACCTAATCCTTTCTACTTATCTAAATGTGCTTCCTAGAACATTTAAAATTACATTTGTGGCCTGCCTGATGTTTCTCTCGACAGCAGTGGTCTAGACAATCTTCCCCTAGAGATGAATCAGAGAGCTTTCCAGCTGTAGGACAGCTCCCTACAGGGAGTGTCCATGTGACACTGGGGGGAAACCTCTGGCAAGGACCTCAAGCCACCGCCTCCTTGGGCTGGTCCCCTCCTGGGATCTGTCTGGGAAGCCTGGGGGAGGGGTTAAGGTGTTAAAAGCCCAAAGGGGGCACATTCACACCTCCAGGTCAGGAGAAGGGTAAGAGGAGGGGGAGGTGTTAAATGGGGCCAGATACCCAGGAACCTTTACAGAGTCAGCATCCAGAGAGGGGTGGGATAAGTCAGCTGGGAGGAGGGCTGTTTAATGTAGAGAGAAGGTTAGGGAAGGGCTGTGGGGAAGGAAGGGCTCCGGGGGCCAGCGGCTGGCTTGGTGTCCATCCCTGGGGACCATGGTGAAGGCAGGTCAGGGGGCAGTCCGGAGGGCTCTAGGGAAGGCCTCCCTCCTCCACTTCCCCTCTGAGCCCACCCGGGCACCCTCATCTGTGCGGGTTAAGGATTACCTTCCTCCCCCAGCCGCCCCCACCCCTGCCCCCGCCGCAGCCACACACCAGGTACTTGTCCCTTTGGGTCCAGATTGCTCTCTCCTGCACCCACTCAGAAAGCTAGAACTGTGCGGGAGGAAGGTGGACATTTATCTGCTGAGTGACTGAGATCAAAGGAGCCGAGAGGGTGGGGGGCGGCCTTGAGAGACCCCCCAGTCCTTTGCGAAGAGCCCAGGGAGCAGGGGTGGGGCCAGCGAGGGCCCGGGGCCCATCTCACCCTGCGCGCGCGCCCGGGGCCCGTCTCACGCTGCGCGCGCGCCCCGCCAGGTTCCACAAGCTGGAGAAGTGGCGGCGGCCCTTCTACCGCGTGCTGCAGTTGTACGAGAACGCGTCGGTGCTGCTGCCCGCCTTCTACAACACGCGCAACACCGACGTGTCCATCCGCGTCAAGTACGTGCTGGACGACTTCCAGTCGCCGCAGGCCGTCTACTACTTCCACCCGCAGTACCTGGCCAACGTGTCGCGCTACTGGCTCAGCCTCGGCGTGCGCGCCAAGCGCATCAGCACCGGCCTCATCCTGGCCACGGCGGCGCTCGAGCTCTGTGAGGAGGTGCACCTGTTCGGCTTCTGGGCCTTCCCCATGAACCCCTCGGGCCTGTACATCACCCACCACTACTACGACAACGTCAAGCCCCGCCCCGGCTTCCACGCCATGCCCTCGGAGATCTTCAACTTCCTGCACCTGCATAGCCGCGGCATCCTGCGCGTGCACACGGGCACCTGCAGCTGCTGCTGACGGCCTCGCCGGCCTTCCGCCGGCTCCCCCGGCACACGGGGACCCCTGGCACACGGGGACCCCCTGCACATGGGGACCCCCGGCACATGGAGCCACGCTCTTCCTCGCCGGCCCTCAGGGCGGAGCGAAGGCCTGGCACTGAGGTTGGCACTCTCTTGGATGCTCAGCTTCAGACTTGGGTCCTGTGGGCTCTGGGAGGCAGGGATGCGGGCCAGGCAGACACATCTCTCTTCGCACCGCCCCACCTCCCTGCCTCGGCCACACCTCAAGATGGGGGCCCTGGGGATCGCAAGGGAATCAAGCACATTTCCACTCAGTTTTAGCATTTGAGAGAGCACAAACCGTATGGCCTCTTTGCAGCTAATGGAAGTCCCTACTGGGAACAGAAAAGATGGAGACAGAACATGTGAGGACAGTTTAGATGTAACTCAGACTTTTGAGTTCCTGACTCTTATTCCCAGGCCTCAGCCATGAATTGTGGTCTAGAATCTCAGAGCTAAAAGGCTAACAGAGCGGCCAGACCTTCCTGTGAGGTCAGTGGCTCAGAGAGGTCCAGGGATTGTTAACTGAGTTTCCACCAACCAACTGAGTAAGTGGCGCTGTGAGATCTGATGCAAGGGCTGTGGATTAGGATCTTCGCTCAGACACTGTCACCCAAGGAGAGCCATCCCCTTCAAACACATCCTCAGACACACACGTCTTGGTGCCTCCAGGTTCAATCCTGTGTTTGACCTTTTGATGAGAAGGAAATAAACCAGACCAGCCATTTGCACTAAGGTTTTCAAGCCAACGTTATCGACTCAATAAGTGCTTAGCGACTTGCTTCCTCTTCTGTCTCCCTATTTTCAGCTCTGTTTTAACCAGGAGTTATTTATAAGATCCATCCCTCTGTGTGTTCCTGAATACTGCAGTTCCTGCTGTATCGTGTTCCTGAATTGGAACCGTAAGGCTCTAGACTGGAAAGCACTGACATGTGACTGGTGAGCTTAGCGATAGAAGTTGAGTCGTGGCCTCCGACACCAGCATCTCTGAGGTCTTACTGTGAAGGCGGGGTTTCCCGCAGCATGCAGTGTGCTGGCCTTCACTGTGAGTGGATCCTTAGGGCCTGTGCTTTGGGAAGTCAGCTGTTCCTAGGCTGAAAGGGCTTCACGTGTCGTTTCACATCGCTTTCCTCCCCCTGTGGTACTCCCACCATGAATGCGGCTGTGCCTGATACACACGGTTGGTGAATTGCCTTAGAATTTAGCTTTGTGGAACCATAGAAGGTTAGTGCTGGAGGATCTTCAGCCTGCTCCTCCTTTCCTCCCTTCCTGCTTTCTCTCCTCCTTCCCCTAAACATTTCCAGAAGCCTGTTCTGCTTTGGTTTGGGGTGAGGCTTGGGAAGACATGATGACAAAGACAGGTTCTCCGTCTTCCAGAAGTGCAGGGCAGACCAGAGACACATTCCGGCTCCGCATGCTGGGTGTAATGAGAAGGAGGAGGGATGGTGAGAGCTCCGCACGCAGGGAGCAGGACCTTTCGTCTGATCACCTCATTTTACAGGCAGAGCAGTAGGCCCAGCTGGTGAGAGACCACGGCACACAGGCCCTGTCCCGGGTCCCCAAGCTCCCCATCGAGGCCAGAACCCCTTCCTCTTGCTTGGGTTTCATGTTGGTGGGGCCATTATGGAACGAGTGCTCCATGCACAACTCTGTTCTAGGTGCTGGCCATGGTTCTGAGCTCCGGTCCTCACGCGGGAAACCCTGGGCTGTTCTGAGCCTATCTGCTTGTCTGCAGTGCAACGAAGTAGCCAGTGAGCCAAAGTAGGCTCAAGGACATGGTGAACCAGGGAACACCACTGAGGACAGTGGATGATTTGCTTTCTTGGGCTCTGCCTGTTTCTCCAAGGAAGGAACATCTGAGACAGATTCCAGTTAACTGAGGTTTCCAGCCACTTGTTTGTGGTTAGTTGGGCCCCATTCTTGAAACTACAGAATGTTAGACCCAGAAGACTCGTAAAGACCATTTTGTCCCCCTTAAGGAAGGAGGTCCAGAACAGGGAGGTTACCTGGCTTAAATCATGCCAGGGGCTCTACTGAGTGCATGCAGTGGACAGAACCTTGGTGAGTCAGACATCAGGGTTCCCACAGCCAAGGGTGTCTGCCCCAACCAGCGCCCTCATGGGAGTTGGGGATGGAGCATCACAACCCATCCCATGTAGGAGCTGGACTCCTTGCTTTTGGTCCTGTTGAAGTCTGAGGGTCTTAGGGCAGTCCCTTCTCCTTTCTTAGGTCTCCATCGCCTCATCTCTACAACCAGAAGCTTAGAAAATATCCCTAGGGTATCTGTAATCTTTAATTTTATTGTTTTTGTAAGTATTCATGATGTATGGATCTAAGCCATAAATAATATTTATTGCTGTAATAGCTAAGATTTCCTGTACGCTCATTCTGTATCAAGCCCTGCACTCGGCGCTTTCTTTGCATTATCTCCTGTGATCACCACAAGACCCCTTGGGGTAAGCAGGCTCCATTGGGGAGACGGAGGCTCAGAGTCATTTGGTGTCTTGCCGATGGCCAGACACCCAGTAGAGGAAACCACACCCAGGTCTTGTAGAAACCCAAAGCCTGCGCTCCAAACCTCTGTCTTCGCCACTTCCTAGCCAGTGTCCCCAGGGTTGGCACAAGAGGGAATCCTTGTTCCAGAAGGACTGAGAGGCCACTGCAGGGTGTGCTGGGCCCTGCTCTAGGGACAGTGCTCGGAGACTGGCATGGGTTCAGAAGGGAGTCTGATTGTAGCTGCTTCTTCACCTGCACCCCGCCCCAGCCCTGGCCACAGCAGATGCGCCCACAGTGCAGTGAAGGGAGGGGAGCAGAGGCCACATTTTGCAGAAGGGGTCCACATTAAATGATGGTGTGTTGGAGGACTTGCCCAAGGCCACATGGCCAGCTAGTGACTGAACTGGGACTCAGTCTCCTGACTTCCACACTTCACTTTTCTCCTGCAGCCAGTGTTTGTAGGAAAAGCACATTTTCAAAGCCTCAGAAGGCCTGGGCACCGGCTCAGGAAGCCCCCCACCCCCATGTACCTCAAAGCTCCGCCCCCATCCCACCATGCAGCGCGGACGGCTAGTTATATATGATATCCTTATGTGAGGAAAATCAATTCCCCAAACAAAACAACCATCGTGTCTTCCTTTGTGCTAAGCCCACTGCTCCAGGCTTCCCAGGGGGCTCGGACAGTAAAGAATCTGCCTCCAATGCAGAAAACTCAAGTTCAATCCCTGGGTTGGGAAGATACCTTGGAGAAGGGAATGGCAACCCACTTCAGTATTCTTGCCTGGAGAATCCCATGGACAGAGGAGCCTGGCAGGCTACAGTCCATGGGGTTGCAAAGAGTCAGACACGACCGAGTGACTAACACTTTTACTTTCACCAGGCTTGAAAGGCAGTGAAAACAAGTAAATGACTCCGTGCTTAGTCAAGCAAAAAGGAAGGTGGCTTAAGGTCAGATGCAACCTCTGAGACCATTTTGGCAATGCTGCTGTGGCAGCTCTGCCCACTAATCGCCTGGTCTTGTAGACAGTCCATTGCCCTGATTCTGCTGAGTGTAGGGAGGAGGCAAGGGCAGAGTTACACATAGCTGGCTTCAGCCAGGTATTCAGCAAATCGTTACTGAGCACTCATTTTGTGCGGGGCATTTGGGTAGGGGCCTTTGAGCTAGTGCTGAGCAGAGTGTTAGCCCCAGCCCTCCTGGAGCTTATGGTCTGGTGGGCATGTCCAGATGCTGCACTGAGTCCCCCAGGCACGTGTAGGAGCTGAGCTGAGTACTGGCAAGTCTGGGCTCAGGGTCAGGTATCACAAGAGGAGCACCAGGCCTTGCAGGCGTTGGTCCTGAATTCTGAAGGTTGGCAGAATGATTGCAATTGCTAAAGCGGTAGATCCATGTCAGGCTTCATTCCTCAACATCCATGTGACATGTGACAGGGGTGAGTGGCTTCACTGGTCGTTTGAGTCCTCTCTCCGTTTTTTTTTCAGTAAGGAACCACTTTACCCTGACTTTCCTCCTGCCTCTCTGAATGCTCCTTCTCAGGCTCCTTTGTTGACCCATCTTTTGTGAAGCTTCCTCAGGGTTCTCTTCTCTTACTAGGAGTGTTCCTTCAGAAATTGCATCTCTTCACAGCCTCAAACCTCTCCTGTCCTTGCATCTTACACCCCTTACTGGGAGGCCAGTTCTCCTTTGGAGCATCAGAAACACGCTTACTGTGGCTTTCTGAATGCCTGTACCTGCTCAACATCTCAGCTGGTACAGTTAAAACCTGCTTAGCCCTCAACTAGCACAGTTAAAAGGACAATCTAGATTCAAAGTCACATCCCCCCACTTACTGGTGACTTTGGGGGATCTGCCAACGCCCTCTGGAGGCTCTGACTCATCATCTGAGGTTTAGGCCAGGACACCAGCCGTGGAATAGGGTTGTGCGATGCCTAGCACAGTGCCGACACAAACTAGACACCCAGAGAACAGGTTCCTTCTTCCCCCTTTCTTCCCCCACTGAATGGCTCTACCTCATCACTGGCCCCTCAGTTCCAAACCTGGGTCCCTCTTGGCTCTCCTTCCTCCTTTGCTTTCTGTCTGTTTGTTCACCAGATCGTATCAATTCCAACTCATAAATATCCCTTGAAATCATTCCCTCCGTACATTCCTTCTGCCACTGCCCTAACTCGGGCCCTCTGATTGATCATTCTGCTTCTAGAGAATTACCTTCTGAAAACATCTTTGGTGGAGTCCATTGACTTCTTATACCACATAGTCCAGATTCCTTTACCCAGACATGCAGGGGTTGTCCCAAGCTGGCTCACTCACCTTCCCAGAGACCCTCCTGCCACCACCATCCAGCCAGGACTCCTCCAGGGGCTGTAGCTTCGCACGAGCTGTTGGCAATGCCTGAAATGGCCCTTACCTCCCCCCTCCTTCCTTTACCCCACCACTTGTGCAGGTAATGTCAGGTGAGGGTCCCCACCTCTTCCCCTCTGTGAGCCTGGGCTGAGCACTCTCTGCGCTTCTGCAGGAACCATCACTGACTCCTGTTAGGACGTCCTCACAGCACACCACCATGGATGCGCCTATGTCCTTGGCCGAGGCCCGTCCTTTCCCTAGGAGAAGGCGCTGTATCTGGCTCTTCTTGGTGTCCCCAGTGCTGGCACAGAGCCATCTGTTAACGATAGCAGTGGACTCTCTGATTAGTCGGTGTGTTCCAGTGGTTCAGGAGACCCCGCTAATTAACTGAGTAACATGTAATTGTCAGCTTAGGCGAGTCCTCCACTGACTATTATCATTATTTTTGCATGGTACCTTGCATGTGGGAAGCATTGCACTGTACAGATTCCCCCACCTGCCCTTGGGGAGCTTGGGGCGCAGGTCCCTGTTGTGGTTGCTTGCTGGCTCCATCACCTGGTCTCTGCTGCCTTCTCTTTGCCTCCCTCCATTATAATCTTGTACTGAATCCCTGGGTCGGGAAGATCCCCTGGAGAAGGGAATGGCAACCCACTCAAGTATTCTTGCCTTGAGAATTCTGTGGACAGAGGAGCCTGGTGGGCTACAGTTCATGGGGTCACAAAGAGTTGGACACAACTGAGTGACTAACACACTATTATAATCTTCTTCCTCATCTGCTTCTTGCCTAGTCACCAACTCTCTCTAGTTTAAGCAAAAGATGGAAAGATTTTCTTTTTCCCTTCGCTCCTGCAAAACCACAGAGATTTGTCAGAATCTTAAATCGCTGTGTTGAGGTACAGACAGGGTAGCAGTATATGAGGGACTAATCAATAATGTCTCAAGAACAAGTGGAAAATGCTGTATTTATTGGCTGGAAAACAAATGAGCTGAGCTTTGCAAAATGTCTGCTCCAGAGGTCCAGTGGTAGGTCAGGAGCTTGGGGGGTCTCTCTGTGGGAGGGGGATGGTGCGGCTCTGAGTTCAGCATGCACCCTGGCCTCTCTCCCGGCAACCTGGGCACCCTTCTAAGGAGGAGGCTGACTGTGGCTTATGACCAGATGAGGCCAGGCTTGGGGTGTGCTGATGCCCGGGGTGTGCCCTGTTCTCTTGTTCTTTAGAGGGCTGGTCAAGCCAGGCTAGTCTAAGGAGGTTGATTAAATCCTACAGGGTGCTGTGATAAAGTGATAAGTTCTTCAAGGCATAGACTGTAGATCTCTTGTGTCAGAATCCCCTAAGTGCTTGTTAAAACCCCTGCCTCCAGACTCAGAACCTGGGGGAGGGGGGTGATGTGGGGCAATGAGCATTGTGACTCCAAGACCAGCTGGGCTCTCCAGGTCATCTTGGGGCCCATATCTGCTGGAGAACTGGGTTCTTCACCGCTTGTGGGTCAGTGGCTACTGCCAGGTGAGTGATGTTGTCTGGCTTGAAATTCAGACTGGAGTCTTAAGTGATAAAGAAGAAAAAACAAGCATAGACTTTGATGTGTTTTAGAAACATGAATATAAAACATAATCCACTATTAAATTCACAACAGAAATGGACTGCTTAGGAATCTCTTATATTTATGAAATCTGTTTTGGCCTGGACATTATCAGTGATTTCTCTATTTTTCAATTGTGGGTAACATATACATAAGATTTGCCGCCTTAGCCATTTTTAGGTGTACAGTTCAGTAGTGTTAAGGTGTGTAGCCAATCTCCAGACTCTTTTTTTTGCTGTTGTTATTGCAAAACTAAAACTCTGTACCCATTAAAGGACAGCTCCTCGTTTCCCCCTCCGCCAGCTCCTGGCAGCCATCATCCCTTCTGTCTCTGTGGCTTTGACTACTCGAGGTCCCTCACATAAATGGAATCATAGCGTGTCTGACTTTTTGGTGACTGGCTTATTTCATATAGAATCTCTTAGTTATAATCTGTTCTCAGATGACTTGAACTGGTTTCACTGTCCCTATGATAGGATTCTGATTTTAATTTTTGCCTAGAACAGTTGTCCTGGGCTGTTATCTGTTCCCTGGCTTCTGGCAACCTCAGCATCTTTGCTGAGGGTCAGAGCAGACCCGATCTTGCTTTGCTAGCTTGACTCAACTGTCCTGGCCAGTCAGTGTCCTGAGAGGCAATAGCTCTACTCAGCTTCTATAAGTCTATAGATATTTCTCCTGCATGGTCTCTTCTGAGAATCTGCTTTTCTTTTTTTAACAAGAGAGAGAGGGAGAGAGACATCCATACATTACCATGACTTAGCTCTTGGCACAAAAGCCAGAAATCAGTGACTGTCTCTCTTTGCAGTAGGGAGATGGTTTCCTTGGCAACCAAGTAACTCATTTCCTTCAACTAAATGACTTGTTCAACTTTAGGGTAAAAGTGTTGTTTCCTCTAGAATTGTGGTCCTCAACCTTGTGTTCACATTGAAGTCACCCAGGGATCTTTATAAAGCAACCCCGTGCCAGCTCTTCATCTTTCCAGAGAATCTGATTCACTTGGCCTGGGGACAGGGCCCCATATTCTTATTTTTAAAAATCTCTTTTAAGTGAATCTACTGCACAGAGGCCGAGGGTCTCTGTCTTGGCGACACATCGGGGTCATCTGGAGAGCTTTAAGAGCTACTTGTGCCTGGACTTTGCCCCCAGAAGTTCTGATCCAGTTGGTCTGAGGCATGACCTGGGCGGGAGGGCTTTTCTGACTCACCAGATGACCCTACTATGCAGCCGAGACTGAGAACCACTGTTCTAGCCCGGCATCTCCCAAACTTGAAACTGTGTCAGAATCACTCTGAGAGCTCACTGGTTCCTGGGCCCCTCCCTGGAGTCTGATTTGGTGAGCCTGGCAGGGAGCTTCTTTGCCGCTTCCTAAGTGATGCTGAGGCTGGTCCTGGGACCCACACTTTGAGGAGCACTGCTCTGCCTGATATCTTGTAACTGGCTCAGCCCTACTCTGCTGGCATTTGTTTCCTGGTTAGTGGTTGGGAGACTTGATTCAGGCTTGAGACTTCTTAAAGGTACCAAGCAGCTCTTTTTCTGAACATTTTTCAACCTTTAAATAGACATTATGAAATCTTTTTAAAGCAAAGTTAACTAGATTTCCTCTCCCAGGGTTAGGAGGCTCGGCGTGTGCTTGAATTAAGTTTCATCTGTTCCTGGAGTAGGGATGCATTTGGGGATTAGTGCTAAAGGGCTGGAGTCTCTGGAGTTGGTGACCAGAGCCTGTGACCCAGAGCCTGTGTCCGGTTGAGGGTCTCCCCGTGATGAGTGCTGGGATAACATCAGGGCACCACAGTGCTCTCTTGAACACAAAGCTGGGGCTGGCGCTCTGCCCACCATGCCCATGGAAAACAAACAAGGTGGTGATGAGGCAGCATCCCACAGACATGGGCTGATGTGACCCAGGGTTCACACCTGCCTTATGCTCCTCCTTCCTTTCCCATTTTCTGTTGGAAAAGGCTCAAGTTGAGACCAGCGAGCTAGTGCCGAGATCCTGCCTCAGTCTCTTCTGCCTCCAAGTAGAGGCCAGTCCCCTGGCCCTTCCTTCTGAGGATACCCACAGTAGTGTGGCCCCAGCGAGCCCTTTATCACTGTGGCAGCTCACAATTTCACATTCAGCTGCAAAATGTATGAGAAACCTTGAACATCTTAAAGATTTGTTAAAGGAGGAAATAATTGCTATTTTTTTTTTTTTGAAACAAGGTCAAAGCACACCTCACTTCCCAGGGCCACTTACCCAGCAAGTTCACTCAGCCTCAGGCAGCTGGGGACTCTGGTGAAGGAGAATTAATTTTGAGCCCCTGTAGTAGATGCTATAAAGCTCTGTATCAAAGACCAAACATCTTGCTAACAGCAAATCCCTCACGGCATTATGGAATTTAATTTTAAATTCAATTCCAGTGAACTTGATTCTGGTTTCTAATAATAAAGCAAATTAAGAGAATGACAACAGGTGCTAGATTTAGCAAGAAGCGGCAGCTAATAGACTAATATAATGGCATTAAAAAGACCAAAGCTATACATCTCAGAAAATACCAAGTGATCTGATGCTATTTAGTGCAGGGGCCAATATGTAGTAACAACCCCAAGGGCAACAAATAACCCCTCAGAGCAGCCCATCCTGTGGTGTCCACAGCCATGCAGAGGTATGAAAATGCTCAAACAACATTCAGTAGACTGTGTTTAAGGAGGCAGAGAAGTGCTTTATCCACTTGGAATTATTTTCATCCCCAAGCCCTTGAAACACATTCATCGAAATCTTGGTGCTTAAAGGATTAGCCCTCAGTTATCTTGAAGTTCAGGTTGGTGAAGTTCAAGTTCATTATCTGATCATACAGGATTCATGAGCTGGGTAAACTCTTTGAGACTTAGTTTCTCTCTGACATTTGCCGCGCCACCCTCCACCCCCCCCACCACCTCCCTGCAAGGTGGAAGGTGAAGGACACCCCTTCCGCCGTCCTGCTTTACAGGGAATGTGCAGGGTTGGTGGTGGTGGCCGGTGGTGGCCAGGTGTCCTCTGCTTCCAACTGTGGTGTCTCTACTGCACATGGGAGGGGATCTGGATCTCAGCTGGGGCCAGGGCTGGCTCTGCAGTGACTCTGCCTGGATTTATCTGTGAATTTAAGAATAGGCCTGTTTGTTTGTCTTCCTGTGAAAGTGAACACTTCTGCTTTCTACACACTTTCATCACCTATTTTCTCACCAGCCCTCACTGTGTTCCTAGGAGGAGGGAAAGGCAGTGAGCGGCCTGCAGACTGGACTGAGGCCGGGGAAGATGACAGAGGTGTGTCCTGGGTCACACGGAATGCTGGTGGGACCCTGCTAGGGTGCCCAAGCTCCCCAACGGGCAGGGGGAGGTGGCCCTATCTTGCTCCCACCCTAAGGCCCTTCTGTTTTCTTCCCTCTGGGTTATCTGGTTGCCTGGAGTCAGGTTCAGGCCTGGGGCTTACCCCTGGCCGCATACCCTGCCCAGCGTCTGTGGGGAGGCTCCTCTTTGGTATTCGTTCCTCTCTGGGCCCCCAGCATTGGGAGTTGTACCTGGTGGGGTGAGAGGGAGGCAGGTTTACTTGGCAGAGGGTCAGCCAAGGCCACAGGCCTGAGCACAGCAGGCGTGAGGAGGTGGTTGGCAGTCGATCCAGTGATGCCCCCCATTGCTGTGCTTGTTTGTAGGGGGCTGGGGGTGTCCCGAGTGACAGCTCCTGCCAGCCTCCCTGCCCCTCCACAGGACCCTCAGCCTCTGCTGGGGCCGGCTTCTGAGCAAGTCACTCTTCCCAAGTTTTTTTCGGGGGGCAGGTGGTCCTCCCTGAGGCTTCCACGCTCTGCACACATGTTTTAGGGGTGCAACAGGGTCTTTGAGGCCTGCCAATTCCCTTTCTGGACCCAACTAACCTCTCTTCAGAAAGCCATAACTCTTCTTCAAAGCTGTATTGTGTGAACTGTGAAATATATGTAAATGTGTATGTATTTTTTAAACTCACATGTTAACTCAGTGCGCATACAAGAAGTCGTCCAGTGCTACAGTTTAGAGTCAAACCTCTGCCACCTGGCTCCTCAAGTGAAGGCAGGACAGATGATGGGGGTCCACGAGGGAGCTGTGGAAACCTCCTCCTTACAGCCACATGCTCCCAGGCTCGACGTCGGCTTCCAGGAGCTCACGCGAAGGCAGCCAGTGGAGTGCTCCCGAGGGGCTGGCAGCGGCGAGTCGCCCCTGCGTGGCCTCCTGTGTGTGAAGACAAAGTGGCCTTGCGGGTGTGACTTCCACATGCTCCTCAAACCCATCCCGCTGTGCTTTCCTCTCCCAAGAGCCGCATCTCACTGCACTGCGCTCCATAGAGCCTTTCCCCCTGGAGAAGAAAAGGGAGGCTGAGATGTCGTTTGCTGGGCTGCACAGAAACTCAGTCTGGACATGGAGCTGGAGCATTGCTTTTTTTAAAAAAAAAATCCCTCTCTTGCTCTGGTTGATTTGCTCCCTCCGTTTGTCCTGGAGAGAAATGCTCTGTGCCCCTCCGGAGTGTTGGGAAGATGAGGTTGCAGTCATTATTTTCATGCAAATTTTGCTGAGGAGCAGGGGTTCATAGAAACTCTTGCAGCCTCATTCTAGCTTGTGTGCGGCTGTCCTTGAGTGATCCTGAAGTGATGACTGTGACCTAACGCCTGAGAACGTAATCAGGGTAATTTGTATCTGTCACTGTGTTTGAAAAGCCCTCAATTCCACCCAATAAAACCAGTCAAGTGGCTCATCTCGCGCAGATTTCTCTGGCTGTGGCCTTGTGTGTGTGCATGTCTAGGGACTGGTCTGGGCTAGGCTGATGCCGCATAGCTCAGTGCGGGGAGGCGGCCAGCTCTAGGGAGGATGGCATGGCTGCCCGGGCTCATCTTTGGGCACCACTGGCCTCTCTGTGTCTGGCAAGAGTGGCAGTCTAAGCAGGGGGGCTTAGGAAGGGCTCAGAGACCAGACCCAGACCAAGTTGGGTGGAATGCTGAATTGACAGTATACAGGGAGCAGAAGGACAAAAAGAGAGGACTGCAGACTTCCTCTAAGGAAGGAGGGTCCCCTGGGGCTGGCGGGGCAGGGGGGAGGAGAGAGGGGTGGGCTGGGATGGGGGAAGATAGGTTCTGAGTTGTGCTAACACCTAGAAACAGACCCATTAGCTAAAAAGACTTGTTTTTCTTTAAGCAAACTTGCTCTGTCAAGGTCTGGAGTCATAGCAAAGGAATTACCCTTTCATTTAAAAAAAAAAAAAAAATTGTTCTTTCAATGCTGTTATCCATGAGTGTGTTTGGAGTAGGATTATGTTAAATAAATTAAAAAAAAAAAGTTCACGTACAAACTGGCTGGGTCTGGCCTGCCTTATGAGATGTAGATAAGACTGTTTGGATTTCACAAATATGCATTTTGGATAAGTGCAACACCTCTCCTTTGATTTCTGCAAGCTCTCAGGGGCTGGTATTTTCCTGACCCCCTCACTCTCTAGACTTTAGAGCTTTTGAGCATGTTTCTGTTTTATATCCCTTAATCACCTAGATTATATGCAGACCTTCCCTTGACATCAATGATCATACAATGCATTCCAGAGTGATGTGGGAGAAGATGGGAAAGGGATGGACAACATTCCAAGCAAGAAATCTCAAACGTAACGTTGGGTGTCCTCTGGCTAACCCACTGGCCAGCCTCCCAGTGGGAATACTTCATGTGGTCCTAGCCCATCTCTTTGGCTCAACTTCTCCTTGCCCTTTTTTGGCCTCCTATTCTGACTCCCCAGCTCTCTATCAATGGAGAACACATTTCTACTATTTCTATTTGCACTTGTTTAAACATTCTCTGTGTGCTTGGTCTCCTGCAGGGCCTGGATCTCAGCTCACCTTTTACCTCCCCCCAAAAAAGAATTTCCATACCAGCTGACAGATATTTAAATTCTCCTTATTACCGTTGTAAAATGCCAAACGCTCAAACAAGCAATGGTGGAACCTAAGGGTTAGCCCTCAGACCTGAGTACTGTCTGTTATAGGAAGAAAAAAAGCTGAGGGTCAAGGAAATAGGACTTCAGTATGTATTTTTTTTCTCTTTTTTTTTTTTTTCAGTATGTATTTTTGAATAAATGAGTAAATGAACCAATGAGCTGGGGGGACAGATGTTAATTGTAGTTCATTTATTTAATAAATAGATTCATGCTATTTGTCACTTCATTCCTTCGTTGAACAATCATTTCTTGCACCCCTACTTTGGGCCAGGTTACTTGAGGATTTGGGAATACAAAGGTGAACAAATGCATGTGCCATCTCTGCATTTACAGGACATAGAGTCTGGCCAGAGCAATAGAGGTAACCAAAAACTCCACAGTTCAAAGTTTAACTATAGACAGTGCTTCTAAGGAGCATGAGCTATTGCAGGATGTTCAGCACATCTCCCTGAACCAAGGCTGAGCCCAAAGAGCAGTCCACGGGAGCAGAGACAACTGAGATGAGAGCTGGAGGATAAGGAAGGGTTAACTGGGGGAAAGGTAAAGTTGTAGGGGAAGAAAGTCCAGATAGAGGGTCCTGGACGGGGAGAAAGCTTGGGACCCTGGGGGAAGGCTTTTGCAAGGGTAGAGAGGGGGAGATAAGGCTAGAGGGCTGGATGGGGGCAAGACCCTGTGGGGAAGAGGTGGGCCAAGTTAATGATTTTGATTTTGATTCTGAAAGAATTAAGTAGACCTTGGAGGATTTTAAGGAGGAGGAGGACATGGTCAGATTAACATTGAAAAATTCCTGAGAGATGTGGCCAGGTGGCAAGTAGAAAGACCTTGAGCTCACCTCCACCCTGGGGCACACTAAAATTACTATTACATTATTACAATAATATTATTATTACTATTTACAGAGCAACTATCTATGAGTACAACCTGAAGACTAGCAGAAAAGATTTTCCGAAACTAAAAATATAAGAAGGAGCAATGACATGGGTGTGAGGGCAGAGATGAGTATAGTTAAGACTCACATCTCTGGATAGGTGACCCACAAATGGAGGGGTGATAATCACAATTGCTGAGGTTCTCCCCAAGTTGTGAGGGGTTCAAGTCCCACACTGGGCTCCCCAATTCAACCCTAAATTGGGAAAACAAGAATGTCTGACTTTGAAGGCCAGTGGGGCTGGCCTAGGGGAGAGCCAGAGGACTGTAGAAAACAGAGACTCCACTCTTAAAAGGTGCGCATAAAATCTTATATGATTTGAGTCTCAGCACAGAGGCAGTCATTTGAAAAGACCCTGGAGCAGACCCACTTGCTGAGCTTAAAGAGCCTCCTAGAGAGGCAGGAGGCCACTTGGACTTCCCCTTGAGATTGAAATGATGGCAACAACCATTGTTGTGAGTTTGTCCTACTGCAAAAACACTGGCACTTGCAAGCACCATTTTGGAGTGCTCTACCCGGCTTGGGTAAGTGCTGGGAGCTTACCCACCAGCAGGACAAGGCCCCATCCACTGGGGGCTGGCAACAACCCCAAGATCTCACTGAGTCACGCAGCTAACTGCCCTAGGACCTGGCCCTGCCCATCAGCAGGCTGGTCGCCACCATGCAAGGCAGATCCTTGCAGTCAACTGGCTACCAGAGTCCAGACAAGCCAACCAGCTTGCCCATGGTAGTTGATCCCACCACAAAGAAGGGTCCACACAGCACACATGGGGGGCATCCCTACAGCATCTAGCTCTGGTGACTAGAGGGGAGCGTGGTGCTTAGCCGCAGAGGCCATCTCCTACAGAAAGCTCCTTCTCCAAGACTGGGAAGCATAGCTGACCTGTTTAATACGTAGAAATAAGCACAGAGAGTTAGGCAAAGTGAAGGGACTGAGGGATATGTTCCCAATAAATTAATAAGGTGAAACCACAGAATAACATAGCAAAGTGGAGATAATCTGATATCTCCACATATCTGATAAAGAGTTTCAAGTAAAAACTAAAAATGCTCAATGAACTTGGGAGAAAAATGGGTAAGCCGTGAAAACTTTAACAGAATTAGAAAATATAAAGAAGAACCAAACAGAGCTGAAGAATATAATAACTGGAATAAAAATATACTAGAAGAAATCAGAAGTACATTAGATGATATAGAGGAGTGGATCAGTGAACTGGAAGACAGAGCAGTGGAAATCATTCATACTGAACAGGAAAAAGAAAAAGAATTTTTAAAAACGTGAAGGTAGTTTAAGAGACCTATGAGATAACATCAAGTATGCTGACTTTATAGGGGTTCCAGAAGGAGACGAGAGCAAGTGACAGATAACTGGAAGAAATAACACTTCCATACGCTGTGAAAGGGAACATACATTCAGTTCCAGGAAGTACAGAGAGTCCTAAACAAGAAGAATCTAAAGGGGTCCACATCAAGATACATTATAATTAAAATGGCAAAAATTAAAGAGGGAATCTTAAAAGAAGCAATAGAAAAACAATTAATTATGTACAAGGGAACCCCCATAACACAGCCTTTTCAACAGAAACATTACACCCCCAAATAAGTGGCATAATATATTAAAGCAGTGAAAGGAAAAAACTCTACAACCAAGAACAGTCTACCTAGCAAGGCTTTCATTTAGTTTTGAAGGAGAGAGAGATTTCTACAGATCAACAAAAGCTTAAGAGTTCAGTACCACTAAGCCAGCTTTGCAAGAAATGTTAAACCATGTTCATGCACGCTCAATTATGTCCAGCTCTGTGACTCCATGGACTGTAACCCACTGGGATCCTCTGTCCATGGAATTTTCCAGGCAAGAATACAGGAGTATTCTTACCTGGAAAGACAAGACTCCAGGGAATCTTCCCAACCCAGGGATTGAACCCCCATCTCTTGCATCTCCCGGGTGGGCAGGTGGATTCTTTACCACGGTGTCATAAGAGATGTTGAAGGGGCTTTTTTAAGCAGAAAAGAAAAGACTACAAGAAATATAAAAATTATGAAAGAAAAAATTCCATTGGTCTCATTGGTGAAAGCAAACAAACAGTATAGATAGTAAATCAATCCCTTATAAAGCAAGTAAAATGATCTAAAAACAAAAGTAATAGGATAATCTATATCCACAATAAGTAGTTAAGGGATATGCAAAACCAAAATTATAAAATATAACATCAAAATAATTAAACATGGAAGGGAGTAAAACAGTAGGGTTGTTAGAATGTGTTACAACTAAAGAACTCAGTAACTTAAAATAACTATATATTAATATATATGATCAGTATCTATTTCTGTTATCTATTTATCTAACTATCTATCTACCTACCTATCTATGTTGTTGTATATGAACCACAGACCATGGTAACCACAAACCAAAAACTTAAAATAGATACACAAAAAAAGAAAGGAATATAAACATAACACTAAAGGTAGTCATCAGATTCCAAGAGAAGAGAACAAAATGAGAAGAAAGGGAAAACTATAAAAACAACCCTAAAACAATGAACAAAATAGCAATAAAAACATCTCTCTCAATAATTACTTTAAATATAAATGGACTAAATGCTTCAATAGAGAGACATAGAGTGGCTGAATGGATACCAAAAAATCCTACCCTATTCCATCCAAAGCAACAGGATACAGAGATGTGCTCTAAGGGGTTTTGCCCTTGACAATGGGTGTGTATGTGCTTTTTGATCAGGTCAGGAAGAAGAGTGGGTGGAAATGGTGTGGGTTGGAGCCACCTTGGCTGGAGAATGGGGGGCGGGGGGGAGGTGGACTTGGAGATGGGGTGAGGAGGAGAGAGTCTGCAGGCCTGAAGGAGGGATTAGGATTGGGGGTGACATGACCTGATTCATTCGTAAGTAAAATCCCTCGGGCTGATCTGAGCAGTGTGGATGTGGGGAATGGGGGCAGAGAGCAGGAGTGGGGACAGAGTTTGCCTAAAACGTCCGCAGGAACATTTCAGTGAAGCAGGAAAACCACCGATCTCATATCACTCCATCACCCGCCCTGCTCCCAGAATAGGAGGTGGTTCATTTTGAGACACAGACCAGCTGGTACCCCGAATGAGAAATCAGGGACACGTGGTGGGTAGGGGGCCATGGGAGGGGCCAGGGCTGCCAGAAGGAGCACTCCTCTTCTTGCACTTGTGTATGCTCTGCACCCTCAACACACACTTATAATTCACTCATTCACTCACTGTTGCTTGAGTCGTGTTCAAGCAACTCTGGATAGGCACTGAGGATACACAGGACCTCCTGGGAAGGATCTGTGTCTGGTGGAAGAGAGAAGGCATTGGGCAAGATTGAGTTTTTGCCCTCATTCTCAGCCCACACTGTGTCCACACACTTTGTTATGTAACTTTACAGCCCTGGACACTGGGCTCAGACATGTGCATTGTTTTGTTTGGCCAAAGATGTTAGCAGATGTGATGCAAGTAAAGGCCTCAAGTGCATTTGCCTTGTCAGGGTGGCCCTCCTGCCCTTTGATCATGGCCGTGAGAAGAGAGTTCCCTGGGCAGCTGGACCCATATAGGGTAGGCCTGTCCTAACTACGTTCAGCCGGTCCTGTAGCTGAATGCAGAGCTGAAGTTGAGACCAGTGTAGATGTTACCCCAGTTGAGCCACAGACATGTGAGATAAAATGCTCGTGCCACTGAGATTTTTGTGGTTGCTGTGTAGCAAGAGCGGACTGGTATCGAGATGCAGACTTCAGCCCGTGTCAGAGTGGACGAGGGCTTTCACAAGGAGGGCACCAGGCATGTTAGAAAACAGAACTTAAGTTTAACTGTAACGCGGGTTTCCTGAGAGGGAGGTTGGGTCAGATTACAGAGGACCTCCACCGTCAGCTCCAGGAGCTCCAATCCCATTAACACCAAGGACATTTGTTATTCTTTTGGCAACCCCACATCTGAATGCCCTTCCAAAGTTTGAGGAGAGCACAGCTCCCAGTGTAAGAGTTGAAAACGCCAAATCCTCATTTTCCCAGCCTCCTTTCCAGCAAGGTGTGGGCACACACTTAGGCTCAGCCCATCAGATGTACAAGCCCCAGACTCTGAATTGGCACAAGATGGCAGTGTCCATTGTGGCCCAGCATCAGTGCCAGTGGGGTCCTTACCCCGCCACAGGACCTCAGGCATCCTTCCAGGGTGCGGCCCCTAAGCATGGGTCTTAGCCCTCTGGAAAATCCTGAAACTCCTCCACCCCCTTTTGCTTTCACATAAATAATTTTTTCACCTTAAACTAGCCAGTGTTGATTTCTATTGCTTGCAGTCCCGCATCCTGGCTGATTAAATTTGGCTGCACTCAGATGTAACTGAGGTTTTTGAACTGGACAGTGACATGACCAAAGACAAGCTTTAGAATTGATTCAGCCAGCAGGGGGATATACTTGAAAGGGGAGGCGCCTGGAGCAATGAGATCATTTTGCATGTGTGTGAGAGCATGTGTGTGCAAGCATCATTTGTGCACATGTGCCAGGGGTCAATGGGATAAACAGGCACCTACTTTATTCAGATGGAGAAGGAAATGGCAACCCACTCCAGTATCCTTGCCTGGAAAATCCCATGGACAGAGGAGACTGGTGGGCTGCAGTCCATGGGGTTGCAAAGAGTCGGGCACGACTGAGTGACTAGCACACTTTAATCAGAAGTCCCAACAATCACCCTGTCTGCCCTGCGTGTCAGCTTTCTGAATTAGAGTGCGGATGTACAAGACCATGTTCAGGGCCTCATGCTAAGCCTAGGTTGGAGGAGGTGACTGGCACTGACCCTGGTTCTGCCTGGGATGGAAGGGGGGTCTGCGCATCATGCCCTGAGCACTTTTTCCATCAATCACGTGCAGGTCCTCCCACCAAAGGGCCTGGCGTTGAGTCAGTAGCCAAAACTGCACCACATAAGCTTTCATAGTGGAAGACAGCAGACAAGGCTGGCCGGTGAGAGACACAGTGGAGTCTGAAGCCAAACACTGCCCCCTCATCCTCCCTTCCAGTCAATGCCTTCCCCTCATGCCTGCCCCCTACAACCACTGGGCTAGTTTCACCACTTCTAGAAGGTTGAGTGCAAATGATCAGACAGCATGTAGTTTATTCTGACTGGTTTCTTTCACTCTGAATAATGCTTTCAAGACTCATCCATATTGCGGCATGTGTCACCTCGTCTTCCTTTATTTTAATGGCTGAATAGTCTTGGCCAGTCATTGGGCATCTGAGTTGTTTCTAATTATTATCAATAAAACTTCTTTGAATGTTCAAATGCAGCTTGTTTGGACATATATTTTCACTTCTCTTAGGTAGATATCCATAAGTGGAAATTTTGGGTTGTGTGGGAAGTGTCTTTACAAGAAAGTGTCAAACTCTTTTGCAAAGGGATGGTACCATTTCACACTGCCACCAGCAGCGTGAGAATTCCAGGTGCTTCACACTCCCGTCAACACTTGGTATTGTTTCAGATTCTGCTCCCTTAGTCATTATATTCTAGGGACATGGGATGCTCTAAAAATATTTGATTTCAGTTTTTTGAAAAAAATTCCAATAAAAATTTATTTTTTCTTGAATGGGCCCTCAGGCAAAATGAACACTTGGTTTCATTTTTTTTTTCTCTGAATGGATCCTCATGCAAAATGATATTTCCCTAGTAATTTCCCAGTAATCTTTAAGGTCCCAAAGACCTCCTAAAGAACCCAATAGGAAATTAACAACAGATGTCAAACCACACAGTGCCAGCAGGGGGCGTGCGTCACCTACACTTAAACTCCACTCCTCTTTCTCATTTAGATTTTGAGGTGACTCAAGGGCCGTCCTACAGCAGAACTAAGGTGGAAGAAAAGTTGATCTTTCTTGAGTGATAATGTTTAGGGCCAGAGATGCCTTCCTGTGGTAAGGACGTGTTGTTCAGTCGCTAAGTTGTGCCTGACTCTTTTGCAACCCCATAGACTGTAGCCCACCAGGCTCCTCTGTCCATGGGATTTTCCAGGCATTAATACTGGAATGGGTTGCTATTTCCTTCTCCAGGGGATTTTCCCCACCCAGGGATTAAACCTGTGTCTCTTGCTTGGCAGGTGGATTTTTTACCACGTGAGCCACTTGTGTGTGTGTGTGTGTGTGTGTGTGCTTAATTGATCAGTCGTGTCCAACTCTTTGGAATCCCATGAACTGTAGCCCACCAGGCTCCTCTGTCCACGGGGATTCTCCAGGCAAGAATACTGGAGTGGGTTGCCATGCCCTCCTCCAGGGGATCTTCCCGACCCAGGGATGGAACCCAGGTCTCCCACATTGCAGGCGGATTCTTTACCAGCTGAGCCTCCAGGGAAACAAGCATTTATTTATTTTCTTTTGATCACGCCAGCACATGTGGGATCTTAGTTCCCCAACTAGGAATGGAACCTGTATCATTTGCATTGGAGGCCCAGAGTCTTAACCACTGAACCACCTGGAAAGTCCCCTTGAGCCACTTGGGTGGCTCCAAAGCACAAAGCCGTCTCAGGGTCTGGTTAGGGATGTGTGTGCTGACTGCTGTCGGATGTCCTGCGTCACCCGGGAGCTTTGAGGACTCGACTGCCCAGGCTCTGCCCCAGGCTGAGTAAATCAGGGGCTCTGGGACAACCAGGCAGCAGTCTTTAAAAACTCTCCAGGTGACTCCAGCGTGCCGTGGGGGCTGAGCGCCCCTGGGCTGGAAGCTTGTTAAACCTAGCTGGGTGGCCTGGCGTGGCTCCTCCACACCCACAGGCACCTGCCACTCCGTGTCACAGAACGTCGCAGCTACTGGGCTGAGAGTCTGCCAGTCCAAACCCCCAAGGCTCCTGGAGTGCCCCCTGCTGTCGGTAGACGAGCAATGCCAGCCTGCCCTCACATCTCTGTGACTGTCGCCCCAGGCCGCACTCAGCGTCCCATCCTTCTTTCTGGATTGAGTTGAAACCCGTCTTTAATCACCACCTGCACTTGTAAGACCGCCCTTTCAGCCTTAGTCTAGACAATCACTCACATTTGTAGAACCTCAAAATGTCCTCTTCTCCAGGCCAAACGTGCTCTCAGAACGGTATTGGTTCTGGAACACCCACTTTACCAATATGTCATGTAAAGTGTGTTTTCTTTTCAGCCTGTTCGGTTTTCCTCATAGCTGCTTTGTAGATCTGCCTGCTCTTTGTCCATTCATGCACTGAACATCCATTCATTCAGCGAGCAAGCGGGTACCAAAGCCGGTAGTGTGCCAGGCATCTTATAGGTACTGGGAGCCCAACAGTGAGCAAGGGGGCATGAACCCTGCCCCCACAGAGCTCAAGGCTGGGAGGGGCAGGGGAGGGGCATCAAGTAGACAGGGCCTTGCAGGACGGTCTTCAGGAAACCGGCTGTTTCATCTGTTCGTTTAGTGTCTCTGATGTGTTACTGTGGGCCGGGACCCACAGAGGAAGGAGGACACTGGGGTTCGTCCTTGCATACGGGACCTGAAGGAGAGTTTCTGGGACAATCTGAGATGATAACGAAGCATTACTGAAACCCCCACTCCCCACCCCCATTCCTGCCATGCAAAATAAGAGAGAATTCCTGAGTCATGAATGTTTATTAAGCTTCTACTGTGTTCCAGAGGCTTCTGCTGAGTGAGCACTTTCCCCAAGTGTTCGATAGATTTTAATGAGACATGCTCCCCTTTTTACAGATGGGGAGACCGGCTTCTCCAAGCCGCACAGCCAGGAGGTGGTAGGGAGACCAGTTTTGTCTGATGACCTCAGTTTTATCTGATGACCTCACACAGCCAGAGAAAGGGATGGAAGTTCCCAGTGGACTGAAAACTTCTAGCATTTCAGGATTTACGTAGACACTTTACAATTCAGGCTGTAAGAAATCTTAATAAAATCTTAATAAAATCAGCAAGGAAGAGGAGTCTAGTGGCCCTTAAGGAAAATTTTCTTGCTGACCAAGGGTGGGGAGGGGCCTCTGGTCCTCTTGCGCTGACTCAGAATCCCCACATGGGGCTGCAGGGAAGGTAAAGGCTGAGTGGGGCGGGCATCTGAGTGGGTGCTCAGGGTTTCTACTGTTTCACTGCAAAGCGCAGAGGGCGATATGGGCAAATGGAAAGCTCTTGTTAGAACAGATGCTGGTTAACTTTGCTGGCCTGTTGGGGCGCAGTGGGGTCACCTAGGACTCTGTGGGCTTCCCCAGCATCCTTGGCTTCAGCTGTAGGAAGTCAGGACTCAGGAAGCACCTTGCGGGTGGTCTGAGTGTTCGTCAGAGCAGCAGCTCTCTCCTGGCTGAATGGCCTCTTGCAGAGTCTCAGGGAGATGGAAGCGGAGAGGTTGAGAAGGACCCAGTTAGAACCTAGCCTGCCTCGTAAGGTGAGCAGAGGTCATAAATAATAGAGAGAAACTGAGTCCTCTGAGTCTGGGGGCCCAGCTTATTTGGGGCCCTGGGTGCCTCGGGAAGGTCCCAGGTCCTGGGGGGCATCTTTTCACAGCCCTCGAGGCTGTGAGGCTGGGGCATCTTTAGGGCGGAGGCCCCACCTGTCCCTGGGGTGAGGGGGGGCCCTACTGTGAGGCCAGGTAGGAAACAGATGCCAAGGGCTCATGTCACCTGATTCTCCATGAAAGGAAGAGAGGGGGGCGGGCAGGGAGAGGAGGGGTAAGGAGGACAGCCTGTCATCGGTCCCCGTGAATAAGTCATGAGGCTCAAGGAGAACCCACGGCAGGTACAAAGGAGGTGGAGGGGGAGAGGGAGCCAGAGACAGGGGCTGGGGGCAGGAAGGGCTGGGATAAAGCCCCGAGGTCCTGCTCAGGGGCCAGCGAGGAGAAAGGAGTGGTAGGGCTCTGGACACGTGGGCTTTGACCCACCCGAACGTACACACGCGTGCAGGAGCACAAGGAGAGGGGGGTCCCAGGAGGGGCCGGGGAGTGGGCACGCTGAGCCAGGAAGGACCAGGAAGGTGCAGCCGGCGCAATGATGCCCCAGAAGAAAAAGAGGAGAAAGAAAGACATTGACTTTCTAGCCCTGTATGAGCAGGAGCTGCTGAACTACGCCTCAGGAGACGACGAGGAGGAGCTGGAACACGAGTACTACAAGGCCAGAGGTCTGCCGGGTCCTGGCTGTGGGGTGGGGGGCCCGGGCAGGGGCAGAGGGGCCCATCCGATCCTATCCCTCACTTCGAGAGAGGAGTGTAAGGTTCCGATTTGACCCCTTTCCCATGGACTATCCTGTTGGGTCTGTACTGCATCCTCTTGGGGGTACACGAGGGCCCCACTGTACTGAGGGTCACAGGGTCGCAGTGGGCCAGAACAGACGAGAACAGAAGCACCCACCCTCTCCAGCTCCTGGGCCTTGAGGGAGCCACGCTCCAGCCTGCTCTCCGAGGATCAGCCGCCTGAGGCTGTGAAGGAACTGTGGAAGGAGACCTGGGTGCTCATCACATGCTCAGCAGGGGCTTGGGGCTGCTGCCCGCTGTGGCCGATGGAGAGGTGGCCCTGGGGCTTTGCTAGGCGATGCTGTAGTCCTCGGGGAGGGCAGTTGGTGCTTTGGACCCAGGGCCCTAGCCTTTAACCTTACTTTCCTCTGGGGTGCGTGGCAGCTGCTTGGAAATACTGTACCTTCATGTCAAGTAAACCAGAGAAGGGGTGAACTAGGGACCCAGGAGCCAGTTTTGGCTTAAAGGGGGCTTTTGTTTGCTTTGGTGTTTTTTTGTTTTTTTGTTTTGCTTTGCTTTTACAATTTAAAAAAATGTTTGACTGTGAATGCCTCTATGCAGTGGACTTTATCACTCGTGTGTGTGTGTGTTCGCTCAGGCGTGTCTGATTTTTTGCAACCCCATGGACTGTAGCTTGCCAGGTTCCTCTGTCCATGGAATGTTCTAGGCAAGAATGTTGGAGTGGGTTCCAGTTCCTTTTCCGGGAGATATTCCTGACCAAGGGATCTAACCCACCTCTCTTGCATCTCCTGCATTGGCAAGCAGATTTTTTTTTTTTTTACCATTGTGCCATCTGGGTTTCACGCATCAATGTTGCCTACCGGGTCCCTGAAGACATTAAATTCTCAGTGCTTCCTCTAAACTGGCTCACTACCCCCTGTAAGCACCAGATTCACCCATTCATTCACCAAAGAAGTACTGAATGCAGGCTTTGTGCCTGCTGTGGGCTTCTGCTCCTCCTTAATCCCTGTCTGCTGGGAGTTCCTTGATTATACCACATCTGTAGAGCTTGTTCCCCAGCCAAACCTGACCTCTGTGTGGGTGGGCCCTCTATTTTTCTGACTCCTCACCCCACTCCCAGCGCAGACCCAAGCTTAGAGAAGGAGGTCACCACCGTGGCACCATGAAGGCTGTGGCTCGCCTGGGGCCCCTTTCCCGGCTCCGTGTCCCAGGCACCTCCTGGGGTGGAGGCGGGGGTTGTGGGGAGGGAAGAGGAGCCTAGAATGAGTGAAGCATTGCAGTCTTTTCTCAGGACGTGTGGTCCAAGCTCTGACTGTCCAGTGGCGGGGAGGAGCATTGAGGCTAGGTGTTAGGGCAGCACTCTTGGTAAGTACTCTTAGCTTTGGGGTGATTCACCCTGGCCAGCACAACTGCTGGTGAGAACATTTGAGAACCTTTCATAGCTGCCACAGTGTCCGCTTCTGTTCATGGGCTCTGCCTGCCTCAGTGTGACTGTCTTCCCTCTTCTCTTTATCCTTCTCAAAGCGTTTTCACTCCCATTCTCACTTTTAATCCTTGCGATCCCTGAGCACAGTCCAGGCAGGTGTGATTAGTCTCAGGGTAACGACAGAGGCTCCGAGAACTGAAGTGATTTCAGCAAGGTCACAGGCAGGAAGGACAAGAGCTTCAACCGTTCCCAAGACAAGTCCCCACTTCCGGTCAGGATGCTGTTCAACAGAATCATGGATTTAAAGCATCAGGCACCATGCTGAACACTTTACTCACCTGGATTGGTTTCATCTTCACAACAACCCAAGGATCTGGGCTGGATTCTCAAAACCTTCTTTTTCAGATGCGTCAAGTGAGGCACAATGAAGCTAAATAACATGCCTAAGATCACACATCTATTAAGTAGCAGAGTTGGGATTTGAATCTTGCTGGTTTGGCTGGTCCTTGCCCTTGTACTGCCCCATCTTACTGAGCTAAAAATAGCTGGAGAAGAGAAAGCCAAGGTGAGGGCCCCGGTGACATTCCTAAGAGACACGGACCCACTGACTCTGCAGTCAGCCGCAGGACGGGATGATAAATGTGGATGGTTCTGACCGTAGGCACATTCTGAGCTTTGCCCGCACTGTCATGGTTACCCTCTCAGCTTTAGAACAATGTGTCACCTACGCCCTTTGAGCACTGGGTTTCTCCATTATGCGGAGAATCTTGCTGAGTGTGATGGGGAAGAAGAATAAGGAGGGGGAGAAAGGCCTAGGTTTCCTTCTCTGTTCCTCGGGTTGCCTCCAGGCTACCCTGAAATTCACCAACAGCTAGAGGAAGCAGAGCAGCTCTCTTGATGCTCTGAGGGTACAGGCTGAGCCTGGTGCACTGGTCTACCCCCTGACCGACCGACCTAGGGCCCATGAGGACAAGAGAGTGACTCCTCCAGAATCTGGGTTTCAAAGAGACCTCAGAGGCCGTCTTGCCCACGCTTCCAGCCCCGGGGCCCTTTGTCTCTCCTGTGTCTCAGACAGGGGGCTGCCCAGCATCTGTGGGAACACAATTTCCCAAGGCGGCCTTCTTGGGGATGTTGTTAATGAAGTCGATGGTAGTCATGTTGAAGATGATATTGATGTCGATGATGACAACAATGGAGATGATGATGGTAGTGATGTGATGAGGATAACAGTTTATCACTCATGGAATGCATATCTTTCATCCAACTGAGGGAGTATCTGTAAGATAAATTCCCAAAAGTGGAAATAGGCCAGGTCAACGAGTATGAAAGTTGAAGATTGTTTTATTTGGTTTAGTCCTTATAATCATCCTTCAGAGAAGAAATTATCTCTACTTCAGCGATGAGGAAAATGAAGCTCAGTAAGAAATTTGCTTGAAATCATAGAGGCAGTGATGGTAGAATTGAGATTACATACTGGTCAATTTATTTCATAGTCCACATTCATTTCATTGATTGTTTCATTCATTAATTTGTCTTTCCATTCATTCATCCGTGTAATTATTTATTGAGCACCTTCCATTTCTCATGTTCTGTGCTAGGAGAAGCCTTGTTGCTGTTGACAGTTCTTCTTTGTGCTGATCAGGGGATTTTACTGTTTGGGATCCTCCCTCCAGACCAAACAGAATTTTGTGTCTTCCATGAGATATTTGTCTTCTCTAAGACAGTTCTTCAGCTGTTTGAAGAACTTTTAAATTAAAATTTTTAAATTGAGGAAACACACACATACATATGGGCTTCCCAGATAGATCAGTGTCAATGGTAAAGAATCTGCTTGCCAATGCGGGAGCCTCAGGAGACGCGGGTTCAATCCCTGGGTCAGGAAGATTCCCTGGAGAAGGAAATGGCAACCCAATCCAGTATTCTTTGCCTGGAAATCCCATGGACAGAGGAGCCTGGCAAGCTATAGTCCCTAGGGTCGCAAAGAGTTGGACATGGCTAAGCACACACACACACACACATAGAATATTATATATATATTCTATATATATAGCACAAAACTCATAAAGGTATAGCATGTTGAATTTTTACAAATGTGCATGCTTGTGTAACCACCATTCAGAACAGGACATGGAACATTTCTAACCTCCAGAAAGTTCCTTCACTCTCCTTCTCAGAGGTAATAGCCCTCCTAATTCTATCTCCATACTTTAGTTTTTTGCTCTTGAACTTCAAAGAAATGGAATTATATAACACATTTTTGTGTGTCTAACTTCTATTTCACTCAACATTATATCCAAGAGATTTACCTATTTGTGACTTGTTACATAGTTTGTTCGTTTTTATTATTTGTGTATTATTGCATTTTATAAATATATCACCCTTTGTTTAACCATTCTATTGTTGATGGACTTTGGCGTTATTTCAGTTATTATGGATAAAGATGCTACAGATCTTGTACATATCTTTAGATGAACACATGCACTCATTTCTTTGGATTTATAACTGAAAGTAGAATGACTGAGTCATAAGGTGGGCTTATGTTTAGTTACTAGGGCTTGTACCAATTTACACTCTCAGCAGCAATGTATGGGGCTTCCCTGGTGGCCTAGTGGTAAAGAATCGCTTACAATGCAGATCGCCTGCAATGCAGTAGACCCAGTTTCGATTCCTGGGTCAGGAAGATATGCTGAAAGGGCAGCCCACTCCAGTATTCTTGCCTGGAAAATCCCATGGACAGAGGAGCCTGGCGGGCTCTAGTCTATGGGGTTGCAAGAGTTGGACAAAACTTAGTGACTAAACTACCACCACCACCAGTAATGATGAGAGTGCCAATGGCTCCACTTCTTGAAAATACTGAGTATTTGTCCATCCTTTTAATTTTAGGCATTCTGGTGCATATATGGTAGTGTCTCATTGTACTTTAATTTGCATTTCTCTTATGAATAATGACCTTGAGTCTTTTTCCATTTGGATATCCTCATTTATGACATGCCTATTTAAGTGTTTTGTCCATTTTTCAACTTGTTCAGTTCAGTTCAGTTTGGTCGCTTAGTCGTGTCCGGCTCTTTGTGACCCCACGAATGGCAGCACACCAGGCCTCCCTGTCCATCACCAACTCCCGGAGTTCACCCAAACCCAGGTCCATCGAGTCGGTGATGCCATCCAACCATCTCATCCCCTGTCATCCCCTTCTCCTCCTGCCCTCAATCTTTCCCAGCATCAGAGTCTTTTCAAATGAATCAGCTCTTCACATCAGGTGGCCAAAGTATTGGAGTTTCAGCTTCAACATCAGTCCTTCCAATGAACACCCAGGGCTGATCTCCTTTATGATTGACTGGTTGGATCTCCTTGCAGTCCAAGGGACTCTCAAGAGTCTTCTCCAACATCACAGTTCAAAAACATCAATTCTTTGGTGCTCAGCTTTCTTTAGAGTCCAACTCTCACATCCATACATGACCATTGGAAAAACTATAGCCTTGACCAGACGGACCTTTGTTGGCAAAGTAATGTCTCTGCTTTTTAATGTGCTGTCTAGGTTGGTCATAAATTTCCTTTCAAGGAGTAAGCGTCTTTTAATTTCATGGCTTCAATCATTATCTGCAGTGATTTTGGAGCCCAGAAAAATAAAGTCAGCCACTGTTTCCCCATCTATTTGCCATGAAGTGATGGGACCAGATGCCATGATCTTAGTTTTCTGAATGTTGAGCTTTAAACCAACTTTTTCACTCTCCTCTTTCACTTTCATCAAGAGGCTTTTTAGTTCCTCTTCACTTTCTGCCATAAAGGTGGTGTCATCTGCATATCTGAGGTTATTGATATTTCTCCTGGCAATCTTGATTCCAGCTTGTACTTCCTCCAGCCCAGCATTTCTCATGATGTACTCTGCATTTAAGTTAAATAAGCAGGGTGACAATATACAGCCTTGACGTATTCCTTTTCCCATTTGGAACCAGTCTGTTGTTCCATGTTCAACTTGATTGAGACGTCATTAACAATAAAATGAATATACTTTACGTGTGTTGTTTGATGCATATTGACAAATGTATACATCCCTGTAACCTCTTGCAACATTCATATACAGGGTATTTAAATTATCCTACAAAAGTTCCATATACCCCTTCCCAGGGAGTTCCCCCTAACTTCAACCCTAGACAACCAAGATCTGCTTTCTGTTAGAACAGATTAGAGTTCGCATAACTGTCATTACTTACTGTGTAGTAATTTTTGTCTGATTTCTTTTGCTCAGCATTATGTGCTTGAGATTCTTCAGCATTGCATGTCAGTTGTTCATTCCTTTTTATTGCTATCACAGAGTAAGATTTCACTGTAGAGACATACCACATTTTTAAAAATCCATTCACTTTTTGAGGTATTTAGGTTGTTTCTAGTTTAGGGTTATTATGCATATAGTTGCTGGGACCATTTGTGTGCAGGTCTTTGTATGGACATGTTCTTATTTCTCTTGAGTGAATATCTAAAAGTTGAATTTCTGGGTCTTATGGTAAGTGTATGTTTACTTTTAAAATGAATTGTTGCCCATTAGAACAATCGTGTGGTCTTTCTTTTTCTTATTAATTTGTGTAATTCTTTACATCTTCTGAACATCTGTTCTTTGTTGGCTACAGGTAAACTTCAGAGACATAGTGGATTTGATTTCAGAGCCCAGCAATGAAGCAAATATCACAGTAAAACAAGTCAAACCAGGTTAATGGTTTCCCAGTGCCTATAAGTTACATTTACCACTATAGAGTCTGTTAAGTGTACAATAACGTTATGTCTAAAAAAAGTGCACATACCTTAGTTTAGAAATACATTTTGCTAAAAAAAAATTGCTAGCCATCAACTGAGTCTTTGGCAAGTCAAAATTTTTTTGCAATAGTAACATCAGAGATTACTGATCATAGATTATCATAACAAATATAATAATAATGAAAAACATTTGAAATATTTTGAGAATTACCAAAATGTGACACAGAGATGAGAGTGAGCAAATGCTGTTGGGAAAATGGTGCCAAAAGACTTGCTTGAAGCAGGGTTGCCACAAAGCTTCCATTTGTAAGGAAGAAAATATCTGTAAAGCACAATAAAGCAAATTATTATAAAAACAAGGTATTATGGTGGCATGCCCGTGTGTGGATTCCAAACATCTTCTAGTCTGTGGCTTGCCTTTTCATCTTCATGATGGCCTTAATTTTTTATGTTTTTGAAATTTTTATTTGCTTATTTTTACTTATTTATTTATTTTGGGCTGTGCTCATTTCTCTAAACCAGGCAACTCGAGGCCTTTACGTCATCTCTCATGAGGTGTGGTTCTAGAATTTCACTGTGCTCCTCATTTTCCTATTGACTCAGTTTGAAAACATCCTTGCATAAGTGCAAACCATACGGGCAATACTTCAGGTCCTGGAGTTATCTCGGGAGGGGTCTAGGAGCCGTTTGCAGATCAGAAATCCCTGTGGTGTAGACTGTGAAGAGTGAAGGCTTTGGTTATCACAAAAGACAGGGGGTCACACAAATGTACTGCTTCCTTTCTCCCCATCACGGGGATTTTCATCAGAACCAGGAACATCAAAAGAAACCACATCAACAGCAAAGAGAACAAGCTTCAATGGCACAAAGAGAGGCGACATCAGTGTCTCTGCCTGAAGGGACTCACTGGCAATTCTGCTTCCCCCATCCCTAGGATGGGTTAGCCTGAGATCGCCATGGCAATGCCCAGGGGGTCCCAGGAAGTGAGGACTGCGATGCAGGTGTAGAGGGCAGAGAGGAAGATGAGAAATAGGGGCAGGCTCTGAAGAAGATCTTGGCTAGGAGGGCATCCATGTACTGTCTTGGAAAGATCACAGATGGGCGTTGGGAGCCTGGGGCTGGGCTCTGGTGCTGGCATTGTGTAGTGTGTGACCGGGGCTTGTCCCTTTGCCTGCAGGTTCCTCGCCTAAAATGAGCATGCAGCATCAAGTGGGAGACTGCGGTTTCATGGCAGGATTTGATGTGGGTCTGACTCTGGCTTGGAGTCTCGGGGGTTGCAGCAAGTGTTCCGAGAGTCCTCTGCGCTGGGTATCCCTGGTGGAGTTAGCAGGAACCAGGCTTCTCCGAGCCCAAGTAGGATTCAGGGTTCTCTTCTGAGCCTGCCCCAACTTCTCCTTTCTTCCTCCAGTGTACGAGGTGGTCACAGCCACGGGGGATGTTCGTGGTGCAGGAACAGACGCCAATGTCTTCATCACCATTTTTGGAGAGAACGGGCTCTCTCCCAAGCTCCATCTCACCAGCAAGTGAGTACTGACTCAGCCTTGGTGGGGTCCCGGGTTGGTACTTGGGGTTGATGCAGTCCTGGAACCCATGAAGGAAGACACATGTGTCCACAGGTATATGAAGTGGCGTGGGCCTTGCTAATGACAGACCATGTGCCAGCCAGGTCTCAACCAGGGAAGCTTCTCTGTTGATTTTTGTGTGTATAGTCATGCTTACTTTGGACCCCAGAATTCCAAGTATTCATATCAGCTGTCCTTTGGTGTGGGAGAATAAATACTCAGGACCAAGAAAGAAGGTCTAGGTCCAGCTTTACCATTTAGTTGCCATATAAGTTTGGCTAAATATCTTTGCAACCAAAGCCTTGACTTCCTCATATAGCATCCGGAAATGATAATCCACCTTTTACCAAACTCATAGGACTTTTGGGAAGAGAAGAGAAGGTCATGCATGAAGGTCATGCATGAGCTTAAATGCTCTACCTATGTCTCAACCAGAACCAATATCATACCAAACCTTGCCCACTAACGCACACTCAAGTCAGTGCGTGTGTTTATATAAATGTGTGTGTGTGTGTGGGGCGGGGTGATTGTGCTTGTGTCCTCCATGTCATTGTGGCCCACTGACAGCAGAGACTGCTGTATCTTTTCCCTCCTCTCCCCACACCACGCAAGGGCACGCAGGGTTACTACACACGGTAACACTAGAGTGGAATCATGGAATTCCAGAGATGGGCGGGCCTTACCTGGGCAATTGGTTTTCACGCTGTGCTAAATGGAGCAGGGTATGGGTGAGCTGGTTTGGGGCTCCCAATACCCTATCCCCCCTTTCTTTGGAGCAGCTTGGCTTATGCTTCTCTTATCTGCTGAGTTTCTCAGTCAGATTCTATTTATACCAAGGATGCTATAGCCAAGAAAGATTTGAAAGTCACTAAATCTATTCCACCCTGCTCCTGGGAAATCTGGGGTCTAAAGGAGAGAGGTGAGCAGCTTTGGATCATGGAGCTTTTGATGGTAAAGCTGGCCTCGAACCCCAGGGTCCTGATGCAGATATTCCCTCAAAAGCACATGACCCCGAGGCCCTGGAGGGTGTCCGGGAGTCTCCCCCCGCAGTCCTCCTGGGGCTCCAGTGTGTGATCTCTGGGCTTCGGGGCACCACACCTCCAGGTGTGGTGGGGAAAGCGATAAAAGAATGGGGTCCACAGGCCAGGAGATCCATAGACTCTGTACTTAGCAGACCGGCCAGGTCCAGCAGAACACATTCACCCTGAAGGCTGACCTGGGTGTAAATGCGACTGTGTCGAGGCAGGCGTAACGTGCTATTTTGTCCATTTCCGCAGAACAGGGTACCGCCTCCTTGTACTGCTTACCCTGCTGAGTGGCTCGCTTGTGGAAGCCCTTTGCTGCAGTGCTGTGGGCACGGTAAAGAGAATACATGAAAATTCCATCCTTTCTGCCACGTGTCCACCCGGAACGCAGCCCTCTAGGGAGAAGCTGCTGGACCCTGGGGAGTGGGCTAGCTTGGCTTCTAGAGTCCCCAGCCTGTCTTTTTCTAAACAAAGAGAATCAGCCCCCTTTTGTGGCGGTTCCTCACCATCTTTCCTCCTCTCATGCTTCTGCATCCTCAGACTCTCCCCTCTCACATTTTTCCTTTGTCAAAACGCCCTCTCAGGAAGGTCCCTGGAGTCAGCTTTTATAGCCGTGTGAAGGTTTGTCACCCTCTCCCTGGGAATCTGAGTTCCAGCTTTCCTTCTCAACGGGGAAGACAGACCGCATCATGGGAGAGGGTCTCGGGTAGCACCAAGCCGGCAGGACCAGCAGGTCTCAAAGCAGTGCTGAAACTGCAGGAAGGCAGCCAGCTTTTCTGGGATAGCCCTGCACGTAGGAAGCGACGTCCCCCCACTACTATGTGGGTCTGCTGGTGGGGGGTGGGTCCCTCCTGTATCTGTGTCCTGATCCAGGCTGGGCACTGGGGGCAGAGATTAGACCAGGACCCCAATCTGGCTGGGGCAGAGGGTTCTTCAGGAGCTCACGGGAAGTGGGTGGTTTCTGGGATACAGACACTTTTTGCAGCATCAGCTGTTTGTCTTTGGAGAGGCTAGAGAGGTGATGCCTAGAGGGATGCTAGCTGGAACCGGAGGATGATGGGAGATCCGCCTTGTACCTCCAGCATCTATTGCAGTTCTTTGTAAAGAGAGGTCCCTCGATGATTTGGTATCAGTGTGGCTAGATTAGGACTTTACAGGGAAGGACATGTAATCTGGACCTCAAGGGGTGAAAAGGACTCTGATGAAAAAGGATCAGAAAGAGGGTGCTTTGGATGAGGGGGGACAGCTTGCAGAAGTATGGAGGCCACAAGGGGAACTGCAGGCCAGTGGGGACTGCATGGAGGGGCAGGGAGGAAGGAGGCAGGAAAGGCAGGGGAGGACTAGACGGGAGAAGGCCTTGCCTGAAAGTCAGTTAGTGGAGATTTGACGTACTGTGCAGCCAAGAAGGATGAATCTGACCATAGTGAGCAGGATAAATGGGGAAGTAGGAGACCAGAGTCTGGCAGCTTTGCAAGGGTGCTTTCAGAGTTTGCAAGACCTGAAAACTTGTCTACAAAGAAAATTGCAAAGACACAATCCTCACCATCTGAAACCCTTCTGATTCAAGATGGAGAGCTCAAGTCCAGGTGGGAGCGTTGCTTTCCAAGGAAGTCAGGTTGCCATGTGACCCAGATGCAGGTGGCTGCAGAGGTCACAAGCTCTGTGAGGTTCAGATGCAGCTAAGTCCTGCCCGGCTCGGCCCTCCCCTTCCACCATCCCTAGGGTCTGGATCAGAATGCCTGCTGGTCTCAAAACTCTCTCCTTTCATTGTCTAGGGCTATTCTCTCCTCTTCACACTGTGTCACCCAAAACCCACATGCACACCCACTTGTCACCTAGAACTGATCTCTTTTTCCTTGTTTTATGCCCACAAGCACACACACATGTGCACACATTTGCACATGCACACATACGGACAAAGTACAAAGCTTCCCTGATAGCTCAGTTGGTTAAGAATCCGCCTACAGTGCAGGAGACCCCGGTTCGATTCCTGGGTCAGGAAGATCCCCTGGAGAAGGGAAGGGCTACCCACTCCAGTATTCTGGCCTGGAGAATTCCGTGGACTGTATAGTCCATGGGGTTGCAAAGAGTCGGACACGACTGAGCCACTTTCACTTCACGAGGCATCTTGGGGTGCATCAGACTTCACTGATAGTTTGGGGCACAAGAGTTCACATGGAGGGAACATGAACAACTTAAAACAGAACATTAGACAGACCCGCCCCCCAGTTTTAAAACTAAGCCACCACCCTTCCTGGAATTTCTCCTCGAACCCTTTCTCTGCAGCCTCTGGCCACATCCCTCACCCCACCTGCTTCTCCTTCATCCTCTTCTCTCTCTCCTCAGTTCTGCTCTTTTCTATGGCTTTTCTCCTCTGCCCCAGGCCTTACCTTCTACTCTCCTGTGGTTTATCAGGATTTTTTCATCTCCAGTACAAAGTAATTCCTACAGCAGGAAGAACCCTGCTGCCTATTGTTAACACGCTGGTTGTTCTCACCCTCACGGTCTGGGGTCTAAATTCCTCGGCACACATCAGACCCTCTCTTAGGCAGCCAAGAGTGTGACACCCTCACTCCGATTCCCCTGCTAGCTGACCTCTGCCCTGCCCTCCACACCAGGAAAGTGACAGCAGCTCTGGACCCCAGAGGAAGCCCCCTTCTCTGTCACCCAGGACCACCCCCCAGCACGGGGTCCCATGTTCAGGCTACGGCAAAAGGATGGAAATCTCATGTATCTTCTGGAACACGGTTCTCTTGTTGAGAATTCACCACCCGAGAGTGTGGGAGAATCCTGGCATCTTAGCCTGCCCGGCAGTTAGCTAAAATGCCCTGTGCGCGGCTGGAAAGGGTGGGTTCCCTGCAGAACAGCAGGCGCAGGTGGGGGGCTGTGTTGGGCTTTATCTGAGGATCGACCAGCAACCGTGAAAAACATGTCATCTCCCACAAGGAAATGTGAAGAGGTCTCTATTGTTTCTGATGTTTCCTTTGACCAGGGACCCTCTGCCCTTTGCTGTCTCCCCTCCACCTTCAGTCAGATTTCTGACTTATTGGAAGCAGGGGATTTGGAGTCTGATTCCAAGTGGGTTGGGGTTGGGGCTCATCTGGGATTGTCCCGGCCCCTCCCTGAGAGGAGGGTGTCCATGTAGCCCAGTCTCTACAATCCTCTGTTCCCCCTCCTCTGAGCAGACTCCAGCAATACAGAAGGCCTTGCTCTTTTTTTTTTTTTTTATTCTTGGTTGAACTGTGTGATTTGCAAAATCTTAGTTCCCCAACCAGGGATTGAATCCAGGCCCCCCTTGCAGTGTAAGTGCAGAGTCACAACTGCTGAACAGCCAGGGAATTCCCCAGAAGGCCTCGCTCTTGTCTGCCAGGATGCTGGTCTCCGTTCTGTAAACACTGTGGGTGATTGCGTCACATCCTGCCATGCCCTAGATGCTCCAGTGTGGTCCAGGGACAGCGAGGAGGGTGCCCTCTGCTTACCCCAGCAGATCTTTCTCTCCTTGTTTCCCTTCTTCTATCTCCATTTTTAAATTTTGTCTTTTGAGCGACTGTAAAGCAGCAAGGAAAAGTATAAACACGCTGGAAAGTACGAATCCACCTTCCACCTGGTTGTATGCACAGGCCCTTTCTGAAGACGCAGAGCTCTCTGTGCTGGATGCAGCTGCTGGGGCCAGAACACTGTGAGAGGCACCCTGGAAAGCCAGCCACTTTCTTTCCAAATCACCCTCCTCTTCGCCTGCTAATCGGCACTGGTTGTTCCCCAAATTCCATGTACCCTTAGCAGATGACACTCGGCAATCTTCAAATTCATTCCAAAGAATTTACCATGGGCAGCTAAAATAGGGACTGTGCTTTTTTCATAATTGCAAAAACAAGACGTGCTCCCTTCAGGAAACTGAAAAAAAATACAGACAAGAATAAGTAACCAACACTTCATAACAGTCTTATTATGCAATGTTTTTGGATAAATCTTCCCCCTCTATTGTTTTTAAATTAACTTGGTGTTCCTTATGTATTGGTTGTTCTGTTTGTATATTCTATTTTTAAACTGTTCTTCCTTTTATGCCCATTTCATAAACCTGTTTCTGCTTCATTAAATATTTTTCACAATAGAATTTTTGATGGCTGCCTAGTATTCCATCATATAGCTTCCCAGGGTGACTGTTTCATGGGATATTTATATGATGTGGAGACTCCTGTCTATTCAAAAAATCAATTTCTTTGTCTCATATACTGAAACAGAAAATACCTCTTATTTCCTTGTTTTTCATTCACACAGTCCTGATGCCCAGAATCAATATTCACAGAATGCGGGTGGTGTTACTATTCACCCTTGGAGGTGAGATTCCAACAGGTTCAAGCCGCCAGCCTGGGGACAAACCATTTCACTCCAGCACAACCCAGAGTTCCCACCTCTCTCTCCTCCTCCGGCCCCGTGCCCAGAGTAAACCCCTTGGGCTCTTCTCCCTGACAAGGTGACCTCGGTGTGCATTTTCACCTGATTTTGTGACCTTTGCACTGCTTTAGGAGGGCCCCGTGTTTCACAATGTACCCACCGGAAGGAAGTTTCTCCCCAGACCAGACTGTTTGCCAACTGGGTCTGTGTGCAGAACCACAGCTTCTTTGTCTCTAGAATCTTAAAAGCTTTTGGTTACTGAGAGAGTCTGAGCCTTGTTGCCTTGGGAAGAAGGCCCTTCACCTCCCTTTTTATTTTGAAACAGGTGATGGCCAATAAAAAGGCATGTCTTCTTTGTTTTTCATTTCCCGTGGGCTGTATGCTGATGCTGAGAGCCCTGGCTGGGGGCACTGAGGGAGGTCCACAGCTCTCAGTCCTGCAAGGCCTTCACCCTGGGGGCAGGAAGAGAGCTGCGAGCAGGCCTGGACTCAAGCAGAGGGGGTCCTGGCCCACACAGAAGACAGAGCAGATGTCCACGTGAGATTCCGGCTTCCACTCCTGGAGGACTCGGTTCTTCAGCCTTCCTGTGTCTAAGCTGATGGATGCTAGGATGCTCCCAAGTCCGGACTTGTTTGGGCACCTCATTGAGAAACATCTCAGGTGTACTTGCGTCTGTTTGCACCATCTGTGGGATGCCAAATATGCATTCCCTCATTGCCTCCACTTCCCTGATTGCTGGTTTGGGTTGAGTGTTTCCTTTCTTGTTGGAATAGCAGGACTGTGGACCACCACCCAAGGTTTGCATCTGCTTGGGGCTGCCTTTGCAACTGTTTCAGCAAGAGCAAGGCAGATGGGGAGGAGGGGCCAGGAGGCCTGCAGATCCAAGAGCACCATGGCATTATCACACATTCCTTCCTCCTCCATTCTCCCAACCCAGAGCAACCACAGAGGATTGGATCATGACTTTGGAAAGCCAGTTTCTAGTCCCAGCTTTACAACCAACTAGCAATTTACTTGTTTGTGAAGTGGGGCTAAAGTTGCTCACCATCCTTGCCTTACTGACATGCAGCAAAGATCCCATGAGAACCTGGGTGTGAAAGCAAGGAATGAATACCAACCATCCTTGCCTTCCACCTCTCCAAACCATGTCAGAAAGGAATCTCAGAATGGAACTGACTGCCAGCAGCACTTCCTGGAGTGGGACGGTGGAGGAAGTAAGATATGCCAGCCCTTGGCTCTCCTCCTGGGACTCTGAGCCAAGTGCTGACCTGTGTTAACTGTCACACCATTGCAGGAGTGAATCTGCCTTTGAGAAAGCCAACGTTGATGTGTTCCGAGTAAGAACCAACAATGTGGGCCTCATCTACAAAATCAGGTGAGAGTTTGGCCTCTGACAGGGCGGGGTGAGATGAAGGCAAGTAGAATAGGAACTGCTTTCATTATTGACACTTTTGGGTGTTGACTGCTTCCCTGGGGTCATCTGAGTGGTGACCAAAGGTGACCACATTTCCCCTCTCACCCTGAGTCATGGTGCTTGTAAACTTGCCCGTTAGAGATTCACTTCTTTGGGTTAAGACAACCTGAGACAATTTTTCACACACTTGGGGGAAATAAGCTCTGAGAAATTCTAGCACAGTGGTTAGTAGACTCTGCATCCAGATTGCCTTGGTTTTCAAATTTCTGCCCTGCCATTTACCAGCTGTGGAACTTCAGGGAGATTTCCTCTCCAAGCTTCAGTTTCTGCATCTGTAATAATGGTGCCCAGCTCCTAGGGCACCATCAGGGTTAGTGAGGACTCAAGAGTCAGTGTTTAGAACAGTAACTGGTACACAGTAAGCACCCAGTGAGTGTTAGCAATGCCAGGTCATATTGCAGGGTGCCTTTTGACAGAGATCTCCCCTGACTTTGTTCTCCGGGAGAATTTTTATGAATGTTTGGGGAGGGATAAGTCTGCCAGCCTGGTTGCTGAGCAAGAGCTTCAATTGCCCTCTTTTGCCCCCCTCTACCTATTACCCATCCCCAATCAAGTTCATGCCCATCTGTCAGCATGTCAAGATCATCTATGGTCTGACTGTACCCAGACTAGAAGGCTTGGACAGGAGTGAAATGCTCCAATCACTCCTTGTTTTTCTTCTTCCCACTGGGAAATATAGGACCGTGAACTCTTTTTACTGGGAAAATAAGAGATGTATAATAGGTTCTGGCACTGGTTGTGTCAGGGGAAAGGGGTTATGAGCAGGAAAGGGGTTCTTACAGGGGAAGACTGGGAAGAGTGTGTCAGCGTGTGGGAAAGACAATCAATCACTAAGCTGAAGTCCTACTGTGTGCTGGGCCCCGTACCAGACAGAGGCACAAATTCTGTGTATATCATGTGTGTTAGGGGCTTTCCAGGTGGCACTAGTGGTAAAGAACCCACTTGCCAATGTGGGAGACACAGGAGACACAGGTTCGATCCCTGGGTCAGGTAGATCCCCTGGAGGAGGGCATGGCAACCCATTCCAATGTTCTTGCCTGGAGAGTCCCATGGACAGGGGAACCTGGCAGGCTATAGTCCATGGGGTCACAAAGAGTCAGACACGATTTAGTGACTGAGCGTGCGCGCGCGCACACACACACACACACACACACACACACACACCCCATCTGTTGGGGTGTGTGCTGTCTTGAGCTGTGGTTGTCCTGTTGAGATCTGCAAGTGTAAGGCCTGACAGTAATGGAATGCTTGGTGCAGAGTGAGGTCACCCAAGGATCAAGTTCTGGGGAAGAAACTGAGCCTCAAAGAGGAAAACTAGACTGCCAAGGATGGAGCGGACTACAGGAAGTGGAAGATGATAGGGGCCAGATTTTGAACATTCTGGGTCTCTACAGTAGCCCCTGCCCCACGTAGTATTGATTACTTAAAACATGGATAACCCAAACCAGCTGCAAAACCAGGTGCAAAAACACTTCAGATCTTTGAAAAGCTAGCGCAAGATAAAGAATGTAAGATATCTCATTAATAAATGTTTACACGGTTACCCACTGAAATGATAAATGGATTAAATGAAATATATTATTAAAATTAATTTCACCTCCCCTTTGTTTTCAGTGTGGCTACTAAAAAATCTAAATTACCTATCCGGCTTGCGCATGAAGCTCATGTGGGGCAACACCAGTCTATGTGGCCATGGGGGCTCCTCTGGGTGGTAGGACTGAGTAGCTGAGTGAAGGGTGTGTTTTGGGAGTCATGGTGAGAGGGAAAGTTCCAGACAGTCCTTCTGCAAGCCTTGGTGATCCTCAATTTTCCATGGAAGGCAATATTTCCTTATGGGCAATGTAGCAATCCACATTCATCAATAAGCACGTCCACCTTGCAAGGAATCCCAGTTTTTCAGATGAGGAAACTGAAGCCTCAGAGATAAAGAAATAACAGAATCACAACGGTTGAACCTCTGTTCTGAGAAAACATGGGGGGTGTGTCAGTATGGAAGGGGCATTGTCTCTGTCTTACCAGTGATGGTGTGGGTGTCTGCCTCTGGCCCAGGATCGAGCATGACAACACAGGCTTGAACGCCAGCTGGTACCTGGACCGTGTGATTGTGACCGACATGAAGCGGCCTCACCTCCGTTACTACTTCAACTGCAACAACTGGCTGAGCAAAGTGGAGGGTGATCGCCAGTGGTGTCGTGACCTGCTGGCCAGCTTCAACCCCATGGACATGCCTCGAGGTCAGTGTCCACAGGCTGACTTGCCTGCCATCCCTCCCTGCCTGCGCTGGGCTCACTCAGGCTTCTGCCTTGTTCTGGGTGGCCCCATCGCTCCTTGCAACCTCTCCAGGGTCTTCCTGTTGGCTGGGGCACAGGTGAGGCCCCAGAACTTCCTGGTGACCTTTTCGAGAGCAAGTTCTGGGGGCTCATAGAAGCGGAAGATGCAGGAGGCCCTGAAGGCACGGTGGAGGAACAGGCACAGACCTGAGCATACCCTGTGTTTTCTTGGTCTTGGTGGTTTGTTTAGTCTCTAAGACGTGTCTGACTCTTGCAACCCTATAGACTGTAGCCCACTAGGCTCCTCTGTCCATGGGATTTTCCAGGCAAGAATACTGGAGTGGGTTGCTGTTTCCTCCTCTAGGGGATCTTCCTGACCCAGGAATCAAACCCAGGTCTCCTGCATTGCAGGCAGATTCTTTACTGAGTTACGATCAGCTCCTACCTATGGGAAGTTCCCTCTGAGTTCAAAAGCAGCTCTCCCTGGCTTCCTATTCCATAGTTTTTCTTCCGACTCTTGAGGAAGATGAGTTCAAGCCAGGGCATGATGGATCTGGATCACAGCCTGCCGCTTCCAGAGTTCCCCAACTCCTTCCGGTTTTATGAGGAGTGAGGCAACTTATGTCAAATGCATTTCTGGCCCAAAGAGTTAATTCAGTCATTTTAGCTCTGCAGGAACAATGAGAGGCAGGGAAACAAAGCGTGTAAAAACACATCTGTATTCTCTGTCCTATTTTATCATCCCTTTGTCTCCTAAAATCCTGACCTCCCCCCCAACCCCGTCATTGATATATATATGTCCTCCTTTCCAAAAAAGGAGACCTCACCTGTGGGTACCATCATCAGAGTATCCTGCCTACATAGAGTCAAGGGCCACCAGAGGGAAAAGGAACTTGATGGCCAAAGAAAGAGAAGTGACTTTCCCACGGTCACTCAGTAGAATAGCAGAAGGCTAACACACTCCTCCCTCCAGCATGTCCCCAGTGGTTTCCAAGTGCCACCGGCTCTTGCAACTCAGCTGGGCACGTAAACATATCTGTTATTCTAATGATGATCTCGCAGCTTGAAAACTCCCTCTTCCTGTGTAGCTCTCATCATAATAACTTGCAACTTTGATTCTTTTTTTAAAAAAGATATGTTATCCATCTTTTATTACAAAATAAAAATTTGATCATTGCAGAAAATTTAGAAAATACAGACATACAAAAAAAAGAATACCTATAATTCCTATAAATATCACTGGTGACATTTTTGAGCACTTATTTCTGGTCTTTTCAGTGTATGTAGTTTGAGAGGATGTGCTGGTACAACACCCCCTGTTTTAGAGCATGTTTATTTCTAAGCCATTAAATGTCACTCAACCCCCCTACTTATAATGGCTGTGTAGCATTTTGGTGTAGGGAGATACATACCATCATTTATTCATTGAATACTTTATAGTTGGATATTTATATTGTCTTTCCCCTCTAGATTTTTTGTTATTATGAAGAATACTGTTATAAAGAGTATATCTAAGTCTTGCCACAGATAAATTATTCTTTCCCTAAGATCATTTCCTAGGTGGAATTTCTAGGTCAAATAGAGTACATATGGTGAAGACTTTTGATGGGCATTCCCAAAGTGTCCTACAAAGGACCCATCAGTACACAGTCCCACCAGTTGTGAAGAGCACCCAGTCAACTTGTCCGTACAACAGCTGGAAGTAGTGATTCGTTTCCCAATTGGATAGGAAAAAGGGCTTTTCAATGTTCTCTCTTTGGTTAATGGTGGGGTTGAATATTTTCATACGTTTTATTGGTCATTTGAAGTGTGTGTGTGTGTGTGTGTGTGTGTGTGTATAAATTGTCTACCTCATGGTCCTTGTGTCTGTCTTTTTGATTGAGGTGAATTTCCCCAATTCTCCCATAGACCTAAAGCACTCTTAATTCTTGATCCAGTGTCATTATCAGGATCAATCCTTAGCAAATTGTCAAGCTTGCCATCTTTCTTTTTTGTTCTAAGTTACCCCTTTCTTGGCCTTTCCCCTCCTTTTAGCTCATAATCCAACTTCTGCTCTGGTCACATGAAAAATCAGTGTTCTGCTGTTAGGAGAAGAGCTTCTGAAAATCACTGTTGAGAAAGAATGAATGTAACTCAGTGATTCCTCAACTTTCCATGAGAACTATCCCAGGTAGTGTTTCCTTAAAGTTTCTGAGTTAGGTGCCTGACTGGGCCCTCTGTCCTTACATGGGTTGGAGGGCATTGGGATTTTTAGTTTTTCCAGGCTAGATTCTGGGAGAAGGAATGAAAAACATGATCCTCAAATAGTCAAGGGACTGCACTGGTAAACAAAAGGTTAAGTTTCTTCTATTTTCACCTGGAATTATATTAATTTGGTGTTTAGAGGTCTTTAATCATCAAAATGGGGAAGATAATTATTTCCTTATTCATGCAAGTTTTCAGGTAAAAATATTTAAAAACATGGGATGAAGGGTATAAAAGAGGAGGAGAGAGGAAAGGGGACATTTCCTGTGTATAACCCATGCACCCATCTTTGTTCCCCTCTCTCAAACCCCTTTTGTCCATTTTTTAAAAATGATTTTAAATTTATTTTTAATTGGAGGATAATTGCTTTACAATGTCATACTTGTTTCTGTCATACAACATTGTGAATCCGCCATAAGTATACATATATCCCCTCTCTCCTACCCCTCACCCACTCCTCTAGATTGTCACAAAGTCCCTGGCTGAGCTTCCTGGGTTATACAACAATGATAGCTATCTATTTTACATATGGTAATATACATGTTTCAATGCTACTCCCTCAATTTGTCCCACCCTCTCCTTTCCCTGCTGGGTCCACAAGTCCACTCTCTATGTCTGCATCTCCATTCCTGCCCTGCAAATAGGTTCTTCAGTACCATTTTCCTAGATTTCAGGTATATTCATTAATACATGATACTTGTTTTTCTCTTTCTGACTTACTTCACTCTGTCTTGTAACAGGCTCTAGGTTCATCCACCTTTCAGCTGATTCACATTCATTACTTTTTATGACTGAGTACTATTCTGTTGTATATGTGTACCACAACTTCTTTATCCGTTCATCTGTCGATGGACATCTAGGTTGCTTCCATGTCTTAGCTCTCTTAAATAGTGCTACAATGAACTTTGGGGTACATGTGTCTTTTTCAATTATGGTTTTCTCAGGGTATATACCCCATAGAGGGATTGTTGAATCATATAGTAGTTTTATTCATAGTTTGTTAAGGAATCTCCATACCTGTCTTCCATAGTGTCTGTATCTATTTACATTTCCAGCAATAGTGCAAGAGGATTCCCTTTTCTCCACACTCTCTCCAGCATTTATTGTTTGTAGATTTTTTTTTTGGATAATGCTCATTCTGACTGTTGTGAGGTGATATCTCATTGTAGTTTTGATTTGTATTTCTCTAATAAATAAATAGCACATTGAGCATCTTTTCATATGTTTATTATCCATCTATATATCTTTGGAGAAATGTCTGTTTAGGTCTTCTGCCCACTTTTTGATTGGGTTGTTTGTATTACTGGTATTGAGTTGCATGAGCCACTTGTATATTTTGGAAATCAATCCTTTGTTATTTCATTGGCCATTATTGGAGAAGGAAATGGCAACCCACTCCAGTGGGTTGCCTGGAGAATCCCAGGGATGGCGGAGCCTGGTGGGCTGCCGTCTATGGGGTTGCACAGAGTTGGACATGACTGAAGCGACTTAACATGCATGCATTTCCTCCCATTCTGAGTGTTGTCTTTTCACCTTGTTTATAGTTTCCTTTGCTGTGCAAAAGCTTTTAAGTTTAATTAGGTCCCACTTGTTTATTTTTGTTTTTATTTTCTTTACTCCAGGAGATGGGTCATAAAGGATCTTGTGATTTATGTCATAGAATATTCTGCCTAGGTTTTCCTCTAAGAGTTTTGTAGTTTCTGGATTACACTTAGGTCTTGAATCCATTTTGAGTTTATCTTTGTGTATGGTGTTAGGAAGTGTTCTAATTTCATTCTTTTACATGTAGCTGTCCAGTTTTCTAAGCACAGCTTATTGAAGAAGTTTTCTTTTCTCTGTTGTATATTCTTACCTCCTTTGTCAAAGATAAGGTGCCCATAAGATGAGGTATGTGGGTTTATCTCTAGGCTTTCTATCTTGCTCCACTGATCTATATTTCTGTTTTTGTGCCAATGCCATACTGTCTTGATGACTGTAGCTTTGTAGTCTGAAGTCAGGACGGCTGATTGCTCTAGCTTCATTTTCTTTCTCAAGATTGCTTTGGCTATTCAGGGTCTTTTGTGTTTCCATACAAGTTGTAAAATTTTTTGTTCTAGTTCTATGAAAAATGCCATTGGTAATTTGATAGGGATTGCATTGAATCTGTAGATTACTTTGGTAGTATAGTCATTTTTACAATATTGATTCTTTCAATCTAAGAACTGGAGAAGGAAATGGCAACCCACTCTAGTATTCTTGCCTGGAGAATCCTGTGGACAGAGGAGCCTGGTGGGCTGCCGTCTATGAGGTTGCACAGAGTCAGATGGGACTGAAGCAACTTAGCATGCATGCATGCATTGGAGAAAGAAATGGCAACCCACTCCAGTATTCTTGCCTGGAGAATCCCAGGGACAGAGGAGCCTGGTGGGCTGGCATCTATGGGGTCGCACAGAGTTGGACATGACTGAAGCGACTTAGCAGCAGCAGCAGCAGCAATCCAAGAACATGTTATATCTCTTCATCTATTTGTGTTGTTTTTTATTTCTTTGATCATTGTCTTCTAGTCTTCTGCATACAGGTCTTTCGTCTCCTTAAGTAAACTTATTCCTAGGTATTTTTATTCATTTTGTTGCAATGGTGAATGGGATTGTTTCCTTAATTTCTCTTTGAGTTTTCATTGTTATTATATAGGGATACAAGGGATTTCTGTGTACTAATTTTGCATCCTTTGACTTTACTAAATTCATTGATTAGCTCTAGGAGTTTTCTGTTGGTATCTTTAGGATTTTTCTATGTATAGTATGATGTCATCTACAAACAGTGAGAATTTTACTACTTCTTTTCCAACCTGAATTCCTTTTATTTTTTTTTTTCTTCTTTGATGGCCATGGGCTTCCAAAACTATGTTAAATAACAGTGCTTTGCTTATTTTAAAATCAGGTTGTTTGTTGTGGAGTTGTAAGAGTCTATCCAGAATATGTTTCTGAATATAAACCTCTAATCAGAATTGATTTACAAATATTTTCTCCATTCCATGGGAGGGCTGCCTTTTGTACTGTTTGTGTCTGCTGGTGCACAAACTATTTCAATTTTATGAAGTCTAATTTATCTAGTTTTCCTTTTGTTGTTATGCTTTTGTGTCATATCCAAGTCATTGCCAAACCCTATGTCATGAAGTTTTTGTCCCATGTTTTCTTCAAAGAATGCTGTATCTTTAGCTTTTACATTTTGTTGTTGATTCATTTTGAACTAACTTTTGTATATGATGAAATGTAAGGGTCCAGTTTCATTCTTTTGCATATGGATATTCAGTTTTCTCAGCACCATTTGTGGAAAATACTGTGCTTTCCCCATTGAATGGTCTTAGCACCCTTGTTGAAAATCATGTGACCATACATACAAAGGTTTATTTCTGGGCTCTCTGTTCTGTTGGTCTAAATGCCTATCCTTATGTCAGTATCACATCGTTATGATTACTATAATTTTGTAGAAGTTTTAAACCAGGATGTGGTAGACCTCCAACTTTGTTCTTGTTAAAGATTGTTTTGGCTATTCAGAGTCCCTTGATATCCTGCTTCTTTTAATGCACCTTAAATTCTCATTAACTGTTTTTAACAGTGACACTATGCCATATTGACTTTGCTGTCAAAGGGCTTTTATTTACTTGGAAAAAATTATGAATAGTCTCTCTCAACCCCAAGTCCTCAGTCCTTGCCCAGGACTTCAAGATTGCTGGGGAAACCTCAGAGATTCTCCTGACTCATCCCCTACGTGAGTCAGCAGGTGTGGGTGTCCCAGTCCTGGCTGGCTCTCCACCACATCTCAACAAAATGATCCAGGCAGACATCGCACCTCCTAATTAAGCATCTCAGTCATACATGCAGCCTGAACAGGGAGTTAGCAGCCATCTCTATGCTCATTTCCTTCCTGGAATGGGTGTCAGGGGTCCTGGAGCTTTCTGGGGCCTGGGGAAAGCCGGCAGCCACTTTTTCAGCATATCTGTGTTGATTATCCCTGGAAACACAGTCTTTACTATCAAATCGCTCCAGAAATTTGGCGAATTTTCCCTCCTGCCATCTGCCTTTTTGTATCCCTGCCTCATTGCCTTGGACACCTGACTCACTTCCTGGAGGATTTCTTTCATCCTGTCTGTAATGGCTCACCCTCTTGACACCCAGAACCCAGAGGAGACATTGACATTTACAACTGATGAAAGCCCTTGGCCAGGATCTAAGTACAGTCTTCCAGGCTTTGAACCAAAGCATCATCATTAAAAACTAACAGCTTCCATCAGTGATGCCCTCTGAGCTACTGTTAGATTCTCCAGGTCGAGGTAAAGACACAGTCTTTGCCCACAAGGTGCTCACAGTCCAACGGAGGACAGAGATTGCCATAGTGCAAATACCCACATAGAGGATGGAGGGCACAGTGGTCCAGAATGCCAGTCTCAAGTCACAGAGTTCTAGGTTCAGATCCCAACAATGTTACCTACTGTATATGGACAAAATCCTATGGTAGCCTGTGTCTTCATGGGCTCACACCTTACAATTAGAATCTTATTTAAAATTCACAGCACCCTGAGAAGGGAAGTTCTATTATCTGCAAAGAAGGTGGAGCTGAGCATCCATGACCTTGAATAGCCCCCTCCTCTGTTTCTTGGTCTCAGGCTAGCAGCTCCCCTTTCTCAACCTGCTTGCTCAGACTGTGTTGGCTCTAGTGTCTGGCAGGCAGTGCTCTGAAAGCTGTTCTCTCCGGCACTAATAAATCATGAGGAGGTTTCAAGGGACCCACACAAAATGGGGATGAAGTCTGAGGGACAGGATGAGACATCATCTCCCCACCTGCTCCCACAGTCTGGGATGGAAGCCAGACAATGTACAGCAGTCTTTAGAGTTCAGTCTGCACCCCATCCACCCCAACAAGGACCCAATAGGACTGCTCTCCTTGGAGCCCCCATGCCTGCCTGCCTGGGATGGTGGGAGGTTCTCCGTGCTTCCAGACTGCTGTCTCAAGTTGGTTAGACAGAAAATTCTGAATCTCCCACTGAAACGTATAGCAGGGTCAGAGGAAATGTTAGGGCCCACACCTCTGCCCCCTCATCGCTCTTCTACCTTCTCCTTCAGTTTTCTCCAGGCCACCTAAACACCGTTGCATCTAAAGCCCCAGCCTCTCCGGAAAGGATTACCTGTTCCCTGGCCTTGGGTTTTTCTCTCCCTGCAAACTCTGGAGAAATTGAAGTCTGTACCTTCCACTGTAGTGCAATGATTCTCAGTGGAGTCCCGGCAGTCCATCAGCAGTTAGGGGATGTGTAGGGAATCCTATGGGCTTCCCAGGTGGCTCAATGGTAAAGAACTCTGCCTGCCAAGCAGGAGATCTGGGTTTGATCCCTGGGTCTGAAAGATTCCGCTGGAGAAGAAATGGCAACCTGCTCTACTAGTCTTGCCTGGGAAATCCCATGGACAGAGGAGCCTGGTGGGCTACAGTCCAAAGGGTTGCAAAAGAGTCGGACACAACTTAGGGACTAAACAGTAACAGCAAGGAATCATGGGGAGAGAGGAAGGAATTTCTACCTGTTCCCAGAGAGTCAGATACATCCTGGCCAAATAGCAGAAGGAAACACTGTGGCTACTGGGGCTGGGGTGAAGCCCTTGGATACATGGCTGAGAAACAGCATATCTCAGAGACTGCTATTTGCCTCTTTGGACCCTAAATCCTTAATCTGCTTCAATCTGGTCTCTCCAGCTCACCTTGGGTTTCTCTGAGGGTAACACTTTCACTTGTGCCTGGACACTTGTCCTGGGACTTAGGGGCCTGAGTGAAGATCACTGGGACACGGGCTCATGTGTGCAAACACGCGTACTCACGAAGACCAGCAGCAGAGACGGGGGCAAAGAGCTCTAGTGGCGGGCAGAGAGCGGGCTGCTAGGCTTGCCCTCAGTAACGGCGCAGCTTGGGCAAGTTACTTGTCCCCTGGGCTGCCTGCTCATCTTATCAGAGGTCCCCTGTGCCTCTGGCTTCCTCTGCTAGCTCTGGCTTTACTCTGCTAGCTAAGCGTCTCTCAGCTCCCTCAACTGGCTCCAGGCGTCTGTCCACCCCTCCACCTGCCAACCTTGATGTCATTTTCGGTGTCACACTCATGGGGCACAGTGCCCAAATGCAGTTGATAAACACACTGCAGAGTTACACAGGCTGAGAACACGGGGCTACCTACCCATGCCTTGCTGGCCCCAGGGAGGCTCGGGGTGCATCCCTGCGGCTGGAGCTGAGATGGGGGCAGCACTGAAAGATCGAGGGTGGTGACAGAGGTGGACAAGGCAGGACATGATGGAGTAGAGTTGGAGCGACGCGGTGCTGGGTCTTGAAGGAGCGTGGGCTGAGGGCTGTCACCAGTAGGGAAGCGCGGGTATGACCTGTTTAGAGCAGACATAGCTTTCTCACTGCCAATATGATGTCATTTCCTGCCTTCTGGCCAAGCAATTGTCCCCATCCCGGTGCCAACCCACAAATCCTCCCACCTTGCAAAGCACTGAGTTGATCACATGGCTTAAATCAGTACCGAGCCCACATCGCATTAGGAGAGCCTGCCAGCTTGGCAGTGAGACAAGCCTGTGAAGCCAGGATCTGAGTTCCAGCTGGCCTGGGGGCTGCACACACCCTGGGGCTGGTAGAGCCCAGGCCCAACAGTGCATCAGGGTTTCAGACCCAGGCCTCGCTGACAGCTGACAGGACCCCTGCTTTCAGAAGGGACCCCTTGCTCCCATCTGGGACCAGTTCATTAGGGACAAGCCTACTTCTAAGGAGCATTTAGTCTTTGGTGGAATAATAATAAACATGACTGCAACCGGTTCTGTGTTGTGCTTCAAGACTGAGGGGCTGGTTGTTGGAGGAAAGAGAGCCTGCAAGGAGAATCGACAGCTTGGGCAGGTGGGCTGGAGCAGGCAGGCGGCAGAGAGGGTGGAAGACAGTCTCCCGTTTCCAGTCTGGAGCAAGGACTGGCTTTTCTCCCCCCTATACCAAATGGCACAGCAAGTGCAGTGCTGGGAGCCCAAAGCTGCCCAGAGCTGGGGACTGGGTAGAATGGTGCTGGGTTTGTCTGGCACGGTCACTGTTTCCACTCCTGGTTATTTCATCAGGTTAGATCATGCTGTGCTCAGTCGTGTCTGACTCTTTGTGACCCTTTTGGACTATAGCCCTTCAGGCTTTTCCATCCATGGGATTTTTCAGGCCAGAATACTGGAGTGGGTTGCCATTTCCTCCTCTAGGTGATCTTCCTGACCCAGGGATCAAGCCCACATCTCCTGTGTCTCCTGCATTGCAGGCAGATTCTTAACTTGCTGAGCCATCGGGAAAGCCCATTTCATCAGGTAACGGGGTTGTAATTTTCAGCCCATGCCGGGCTTCACAATAATTATCACACAGCTCCAAATGCTCACCTGGTCTTGGGAAGATAGTGTGGGGCACAGTGCCCAGGGCACCTTTGAAGAAGGGATGGGGCAAAAAGGGATCGTGATTAATGTCTTAGGGGCATATGGAGGTCATGCTGACCTGCAGTGGATTCCAGACCAGCCGGAGAACCACATGGTGGAGGAGAAAATGCAAGCAGCCTGGGTGACTGATGCAAAACACCGCCATCATGAGAGCTCTGCCAATAAACCCGAGGTCCTAACCTACTCCCAGATTCTCATGGAATCATGCAGTAGTTAAATCTTTAATGTTAACATACAACTCTCTGGATCAGAAAGCATACAGGGCTGTGTACCGAGTCCTCACTCTGGCTCTGCCCTCAGCAGTCATAGGACTTGGGCCAGAGCTCAGTTCCTCTCCTTGGGGGGGCACTAGTTGGCCTCTTGGGTTTTTTCAGGACTGTTGTTGTTTAGCCGCTAACTTGTGTATGACTCTTTAGCGACCCCATGGACTGTAGCCCACTGGGCTCCTCTGTCCATTGGTATTTCCCAGGCAAGAATACTGGAGTGGGTTGAGACCCCATGGACTATAGCCTGCCATTTCCTCCTCTATGGGGTTTTCCAGACCCAGGGATCGAACCTGCATCTTCTGCTTGGCAGGTGGATTCTTTACCACTGAGCCACCTGGGAAGCCCCTTTTCAGAACTAGAAGAGGGTTTCCCTTCACAACCCAACAGAGACGGATGGCCCAGGGCTAGCCCTCTTCTACGGCAGCAGGAGGAGATTGACTTTTGGCCCCTCCCTTCTGCAGCGGATACCTCTTCCCCATTTCATGCCCCTCCCCTGACCTTCTATTCTGCCCATGCCAGTCTTCCCATCACAAGGTCAATCTCTGGACTTCCACTCTCTGTGGTCAAACCTGGCTCTGCCTCTCTACCAATTAAGCATGAACAGATGCCTTAAGCTCTGTACCTCTATTTCCTCTTCTATAAAATGGGGATAATGTGAATTCCCACTTCAGGAAGTGGTTGAGCTAGTTAACTGGGGGAATGAACATTAAAGGACTTAGGGCAGTGAGTGAGTGTCCAACTCTTTTCAACCCCATGGACTGTAAGTAGCCAGGCTCCTCTGGTCCATGGAATTCTCCAGGCAAGAATACCGGAGTGGGTTGCCATTTCCTTCTCCAGTGCAGTGCAGAACATAGAATAAATTGCTCAGTCAACGAGGCAAGTCTGGTTGCTGCTATTGTTACAAAGCAGTTTCTCCCCCTGCGTCTTCCTCCGTGTCTAGGCTTGTTCTGACTCTGAGATGCACAGACTCAAGATTCTGGCCTCTCGAGCTCAGAAAGGACTTTGGAGCCATGAAGTGCCTGAATCCCCTTTAGAATCCGACAGGCTCATCTAGACCGCTGGGTATAGGCTCATGACCTCGACCACAGCAGAAACCTTTGGGGAGCACTGCTCTTCCCAACCCCCTTCCCTCTCCCTGACCTTCCCCTTTAACCCAGCTCAAGTGTTACTCAGGGTCCCCTAGCTCTATTTGCTGTGGCTGCAGCATGGGAGTCGTGGTTCTTTGAAACCCTGTGGAGGTGATCCTGGGCCCCAGGACTCACAGCCTTGAGGGCTTCCGGGTGGGGAGGGCAGGGCCAGCCCCGCAGCCCTCTCCTCCTCTGAACTTCACAGCAGCTTCCCACCCACCCCATCTGCTGCCTCCTAGCATTGCAGAAAATCATCTCCGGAAAGAGTGGGAAGAAGAGAACTGCTTTGAGTGAGGCCCCAGTGAAGAGTCTCAGAAATTTGGGGGCCATAAAGGACCTTATCTACCCTCCTCCGTATTATAGAGAGGAGAACAGAAGCTCAGGGAAGCTGAGCCACCTGGTTGTGGTCACACTGTAACTACAGGCAGAGCCAGATTCCTGGGGACAGGACACCAGCTCATCTCCTCCTGTCATTCAGGGATCCAGTGGGCAGTGGCAACTTATTGGCCTTCTCTGCACCAGATCCTGGACTCAGGGTAAATACGTAAGGGCTTTTCTCTAGGAGCTTAGAGTCTAGAGGGAGGAGAGTCAGGCCAGTAAATAACCACAGTACAAAGAGATAGAATGTTCTAGGGAGGGGGATAGAATATTCTTGGACCCTAGGCCCAAGGAAGCATTGAGGAAGAGGGAACCAGGAGGGTTCATAGAGGAGGTGATGATGTTCAAGCTGTGACTTCATGGGTGAGAAGGAATTCACCAGGCTTTCAAACAGAATGAGGGCGCTTTAGGAGCCGATGGGTCCTAATGGCGCAGTGTCTCATTCACAAAGCTGGGGGTAGACCCTCAAATTCACAGCCTCACTGTGGCCCGAGTTTCCCGGGACCACTGCCAGCCATACTCTCTTTCAACCAAGCAGACCGAACCTTTGGGGGAATGCATAGAATTGTATATTTGCCCCATGCTTGGTTATTTTGATTCTCAAATAGGTGTTTGTGATAACCTTTGTAATTTGGAAACTATACTTTTTGGAGCCGCATCCGGTATTTGTGAACTTGTGAACAATGATACAGTTATTGCTTGGGCCATGATCCTGGTCTGGGTGTCCCTTCCAGCCACCATGGTCTCCTGCTGGGTCCCTGCTGAGAGATCCAAGTGCTTTTTGGATCCTTTTCCATTACAGGTTATTACAAAATATTGAATATAGTTTCCTGTGCTATATAGTAGGTCTTTGTTTTTCGTCTATTTTACATACATAGTAGTGTGTTCATCGGTTAATCCCAAATTGCAAATTTATGTCTCCTCCTCTTTCCCCTTTGGTAACCATTTGTTTGTTTTCTGTGTCAATAAGTCTATTTCTGTTTTTTAATTAAGTTCATTTGTATCATTTTTTTTCAGATTCTGAATATAAGTGACATCATATGATATTTGCCTTTCTCTGTCCTACTTCACTTAACATGATAATCTCTAGGTTAATCCATGCTGCTGCAAATGGCATTATCTCATTCTTTTTATCTGGCTAAGTAATATTTCATTTTAGATATATACCACATCTTTATTATCCGTTCATCTGTTGATGGATATTTAGGTTGCTTCTATGTCTTGGCTACTACAAATAGTGCTGCTATGAACACTGGGGGGCATGTATCTTCAAATTAGAGTTTTCATCTTTTCTGGATATATGCCCAGGAGTGGGATTGCTGGATCATATGGTAACACTATTTTTGTTTTTTTTTAAGGAAACTCCATACTGTTTTCCATAGTGACTATTCCAATTTACCTTCCCATCACTAGTGCAAGAGGGTTCCCTTCTCTACACACACTCTCCTGCATTTGTGATTTGTAGACTTTTTTTTAATGGGGCTTCCCAGGTGGCACTAGTGGTAAAGAATCCACCTGCAATGCAGGAGCCGAAGGAGATGTGGGTTCGATCCCTGGGTTGGGAAGATCCCCTGGAGGAGGGCATGGCAGCCCACTTCAGTATTCTTGCCTGGAGGATCCCATGGACAGAGGAGCCTGGTGGGCTACAAATCCATAGGATTGCAAGGAGTCAGACATGACTGTAGTGATTTAGCATGCACAAGTGGACTTTTTGATGATGACTATTTTGACTGGAACGAGGTGATACCTCATTGTAGTCCTGATTTGCATTTCTTCAATAATTGGCAATGTTGAGCATCTTTCATGTGCCTATTGACTTCATATGCCTGCATGTCTTCTTAGGAGAAAAGTCTATTTAGGTCTTCTGCCCGTTTTTTGATTGAATTCTTTGTCTATATATATAGGCTTCCATCGTAGCTCAGTCGGTAAAGATTCTGCCTGTAGTGCAGGAGATCCAGGTTCGATTCCTGGGTTGGGAAGATCACCTGGAAAAGGAAATGGCAACCCACTCCAGAGTTCTTGCCTGGAGAATTGCATGGACAGAGGAGCCTGGCTGGCTATAGTCCATGGAGTTGTGAGAGTCAGACATGACTTGGCAACTAAATCATCATATATATGTATGTGTGTTTTTGTGTGTGTGTATGTATATATAGTGAGCTATATAAGCTTTTTGTATGTTTTGGAAATATACTCCCATTTTGAGGATAAAGGAAACAGAGGCACAAAGAGGTTAAACAATTTGCTTATAAGCAATGGAGCCAAAAGTGAACCTAGATGGACTTGAACTTAATCACTGCGTAGGACAGCCTTAGAGACACCTCTGTTAACATTTTGGTGAATTCCGTTTCTATTCTTCTTTTGTGCATGAATGTATTAAAGACTATATATTGATGAAAATGGTATTGTATTTTGGTCAAATTTATAACCTGTTTTTTTTTTCCAGTTAATAGCATTCACTAATATTCTAAATCATTATTTTTAATGGCTGCATGGTATTCTATGAATTGGTGAATACTATAATTCACTCCTAACAATCCCTTGTTTTGGATGTTTTTAAGTTGTTCTCACTTTCTCATTATTACTAACAGTGCTATGATAGACATCTTTTTAGGTGGTCTGTGAACACAAGGATTTCCTAGCATTAACTAGTTGCTATGCACAGGGATGGAATTGTTGGTCCAGGGGGTTGCAGAACGATAAGTCTTTGACGCACATTCCTCACCTCCAGCAGCACCTGAGAAGTGCTGGCTTCCCAGCCCTGTGGGGAATAAACTCTGGCAGTGGAGTGGAATCCGGGTTGGAAAGAGAAGAAACGGAGCAACAGTTGCTGAGTGCGTGGGTAGAAGGGAAGGACCTTCTGCAGACAGCCAGAGAGGGGGGCTGAGTCTGTGGAAGTAGCTCCGCGGGGCTTGGCAATGAGGGAGGTGAGCATTCAGAGCAGTAAACCCTTCTCTACACCATACTGTTAAAACACCCCATGGTATTTAGGCCGACATCACAGTTTCTTAGGAAATATACAGGTTGTATATTTTTTTGTGGAGGATGAAAAGAGCAGAGTGTTTTTCTTGATTACCACCCAGGAGTGCCTATTAATGACTGAGTGATATTTCAGTGCCGGTGTGTAACCAGCTCAGCTGGGTTCAACCCAGGGCCTGTGTTCCAGCAAGTGGGAAGTGCCGACAAAGTGATACAGACCCCAGAAGTTCTGGAGTGCAGGACTGAGGGCTCGGAGATGGGGGCCTTGGGAGAGAGTCTGGGGTTTAAGCTAGGCTGGGCAGGGAGCGTGGAACCACAAAGAGACAGCCTTCTTGTCCAGGTCCCTTGAGTTCACATCTGGGATTCAGTCCTTTCCGACTGTGAAAGCTTGATTAAGTATCTCAGCCTCCTGCTTCCACTGATCACCTCATCAGTGAATGGTGACAATAGCCATTGTGAGGATTATCTGAGATAAGAGGTGTGCTGCCCCATCTAGGTTCTCAGCAAGCCCTGGGTGCTCTTACTTCTTGATTAGTGGGTGTGCCGGCGAGGGCAGAGAGGTTGAGGGCCCTCTATAGAAAGCAAAGATATTCCAGTCCTGATTAAAGAATAGGGTGAATCTGGGTGAGAAATTTGGGCCTCTGGACCTGAGGGTAGAAAGAGGAAACCGTCTGGGGTCAGGAATGGGGAAGGACCACTCGAGTCCATGGGCTTGGGAGGCCATCCACTGGTCAGTGGCCGTGACCCAGCGTGGAGCCTTGCTGCCCATCCTCGGGTTCTATGGACGATGTCCTCCCCACACCCATGCGGGCTGGAGTAGTTAGGGGTGTTCCCTGGAGAGGGGAGAATGTTCTTCCTCGGCTCCCACCCCCAAGGCAGCTTCCCCCAACCCCTGCCATCTTCTGCTCCCACACAGCCCCTGTGAGATCTCACTTCTGCATCTTGGCATCTTGGCTCTGGGTGAGCGGAAGTGCTGGGTGTCAGGGTGTGAGGCTGGCAGATGCGGTTGGGGGTGGGGTAACATCAGGTCCAATCATCCCCCTTCTAACCCTCCTCCCCAGTCTCACCTGTGGGAACAAATAAAGCCACGTTCTAATTAGACAGGATCTGGGGATGGGCAAAAGCTCCGTTCCCTCAGCTCATCCTCAGCTCATTCATGATTCTCTGCTTCCTGAGAAAGCCTGGACCACGTGAGCCTCTCCGAGGCTCACACCACGCTGGGCGTGGGATGGTCTCTTCCTTGGCAAGCGGGACAGAGGCTTCCTTATGGGGTCTTTTGCTAGGCTTCTGCTGTCGGGCACATTGACGAGCAGCTTCGCCCGCTCAGCTGGTCACCGGGCACCAGGACGTGGGGCTTCCGGCCCCCTCAGGGCTGTGCCTCCTCCTCCTGCCACCCAGGATTGCTCTCGGGAGATGTGTCCCGTCACTGCTGTGTGCCGACTGTTCCAGACGGCACGCCGGGGAGGCTGCGGGGGCAGCTGGCGCACCCGGTGGAGCAGGAGGCAGCTGGGGCTTGCCAGTGCCTGCCTTTTCTGGAAGCCCAGCAGGCAGCTTCCGGCTGGTCTGCAGGGCACATACTTCCTGTTTGGAAGGAGCAGCCTTGTGCCTCTGCCAGGAGGGGGTGCAGAGGGGGAAAAAGGGCAAGGGCCAGGCTGGACTTGTGCATCCCCTACGATGTGACCTTGAGGCAGCCAACTGTCTTTTAAGCTACAAATAAAATTCTCTGTGCAAGACCCCGGCTCAATGCGGTTGGGTTTTGGAAGGCGTGATGGGATCAGCACCCTAATCTGTAGCTGTGGTGTATTTGTTCAGGTCAATGTTTCAATTAGTCTGTTCTCCTTGAGCTCATGCTGACCTTTGGAGGAAGGAGGTTACTACCTGGTTTCAGGTGTGTGGGCTGTACCCGGCTCCAGGGTGACTATGTAAAGAGAGCCCTTTCACAGCATAGGGACTGTGGGTTTATGCATTTATTATGACAGTTATCCAACAGATGGCAGTCAAGTGTCTTGAGGAAAGGCTCCCTTTATCTCATCTGCACACAGGCACTGTGTGGGCTAATGGTAACCCTGATGAAAGGTCAGAGAGAAATAGTTCTAGGGAAAATTTTATAACAGATAATATGCCAAACAGGTAAACCACAGGCCAACTCCAGGGCTGGGGCAGGCCATCTCTAGTCCCCATTTCTCCCATGCTGCTCAGGAAGAGCGATGAACTCAGCTTGCCAGCTCCTCCTCCACCTTGACCTTCCCCTTTCTTCTCATCTCTACTCCTTGCTCGTTCACAACCAGGCAATGAGCTGAAAGGCACGAGGCCTAAGTTTGCAGAACTGGACCTGCTATTGTCCCCACCTTCAGGAATCCCCAGATTAGACTAGCCCCTCTTCTCAATCGGACTCAAAGGAATGGCAGCTTCTGCCCAGTCACACAGCACTGTGAGGGGCAGGGAAAACGGAGCACCGTTCATGGTCCTTTTCATTCCCCACCCCGGCAGAGAAAGGGCAGTCATTCCCCAACCTTTAGAGCCCTGAGCTGCTTAGCTAGTGGTGAAAGTGAAAGTGAAGTCACTCAGTCATGTCCGACTCTTTGTGACCCCATGGTCTGTAGCTTACGAGGCTCCCCCATCCATGGAATTTTGTAGGCAAGAGTACTGGAATGGGTTGCCATTTCCTTCTTCAGGGGATCTTCCCCACCCAGGGATCGAACCCGGGTCTCCCACATTGCAAGCAGACGCTTTTACCATCTGAGCCACCAGGGAAGCTAGCAGTGAGGATGCGCTATGATCATCCTGTAAATAACTGACTCCCCTGGGCTAGGTAGCACTGCTCCCATCCAGGCCCCAGAGAGCAGAGGGGTCTGCAGTCCTCTGTCCAGAAACACACAGGATGGTGCACAAGATAACATAGAGCAGGGGATGGCCACACCTGGCCTGTCACCTGTCTTTGTGTGGACTCTGAGTCTAGAAAGGCATTTACATATTTGGAAGATTGAGAAGAAATCAAAACAAGAAGAGTATTTCATGACACAGGAAAGTTCTGTGAAGTTCAAGTGTCCATGTCCATAAATAAAGTTTCCTTGGAACGCAGCTGGGCCCATTTGCTCATGTAGCATTGACATAGGACTGTGGGCCGCTGCTTGGTGCTACAGTAGCCGAGCTCAGGAATTGCAGCAGAGACCGGGAGGCCTGCAAGGCCGAGAATATTTAATATCAGGTACTCACAGAATAACGTTGCCAGCCCCTGGTCAAGAGCCTGAGAGCCCATGAAGTATTCTGGAAGCAGCCCTGGATTTGGAGACAAAAGACCTGGTTTGAGCCTTGCTGGCAACATTTAGCAGCTGTGTGTCCTTGCTCTCTGAGCCTCAGTTTCCTCATCTGTCAGCGAGAATGTCCTCGCTACCTGCCCACCTCATGTGGCCCTTGCATGGATCACAAGGACAGGCAAGTGCCTTGTGAACTGCAAGGCCCATATGAATGTTTAGTATTATTTGCCCAAGAAGGTGGGTCATTCTGGCCCCTTCTTTCCACCTTTCTTCTCATTGTCTTTCTCCAGGCCGCCTTGCTCCCTTGGCCTCTGGGGTGGGGGTTTTTATTGGCTCTTCCCCTTTCCCCCTGGCTGAAACACCCACCTGTAACCAGAATGGAAAGCCTGTGCTTGTTGAAACTCTGATTGCAGGAAGTTGGGGGGCTCTCATGCGACCACTGAAGAGGAAGTCTAGCTGTACCACACTGGCCGTTTGCCACCTGTGAGGGGATGAAGGCCTGCTTTTATACTTTTATCACAACTCAGGATGGACGCTGGGCCCTGGGCTTTGCTTGGAAAATGGGTAATCAGATACCTAGGGCTTCTGCTTGAAGAGGAAATACGGGGAAAAGAGAACAGTAATAAAATAAGCTTCATTGTCTGTCTATGGGGCCTTTAAAGAATGGATTTAAAAAGCAGTTCTTGGCCCCTCCTCAGTGTGATCAAAGGCCACAGGCTCTCCATTCAGCCAACTGCATGGGGGCCCCGGGTCTCATTCTGCTGCAGAAGTCCCACAGAGTTTAGGACAGTCTAGCAGTCCATGAGGTCGCTAAGAGTCGGACACGATTGCGCGACTTCACTTTCACTTTTCACTTTCATGCGCTGGAGAAGGAAATGGCAACCCACTCCAGTGTTCTTGCCTGGAGAATCCCAGGGCCAGGGGAGCCTGGTGGGCTGCCGTCTATGGGGTCGCACAGAGTTGGACACGACTGAAGTGACTTAGCAGCAGCAGCAGCAGCAGCAGCAGTTTTGTTTCAGAATTGACTTCCCCTTGCATCCTGTTCATCTGGCTTCCTGACCCCTGGGCATCAGCCCCTGGTCGCCTCACCTGGAAAGGCCTGGAAGCTTTCTCTGGCCTATTGGTCCCTGACCCTTGGCTTGCCGCCCCTGTTGCCTCACTTCAGCCCTGGTTCTCTGCTTCCCTGGGCTTTCCCAGGACTAGGATGTGTGTTCCCTAAGCCCTTGGTGGGTTCCTGCTTCCCTGGCCTCATCTTTGTGGGTCCTGGTTACCTCTCCCACCCTCTGAGACGCCTCCCTGTTCTCCTGGCTTCCCTCCACAGTCTGCAAGGCTACCACTCCTTGTCAAACGTCACGGACTTGCAGACCACAGAGGACCCAGTGTTCTCACATCCCTCACCTCTGCCATTTTCTCCAGAGTCCCTGACATACTCAGTGAGATGCTCATATGTGCCCAGCACTGTGCAAGGAGCTGTGAGATGTCTCCTCACTGTGTGCTTGGCACAGAGTGAGCGCCTAGGGGTCTCTGGGGATGGGAACTCACTTCCTCCAAGGGTATCCCAGTCCTTGTTGAAGAGCCCTAGATACTAGAAAATGTTTCTTTTGGTGAGCTACAATATCCCTCTTTATACTTCATCCCACTAATTCAAAATCTGCCTTCTGGAATGACTCAGAGTGTCTGTACTCCTTCAGCAAACATCCCCCAGTCCCCTCGTCCTTTCTCCTGCTTCACTGTGCCCAGTTCCCTTTGGGGTCCTGTTGCCCCTCTGATGCTCAGCAGAGGCCTTCAGAGCCTCTCCCTGTCCCCACACCATCGTGGTACCTCCAGCCCAGCAGAGGGGTCTTGTCTCTTTGTGAGCTCTGACTGCGCCTGAGAAAGGATGTGAACCAAAGCGAGTGACTCTCAGAGGCCCTCCCAGCCAGAGGAGGAAAGAACCACCCCTGAGGGAGGCCTCTGGCCCTGGAGGATGACCAAGAGCAGGATCTGCTGATGACCCACGTGATGAAGGGTGCCTGGAAGGCAGCCATGTTAACAGGCTCCCCAGGGAGCCCAAATGTGGCCCAAGTTTCAAGTCACTGAGCCAGGGTTTGCATGTCTGAAGGCTTGGCTCGGTTCCCATCTCAGAAGTATCTTTGTGGTGAAGCAAGAGGGGGTGGGAATCTGAGAACAACTGTCCTACTGGAGCCTACATGTGGGGACGAGGATTGGAGGGTCTTCTCTCCCCTGGATGGGTTTTGCCAAGTAGAGATTGAGGAGAAAAAGAGAAGACATTGCTCCCTCTGAGCTCAAGGTCCTCAGCCGGTCAAAGCTCAGCCTTCAGGACTGTGTGGGTGGGGAGTCCTCCACGGATCCGCTGCAGAATTCTGCACTGTGCCCTCTTAGAGGGCAGCCCTGTACTGCTGGGCAGGCCTCAAGGTGTGAAGGGAGAAAACTGGCTTTGTTCTCACCTCCACACCTCAGTCCTTTGCCCTGAGCAACTTCACCAGACTTTGAGATTTAGGAAATTCAATGAGCTTTTCAATATACTCAGTGAGACAAATATGTGCCCAGCACTGTGCTAGGAGCTATGAGAGAAATCATATGAGAGAAGGAAGTCCTGCTCCCAGTCCTCTTTTAAGTTCTTAAGGAACTTACAAGCCTCACCTGCGGGAAACAGCAAACAGAACAGGGAGGAGATGGTGAAACTGGGAAATCATTGTCACCGACTACATGGCAGAGCCAAGGAGCACAGGGAGAAAGACCTCTGGGGCCTGGGACACTGAGGAAAGCTCTAGGGAGGAGGCAGGCAGAGGGGCTAGGATTCGGGCCTCAGTTAAATACCTTTTATTGGCTTCATATACTAGGCATGTTCATGTGTATGTGCTAAGGTGCTTCAGTAATGTCCAACTCTTTGCAAACCCTAGGGAGTATAGCCCGCCAGGCTCCTCTCTCCATGGGATTTTCCAGGCAAGAATACTGGAGTGGGTTGCTATTCTCTCCTTCAGGGGATCTTCCCAACCCAGGGATCGAACCCATGTCTCTTATGTCTCCTGCATTGGCAGATGGCTTCTTTCCACTAGTGCCAACTGGGAACCCCATATATTGGGCATAAGACATCTAAAAAAAGATTCTGGAACATAAAAATAGAAAGCTATGGCAGCAAGGGGAAAGATAAGGGAAAGTTGCCTCAGCCCTTAGAATTGTTGGCCCACAAAGAAAATCTAGAGGAATCTCCCTTTTGCAGCACATAGAAACTCCTGGCTTTTGCTCCCCACTCTAAGGCAAGATCTGGTTGGGAAGATTTAGGTATGGCTTAACATGCTGTCAAGTTTACATTGAACACCGCCCCCTCTTGAGGCCATGGCGAAAACTGAAGCATTTTGGGGTTACAGAGAATGGATTTCTGTTTAAAAAAATGGAGCAAGATACAGGAAGCAGATATAGGTCTTTAAATGAAATGATGCCAAAATGTGTATTTGTTGGCTCTTATTGGTTGCACTGGTCTTTGCATTGGTTATGGCCTTGACAATTTATATATAAATTTGGTTTTTATTTGCATAATCAGTTTTCTCCAATGAATTTTTATAACGTGAGGCAGTGTAGAGAACAGATTGGCAAAAATAGCATAGAGGCAGTGGGCCCAGCTGGAGTCATTTCAGTATCCAGGGGAGATATGCTGGTGGGCTAGTTGCATTTGGATTGACTCATGCATCCCAAGGCAACAAGTTAGTAGATGAAAACAGAAGTCCCCTCTCCCCCTGATTTGTGCTCTGCATGCACAAATCAGCAATGTTGAGCAATGACCACTTGAAACCCAGTCAGGTGACTTGAGTCTTGCTCAGTTATTGACAGTAACGGTGACAATTCATGTGCTGCTGGAAAGAAGGGTGGATGGTGTGGTAGCTACTTTGAGGCCTCTGTTCTTCTCTGCTCAGGATCGGAACGAGCTGACACTTTCTCTGTCTTCATTTCCAGGTAACAAGTATGAAGTCAAAGTGTACACTGGTGATGTCATCGGTGCAGGGACTGATGCTGACGTCTTCATCAATATCTTTGGAGAGTATGGAGACACAGGTAATAGATTTAAACTCTTCTCAAGCCACTCCCAGAACTTCTTCTTAAGTGGGCTGTTTCCCACCCTCCTGGCAGAGGAAGGCAACTCCAGGCTCCTCTAGGCTCTTCTCTTGAGCCTCTCTCTTCTTCTTGTGATACGCATTGTCATGGCCTTCCTCGGGCAGCATGGTGCCCTTTGGGTCAAGTTTATGTGAATGATGTGTTTTCAGAATAAGCTGCGCTTGGCTTTTGAATTGATTTTAAGCCATCCTGCATCCTAGAATAGACCCAAGCTCCACATTTCCAGGGGATTCATTCTCACTCACTCTATCTCCCTAAGCTCCATGCCCATCTTGAATTATATTTTGGGATGTGACTGGGCACGGCCTGACTCACTGCAGCAGTTTGGGGCAGGTAAGAATGGGGCAGGGGGAATATTGCTCTTGGCCTCATAGGTGGACCAGGAACTGAGGGCACAGACCCAGCTGTAGGTGTTGGAAGGAGGTTCAGGCCAGTAGAACTACTGAGACAGGTGGTTCGCTCCTGCTTCTGCCAATTTAAAGGAATACTATAGGAATCAGAAAAGCTTCAGAGACACGAATTTTGGACATAATCTATTAAATAATTTAAAATGCATTGCTGGAATTATAAGAAAAAAAAGAGAAATCTCCAAGTGTCAGAAATGAGAGAATTTAAAACCAAAATATTAGCTACAAATGGATGCTCTGAATCTTGGAAGAAGGAAACCTTCATGTTTAACAATCTATAGGATAAATTTCCATACACATTTGGGGTCAGAAATTATATTCTGGCTCTGTATGAGGCAAAATATACAAAAGAGCCAGGATCCCTAGAAGTTCACAGGAACATCTTCAGTGAAACAATAGACTAGGAAAAAAAAATTGCTCCTCAGTACAGTAAGCATATCTCTGTAAGAACTGTATATTAAAAAGACAATTGCTGGGGAATTGATAACTTAGGCTTATATATAGGTGGGCTTGAGGTGTCATTTTACACTGCAAATGTGACTTGGGAACTCTACCCCTCAGGTAGAGAAAATTTGTTCCATGCCAGTGGTTTAGTTGCTAAGTCATGTCCAACTCTTGTGATCCCACGGACTGTAGACTGCATTGGCAGGCAGATTCTTTACCTTGAGCCACATGGGAAGCCCCCATGACCAATATAGGAAGCAAAAATACAGGAACTGAAAATACAGTTACTAAATATAAACACTTAGTGGATGGGTTAAACAACACAATTAGAAATTGTTGAATAGATAATTAGCGAACTGTAGAAAAATATAAACAAAATATACAGATGTGTCAGAGACATAAAAGGTTGGAAAAATACCAGTAAGAGGTCATGAGATGTGGAGGAGGGAATACGCCTTGACGTGCTGAACAGGAGTTTCAGAAACAGAATACACAGAATAGGTGAGAGGAAATATTTGAAGAGATAATGGCTGATCATGATTTTTTCAGAATTAAGCAAAGATATGAATCTTCAGATTAAAGTAACAAAAGACACTGACCAGAATAAATAAGAACAGATCTTCATTTAGATACGTTATGGTGACCCCAAAGGTCAAGAGAAAGATCTTAAAAGTAACCAGATTTGGTGGATTATCTTCTATAAAGACAATTAGATTGATATCAAATTCCTATCAGCAGCCTATTGAGGATATAAGTTCATGGGATAATATTTTCAATCCTCTGGGAATTCCCTGGGGTCCAGTAGTTAGGACTCCATGCCCTTACTGCTGAGGGCCTGGGTTCAATCCCTGGTCAAGGAACTAAGATTTCTTACAATCCCACAAGCTGTATGGTGTAGCCAAACCTAGAATTCTATACTCAACTATTCCAGAATGAGGGCAAAATTAATGGATTTCCAAGCAAACAAAGAGAAATAAGACTTACCACTCATAGACACATGCTTAAACATGAGTTTTTCATAGACTCATGCTTAAACTCCTGAAGAATATACTTTAAGAAAAAGAAAATTGTACCCAGAAGAAGTGTGTGAGATCTAAGAAATAAAGGTGAGCCAAAAAATGATAATTATGTAACAAATTTAAGGAAGCAATAACTGTACAAAATGATACTATTAATAATAACTATTATCAAGACATGAGAAAATGTGGATGTGGACCCTAAACACTAAAACACAGTGATATTTGAGAAAGAAAGGAGATAATAAGAATTAAAGCATATCTTGGTTGCCGTCCATTCACTAACTTCAAAGAATAATTAACTTTAGACTTTGATACATCAAGTATGCATATTAAAATTGTAAAACTAAGCACCCCAAAGAGAAATGCATAAGTTCTAAACTAGGAGAGGAAATGAAAGGGGATAAAGACTCAATCAATCCAATAGAAGTCAGGAAATGAAGAAAGAAAAAGCATGCTAATGGCAAAAAGTAAGATAAATGTGTAAATAATACAATAAATAGAAATAAACTAAACTAAATTCATCCACTAAAGAATAAATGTTCTCATATTAAATTAAAAGAAATAAAATCCAGCTTAAATATATGAGACACAAATTTCTGAGAATACATAAAATGAAAGTATACCAAGAACATACCGTCTACAGGAAAGAAGCTGGTGTAGCTATATTAATACCCATCAAATTAAACTTTCAGACAAAACACTTCATTAGAAATAAGTATCAGAATGACAAAAAGAGCAATTAACCTGGAAGATAGGATAATTCTGAACTTGTATAGATTTAGCAACATATTTTCAATACATGTGAAGCAAAAAGTAATAAAATTCTTGGAGAAACTTGACAAGTACATAATCATAGTGGAAGATTTTAATACAACACTCTCAGTAATTGATAAGTCAAATAGATAAAAATTTAGTATGGTTGCAGATTTTAACAATGGTTAATAACCTTGGTCTGATGAAAGTATGTAGATTCCTAAATCCAGTGGGTAGAGAATATACATTCTTTTCAATTGCATAAAGACAAATGCAAATGAATCAATAACAGAGAGACAACATTCTTTGATCATAAATCAATAAAATCAGAAGAAACTCAAACCTTTTACCCCATTTAGAAACATTTAATTTTCAAAAAAATTAATGATCACCTATAAAATCCAAGAGAATTTAAAAAATCATTAGAACCATGAGAAAGTTTAATAAAGGTTCTGGATATAATTAATACAAAAATATTAATAAAAACAGTAAGCAAACATATTATTTAAAAATATGTGATTTATACTAGCAATTTGGTATCTAATAAAAACTCTGGAAAAAATAAAAATTTCTACTTAATAACATGCAAGAATACCTAAAAAAATGGAAAAATATATTATACTTAGGGATGAGAAAAGACTTAAACTCAGTAAGATGTCCAAATTTCTCAAGTTATTCTATAAATGCAATGCAGTTTCAGTCAAATTCCCAAAAGGCAATATTCCATGGCTTAAACTGCTATTAAATTCATGTCCACAAGGGCTAAGTGTTGCCAGGACAATTTTGAATAATGAAAATAATATTGACAATATTAATAATATGAAGATATTTGCCCTCCAAATACTAAAATATTCAAATCTCCAAAAACTATAACAATGTGATATGTATAGAAGGATAAACAAATAAACCAATAGAATAAAGAGTCTAGAAATACACAGACAGTGTCATTATAAATCTGAGCAGAAAGGATGAAATATTAAATTACTGGTGTTAAAACAGTTGTCTAGCCATATGAGGAAAGATAAAAGTCAATCTTTTTACCTTTCACCACACACAAAAATAAGTTCCAGATGCGCTAGAGATTTAAATGTGAAAAAGCAAACTATGACTTTTTAGAAGAAACTTTAAGAGTGTGTCTTTTAAAAATCTCAGTTTAGGATAGAGTTTCTTGAACAATTCACGAAAAGTACAAACAAGAAAAGGAAATATTGATAAAGTCCATTAAAACAAGAAAATGTCTGTATGAAAAAAGGACAGACAAAAACAATAGACAAAGACAAAGAAAAGGAAAGACCACAGACAAAGGAAAGACAATAGAAAAATATAATAAAGTAAATGAACAGAAAAATTATGGACAAGCAAAGCCTGAATGGCCAATATATATATGAACCAATCTCAAAATATATGTATATATATGAACATCTTTCAGTCTTTTCAAATAGTGAAAGGAATGCAAACTAAAACCGTAATTAGACACCATTGTCCACACATGAAACAGAGGTTTAAATACATATGTTAACAATGATTACGGGGAATGGGAACCCTCAAGGGCTGCTGGTGATAACTGATGTAATACAACCATCTCTGAAGGTGCTTTTGCAATAGCTAATACACTGAAGATGAGCACATCTCAATATCCAGAAACTCTGTAGATGTCCAGTCAGATCAGTTCTTACAAATGTACGGCAGAAGTTTAGTACTAGAGAGTCCATTTCAGTGCTATTTACAATAGCAATCAAATAGAAACAACCCAAATGTGAAAGAATGAACACAGAAGTGTGTTTTCTTCATTCAATGACTGTTATACAGCAGTTGGATGAATTCGGTTACTAGCATCAACAGAATAATCTCAAGGAGTGATATTCTTAAGAAAAGTAAGTTGCACAAGGGTGTGTGAGGATAGGATGATGGTAACACGAGCAACAGTAAGAATCCCAGCTCCTAACATGGCACCTACCTACCACACTCCGGGCACTACCCTAAGGGCTTTGCACACCTTCATTCAGTTAATCCTCGAAACAGCTCCTATGAGGTGGAGTCCTTATCATTCCTACAGTACAGACAAGGAACTTGTCAAAACAGAACGATGTTCACTGTGATGTTATTTATGTAACATTCTAAAACATGCAAAATAGTATATGTTCTTTATGGATACATACATGCACAAACAAAAATTCATGAAAATAATGGATGCCAGTTGATGATGTGTTTGCTTGTGGCAGGGTGTGGCAGGTGAAGGGATGGGCCATGAGGCTTTAGACCTACCTGTTGTGTTTAATTTCCTTTAAAAAAGAGAAAGGCCTATGTTAATTACACAAAATGTTAATATCTGTTATACCTCTTATATCTGAGTGGGGAGTACATGAATGTCTAATATTTTCTATATGTGTGAGTTGTGGCAATCTAAAATTTAGAAAAATTTAAGGAATCAACTTCTGGAAAAGAAAGAAAACAGGATGGAGAAGCAAAAATCTGGTGCTTAAATGGGCTTGTAAGGGTTAACATGACTGGTAGACTTGGGAAGGTGATCATGGAAAACTCAAAACTAGAAGGAACAGGTTAGCTCAAGCCCTAACTATGTGCTTAATACCTGTGTGACTTCTGGCAAGTTGTTTCACTTCTCCAAGTTTCAGTTTCATCATCTGCAAGACAGAGTTAATAATACTTCCCTCTTAGATTGTGAGAAGGAGCAAGAGAGGGGGAAAAGAAAAAGTTAAACACGCAGCAGAGTCTGGTGATAGTTCTCACTGCCGTTTTCCAGAGGAGTCAAGCCTAAGGCAGCCTGCTGGCTGATGTTAGGGTCCCAGCCACAGCCCGTGGACCAATGACCACGGTTGTGCTCCTTGTTCAGGTAAACCAAGGCAAGGCCTCAGGTCCAGGGGCTGGGGTGCAGATGGGTTTGCTAGGGTGGGGAGCCAGGCTAAGGCAGAACTCAGAAACCCAGTTATGGGTCCTGGGCACAGGCCACACGCAAGGTGAGCCTCGGCCTTGACTGGCAGCTGGAGGGATTTAAGGAGTCTGTAGATCTCGGGGTGAAGCTACCCTTTTAAAAAAATTAATAAACTCTATTCTTTAGAGTAGTTTTAGGTTCACAGCCAAATCGAGTGGAGTACAGAGAGTGTCCACATACTGCCTGTCCCCACCCACAGCCGCCCACATGGTGACTTTTGAGACCATTCTGCAGTGGGCGGCCCATTAAAGTTTGGAGCCGGTTCTCTCTCCTCCTCTGGTCTCCTTCGTACAAGTAACTTTCTTGTGTGTCTGTGCATACAGGTGAGCGTAGGCTGGAGAATGAAAAGGACAACTTTGAAAAGGGGGCTGAAGACAAGTTCATGTTGGATGCCCCCGACCTGGGGCAGCTCATAAAGATCAATGTTGGCCACAACAACAAGGGGGCGTCTGCAGGCTGGTTCCTGTCCAAGGTGGGTTCAGCTGCCTGTTTGCAGTCCCTTGGCCTGGGAAGGGGGAGTTCTGGCTCCTCAGAGGCTGTACTTCAGACCTAGATTCCCTCCTTAGGTCCATCAGCCTCCACCCTTCTACCTAAGCCCCCGGTCAGCCATGCTGCTCTCCCCACAGCCTCCCAGGCTTTGCCTGTGTTATCTATCACCTTCCCAGAAGGACCGCTTCTCTCATCTGCACCCATCCAGGGTCTGATCCTCCTGCAGGGCTCTGTCACTAAGCCTTCCCTGACTCTGACCACCAGAACCTCTCCCTCCCACGAGTGTCTATAACCCTGCTGGCTTGTAGCATTCATTTCACCTTAATCATAAGCTACCTTGTAACTTATCTTGGGTCATTGCTTTGTACCTCAAACTTCTGGATCTCAGGTCCTCATAATTTTACCTAACCAGGACAAAGTTAAGAGTCAAGAAGAAAACAAAAAGGCTTCTGAGAAGCTGAGATCTATCTGGCTTAAATTTCACAAGAAGAGCTCATGCCCCAGGTACTACCTTACCCTGCCCTGACTTTGAAAGCAAGACCCCTCAGATTCTCACTCAGTCTAATGCTTGCTTATAATCCCTTCTAGCAAATTGCTACTCGTAATTTTAAATCTATATAGCAGAAAATTAGAGGTAAAAAGAGACACTGAAATTGGTGGGGTTATTGAGAATTGCAGTGGAGAGACAGAGAAGACAGAAAAAGTCAAAAGAATATTGAACGATCATGGAAGTCTGAGGTCATTTAGAAAATTGGCTACCAGCCTTTGCATGTGTTTTCCTTAGTCATGAGGCTATCCACATCTTTCAGCTCATCATAGAATGATAGGAAAAAATGGATGTGTGACGTATTTTGAAAAATATTTTGAAAAGGTCTTACTGCTTAAAAACATAACACTCTTGGATTTATAATAATCTGACTACTGAGAATGAGGCTGTCTGAATAGTTGAGGTTTTGTTACTCCTTAATTTCGTATACCATGCTGTGGCAGTTAGGAATGTGCTTGGCTGCAAAGATCAGAAATTGAGGTGCAATCAAGGGCTTATTTTTCTCATCTCACGTGAAATCCAGATGTGGCCAGCTCAGGGCTGGTGCAGCAGCTTTCTGAGACCTGCTCTCTCGCTGGGTCACCATCCTCAGCACAGTGGCTTTCATTCTCCAACTTGTCTCACGATCACATGTTGGCTGTTGAACCTCTAGGCATCTTATCTGTGTTCCAGGCAGGAAAAAAAGAGAAGACCAAAGGGGAAGGACTTTTTTTTGATGGCATGCCTTGCCTTATTTTGAGAGAAACATAACCCTGTTTGGAACCTCTGCATGTGTCATGGGCCACCCTAACTGTACTGGAAATTGGGACTTCAAGTAGGTTTTCCAGCCGTTATGGCAGAAGTAGGCTAAGAAGGTGATTAGAAAGGGTGTTGAGTAAGAATCCTTGCGTGTCTGCCACATGTCTCTCCATAACTAGCCTGAAATTTCCTTGAGGGCACCTCCCCAGCTCTTGGCATGGGACAGGGTGCTGAATCAGCAAAGCAAGGAATGGCCAAGTTTCTTTTGGAAAGAGGGGGCTTCCTGGCTGTAAGAGCAGCCAGCCTGATGCTGAATAGGGTTCCCGCAGGTTAAGTGGAGCTGCTGCTTGGATTGGAGAAGAAAGGGGGCAGGAATCCAGAACCTAGAGAGCCAATGTCCAGGCAGAAGTGTGTCCTCAGCACAGAGGAGGCAGTGTGCTTTATGACCTCAGCCAGAATGGGGCACAGAGAGATACCTTGATGAGTCCCTTCATCCTGGGAAAGAAGATTGTCAAAGTGAAAACGCAGGAGTAGCTGAGGGAGCTGCAAAGTGCACCCGAGGGCCTGAGGGTGACCTTGACATAGTCGTTCAGCTGTACCTCGTGAGGTCAGGTTCCTCCTTGGTCACCTGGACCCTAATCCCTTGTGCTTTCCTTTGAAACATGTCCTTTTGTCATCTTCATGCTCAAAGGAAAGGGCAGCACAACAACGTGTGAGATACAGGGTAAGAACACTTTTCCTTTCAAACGCTGAAAATCTTGTTCCATTACCTTTTGAAATTCGATATGGAAGTCGCACAGACTTTTGTTTCTTTCTGGACAGCCTCTTTTGTGGGGTGTTTGTTTCAGCTAGGATGCTTGTAGGATTTTTTCTTTTTATTTATAATTTAAAATTCTTGCCAGATAATGTCTAGGAGTAAGGTCTTTGTTAGTTCATTCATCTCCCACCACCCCCTCTCCCTTCCCTTCCCTTCCTTCCCTCCTTCCTTTGTTTTTAAAAGAAAAGTGAGGTCTCTCAGTTGTGTCCGACTCTTTGGGATCCCATGGACTATAGCCTGCCAGGCTCCTCTGTCCATGGCATGTCCCAGGCAAGAATACTGGAGTGGGTTGCCATTTCCTTCTCCAGGGGATCTTCCTGACCCAGGGATCGAACTTGGGTCTCCCGCATTGCAGGCAGACTCTTTATTGTCTGAGGCACCAGGGAATCCTTTTTAACTTCTCTATAACATAAGTCTTTTATATGATGCCTAGGATATTTTTTGTTTGTTTGTTTACAGCTCAGAAAAGAGATCTAGTAAATATACTAAGAGGTCAGAAAATATACTAGATTCTTTCTTGGCTGGCTTTATTCTGATCTCTTCTTCAGGAAACAATTATCCATTTACTGGATCTCCACTCTCTGTTTTCAAAAGCTCTCAGCTTCCCTTTTATTCTTTCATCTCTATTTTCTTTGCATTCCATAAGAACTTGTCAAATTCCCTCCCACCTTATTATTGACTTGCTTTTTCATACCACCAGTTCCATTTCTTTCTCCTATTAATATGCATTTTAGTTTTGAATATTTCTTGAAATTATTTTTTCTTCTCACAAAAGTAATATATGTATATTCATTGTTAAAAGTTTAGGAAATACAAATAAGCAAAAATGAAATAATCTGAACCACCATAATTTCACCACCCAAAGGTAACCAATGTTAATGTTTTCATACCTATCCTCCAGGCATTTTTCTGTGAACTAATACACATATGTCATTTAAAATAATGGGGTCATAATAAGCACAATGTCTTACAAACTGCTTTGTCTTCATTTTCAAGTGTAATATACATACTTCCTCATGCTATTTAAACAGAATAATATTGATATTTCACAATGCAGTTTTTAATGACTATAATACTTCACTACCCAGATATACCATGAAATATTAAACCAATTCCTCTTTGTTGAACATTTCAATCTTTTCCCTCAAACTTATTGAGGAAATAAACTGTGCTATGACAGACATTCTCATAGCTTATCTGCACACACATTTATGATTACTTCCTACAAATAATTCCTAGGAAATACTTAAAGGTCATGCAGAATTGTAAGAGCACTGATGAATTTGCGGCTACGCAGTTTTGCTTTCCTTGATATGTTTCCTCATGTGATCTGGTTCTCTTTTCATATCATCTTACTGCCTTTTTGCTGCAGCCCCTCCTATCCTTAAAGATGTTCACTCCTATTTAATAAAGACTGTATTTTGTTGTATTCTATTAAGCAAATCAGTTTCTTGTAGGGCTTCCCTGGTGGCTTAGATGGTAATGAATCCGCCTGCAATGCAGGAGACCTGAGTTTGATCCCTGGGTTGGGAAGATCCCCTGGAGGAGGGCATGGCAACCCACTCCAGTATTCTTGCCTGGAGAATCCCCGTGGACGGAAGATCCTGGTGGGCTACAGTCCACAGGGTCACACAGAGTCAGACACAACTGAGCAATTAAGCACAGTTTCTTGTCTTCTTTTTCTGTATCCTTTATCCTTTATTATACTTTATACTTTTTTTGTATTCTTTATCCTTTATTCAGTCTTTTCCAGATTCCCGCTCTTCTTTTCATTCTTCAGAACGATTTTTCCTTCTTCCCACTCTCCTTCCTTCCTTTGCTTCTTTTTCTCTTCTTTCTGTTTGCTCCTCAGACACTGTTTTAAACCAGAAGCCAAGCAGGCTACTTTCAGTGTGAGATAGGTTATTCTCTTTGGGGCCAGTATTATGTGTAGGGGTGAGTTCAGGGCCTGGCAGGCAGGTCCCCAAGGGAAGTGTGCCTCCAAATGTTCACTGGCTTCTGAAGAGCTCCTAACAGTCTGTTCCTTTAACTTAAGCCAAACCGAAATACTCCTTGGGAATAAGACATAAAAATAAGTCTAGTATTTTGTAGGTCGGAACACCTGGATTTACTAGGTATTTTCTTGAAGGAGGAATTCTGGTGAGGAAGGAAGAAGAGGATTTTAGGTCCCAGGCAGAGTGAGTGCAACCTGAAAATCAGAGGCTACCTCTCATCACTGTGACTACACAGTGCGTAGCCAGCCCTAGCCTCCTGCCTCCCCATGGAGACTGGGTCTCCACACTGCCCTTCCTCACCTCACCTCCACAGAGACACCAGTTAAAGTGCCGTGAGATTGCCGTCATCTCCACATTCGACAACTGTACAGCAAGTGCTCCCATTCTAGAAGTGGCCTGGTTGATTGCCTTGGACATCACGTGACAACTGCTCCTTTGGTATTTCTGTGTGGGGGCTTGGAGGGATAAATCTGACAGCCTTCATAGGTCGCCTCCCTCCTCTTCTTCGTTAGTCAGTTGTCCACGTGTGCTCCTCACCCCCCTGTTCTTCATTCCTTCCCTGAGGCTGGCATCTCCCTCCCACAGGCTTTGAACATGGCTTGGGTCCCCACGTCTGCTTAGTCCAACAGTTGTGATTAATTCAGATGATCAGTTCAGCTCAACCACCAGCTCCAAAGAACAAGAGTCACAAGATGGAACATCACACTGCCAGTGGGCGTTGCCTTTGGCCCATCTGCTTTGGGAGAGGATTTGCCCAAGGTCCTGTAGCTCTTTGGGACAGGGGTGGGACCTGTTCCCAGTCCTCTGGACTCCAAGTCTGGATTCTCTCCACTGTGCCATGCATTAGAAAATCCAGAATTGGGTAGGTCCCCTGCCACATGCCTTAGGGAGCTTAAGTTCAACCAGTACCACTGACTCTGACAGGAAGCGGAGACAGAGACTCATGGAGCAGATTTCAGGGACCTCAAGGAACTCAACGTGGCCTCATGTCACCAATTTATACTCAACATTCAACAAACATTTACTGAGTGACTATTACATCCTAGGCCCTATGTTATGAATGACTGTTACAATGGACATGGTTCTGCCTCTAAAAGAGATAAGACAAGTTCCTGAATACTTACAGTAAGGTAGGTTATTTACTGTAAGGCAGGTTACTTACTGAAACCTTATATCCCAAAACTTTAGGGAAAGTCCAGCTTTCAGTGAATGAACATTCTGTCCTAAGGGTCCTACAAGTGTTGATCAATCCAAATGTCCTGGTTTATAAATCAGAAAACAGAATCACCCCAACTTTAATACAAAGCTGGATGAGGCAAGCATCTTTCATGAGGTGCAAACAAATGTTGGGGTGAGTAGCGCCTGACTGGGCGTCAGAGGAGGCTCCAGGGAGGGTCTGTTGGAGCTGGGCCGTGAACACGGGCAGGGCTTTGCCAGGGAGGGCAGGGAGGAGGAGGACAGATGAGGGGCAGTTGGAAGGTGGCCCCGGAATACTGAACAACTCAGGGCCAGGGCACAGGGCTCAGAGAACTGAAGCACGTCAGGGGGTAACTGAGGGCAGGACCACTGCAGGCATGATCAGAAGAAGCCACTGAAAGTCTTTATTGAATGAGGCAGCCTGAGGCAGTAATGAAGGAATGGGTACGTGGATGGGCTCAGAAGAGAGGAATGAAATGTAGAGGAAGGGGTCAGAGCGTTGGAGGTGATGCCACTCAAATGCTGTTGCCTGCAGTTACTCGCGTTGGTGGTATGTTACCTAGCAACTGGCACAGTACTTCAGTGTGATGAGTGAGGCATAGGGCGCAGGGGGCAGCAGGAGGCCACCAACCCCTCTTCCTTTGCTGAACTTCAATTTCTCTCATAGACCATTCCCTCTTTCTTCCATGAGCCCAGGTCTCCCCTACTAACCCCTGGAAGCTGAGATTTATTTCCAAGTGGGTTCATAAGCTCCAAAGTCTTCATCTTTTTTTTTTCCTCCTGTGCTAAAACTTACCTGTCCCTTGCCCTATGATCTAAGAGTTAGAGATGTAAACCACAGTTCAATAGTGGATCTTAGGGAGTGCTCTGGTGGCCCAGTGGTTAAGAATCTGTCTTGTAATGGAGAGGATGCAGGTTTGACCCCTGTTTGGGGAACAAAGATCCCATATACCATGGGGCAACTAGCCCACGTGCTCCAGAGCCCCCATGCCACGACTAGAGAGTCCATGTGTGGAAATGAAGATCTCAAGTGCTGCAGCTAAGACCCAGTGCAAACAAAAAGAAAAAATAATGGTTCTTGGAATGTGGCATGGCTGCTTATGAGTCAAGCAAGTCACCTTGACTGGATAACAGATGTGCATTTTCAAACAGAAAATTGGAAACACGGGTAGGTCTTATGTTCATTTCCTGCTCCATGACTGGTGCAGAGAGGGAGCATTGTGGATCACCCAGACTGTCTGCATCTCAGGCACCTTGGCATGTGGGCAGGAGGAAGAAGACCCTTCAGTCTCCCTGGATTGCCCTGCGTGTGGAGGTTTCATCTCTTCTGCCCAAAACAGGCCTCTTCTCCAACCAGGCTATGTCAGGTTGGTGGATGTTATTCCCACGTCAAGGAGGAGGGCTGCTCTGGGTCATGGTTGACTCTCTACATCCACCTACAACGTACTGACTCTAAGACCAGCTCCATGTGCTTGCACTGAGATGTCTAACCCAGGCCGGAGGAAATCAGGCCCCTAGGCTCTGGGTTGTGTAGGGGTGTCTGTGAACAGTCTGGAAAGATCCAGAAAGAAAGAAACCCTTCTTGTCAGCTTCATCTTTGGCTCCCCATTTTTTGTGGGTGGTTTATCCTCTTTGCTTCCTTTGTGGCTCAGATGGTAAAGAATCTGTCTGCAATGTGGGAGACCCAGGTTCGATCCTGGGGTTGAGAAGATGCCCTGGAAAAGGGAATGGCAATCCACTCCAGTATTCTTGCCTAGAAAATTCCATGGACAGAGGAGCCTGATGGGCTACAGTTCAAGGGATCACAAAGAGTCAGTTACAACTGAGTGACTACGCTTGCAGGCTTTCACGTTTTTATCCTTTGTGGGGCTTCCCAGGTCATGCTAGTGGTAAAGAACGTGCCTGCTAATGCAGGAGACATAAGAGACGTGGGTTCAAACCCTGGGTTGGGAAGATCCCCTGGAGGGGGGCATGGCAACCCACCCCAGTATTCTTGCCTGGAGAATCCTATGGACAGAGGAGCCTGGCGGGCTAGGGTCCACAGGGTCACACAGAGTTAGACACGACTGAGGTGACTTAGCACTAACCCCTTTGGGTTTTTGTAATGGGTGGTTTCATTGTAACTTCTGTGTCCCTGTTCTTGCAAGACAGAGTGGGCCCCGCCGTGGACAGACCCCTTTCTCTAGCTGCCATCTCGCCTCCCAAGGCTCATGACCCCTGGTTTCCCACTTGCTTCTTGGAAGGTCAGCCCAGCCTGTAGACTTGTCTGCAGGTGGAGAATATTCCTCCAGGAGATAATGGTTCTTGTTTGCCATTAGGTTATTGCTTCTGTCTTTCACACACACTCATGTGTGTGCTTCTTTATCATTCATGGTAAGGTTGCTTCTATCTTTACAGTCTTATTTTACTGTTGTCTCTGCTAAAACAACAGTGGTCTGGAGGGAGCACCACCATTTCATTCTGTTAGCAAAAACCACTCCTGAGCTGTCTTGAATTCTTAAAAGGAACGTTATGGAAACGCAGGCATGTCTGGGCAACTCATGAACTGAAGTGGGAAAGCTGTTTGTTCTTCTCCAGAGAGGCCCTCAGTAATGTCCCTTGAGCAACCAGGCTCATGGGTCCCGGGCCACAGGACCCTTATTAGCAGAGACCAGAACGCCTTTGGGAGAACCGTCAGCCCCATCTCGGGGACAGTCTTCCTGCGGAAGTGCTGGCATCAGCTCCTTCTATATCTCACTTCTCTACTCCTTCCCACCATGCTCACCACTTGCTACCAGATATGTTCCAAAATGTTCTACCCTCTGGGAGCCAGCTTCCTCTAGCCTCATCCTGCAGACTAAATAATTGTCTACATTTTTCAATATATTGTGTTAGCCGAAAAGTTCATGATGGAAAAACCTGAACAAATTTTTTGGTCAACTCAGTATATCTGGAAGTTTTCTAGACCTATCCATGGGCTTTCATCCTTTCTACACCAGTGTTTAAGTCTTGGCAGTTACTCAAACACTCATTCATATGTTGTCTCTTTCCTTTGTGGTTCAGCTGTGCAAGCTAGTTTTACTCTATATAGATGTTCAATGGCAACACATTCTGTTTTTCAGATTAGCTAAGCTTATTAAGCCAGGAATTTCCATCAGACACCAGGTCAGGAGAAGGCCCTTTATTGATGGCATCTCTGTGAACTGCGAGGGTGGCTGTCATTTGCTCTTGGAATCATGGCTGGCAGTCCATTCTGTGAACATTTGAAGACAGAAACGGTCAATCGGTACATCTAGATTTATGAGTAGACTTGACAGCTTATCTGATAAGCTAAGTCCTTTCTTTCTTCACCTTGCTTTTCCAACCTTGTAAAAGTCAGCATGAAGCCAGTTAAGAGGTATAGCCCAGATTCTTGGCTCCCCAATCTCCCCCAACCCCAGTCCTCGGAGATAAAAGCAAAAGCAGAGAAATGCACAGATAGATGAATCGATAGAGTCTAGACTTTCTTCAGTGGCAGAACCTGCTCTGGACAGACCACAGTGGTCATTAAGCATTCACCTCTGTAAGTACAGATACTTGATAAAATCAGCAAGCTCTGAAGGGTGACTCTTACCAACCAAACTTACAAGGCACTGATTTATAAACCTGAGCTTGAATGCCAATTTACTTGGGGAGAGAAGGCTGGTCACTGGCTCAGGCCACTGCCGCCCCCTGGTGGGTAGTATCCTCAGGAGGCCAGTCGTGAGCCCAGAAGTTTCCTGAATGAACACTGGGTTAGAACTAGGTGAGGTGCCCTTAGGTAGGTCAAGACGTGCCCTGTTTCCACATTACAGGTACTTTGATCTTAGGAAGTGAGTTTTTCACTAAAAATCAGCCCTATTCTGTCAGGCAGCCCTGGGAACACTCACCCTGTCTGTCACCAGGTATGTCTACCTTCTCATTATGATGGAAGACTCGACCTGGTTATTGACAATCACAACTGACAATCACAATTACCTTAGAGTGAGTTTTCAGTTGGATGTTTCTGGGACATTTTGAGAGGGCCTCTCAGCATCTTGGTGAGCTTGAGAAGACACATTTATCTCAGCCTTGCTAACCTAGCTCACGTGTGAGTCTCCCCAGGGGCTTCGTGAACGCCCAGTTCCCCTACCGTCACTGTCCGTGGCTGACATTTTCTGACCAGCTCACCAGATCCCAGGATTCAGTGCGCCAGAATCAGGGCTTCTAGCTCCCTTTGCATGGACTCTCCTTCTCAGTAAGAAGGCCAGAATCCCAAGCTTCAACAGGTGAGGAAGATGATGATCTTGGTGCTGTCTGCAAATCCAAGCTTCCAGTTCTGGCTCCCCAGTCTCACTGGGCACCTCCTGCCAAGTTTCTTGCATTGCATTTTTAAATGGTCATCAACAGAAGAGGGAATAAAAGCTCAGTAATTCAAGAAGGAGGTAACTCTCAGTCATGCCCGTGTGACTCTTAGCGCTTTGCAAGGTTTTCCTGACAACAGGTGTGTCCTTGTGATAAGCTCTCCTTGGGCCACTAAGAAGATGAGAACATATCCTTAGAGTTCACTCAAGTGATGGAGGAATGGATTCGGTCACCGCGTGTGACCTCCATGACATTTAACATTCCCTCTCACTGTCTCTTTCCCAGATTGTCATTGAAGATATTGGGAACAAAAGAAAATATGATTTTCCTCTTAACCGCTGGCTGGCCTTGGATGAAGATGATGGCAAAATCCAGAGGGATATCTTAGTGGGTGGAGCTGAGACCACAGGTAGGACTGAAGAAAGGGGAGGTGCAAATTAGCTAATATTTCACTTTCTGTCTGAGGGTCGGTGTTCTCATCTGTGGACCTAGAGACTTTCAGTCAAGAGGGAAGCAGTTGTGTCTTCAGACAACATTCCTCCTGCCCCTGAAAGTGCTCTCCGCTCCTCTGGGCTGAAGTCTGGGCTCTGCTGACGCCAGAGGAGATGGGGAAGCGCCCTTGAGTAGATGCTGACTTCCCAGGGAGAAGAAATTATCCATAGGATGGAGCCAGGATGTGAACATGTGTCCATTTTCCAGGATCTTGACTCACTCTTCCCTCCTCCTACTATGAGTGTTTTCTATAAGTCAGGCTTTCTCTAGGCACCTGACCCATGTCATCTCCTCTAGTCTTCACAGCACCCCTACAGTATGGAACAGTTGTTCCCATTTCACAATAGAGGGAAACTGAGTCACAAGTTAAGGCACCTGTTCAAGGTCACACAGCTGGTAAGTGACAGATCCGGGATTTGGTCTGCTTCCTAAATCTCTGCCTTGTAGCATTGCCATGCACAACTTGAAACTCCCAGCACGGAAGTTCATAGATGTTCCCGAAGATCGATGTTGGTGAATACGCGCAGCTGAGAATGTGCTCTGGGGCAGACCTTCCCATGGCTCCCGCTGCTCACAGGATGGGGCCAAGTTCTGGGGTATCAGGCAAAAATTGCTCCACAGCTGGGCTCCAGTTGACTGTTTCATCAGCATCTTTCAACACCTTCTCCCACCACTCCTACACACGCTCCCTCTCCCCGCCCCATCTGCCCACCGTCCACTCTGTCCTGCACCTACAACCCTACATCTCATCCACATGCCTTCCCTCTCCCTCCTCTGAGCTGCCGGCCTTCCTCTTTCTCTGCCTCTCTCTTTGGAACATGCTTTCTCCTCAGCCCGTGAGGCCATTTCTCTTCCTTCTTCTCAGATTCCTGCTTCCAGTCACTTCCTCTGAACCCCACCCTCCACCCCTCTAAGTGGGACCATTTCTCCTTCTTTTGCTCCAGACATTTTGAGTAGAACTTGATGGCTACTGTTTAGGAAGCCACATATGCTCCTCTGCTCTAGTGCTTTTCTATTTTTCTTCTTTTCATAAAAATATTTTTATTTGTTTATTGGTTGTGCCTGGTCTTCATTGCTGCTCGGGGGCTGCTCTCAGTTGTGGTACGGGGTCCTCTCACCGTGGTGGCTTTTCTTGTTGCAGGGCATGGGTTCTACAGCGTGTGGGCTTCAGTGGGCCCCTGGCTCTAGAGCACAGGCTCAATAGTTGTAACACTCGGGGTTAGCGGCTCCATGGCACGTGGGATCTTCTTGGACCAGGGATCCAACCCTTGTCTCCTGCGTTGGCAGGTGGACTCTTTGCCACTGAACCACCAGGGGAACCCTCCAATGTTTCTCAACCTTGGCATTGCGGTGCCTTGTCCTTACCTGACCATTGTTGGGTGTGTCGTAAGTGTATTACTAGAGTTTGCCAATCATTTACTTAAAAACATACACTAGGGCTTCCCAGGTGGGTCAGTGGTAATGAATCCACCTGTCGAGGCAGGAGACATGGGTTCGATCCCTGATCTGGGAAGATCCCACATGCCACGGAGCAACGAAGCCAGAGTGCCACAATTATTGAGTCTGTGCTCTAGAGCCTGGAAACCACAACTACTGAAGCCCACGTGCCCTAGAGCCAGTGCTCCGCAACAAGAGAAGCCGTCGCAATGAGCAGCCCGTGGTCACAACTAGAGAGTAGTCCCCCGCTCAAGGCAACTAGAGAAAAGCCCAGGCAGCAACGAAGACCCAGCACAACCAAGAGTAAAAACAAATAAATAAAAAATCACTGAGTTTTATGCTTGAAGTGGGCATGCGTAAAATATACCGCAATAAAGTTGTTAAAAAAAACATCCATGAGAGTAGATTTAATATGTCCCCTTTAACTGTGTTACTATTACTTGCTTGCAGTGGCAGAGGAGGAGGAGACATGAGTCAGACACTGGGATTGCTCACAGCCTAGGCCATGGCAGTCTGTCTAGAGTGAGAACCTCTCTGGCCACACGTTGTAAAGCTGGAGGCCCACTCTTTGAGGGTGGTAGCTATTCCTTTTTATCGTCACATTCTCCCAAGGCCTATTATATAGTAAGCATTCAGTAAATGTTTGTTGAGCAAGGGAAGGTGCAAATGTATGAATGAATAATGAGCTATCTTCCCAGAGATGTTTTATTTCTCTGAGACGAGGGGATGAAGTTAGGATGAAAGGGAGGTGGAGGACTAGCAAGGTTCAAAGTACCACTTAGACTCCTGGACAGAGTGAAAAAAATGCAGACCCAACCTTAACAGAATTTCCTGTAGTTTCCTGTTCAAATGTTTGTCTTTGGTGTTCTCCTTTACCCTCTCTCATCTCGAGTTTAATCCCCCTTGCTGAGTCTTCTCCAGAACTCTGTGTCCTCACATTGCCTCTGACCAAACCCCAAATGGCCCAGGTCCCTCCTCAGTCTTCTGACATCGCACCATGTCAGGTGGCCAAGAAGGCCATCAGTGCCCTCTATTAGAGTTATACTTTTAAGTTATGAGCAAAAGAGCAAGCTCCATGAGTCAGAGAGCCCCGAATATAAATCTCTATTAATCGAGTTGACTATTACAATTAAATGAGACATAATAGAATTCATCCGGCAGCTATTAATAATATGCACATGGTAATTAGCATTCATAATAAGCACTATTCTGAGCCAACCCAAGCTCTTCCTTCTCTTTGTTAGTTTCCTATAATCATGCCTGACAGCTTCCTATAACCTGCAGTTTGTTCCTAAAGTCAGAGGCCCTGGCACACCCCAACTCTGAAAAAGATAAAGTGAAGGGCCTGAATTCCAGCAACAACCCAATGAGCAGGAAATGTTTCCTCCCCTACAGCTTCCAGAAAGGACAATTGATGTTACTCAAATTTTAAAATTATAAAAATAATAATCAAGTTCAGATAAATAAAGGCCTATATCAGCAACAGTAATGAAAATATAATTCTTTCACATTCTTTGGACAGAATTTTTTGCTTGGACATAAGGTTTAACCCAATAAAAAATTATGATTCTTCAAAAAAAAAAAAAAGAAAAAGATAAAGTGAGGTGGAGAGGGCACTGGATGTCATCCAGAGGAGGAGGATTTGGGTGTATGGCAGAGGTATGGCTAGGTGCGGGAGGAGGTGGGTAGGACATCGTTACCAGCCTGCACTGATCCCTCTCCCTCCCCCTGTTGTTTCCATACCAGCCATCTCATACGTTGTCACCGTCTTCACTGGGGATGTCCGGGGGGCCGGGACCAAATCCAAAATCTACTTGGTCATGTATGGGGCCAGAGGGAATAAGAACAGCGGGAAGATCTTCCTGGAGGGCGGTGTGTTTGACCGTGGCCGCACAGATATCTTCAACATTGAGTTGGCTGTCCTCCTCAGCCCCCTGAGCCGGGTCTCCATTGGACACGGCAATGTGGGCGTCAACAGAGGCTGGTACTGTGAGAAGGTAAGGGAGACCCTGGCCTGATTCAGACACTCTCTTTACTTTGCAGGCTGTTGTTTTGTTGTTTTAGTCACCAAGACATGTCTGACTCTTTTGTGACCCCATGGAATGTAGCCCACCAGGCTCCTCTGTCCATGGGGTTTCCCAGGCAAGAATATCGGAGTGGGTGGCCATTTCCTTCTCCAAGGGATCTTCCCAGCCCAGGGATTGAACCAGAGTCTCCTAAATTGGCAGGCAGCTTCTTCACTGCTGACCCTTAACACAGTAAGATGCACTTTACCACTGAGCCACCAGGGAAACCCCTCACTTGCAGCTACAAACTCTACTGTGAATCCTATTTCCTACTGCCTTTGGACGAGTTACAAAACACATGGGAAATCCCTTTCACGGGGACGCTGGGATGGTAACATGACCATCTGATGTCTAGCTGATGGTCGGGAATGGGGGCTGCTCTGTACATGCAACCAGGGACCCGACACAGGGTAGGTGATCCGGGGTGTTCAGCTGATGGTTATAGTCTGTCCTGATTCCTGATGCAGTGTTCCACTTTAGTTTTTAAATGGCTCCATAACAAGTATTTTTAAATACATGATTTTAATTGTGGAATACTTATGCTTTAAAGAGTATACATAATAAAAGTAAGATATAGAGAATGATTTAAAAGCTCAAATGTTAATTTTGCCTACCACTTAACTTAAAAGAACATTTCCAATGCTTCTGAAACTCCTCTGTGTCTTTCCCCAATCATATAATTCTCTCTCTCTCAAAGAACATATACTACTAAGAACTTTGTCTAGGTGTATATTGTTGGTTACTGGCAGTTTTCACTCAACATTATGCTTTAGAGATCATCTGAATTGACAGCAGAAGCTGTAGACCATCCCTTTCCCATCTACTCCACTGCATGATTCGATTTCAACTTATTTGTCTTTTCTTCTACTGATGGACATTTTGGGGTTGTTTCTTGATTTTTGCTACTATAAACAATACTTCCATGAAATTGTTGTATGTACATCTTTGTACAAATATGCAGGAGTTTCTCAGGATGGAAGTTCTAGGCTGTAAGGTAAGTGAATCTTCAGTTCTGAAGCTTAATTGTTTCTGAAGAATTCCAGTTTGTTTTCCAAAGTTGTTGCACCATTTTATTCTATCAGCCATTTATATGACACATTTTGTTCCAGACATCCTTGTCAATGCTAGATATTGCCTGAATTTTAAATTTACACCATTTAGGGTGTATAAACTGGTCTTCATGTGGTTTTAATTTTTATTTTCATGATTACTACTGAAGTTGAACATCTCTTCATTTCTTTACTGTCCATTCATATTTTTTTAATGGAAAATGCCTGTTCATGTCTTTTGCTGATTTTTCTGTTGAGTAATCTATTGCTGGATTTATTTTTAGGAGTTCTTTATTAAATCCAGATAGTAATTCTTTATTGATAGTATTGTTGTTGTTGTTCAGTCACCAAGTCATGTCCAGCTCTCTGTGACCCCATGAACTGCAGCACACCAGAATTCCCTGTCCTTCACTATCTTCCTGAGCTTGCTCAAACTCATGTCCATTGAGTCAGTGATGCTATCCAACCATCTTATCCTCTGTTGCCTCCTTCTTCTCTTCCCCTCAATCTTTCCCAGCATCAGTGTCTTTTCCAATGAATCAACTCTTCACATCAGGTGGCCAAAGTACTGAAGCTTCAGCTTCAGCATCAGTCCTTCCAATGAATATTCAGGGTTGATTTCCTTAAGGATTGACTGGTTTGATCTCCTTGCTGTCCAATGGACTCCCAAGAGTCTTCTCCAGCACCACATTTTGAAATCATCAATTCTTTGGTGCTCAGCTTTCTTTATGGTTCAACTCTCACATCTGTATATAACTACTGGGAAAACCACACCTTTCACTCTGTGGACTTTTGTTGGTAGATTGATGTCTCTGTTTTTTACTACACTGTCTAGGTTTGTCATAGCTTTTCTTCCAAGGAGCAAATGTCTTTTAATTTCATGGCTGCACTTGCCATCTGCAGTGATTTTGGAGCCCAAGCAAATAAAATCTGTCACTGTTTCCACTTTCTCACCTTCTATTTGCCATGAAGTGATGGGACTGGATGCCAAGATCTTTGTTTTTTTAATGTGGGATTAAGCCAGCTTTTTCACTCTTCTCTTTCACCCTCATCAAGAGGCTCTTTAGTTCCTCTTCGCTTTCTGCCTTTAGGGTGGTGTCATCTGCGTATCTGAGGTTATTGATATTTCTTCCAGCAATCTTGATTCCAGCTTGTGCTTCATCCAGTCTGACATTTCACATGATGTACTCTGCATATAAGTTAAATAAGCAGGGTGACAATATACAGCCTTGACATACTCCTTTCCCAATTTGGAACCAGTCTGCTGTTCCATGTCCAGTACTAACTGTTGTTTCTTGTCCTGAATACAGGTTTCTCAGGAGGCAGGTAAGGTGGTCTAGTATTGATAGTATTGTTGATAGTATATGTTCAAATATCTTTTTGTAGTTTGCCATGTTTTTTGAAGGAGAGGAGATTTAAATTAAAAGTAATCTGTCTTATCTTTTCCTTTATGGTTAATGCATTTTGAAAGAAATTTTACTTCTCCTAAAGTTCTAAAGACATTTTCCTACATCCTCTTCTAAAATTTGTAGAGTTTGGTTTTCTTGTTTATATGTTTACATCTTTAATATATCAGGCATTGATATTTGAATGAGTGGGGATCCAACTTTCTCTTTTTCTATACAGATATTTAAATGCCCCACCAACATTTATTGAAGGACTTCAAGAATCACTTGGAATTATTTTTAAAAATAGAATCTTGGGCTCAAACCCAAACCTACTGAGTCAGAATTTCCAGGTAATCTGGGTATTTATACATGCTTTAGGTAATTGTTATCATTAAAGAAGTCTAGGAAGCCCTGGATAACTAAATAATAATCCTTTCCCCACTATTCTGAAAGAGCAACTATCACATGTCAAATTCCCCAAATGTATGATTTGTTCTGAGCTTTCTAGGCTGTTCCATTTATTGATTTAGTTTATTCCTGCACTAATGCATTACTCACTATCTTCACTTTACACCTTTACACTAAGTCTTGGTATCTGCTAGGGAAAATTTGCCCACTTTATGCTTCTTTCTCAGGTATATATTGACCTATCCATGAACCTTTATCTTCCATAATTTTAGAATTTTTTTTGCCAAGTTCCATGAAGAACTGTTGAATAGAATGCAACTGGGTCTGTAGACTTATTTGGAAGAACTGACATTGTTACTTTACTAACTTTTCCTACTTATGATCATATAGTACCCCTTAAAATTTAGGTCTTTAATAATTCTCAGCGTAGTTTTATATTTTTCTTAATAAAGGTCTTGTGTGTCTTTGTAAATATATTCATAGAGACATTTGTTGCTATTGTAAGTGATATCTCTTTAAAAACTGCTTATATTTTTTTTTGCTGGGGTAGACAGACATAGAAGTACTTTTGTATATTAAGTTTATATATAGTTATCTTGCTAAACTCTGTTATTAAGACTGATCATTTGTCTATAGTTTTATCGTTAAGAGTTTTTATTCTGAGTTGGTGTTAAACTTTATCTACTGCTTTTTATGTACTTAATTAGATTGTCAAATGGTTTTTCTTTTTTATTTATTATGGTGAATTACCAGTTCTTATGGTAGACCAACTCTGAATTTCTATAAGCCAAACTTGGTCATAATGAATTTTAATTTTATGTTTCTGAAATTGATTATCCAACATTTTATATAGAATGTATTATGTATTAATGTCCATGAGTGACATTAGCCCTTGATTTTCCTTTCTCGTACAGTCCTTGTGAGGTAAGATCTTAGAATAAAATGAGAAGCATTTTTTTCTCCTGAAAGAAGGTATAAAAAAATCCAGTGATCTGGTCAAGATAGTGTGGGATTGTGTGTGCACACCTGTGAGAGAGAGAGAATAATTACTGATTTAAAAAAAGAAAGTTGTGTTTTTGTTTTCTTAGTTATAAAATTGGGGCTTCTGCAGTGGCTTAGTGGTAAAAGAACCTGTCTGCAATGCAGGAGATATATGAGTCACAAGTTCGATCCTGGGTTGGGAAGATCCCCTCAAGGAGGAAATGACAACCCACTCCAGTGTTCTTGCTGGGAAAAATCTCGTGGACAGAGAAGCCTGGCTGTTATAGAATTATTCAAGTTTTCCATTTTCTGTTGAATCTGAATGAGCTATATTTTTCTTGGAATGCGTGTATTTGTAGACTTCAAATGTCCTGATATAAAGTCATGGACAGTATTCTCTTACCTTTTAACCTCCACTACATCTGTAATTATAATCTTATTTTCATTCCTAACATCATCTATTCAGATATTCTTGCTTTTTTAAAATATAATTCTCATAAAAGTATATTTAGTCCTTTCATATAACCAACATTTTTCTTTGTTTACATTCTACTATATCTTTATTTTCTATTTTATTGTTCTTTATTAGCTCTTCTAAATTTCTCTGGGTTTCAGCTGTTGCTATTTTTTAAATAAATTCTTAAATTGTATTCTTAGTTTATTCAATTTCAGCCTTCTTCTTTTCTCATAGTATAAATGTTGATACTATAATTTTCTCTCAAAGTAGTGCTGTACCTGTGCCCCTCATGTTATATTTCTGCTATCATTCAGTTTGATTGTATTGTTTCACTTTAAAATTCAACTTTGTTGAGTTATAACTAGCATAAATAAAAACGCATTATTCTGAACTGTACTGCTCTATGAGTTTTGAATACTCTATGAGTACATGAATTCATGTACACTCATGTAACCATTACCAGAATTAATATATGAAATATTTCCATTACCCAACATGTTCCTTGTTCTCCCTCCCAGTCAGTTTCCACAATTCCACCAATCCCATTTCAGTCATTAAAGATTAAATTTGTCTTTTCTAGCATTGTCTCATGTATTAGTACTTCTTTCTTTTTATTGTTAAGTAGTATTCCATTGTAAGGGTATACAACATTTTGTTTATTTATTCAATTATTCATGCATGTTTAGGTCATTTCCAGGTTTTTTGTTGTTGTTGTTATTATGAATAAAGTGCTATGAACATTCACGTCCAAGTCTTTTTATGGGCATGTTTGTAATTTTGTTGGGTAAATACGTAAGAGTGGAATTTCTGTATTCTATGGTAAATATACATTTAACTTACAAAAGTCTTTTAGAGTATTTTCAAAGTGGCTATACAATTTTGTATGCCCACCAGCATTGTATGAAAATCCCAGTTGTTTTATAGCCTCACCATCATTTAGTAATGCCATCTTTAAAATTTTTAGATATTCTTACAGATATTTAATGGAATTTAATTTTGTTTTAATCTACATGCCTCTGATGACCAATTACATTGAACATTATTTTTTCATATGCTTATTGATCATTTGTATATCTTCTTTTCCTTTTACCGCTTTTAAATTTTTTATCTTTTTATTGTTGAATTGTGAGTTCTTTCTGTATTCTTGATACAAGTTCTATGACAGAACTATCTATAGCTATGTATGAATATGTAAATGTAATATATAATTGTGATAAATAATATGTATCTTATATATGATGTTCAACTCTTTGGGATCCCATGGACAGTAGCCTACCGGGCTCCTGTGTCCATGAAATTCTCCAGGCAAGAATACTGGAGTGGGTGGACATTCCCTTCTCCAGGGGATCTTCCTGACCCAGGGATCAAACCTGGGTCTCCTGCATTGAAGCCAGATTCATTATTATCTGAGCCACCAGGGAAGCCCATGATATATATTATATATAAACAATCTCCCAGTATGTGAGTTGCCTTATCATTTTCTTTTTTTTTAATTTATTTTTTAATTGAAGCCAAATTGCTTTATAATGTGTTGGTTTCTGCCATACAACAACACTAATCAGTCATAATTATATATGTGTGTGCTCAGTTGCTCAGTTGTGTCCAACTCTTTGCAACCCTATGGACTGTAGCCCGCCAGGTTCCTCTGTCCATGAGATTCTCCAGGCAAGAATCCTGGAGAGGGTTGCCATGCTCTCCTCCAGGGGATCTTCCCAACCCATGGATCAAACCCACATCTCCTGCACTGTAGGCGTATTCTTTACCACTGAGCCACCGGGGAAGACCCAGTTTTATATATATATACCCCCTCTCTTTGGAGCCTCCTTCCCTTCCCCCACTCCCACCCCTCTAGGTCAGGCTGGGCTCCCTGTATTTTACTGCAGCTTCCCACTAGCTAGCTATTTTACATATGGTAGTATATACATGTTTAAGCTACTCTCTCAACTCAACCCACCAGCTCCTTCCCCTGCTGCATCCACAAGTCCATTCTCTACATCTGTGTCTTCATTCCTTCTCTGCAAATAGGTTCATCCGTCCCATTTTCCTAGATTCCATATATATGAGTTAATATACAATACTTGTTTTTTCTCTTTCTGACTTACTTTACTCTGTACGAGAGGCTCAAGTTTCATCCAACTCATCACAACTGACTCAAATTCATTCCTTTTCATGGCTGAGTAACATTTCATTGTATATACGTACCACAGCTTCTTTATCCATTCATCCATTGATGGACATCTAGGTTGCTTCCATGCCCTGGTTATTGTAAATAGTACTGTAGTGAACATTGGGCTACATGTGTCTTTTTTTTCATTATGATTTTCTCATGGTATATGCCCAGTAGTGGGGTTGCTGGGTCATATGGTAGATTTATTCCTAGCTTTTAAAGGAATCTCCATACTGTTCATAATTTGCCTTTTCATTTTCTTAATGTTTTAGAAGAGCAGAAAATTTTAGTATTGATGAAAGTCAATTTATCGATTTTTTCTTCTATAATTTGTGCTTTTTTGGTTCTTCTTTGTCATTCCATTTGAAATTCTTTCATTACCCATTATTTGTTTTGAAATGTAATTTTTAGGTTCCAAATACATATTGCTTTCTATGTTTTTGTTATTTATTTCAATATTGTTTTAATCAGGAAACATTAATGATGCTATTTAAATTTTTGAGATTTACTTTACAATGCATTTCAACCTATGCACATGTTCCAAGAGCTGAATTTAATTTTGATTTTAATTTAATTTAATTTTGATTTTATTTATAAATTCAGTTTGCTACTTTTGTTATTTGAATCTTCTGTCTCCTTAATAGCATTTTGTCTGTTTGATTTATTAACTACTAAGACAGATGTGTTGAAATTTCCAATGTCAATGATAGATACTTAAATTTCTTACTATAGAACTAACAATTTTCGCTGTATATTGTTTGAAGCTACATTATGAAATATAGAGTTATTTTAACCTTCTGGTGAATTGGATCTATGCCACAATCCAATCTGATACTATCTTTTTCATAAATTTAGTCCACTTGTATTTATTATAATGACTGACATGTCCGTTTGTCCTGCTTTTACTTTTCTTCCCTTTTTTTGATAAATTGATTGGTTTCCTTGATAGTGATTTGGAAACTATACACTATTTCTGGTTTTTTAGTGGTTACTATTGAAATTTTAGCATACATACTTACTGTGAAAAGACCTAAATTTAATCACCGTCTCTGTTTCTCTCTTAGACAATTCAAGAATCTCAGAAATTTCTAATGATAATAATCCTGCATCTAGGTTGTATGCTATTTTTGCCTAGTATTTTAGTTCTATTTTAAATTATTTTTAAATCCACACATTATATGTTGTTTTGTAGAGTCATTATTTGCTCAGATTTGCCAGTGTGTTTGCTTGCCAATTCTTCTTGCACTGAAGACCTCTTTTCTGGTGTCAGTTTTCTTCTTCCTGCTAAACTTCCTTTAGAAGTTCCTTTGGTTAAATAAGGTCTATCAGTGGTAAACTCCGTTTTAGTTAATCTGAAAATTACTTTCTTTCATTTTCATTCCTGAAAGAAGTTTTGGAATATAGAACTCTAGACTGAATTCTAATTCCCTTATCCCCTAATATCATCTGGCTTCTGTTAGTCCAGTTGTCATCTGTCTTTTTTCTCTTGATGTTCCTAAGATCCCTGTCTTTGGCATTCTGATGCTTCTCTTCAAAGCATCTAGGTGTGTCTGGGTTAGATAGACTGGCATGTTCTAAACCTATGATTTCAGAATGTGAGTAGAGATGGACAAGGCGTGGGGGAGAAGGTTGAATAAGGATCAAGCCCTGAAGAGGGTAGTTCGTTTTTGTATTAAATTATAGATATTAATTATCTTTTATGTGATTGACTTTTTCCACAAGACAAATGTAGGGTATTAATTTAGTATTCTAGTTGTTTGGTTCAGACTGAGATTTTAGGATGCACATAAGGAAATATGGTGTTCAAAAACAGTGTGTGTATAGAGAAAAATGTTTGATATTTGTGCTAGTAAATTGGAACATGGATGATACCTACTTGGGAAGATTTCCTAGAGGAGGTATTTCTTGATCCAAAATTTAACGAGATAGGCTATATGACCCTAAAGGTGGGGCTAAGGAGGCTGTTGAACGTTGCAAGGAAGTCCCGATCAGGGGACTTGCTGCAGAAGATGTCATCCTCTCCCCCAGGTGGTGATTCTGTGCCCCTTCACTGGCATCCAGCAGACCTTCCCTTGCAGCAACTGGCTGGATGAAAAGAAGGCGGATGGACTGATCGAGAGGCAGCTCTATGAGATGGTGTCTCTCAGGAAGAAGAGACTGAAAAGTAGGTGGAGGGGCCTGGAGCCAACAAAGGCCAGGATGTCAAACCAATGGGTACTCCTGCTTCTCAATTTTCTTCTGGAAAGGAAAGGGTCCCCCAGGGAGCTCAGTTCTCCAAGGTACAGGCCACACAGAGTTATATTCATGGCACGGAGGCTGATACTCCAGCAGCCCCAAATTGATACGCTGCTGTGATGGGCTAGTTGTTGAACTGAATGGTCGAACAGAGAGCTCTCTGAATGTACTGGCCACAGTCTGGGTGGAGTCTATTCTTTCCCCTACTTAAAACTTACTAACTGACTCTCACCAGGAGACACAGACATAAAGAGCAGACTTTTGGACTCAGTGGGAGAAGGCGAGGGTGGGATGATTTGAGAGAATAACATTGAAACATATTCATTACCATATGTGAAATAGATGACCAGTGCAAGTTCAATACACAAAGCAGGGCACCCAAAGCTGGTGCTCTGGAACAAGCTAGAGGGATAGGGTGGGGAGGGACACGCGAAGGGGGTTCAGGATGAGGGGGGCACAGGTATACCGATGGCTGATTCATGCTGATGTATGGCAAAAACCACCACAATATTGCAAAGTTTTAATCTTCCAATTAAATTAATTAACTTTAAAGAAAGGAACATTAAGGCATACACTTTCAAATAGCAAGGAACCCTTCATTTCCCAAATTTGGTACTTGCTATTATATAATGGGAGAGTGAGACACAACTGCATTTCAGTCTTGATCACCTTTGATGTGCTCATTTTCCCCACTGGAAGCATGAAAATCTTTTCACTTTTTTAAGTTTATGATGCAATTGGACCTATCTCTGCAGAATTCCCATGGTCCCTGTGGGTCTGGACGACCGACTTGAAGAAAGCTGGTTCCAACTCTCCTATCTTCATCCAGATTTATGGGCAGAAGGGGCGGACAGACGAGATCCTTCTGAATCCCAACAACAAGTGGTTCAAACCCGGCATAACTGAGAAATTTAGGGTAGGAAGGAAGTGTGATGGGGTGGGATGGAGGAAGGATGAAGGGGTGTAAGACGCATTTGTCATGGGATTCTGGTTTTCGAACCCAGGTTTGGATCAAGTTTGAAGACGAAAAGGTGAAATAGAGTCCCCAGACCCTTGCAGGAGTGCCACATTTAGTCTACAGGCAATGCACTGGGGTGCAAAGATCTGGCCCTTTATCTGAATCAAACAGTTCCAAACCAAGCATGGGAGAAGAAGCAAGTATGGAATGGCTTTGGACATCCAGGAGCCTGGTGACTTGGGGAATCATTGTGGAACAGAGACCCTGAGCACAGTTAGGGTCAAAGAGCCCAACCTGGACTGAAATAGAGTGAGCAGCCAATTTAAGGGAAAGTATACATTTTAGAACATTTAAAAATAAGTTCAGCTTTAAATTTTCGATATGTATATAAGTAGAGCAAGGCTTGTTTGCCAATGGAAGTGCTGCTCTGACCTTTAGGTAAGAATAATTTTGTAATTTGCGGCTCTCTTTTCGGAGCACCCTGTTGGAGCTTCTATTATACCTTCAGTTCATTGCTCGTTATGTATTTGTCTTCTCAGTTAGACTTTGAGCCCCTGGGAGAGGGCATGACCACCTTATTGATCTTTTTGTCTGTTTCAGTGCCCAGCAGAGTCCTGGGGCTGTGGGCCTGTGTTAATTTGCAGGGCTGCCATATAGATTTTGTAACTGAAAGCTTATCATTTGGAAGATTTCCTTTAGTCAGGATCCTACTGTGGGTCAGTTATTTTTGTTCAGTTTCACCGGCCCCGGCTGAACCCTAGATCTGCAGCTGTCTCTCCCTCATGTGCCATTGGTTAAAGGAGCACAAGAAGATAGAGTATATGAGGGTGGTTTGAAGTAACCTACCTTGATGCTGAAAAAACAACTCAAAGCAGATGCCCTCCTGGCAGGGGCTCAGCTATGAGGATAAATTCATTTCACTTGATTCTGTCCATTCAAACCTTGTTATTTCTCACCATAGATTGAGCTCCCAGACCTTGGCAGGTTTTATAAGATTCGGGCTTGGCATGATAAAAGGAATCCTGGTTCTGGATGGCATTTAGAAAAGGTGAGATGACCATTTTGGGGTTGGACGGTGATTGGGAGAGGAATCAACATGGTTTCTTTCTAATGACCTTGTCTTATTAGTTTGCCTTTATCTGTTGGGAGTGTGGATGGGGAAGGGTTACAGTGAGACCTAAAATTGGACACATGACTCATGGAATTCCTGATGAGGACAGGACTTCCAAAGTAGGCTAAAAAAATGCTTAGGTTTCAAGAGACTTGCCTTGTGTCCCAGTCACCTAGCTGCCAGGCAACTGTGGGTCTCCAGGGACCAGAGGGATAAATATTAATCTGGCACTCCATCTTCCACAAGAGTCTTCTCTCGGGGGATGGCCTTGTCCTCCTTGAGATGAACTAGCAGAACAGGAACCTCAAGGCATGGATGAATATCTCTAGTACACCCACTTGCTCACCCTAGGACTTCATTCCAGATGACCCTGATGAACACTCTGACCAAGGACAAGTATAACTTCAATTGCAATCGCTGGCTGGATGCCAATGAAGATGACAATGAGATCGTTAGGGAAATGACTGCTGAAGGCCCAACAGTACGGAGGATAATGGGCAGTAAGTACTGACGGGCTCTTTTCCTGGGGGAGGTAGTGGAACGGGGGTGTGTGTGCCAATAGGAGTCTGACTCATGAGTTGTAGTCTTGTCCGCTATGCATCATCAGGCTCCCTCGGAATGAGGAATGAGTTTATAAGATCCTATACTCAAGATAGGCTTGTAGGAACCATCTCCAAGACATGAAGCTAAAGCTCTATGAGGATGGGTATGGGTGAGAAGGGGGAGATTTCTGCATCTTCAGGTTGGCTATGAGACGACGTGAAGAATCCACACTGAACAATATTTCTCCAGACACTCCCTGAAATTAAAGGAAGCATCCTCTTCAAATTATTCATGAGATGCTCTTCAAAAAAGGAAGGCTGGACCTGGGTTCTTACAGCCATACTTGGCTGCTCCCTTGTGATCCTCTATTTCTATTTGAAGCTAGTAGGAGAGAGCGGAGCTTTTAATCTGGAGTCATCCACAGTCAAAGAGGTAAGCGAGACCATTTTGCCTCTAGGTTGTACCACCAGAATGCTGGCAAATACATGGCATATGTCCTATCCTTTTTCCTTGGCAGACATTACTGAGCAATCACATCATTCTTTCCCATTGAGTCTGAAGCGAGCTTTATGGCCCTCAATATGGCACTGCAAGCAAATATTAGCAATTGGTCAGAATTAGCACTTAAGATAATTAAGTGCAAAATTAATTTGAAAAATCATAGAAAGTTAAGACTATATAGAAAACAACATCACCCATCGTTCCTGAAGTCCTTCTAAGTATTTGGATAATGTCACTTCTCAGGCATCTGCACATCCAGTAGAAGCTCTCTGTCTCTCTATATACATGTAAAGAGGGATCACCCTGTTAGTTCAATTAGGCAATGCTTGTAATTAGTACTATTTTAGGATTCTTCTTCAATTTTAATTAAAATATATGACTATGGAATATTTGTGTTCAAAGGTCCTTAGAATAGCTTGATGCAGATAAGGAAACTGAGGCAGTTCTTACCCCGATTATACAGTTAGAGGCAGAGTGGGAGCTAGAACAAGATCTCTTACCTTGTCAGTGACCATACTTGGCCTTTTCACATTCAGTAGTATTTTCTTTGGCAGCAAGGCAGTCATCTCCCTGAAAATATGATAAATAACATGATCCCTGCTCAGCCCCCAATTAGGACTTTATATAAAATGTAGCCCAAGGCAGAAATACACCGACTGTTACCTGGCCTGCCCTCTTTATGTGCCAGAATTGAGCCTGTAGATATGAACAATTGAGGACAGGGTCTTGAGATCTGTTTTCTAAATCCTTCCAACCAGTCCTCATGAGATTAGCTCCTCACTCCCTATTTCTGAAGTTACCTGGTGCTGTCATTCCTGAGACTTTTTGCAAGGTTGCTTCGTGAATTTCACAACTGACTGCTCTAATCAATTCTCTCCGTCTGTTAAGTCATGGGATCTCAAACTTCAGCATTATCACCTAGAGGGCTTCTTGAAACACAGATTGCTGTGCCTCACCCATGGATTTTCTAATTCAGTAGGTCTGGGGTGGGGAGCTCAGGAATTTGTTTATCCAACAAATTGCTAGGGGTCCTGGTGAGGACCCCCTGTGCTAAGGCATCAGTCACTTTTCTAGCTGTGCTCCAGCTTCTGAGATTTGGTTGCTGTTGTCTATATGCAACCCTCTCCTCAGGCTTTCTTGGTGACAATTTTGTGTTTGGTTAAATCTTTAAAATACCAGTGTGCTGTCATTCTAGTGAGATATTTTTTTCAGAAAGAAAGCTGCCACTTTTACTTAAATGCCCAGGCTGTTCTTTTACCTCCATCTCTTCCTTACCTTGACTAAAGCATGACTCCCCTTCTCCCAAAGCCCAGTTTTCTGTCCTCACAGCTGTGGGGCTAGCGAGAGGGGGCGTTCTCCTGACTCTCTCTGCACTTCCAGCCTCAAAGCTCACACTGCTCATAGGGGGCCTCTGTCCCAGCTCATTTGCATCTTCTGTTGCCTCTGTTCACGCTCCTCTTTTGCACTGTGTCCCCTAGTCACTCTCTAGATCCCCCACTTCTACCATTGCTCTAGAATAGCAATTAGTCTGCTTGGGCTGCTGTAACAAAATACCATAGACTGGGATTTTGAAACAATGGAAATTTATTTTCTCATAGTTCTGGAAGCTGAAGTTCAGGATCAGGGTGTTGGCAGGTTGGCTTTCTCCTGAGACCTCTCTCCTTGCCTTGGAATTGACCATCTTCTCACATGAACTTTTCTCTGTTTGTGCTCCTATCTGTGTCCTAGTCTCTTCTTAAAAGGACACCCATCATACTGGATGAAGGTCCACACATATGACTCATTTTATCTTGTTTACCTCTTTAAACATCCAACCTCCAAAAACAATCACATTCTGAGGTCCTGGGGGTTGTGACTTTGTCTTATTGACCCTGTTCATTGTCTTGATGTATCTCACCGTGCACACTGTTCGCTGAACCCAGGATAGGCAAGGCTCGAGCTAAGAGACTGGAGAAGACTCGAGGAACCGTAGGAACTGGAGACATGTTTATTCTCTCCTGGCTGGCATGGCAGCTGTAGCAACAGATACAACATAACCCAATATAACCACACCCAACCCTTCGGGGCCTTTCCTGGTGAAGCTCATATAGGCCTACCGCACGAAGTAGCCTGTGACCAAGTTGAGTACCTCATGACGCACATTCACAGTGCTATCAATGGTCTCGGATGTTACAAAGCCGTGCAAAGTCATTGTTTACAGAACATGGGGCCAGAGGGCATGAGAGCCTGGCGGGGGGAGGGGAAAAATGAGACAGCCTGACTGGCGCCATCTTGTTTATTCCCCAACAGACTTCAACATATGGATTTGAGGGGGACACAGTTCAGCCTGCATCAGATAGTATCTCTCAAAGTGTGGTCAAGGGCCCATTTATATCAAAATTGCCCAGAGTGTTTGTTAAAACGAAGATTCCTGGGCCCAATCTCAGATAATACCGACTAGACTCTCTGAGGACTATGCCTGGTAATCTGTATTTTTATCAAGCACACCAAGTAATTTTTGCACATATCAAAACTTGTTCCACTTCATCAATGTCCAAATGGAAAATCCATTCATCCACATGCCAGTCCTCGTCCACTTTGCTGCCCTTCACCTCCCTCCCATGCCACTAGCCACTCCTCAGTACCTCACTCGGGCTCATCCCACAAAGCTGCTCCTCTGAGCTCTGACTCAGTCTCCACCTCCAACTCGGGCTCCTGAGCTCCTCAGCTGCTCATGACCTTGAGGACACACACACCACACTTAAACTCGAACTCCACCCAGCTCCTTCTTCCCTACATTTCTCCTGCTCTGTCAAGGACTTGTGGGTGTGTGGAGGATATGTTTTAGGGACAGGCCTTTAAGAAATTATCCAGTGGGAAGAAGAAGCGATCTTGAAATTGGGCAAGGACCAAGTTGACTACAGAGGAGAACATAAATTCAAGAAATACTTCGCAGGTGGAACCAGCAGGATCTGAATGAATGCTGTGGACACAGTGGGGAGATGAGCTTCCTGCTGAGGAAGCTGGGAGTTGGAAGTAGGGATTTGAAACATTAGAAGAGATCATGGTAGGAGGAGTGGGGAGGAAGAGCGTTTTCATAGGTTACATACAAAAACACACTTGTTTGTTTTTGCCTTCTGCGATACTATTACAAGACAATGGCAATTAAAAAAATTCTCTGTTGACTAGTATTGGATTGAAGTGAACTAAGTCGAGACCTGGCACCCTTCACTGGCGCGCTTGCACCTGTAGCAACATGATACAAGGAAGCTACAAGGGACTAAAAATAACTGCACAGATACAGCAGTTGGGGCAATTATGAACCATAGATACAAAAGGGCCACAAACCAACTGCCATTTCTGAATCGCAGGGAGCAAAAGCAGGATGCTGCGTGTGACCCCTGCACACAGCACCACCAAGGGGGTGGGCAGACCACCGAAGCCACCAATCTGCCACTACCCTCATCCCGCTTAAGGAACCAGTTGCCCTCCTCGAGAGCGAGCAAGGGCACTTGTAAAGCCTTGCCTGAATTTCTTTTCTGGCCTCTCACCAATTTCTATTGATTAAAGAGTCCCAGGACCTGGGTTTGTAACAGAAGAGCTGTTTGTTCTGGCTATAAAGGCATTTTAATGTCGTCTGGGGGTCCTGGGCAGTACTTTGGAGCCCATACCAACTTGAATTTCTTTCCCTCAACAGTTCTTTTCGGCCCACATAAATTTCTCTTGTTCTTGGAACATACCCATGTCCTCATTCACCTCTACAGGAACTCAGATCTCCTCTTCTGGTCTGGATGCTTCTTTGTAACAGTAAACAGAGGTGGTGGCAATGTCTCACTTCCCCAGTTGGTACCCTGATCTTGTGCATGATATGCAGGGTTTCCTGGAAATCCCTTGGGGAGAGCCTTGGGCTCATGTAAGATGAGTAAATACCAATTTAAAACCAATTCTCTAGGTTTGAATCTATGTGCTCCAAGTTTACTTAAAAAACAAGGGCTAGTCAAACAAGAAATTAACACCATGTCTGAGAGCCAGGATGCCACCAGGGGTGATCGCACTGATTAATGCAGACCAGGAAACACGGACAAAACACTCACCAGCCCACAATTTATTTCCACCTTGCCTTTCCCCCAGGAGCTATGTGAGATAGTAAAACTGATGAGATTAGCATTCTCCAGTGCGTGCCCAGCAGAAGTGATTTTGTACCACTGATGAGCGGGCAAGAGACCACTGGACTCAAGTGCTGAAAATTGTAGCTTCTTGCTAATCAGGCTGAGCTGTAATTTTAAAATTAAAGTACAAGAGGCTCCAGTACTTACTGTCTGTTTGAAGTCTTTCACTGCTGATAACTCACAGTTAAAATCATCTTTAATTGCCCACAGGCTTCTCGCCAGGAAAGAGCTTGAAACCTTAGTGGCAGGTGGGCTGGGAGGGCCCCCTCCCCTAGAGAGGATTGGGACCCCTGACAATGTCCAGGCAAACAGACCTTTGAGCTCCTGAATAGAGGGGACTGGAATTCCCAGGCACAGGGATTTCTGAATTCCCTTATCAGCTTGCTTCTGGGAAGGGCCTAATATACAACCGGAAAAGGCAAAACGACCTTCATCAAAATTTAGAATGAAGTGAGGCACGCCCCCTCCCCTTTTCTGCTTCCACGTTTCGTTACTCAATCCAGTCACCGCTATTTGTTCTGATCACTGTTAACAACACCTATCGTTGGGAGCTTAACACAAAAGCATCAGCTTCGTTTATGTGAAGGCTGAAAGTTTAAAACACGTAGCTTCTGTATTTTAGCAGAGTTGATTGGAGAGACAGCAATGGTTGAATGCCAGATGCTGTCCCCCAAAAAGGCAGTGTTGGAGGCAAGACCTTTCCCCCTCGTTGGCTTCAGTGGCTGCCTCTGCCAGCCCCAGTCAGGCAGGTCTTCAGATAAGCTTCTGTCCTTGACCTTTTCTTCTAACAAGTGCTTTTGCTCAGACACTGTATCTTCAGATTCATATATTTAAAGGTCAAATTTAATTTTCAGATGTCTTCATATTGCCAAGTAAAATTGGTATATGACCAAAAAAAAAATCGTGCGTTGAAATCAACTTACTGGTACGTCATTCCTGATGTACTTTATCTTCATTTTAGATGGACCACGGATGAGTGGTGTTCATTTTAAAAAAACAACAGCTATATTGAGGCATGATACATGTTCATACAAATCATCTATTTAAAGTATTGAGTGGCTTTTAGTATATCGATAGAATCATGCTTCATGACCACTATCAACTTTCAGAACATTTTCATTGCCCCAGAAGGAAACCACATGCCCAATAGAAGTCACACCCCCGCACCTCACTCCTTAGCTCTGTACTTACCCATCTGTTTAAACCAATAATCTATTTTTTGTCCCTAGATCTGCCTGTTCCGGACATTTCATATAAGTGGGATCACTTAATATAAGGCTTTTTGTGCCTGTTTCTTTCACTTTGTGGTTTAGTTACTACATCGTGTCCAACTCTTTGAGACCCCAATGGACTGCAGCACTTCAGACTTCCTTCTCCTTCACTGTCCCCTGGAGTTTGCTCAAATTCACGTCCATTGAGTTGGTGATGCTATCTAACCATCTCATCCTCTGCCGTCCTCTTCTCTTACCTTCAATCTTTGCCAGCATCAGGGTCTTTTCCAATGATTTGTTTCTTCACATCAGGTGGCCAAAGTATTGGAGCTTCAGCTTCAGCATCAGTCCTTCCAACGAATGTACAGGCTTGATTTTCTTTGACTGGTTTGATCTCCTTGCAGTCCAAGGAACTCTTAAGATTCTTCTCCAGCACCACAATGCAAAAGCACCAGATATTCGGTGCTCAGTCTTCTGTCACTTAGCATAATGTTTTTAACATCAGTTCACCTTGTACCAAGTATCAACATTTCATTTATTTTAATTACTGAATAGTATTTCGTTGTGTAGATAGACTACATTCAATTGTTGATGGACATTTGCATTGTTTCCACTTTTTGGCTATTATGAATAACGTGACTATGAACATTCATGTGCAAGTTTTTGTGTGGACATATGTTTTCAATCCTCTTGGATATATATCCATGAGTCAAACTGCTGCTATGTGGCAATTCTGTTTTGAGAAACTATCATACTGTTTTTCAAAACAGCTGCACTTTTTGCATTTCCATCAGCAATGTATGAGAGTTTTAATTTCTCTACATTCTTGCCAACACTTGTTCTTCTTCTTTAATATTCTTTTTCAGTATTGTTTTTGGCTATTCTGGGTCCCTTGAAATTCTATATGCATTTTAGAGATGGCTTGTCAGTTTCTACAAAGAAGTCAACTAAGACTGATAGAGATTCGTTTTTATCTGTAGGTCAGTTTGAGAAGTATTGCCTTAATGATGCAATTGGAGCTTAATGGTGAGACCCCAATGGACTGCAGCGATGTTAAGTTTTAATGATGTTAAGTCTTCCAATTCGAGAACATGGGATGCTTTTCCACTTATTTAAAACATCTTTAATTTCTTTCAACTGTTTTTTAGTTTTCAGAGTGTAAGTTTTACACATTTCCTTCTTTTTTATTGAGGCATAATTGACTCACAAAGTTATATTTAGTTTCAGGTATACAACATAATGATTCAATATTGGTATATATTGTGAAATGATCACCACAGTAAGTCTAGTTAACATCCATCACCATATGTTGCTACATAATTTTTTCCTTGTGATGAGAACTTTTAGGATGTACTGTCTTCTTATTGTTTAGTTGCTAAGTCGTGTCTGCCTCTTCGTGACGGCATGGTCTGCAGCACGCCAGGCTTACCTGTCCTCCACCACCTCCCAGAGTTTGCTCAAGTTCATGTCCATTAAGTCAGTGATGCTATCTAACCTCATCCTCTGCTGCCCTCTTTTCCTTTTGCCTTCTACTGTCTTCACAATTTTCAAATATGCAGTACAGTATTATTAACCTTAGTTGCTATACTGTACATCTCCATGACTTATTAATTTGTTTTCACTTGATTTCTTAAATTATCTGTTAAGGGACTTCCCTGGTGGTCCAGCGGCTAAGACTCCACACTCCCAATGCAGGGGCCCTGAGTTTGATCCCTAGTCAGGGAATTAGATTCCACATGCCACACATAAGACCCAGCACAGGCAAATAAATATTTAAAAAATAATTATCTGTTAAGTATTTAATCTTTTTAGGCTTCCCTGGTGGTTCAGCTGGTAAAGAATCCACCTGCAATGCGGGAAAGCTGGGTTCAATCCCTGGGTTGGGAAGATACCCTGGAGAAGAGAACAGCTCCCCACTCCAATATTCTGACCTGGAGAATTCCATGGACTGCAGAGTCCATGGGGCTGCAAAGAGTTGGACACGACTGAGCAACTTTCACTTTCATTTATTCTTTTTAATACTATTTTGAATGGAAATGTTTTATTAATTTTATTTTCAGATTATTCATTGCAAGGTAATAGAAACACAGTTGATTTTGCTATCTTGATCTTGTACGCCATGACTTGGCTGAACTCATTTATTGGTTCTGATCATTTTTAGTAGATTCTTTGTGATTTTCATTATACAATGTCATGTTGTCCATGAACAGAGATAGTTTTACTTCTTCCCAACCTGCCTGTTCCCAAAGACACATGTACCCCAGTGTTCACTGAAGCACTATTTACAATAGTGAGGACATGAAAGCAACCTAAATGTCCATAGTCAGATGAATGGATAAAGAAGACGTGGTTCATATATACTATCGAATATTATTCAGCCATAAAAAGGGACAAAATTGGGTCACTTGTAGTGATGTGCATGAACCTAGAGTCTGTCATTCAGAGTGTCTGTCTCTTCCTGAGCCATCCTTTTATTCTCAACCTATTTGTGTCTTTGAATCTAAAGTGTGTCTCTTCCACATGTCAGATAGTAAGATCCATTATTCATTCTGTCAATCTCTGTGTAATAAGGAGCATGAATTAGTTTTGATGTTTGACTTCTGACAGCTTTCCAGCTACATCAATCTCTCTCATTTTCTGCCTGATACCTGGGCAATTTGGTGAGAAAGCCTGGATGCTCCCTTCCTTCACACTGGTGGAAAGTTCAAGCCATACAAGGACCCATGTGAAGAAATTCCCACCTCCTAACCACTATACCCCAAGCCAGTCATCCCCCCCGCTATCTCAAGCCATTTTTGGACATGCTTGAGGTTTATCATGCTCTCCCCAGAACTCCTCATTATATGAAAAATCATCTTATGTTCACTCTTGGTACATATGTGGCATCATTAACCTAGATTTCTGATCAAATATGGAGTAGGGGGATCCATCCTATCTCTGTCAGATTATCATCACATTTTGCCTTTGGATTAAAATATTTAGTCCATTTACACTTAAGGTAATTACTAATAAGGCAGGATTTAAGTTTGTCATTTTGCTATTTGCTTTTTATATATCATAAGTTTTTTTTGTTGTCCCTTTATTATTCTTTCCTTTGTATTAGTTTCTAAAATATCATTTTAGTTCCCTTGTTTCTTTCTATTTATATAAATTATTTTCTTATTGGAAAGAATTATACTTGGGGAATTATACCAGGGAATTACAATTAACATCTTAACTTACAACATTCTAGTTCAGATTAATACCAACTTATTTTCAATAATATACAAAAGCTCTGCTCTGGTGTAGGTTTGTTTCTTTCTCCTCCTTCATGCTATATTGCCATACAAATTAAATTTTCATACATTATAAACCCACCAATGCAATTTTATATATATATTGCTTTATGCAGTTGTCTTTTATATAAAATATGAGAAGAAAAGGGTACAAACAAAAACTAAAATATACTGTCTATAAATATACCTCTATCATTGCTTTTCCTCATTCTCTTTATGTCTGAGTGAGTTCAAGTTACTGTTTAGTGTCCAATATGAAGGACTCCTTTTTTTTAAATTTTTAAAATTTTTTCATTTATTTTTATTAGTTGGAGGCTAATTACTTTACAATATTGTAGTGGGTTTTGTCATACATTGACATGAATCAGCCATGGATTTACATGTGTTCCCCATCCCGATCCCCCCTCCCACCTCCCTCTCCACCCGATTCCTCTGGGTCTTCCCAGTGCACCAGGCCCGAGCACTTGTCTCATGCATCCAACCTGGGCTGGTGATCTGTTTCACTATAGATAATATACATGCTGTTCTCTCGAAACATCCCACCCTCGCCTTCTCCCACAGAGTCCAAAAGTCTGTTCTGTACATCTGTGTTTTTTTTTCTGTTTTGCATATAGGGTTATCATTACCATCTTTCTAAATTCCATATATATGTGTTAGTATGCTGTAATGGTCTTTATCTTTCTGGCATACTTCACTCTGTATAATGGGCTCCAGTTTCATCCATCTCATTAGAACTGATTCAAATGAATTCTTTTTAATGGCTGAGTAATATTCCATGGTGTATATGTACCACAGCTTCCTCATCCATTCGTCTGCTGATGGGCATCTAGGTTGCTTCCACGTCCTGGCTGTTATAAACAGTGCTGCGATGAACATTGGGGTGCACGTGTCTCTTTCAGATCTGGTTTCCTCAGTGTGTATGCCCAGAAGTGGGATTGCTGGGTGAGGGACTCCTTTTAATAGTTCTTTTAGAGCAGGTCTGCTAGTGATGAATCTTTTTAGTTTTTGTTTATATGAGAATGCCTTAATAGCCCCTTCATTTAAAAAGAAATAGACTTTTTAGAGCAGTCTTAGATTCAGAGCAAAATCCCTCTGCTTCACTGGCTGCTGCTTCTCATCTGAGTTTCTAGCTTCTGGGCTTGACCTCTAAAGTGGGCATTCCTCTACAGTCCTCATCTGCATCCTCTCCACAGAGGACCTCATCTGGCACTGTGACTTTCAGTGGAATCTACATGTCTATGATGACGAAAGTCATGTCAACAGTCCTGACCCTCCACACATATTCAACCTACATCTTGACCTCTCTTTATGATTGTCAAATGCAGCAGTCCCCATCCATTTTGGGAGCAGGGACTGATTTCAAGGAAGACAGTTTTTCCTTGGACTGGGGTGGAGATGGTTTGGGGATTATTTAAGCATATGGGTACATAGTACATTTACTGTGCACTTTATTTCTGTTATTATCACATTGTGATATATAATGAGATAACTATACAACTCACTACAATGCAGAATCAGTGAGCCTTAAACTTGTTTTTCTACAGCTAGTTGGTCCCATCTGGGGGTAATGGGAGAAAGCGACACCCAAAGTGTGTTGGCGATGTCCAGTCTACCCTGTAATTTTCATTTTGATTGCTGTCACTGCAGAAAACCCTGCTTCACAAAGATAGGATGTTGGAAATGGAAGCAGGCTTTTCAGTGCTTTTTTGGCAATCTCGTGATATTCCACCTTGACTTTAATCCAGAGTGTATGGAGATTTGAAGTTGTCCCAAGCACACTTTTAAGGCCACTGTCATTTGTGATCTCAAGTAGTTGATCCTCTTGTAGCACAGACAAAGTCAACTCACCTGGCTTATTCACAAATGGTTTACGGATCAGTTCCTTCCCAGTTTGTGAGTCTTTTGTGGTTGGAAAGTAATTCTCCAAGTCTTTTGAAAGCTGAGATAGGTGATCATGCACAAGCTAGGAGAAAGAAGGTGCTGGCTCAGTCTCTTTCAAAATCTCTGCTGATGTTTGAAACATGTCAAAAATCCCAATGTTCACTCATCAGCAGCATAATTCCAGTTTGGCTTTGAATGCAGCCACTTTATCTGCTGACTTGGAAACAGTGTCATTTTCCCATGTGACAGACTGAGTTTGTTGAGCAGGTTGAATATGTCACGCAGTAAGCAAGTTTTGCAACCAATTCTGTGTCACTAAAATATGCTGGCTGATAGTGACTGCTTTCCTAAAAGAAATCTCTGGAGTGGCCCTTGTAACCAAAGCCCTCTGGTCCGTGATCTTCCTTTAGAAAGCCATCTCATTTCTGTGTATAAGAGAAGGCATGTGATCTCTGTGTCCATCTCCTCACAGAGCTGCGTAAACAGACATGAATTAAGGTCACGTGCTTCAATGTGGTTGATAATTTTAATCACAACCTGCAAAACATTGTTAAGTTCAAGTGACATTTTTCAGCTAACTGGCATTTCTCTGTGGATGACACAGTGTGTAGGTTTACAGTCAGAAGCAACCTCTTTTACCTGAGTAGTGAAACTAGAAAGCTGTCCAGTCACGGCAGCTGCTCCACCCATGCATTTACTGACACAGAATGACCAGTTCAGTTTTCCTGATATGTAGTCATTCAAAGACTTGAGCTCTGGTGTTGTTTGGCAACAAAAGGGCACAGAACATACCCTCATGCACATCCTCCTGAAAAATATATCGCACAAAAACAAGCATTGTTGCCTTGTTGTCATCATCGGTAGACTCATCAACCTGAATTCCGTATCATGGTGACTCTTTAATCCTAACAGTTGCGCTTCAATGTCCCCTGCTGTTTCATTCTCATCTAGTTCAGGTGCTGGCCACAGGAGGAACGTGTGCCACCTTCTGAGCTGCAGTCTCTCCTTAAAGCTCACAGCAGTGTCCTGAGTAACAGGCAGGATCAGCTCGTCACCAATATTAAAGGGCTTCTAGCTCCAGCAATGCGATAGGTGCTAAGAATGATGCTCTCAGTGCAGACATGTTCGATAAAGTGGTGGCCTTCAGTAATTGCTTCTGTTCTTCGTGTTCACATTTTTTTTTTCTTCTGAAAAACTCCAAGGGCTTATCTTTTAATGCAGGGTGCTTGATATCCATGAGGTGAAGAAGTTTAGAAGGTTTCATGGCTTGTTGGATAGCTGGTTGCCACATATTTTACCAAACGGGCTTGGAGAAGTTGAATCACCTGTTGAAATGAATGTGCAGTTTAAGTAGGACTCTTGGTATTTTCTTTGAAGTGCAGCCTACTTTTTGTGAAATGAAGTGAAAGTCGCTCAATCGTGCCCGACTCTTTGCAACCCCACAGACTATAGCCTGCCAGGCTCCTTTGTCCTTGGGGATTCTCAAGCAAGAATACTGGAGTGGGTAGCTGTTCCCTCCTCTAGGGGATCTTTCTAACCCAAGGATCGAACCCAGGTCTCCCGCATCGCAGGCAGATTCTTTACCAGTTGAACCACCAGGCAGCCTTAGAGTCTTCTGCTGTCTCATCACTGGGTCTTCACCCATTTCCAAAGAAACTCCGCAGTGATGTTTATTTTTTACTCATTTTGGCTAGGATTAGCTTGTGGGCCTGCCGAAACTGTGACTGAGAAAAGCGTGCAGGGTGAGAAAGAGGCATGGATGGAAGTGGTAAATAAAATAATGGGTGGGCCATGCATGGACTAAAGTTAAGTGTTGGATTCTGACTTAAAGCCTGCCACCAGATGCAGCTTGTTATTTTCCACTCACTGATAGGGTTTAGATATGAGTCTGCGAGCAATTGATTTTTTACGGTCTCTGTTCAGTCAACCTCTCTGCTAATGTTCATCTGATCTGCAGCCTCTCCCAAGCACTAGCTTCACTGCCTCAGTTCCACCTCAGATCATCAAGCATTAGATTTTCATAAGGAGTGCACAATCTAGATTCCTCGCATGCTCAGTTCACAGTAGGGTTTGCACTCCTACGAGACTCTAATGCCATCTCTTATCTAACAGGAGACAGAATTCAGGTGGCAATGCAAAGCAAGGGTGAGTGGCTGTAAATACAGATGAAGTTTCGCTTGCTCATCTACCACTCACCTCCTGCTGTGTGGCCCAGTTCCTAACAGGGTACAGACAGGTACCAGTCTTTGGCCTAGGGATTGAGGACCCCTGATCTAATAGGCATCTCAGATTTATAATGAACAAACAGAACTATTGAATTTTTACCTCCAAACTTATCCTTCCTCCCAAATGTTCCTACTTCTTGGCAATGCTATTTACCTCTTTGCCCAAGCCAAAAACCCAGGAATCATCCCTGGTTTCTCTTTCCCTTAATTACCTATCTACTCTATCACCGAGTCTTTTATTTCTACCTCAAAAATTTATCTCTAATCTACCAATTTCTCCCCATCTCCACTGCACCCCCCACCTTTTCTAGACTACCGTAATTATTCCACTAACTATCCTCTCTGATTCTCTCCTTCATCCCCTACAACTGGCTCTCCACATAGCAACCAGCTGCTCTTTAAAACATAGATCAGGCCAAGTTACTTCCTTGCTTAAACCCTATAATGGCTTTCTGTAGTACTAAAAACAATAAGCAAAGGAAGCCACATGTCTTACCTTGACCTGTCACTCATCATGGGCCCCTTTCTGGCCCCTGTTCAGTTCTGGACCTCACATCATCCCCTCCTGCTTCCTTCACTCCAGCCACACCAGCCTTATTCTCTCTGCTCCTGGAACATAGCTGCTCATCCCCACTTTATAGTCTCCGTACCCACACTGGGGCTTCACAGTTAGCAGCACCCTCTTCTTTCACAGCACCAGCGGCTGGCTCCTATCACTAATATCTTAGTCCAAGCCTTGCCTCCTCACAGCAAGCTTTTCTGCATCTCTAAATCATTTTCATCCCTCACTGCCCTTCTCTTCACTTCTAGCACACTATGTGGCATCACTTCAAGGTATTATCTTTGTTGTAGATATAACTCAGAAATTTCCCTGTTCTCAATTTATGATTTTACTGTCCATCTCTCCTCCCCAGTTTTCCATTCTCAACTCTAATGCAAGTGCCACAGAGCAAGAGTTTGTCTGTCTTGCTCATTACACCTGTCATAATGCCTTCCACCTACTAGGCTTAGGTTAACAGATAGGGGACAAATGAATTAATGAATTTCATTTTGAAGCTTATTTTAAGTGGAAGCAAGGCTGTGATGTGCAGGATGTGGGCTGCCCCCCACAGTATATTTTCAATGTGGGAAGAAGCTTCTGCCCTTTCCTGAGCGGCTGCACTTTGTGGCTTTCTTTCTGCTTCTCTTCCTGTCATGTCCTTGGCACTGGGGAGTTCTGAAGAGAAGAGGAGGCTCAGTTCTTGTTCAAAAGAAAAGCTATCTTACTTTTCTTAGGAAGACAGGGCACATATGAATTGGAGAACAACCTAAGGCAAAATAAAGTCTAGTGGGCTGGAATGGAATCAAGTGCCAAAATGTTTGAATTAGACCCATGGTCCCCAAACACTGCCAGCTTCACCGGAGTCCCCTGGGGGAGCTTGTGAACAATGCAGTTTTAGGGGTCCAGCTCAAGAACTAAGATTTGAGAAGTCTGAGGCAGGGCCCAGGAATCGGAATTCTTATAAACATTTCCCATGGAGTTCTGATGATTAGCCAGGAGCAGGAACCTCTGAACTGTCTGGGACAGAGATTCGCAGCTGAGCTGGCCCTTCATTGTCCTGAGGCAGCCGAAGGAAGGAGCAAGGTCAGCCCTGGATGAGAGCTGGATGGAGGAGGGGAAAGCAGTGCTTAAGAGTGGGGAGCAGCAGGGCCAGCGCTGGGAGCAGGGGGCTGGCAGTCAATGGGCTCCCCGTCTCTACCTGCCAGTGGCCCGGTACCGCGTGACTGTGTGCACTGGGGAACTCGAAGGTGCGGGAACGGATGCCAACGTCTACCTCTGCCTTTACGGTGACGTGGGGGACACAGGGGAGCGGCTGCTCTACAACTGCAGAAATAACACCGACCTGTTTGAGAAGGGCAATGTAAGTTGCAGCGATGCGACGCCCCCTCCCGGTCCCACCAGTTCTTCCTTGGTCTTCCCTGCTCTGGGTAGAGCTGCCCGCTGGTACTGGGGCCTCGGCCATCAGAGGGGCTGGCTCTGGGGGAGGGAACCGGGAACCACATGCCTGCCACCCACCAGGTTTCTAGGACTGGTAGCTGGAGAGCTACCCTAAAGGGATCACAGTCCTCTTCCCACCCCTGAGCTTTGAGAAGAGGGCAGAGCAGGAGGACTTCGGGGCAGGCAGGCTGGGCACCTTACGGTGACCTGGAGATCCCAGACCTACAGGAAGCTGGGGCGTCTGAGGGCCCGCTAGAGAACGCTGCCTTCTCCACTAGGCGTGACCACTGGAGGCACCTTGTTGATTTCCTTTTTAAGAGAAAAACCAAGAAAGATACTAAACGTGGAAGTGGGAGAACTAGGTTCTCCTGTCAGCCACATGACCATGTGCTGGGCATTTCCTTTGGTTTCCCCAGCCATCAGCTGGGTTTACTGGGGAGGCTGTGTGAAACAGGTGGGAAAGAGTCAGGCAGACTGGGTTCAGTCCCTCCGTTCCCTGAGCCTCTAAAGCGGGTGAAGGGAGCCTACCTGTGGCCGGCTGTTGGGAGGATGTCGGGTGCACTGCCCTAGCCGATCTGGCCTGCAGTGCAGCGTGTGTGTGTGTGCTAAGTCACTTTAGTCGTGTCTGACTCGTTGCGACCCTACAGACTGTAGCCAGCCAGGCTCCTCTGTCCATGGGGTTCTCCAGGCAAGAATACTAGAGTGGATTGCCATGCCCTCCTCTGTAAAGAGCTGTGTGGCTGCAAAACTGTGAGGCCAAGGTTGGTCATCAGATGCAGACTTGATAAGCCTTGGTCCTCTCTTTCCTCTGCCATCCCTTCCTCAGCGAGGGCAGGGCAAGCCCCAGAATGTGAGTGGAGGTCTCCTTCCATCCTTTCTCATTCTTTTCTTGCTACATCTTCTGACGCCTGCCATGAATCCTACCCTCGAGTTCCTGTCCCCAGGGTATGCTCCTATAGACTTGGCGACTTTGTAGCCCCTGCTGCGTTGGAGAGAAAAAACTGAAGTTAACAAGACCACTGGTTCCCCCCAATCATTCCCTTTCTCAAAAGGGCCCAGTGTCTTTCTGCAGCAAAGCGCTAGAGGAGATTAGCCAAGGAATGAATTCACAGTGAATGGTTAGTCACTGATGACAGCTTGATGTGTTAATCCTCCTGGGGGATTTGCCTTTTCAAAGGAGATGACAGGGAATGGCTATTGCTCAGCCAAGAAATGCAGATCTCAGTTGTTGAGAACTTGACATCAGATGATGTTTCAGTGGGAGAAATTGGGGTGCAGTGCAACCTGTTCTTTATGGGTAGCTCCTGGCCCACCAGGGAAAGACCAATAGCCCAACCCATCAGCTATGGCTTGTAGGATTTCTGGGCCTGTATCTTCCCTTGGGGTTTGGGTCCCAGGGGAGTCACCGTCCATCTGGCCCTGCTGTCTCCCCTGTAGGCCGATGAGTTCACCATCGAGTCTGTCACCATGCGGAAGGTGAGGCGGGTGAGGATCAGACACGACGGCAAAGGCAGCGGCAGCGGCTGGTTCCTGGAGCGGGTGCTGGTGAGAGAGGAAGGGCAGCCGGAGAGCGACAACGTGGAGTTCCCGTGTCTCAGGTACACCAGACCCGCCAGCTTTGATCTTCCCCAGCTCAGATTACAGGCCTTGGATTCTCTGTCTTGCTGAGGTGTGGAGTTATGGCATCTGCTGTCAGAACTTCTCTGCCAGGATCAGGGAGTGGTGAACGTCTTAGCTATGGTAGATGTGTGTGTTTATGGGTGAGTGTGTATATGTGTGTACATGTGTGTGCATAGTTGCACACTTTTGTGAGCCCGGAGAAAGAGTAATAAAAGCTCCAGCAGACTGGCTTATCTATTTCACAACATCTCACCCTGAAACTGGGTTGAAGTGTCTGAAGCTGAAAGAAAGCGGCTATATTTGGAAATACGTGTTAATATCCTGCAAGCATTTAGGTGGAAACTGAAATGACAAGTCACGGTTTCCTGTGCTGCTGGGGAGGGCCTGGGGATGGAGAAGTGGTGGAGGGCAAGAAGGGAGAGAGATGGGGCTTTGCGATGGCTGAGGATGGCTGAGGATGGTGGTCCACCCTCCCGGTTCGTCCCCATGAGCGCTTGGCCAGGGCTGCCCCTCAGCGGTCTCCAGGTCTGTGGGAAATGCCGCAGTGACCTCAGCAGGACAGTCAGAGGTTGATTGAGGGGCTCTGACCAGCACTGCTCACTCCCCCAAGTTTCTCCTTTCCTGTCATCAAAGCCAAGAGTTTGTATCTTCATGTCTTAGATTCACAGTGTGAAAGCTCATGGGAGGCATAACAACTTAGTGGTCAGCTAATTTTTTCTTAATTGAAGTATAGTTAATTTAAAATAGTGTGTTAATTTCAGGTGGAGAGCAGTGATTCAGTTATATTCTTTCAGATTATTTTCCATTATAGGTTATCAAATATAGTTCCTTGTGTTATACAGTAGATTCTTGTTGCTTATCTATTTTACATGTTGTAGTTGATGCTAGCTAACAGCCAACTGATAGCAAGGTCCTAGAGGTCATGTGCTTGGGGAGGCAGGGCTTGAGAGAGGGATGGGAGAGACCACAGGGTCACCTGCATTGACTCGGGAGAGGGGGCAGTGTATTGATAGAGCGGACCATGGTTTAGGGAAGCCTGAGCTCCATGTCAGGAGAGCTGGGGAGAAGGCAGTGCCTTGGCTTCATTTGAGGTTATCTGAGGTTATTGATGTTTCTCCCTGCAATCTTGATTGCAGTGTGTGCTTCCTCCAGCCCAGCATTTGTCATGATGTACTCTGCATATAAATTAAATAAGCAGGGTGACAATATACAGCCTTAACGTACTCCTTTTCCTATTTGGAACCAGTCTGTTGTTCCATGTTCAGTTCTAACTGTTGCTTCCTGACCTGCATGCAGGTTTCTCAAGAGGCAGGTCAGGTGGTCTGGTATTCCCATCTCTTTCAGAATTTTCCACAGTTTGTTGTGATCCACACAGTCAAAGGCTTTGGCATAGTCAATAAAGCAGAAATAGATGTTTTTCTGGAACTCTCTTGCTTTTTCAATGATCCAGCAGATGTTGGCAATTTGATCTCTGGTTCCTCTGCCTTTTCTAAAACCATCTTTAACATCTGGAAGTTCACGGTTCATGTTTTGCTGAAGCCTGACTTGGAGAATTTTAAGCATTACTTTACTAGCGTGTGAGATGAGTGCAATTGTGTGGTAGTTTGAGCATTCTTTGGGATTGGAATGAAAACTGACCTTTTCCAGTTCTGTGGCCACTGCTGAGTTTTCCAAATTTGCTGACATAATGAGTGCAGCACTTTCACAGCATCATCTTTCAGGATTTGAAATAGCTCAACTGGAATTCCGTCATTTCCACTAGCTTTGTTCATAGTGATGCTTCCTAAGGCCCACTTGACTTCACATTCCAGGATGTCTGGCTCTAGATAAGTGATCACACCATTATGATTATCTGGGTGGTGAAGATCTTTTTTGTACAGTTCTTCTGTGTATTCTTGCCACCTCTTCTTAATATCTTCTGCTACTGTTAGGTCCCTACCATTTCTGTCCTTTATTGTGCCCATCTTTGCATGAAATGAAATATCAATAACCTCAGATATGCAGATGACACCACCCTTATGGCAGAAAGTGAAGAAGAACCAAAGAGCCTCTTGATGAAAGTAAAAGAGGGAGTGAAAAAGTTGGCTTAAAGCTCAACATTCAGAAAACTAAGATCATGGCATCCAGTACCATCATTTCATGGCGAATAGATGGGGTAACAGTGGAAACAGTGGCTGACTTTATTTTTCTGGGCTCCAAAATCACTGCAGATGGTGGCTGCAGCCATGAAATTAAAAGATGCTTACTCCTTGAAAGGAAAGTTATGACCAACCTAGATAGCATATTAAAAAGCAGAGACATTACTTTGCCAACAAAGGTCCATCTAGTCAAGGCTATGGTTTTTCCAGTGGTCATGTATGGATGTGAGAGTTGGACTCTAAAGAAAGCTGAGTGCCGAAGAATTGATGCTTTTGAACTGTGGTGTTGGAGAAGACTCTTGAGAGTCCCTTGCATTGCAAGGAGATCCAACCAGTCCATCCTAAAGGAGATCAGTCCTGGAGATCAGTTCATTGGAAGGACTGATGTTGAAGCTGAAGCTCCAATACTTTGGCCACCTGATGTGAAGAGCTGACTCATTTGAAAAGACCCTGATGCTGGGAAAGATTGAGGGCAGGAGGAGAAGGGGTGGCATCACCGACTCGATGGACATGGGTTTGGGTGAACTTCAGGAGTTGGTGATGGACAAGGAGGCCCGGCGTGCTGCAGTTAATGGGGTCGCAAAGAGTTGGACACGACTGAGAGACTGAACTGAACTGAACTGGCTTCCTTTGATAGGTTCTGTGGCCGGGAGTTACCTCCCTCTTGGGAGTATAATAGGAATGACTGCAAAGATAAGCACCAAGACACAGACATATGGGGTGACATCCTGGACAAGAAGCAAGTATCTTGGTTTCCCTGTTGCCCTGGAGAACATTGAGAGTGTCTCTTCTGTTGCCATCAGCCCAATATCACAGACCATGTTGAGTACTGGGGCCTGGATCACTCCTACTTGCACAACTGTCTGATTTCTCAGGCTGGGTCTCTGTGCTCAGTGGAAACAGTGCTTTTCAGGCAAATTGGTCCAATGTCTTTCCTGCTGGCATCTACTGTGGCTCACTCCAATGTACTGATGAGTCATAGCCATCAATCCCCCTCCCTTCAGGGTGCAGACCCAGCTTCTCCTTGTTGGCAAATCTCATTCATCCTTGAGAAGTCAGATCAGAGTCTCTTCACATGAGCCTTTCTCATTTCTCTAAACTTCTGTTGCACTTGGTTTGGTCCAACATTCGTCCTTGTCTTGGTCTCCATCCAGTACCTTGGCCAGTCTGTCCTGCCTTCTTCTTTTCTTTTAGATTAATTTTTATTGGGGTGTAGTTGCTTTACAATGGTGTGTTAGTTTTTACTGTACAGCCAAGTGAAATATATATAAATGTATCTCCCCATTTTTTGTGTTTCCTTCTCATTAAGGTCACCATGGAGACTGAGTTGAGTTCCCTGAGCTAGACAGTAGGTTCTCACTAGTTCTCACTAGTGTACATATGTCAATCCCAATAAAGTCACTCAAGCCTTTTTGGACTCTTCCAAATGCCTAGCCTTGGACTAGGTGTGATGGAGACACTGTCCTCAAAAATTTCATTGTCTAGTGGGTGATGTAGTCACAAAGAGTCAGACACGACTTAGTGACTGAACAACAAGTAGGTAATACCAATTTATAGATAGACAACTATAAAAATAAGCTAGTTAAGTGATGCCCAAGAAAGAGTTATTTATCCAATAGAATTAGTACTTATTCTATGCCCTGTCTCCTTAACTAGACTGCAGGTTCTCTAGGGCCTGGGCTATCTCTTATTCATCATAGTATATCTTTTCTGCTCCCCACCCCCCAACACCACAGAGCGCCCTCAGCACAGTGCCATGCACATGATGACCTTTTAGAAAAAGAGGTAGGGTTTTTTTTTTATGATAATGACAGGTGTTCAAGGCTTTTAGGACAGACTCTTTACCATGACAACTGAGGTCACATCAAGTGACCCTGCCCCTTCTCCAGCCTCATCTGCCAACCCTGCAACATCTGCTCGCTCCATTCCATTCCACACTTGCCTTCGGTCTGCTCCTGGAGGCTCTGTTCTGTCCCAGCATAATGTTCACTCCGAATGCACCTCCCTCCTCTCCTGGTTAACTCCTCATCACCCTCCCAGACTTACCCAGTTATCACCTCCGCAGGGCAGCCCTCCCTCCCAGTCTGGGTTGAGATCCTTTCTTCTGAGCTCTGGTAGAACCATTTTCTTTTGCTGAGTTCAGAGCTCCGGCCTCCCGGTGAATTGTGTGATGGTTGGTTGTCAGGCTGCCCCACTCAGGGAGCTAACGGCCCTCGTTTGCCCACAGGTGGCTGGACAAGGATAAGGATGATGGGCAGTTGGTCCGGGAGTTGCTGCCCAGCGACAGCAACGCGACATTGAAGAGTGAGTGGTTCAGAGGACAAGTGGTGGGTTGGCCTGGGTGGGACTTCCCTGGCTACCTAGAAACCAGCCCTTGGAGAAAGCACACACCCTTCACTTCTCTCCGTGAAGGCAGCACTGCAGAGGGTGGGGAGGAAGAGGCTCTGAGAGAGGGTCTGGAACCCTCTGTCTGAGCTGTGCACTGCCTCTTTACGGGCCTGGATGTGGGGCCCTGGACGCCTGTTAACTTCTGTCAAGAGTAACAAGGGTAGTAACACTGGCTAATGCTGCCCGGCCCCGGGGTGGGTACCTGTCATTCAGGACCTGGAGAGGATAAACACGTTTGGCAGGGGCTGTACAATGAGGACCCTGTTTTTCGATGCTGATAATTATCCTAGAGATCTTACAATTTTCCTTACTGGTATTATTTCTTCAAAAACCTTGACTTGTTCATGAGTCTTAGACAAAATTTAAAAGAAATATATCCAGAATCCTCAATAATACCAACTCCTGGTTTCTTTTCCAAGGCTTCATAAAACTGTTAATCTCCCAGCCATGTCTGACTCTTAGAGACCCCATGGGCTGTAGCCCACCATGCCACTCTGTCCAAGAGTACTGGAATGGGTTGCCATTTCCTTCCCTAAGGGATCTTCCTGACCCGGGGATCGAAACTGAGTCTCCCTCATTGCAGGCAGTTTCTTTACCGTCTGAGTCACCAGGAAAGCCCCTAAGACCTCATATTTATCACTTATTATCTACAATTTGCTATCTGACCTCAGGAAGATACTTAGCTCCACCAGATCTGCATCCTCACCTGACAAATGGGCATAATGACATCAGCTCCGCCGACCTTCCAAAGTTATTTCTGGGCTCACATGAATAATAAGACCTCATACTTATCACTTTTTATCTCATGTGAGCCCAGCAAGAACCCTGGAAATCAGCAGAGCTAATGTTGTTATGCCAGTTTGTCTGGGGGGACCCACATCTGGTGGAGCTAAATATCTTCCTGAAGTCAGATAGCAAATTGCAAAATTGGAATTCTGCATTCTGAGAACACTGAATTACAGAATTTAAGAGCTGGAGCAGTTCTTAAGAGATGAAAAAATGCCTCCATTGGACACAAGTCTCATGCTTGTGGCAAGGGGTGCCCCTAGGATAGCCAGGTCTGCAGTCAGCCATGGAGCTGGGCCCAGCGCCCAGGCGTCTCCATCTTCCTGCCCATCCTTCCTACTCCAGCAAGCCCTGCTGTTCCACAGGGACGGGGTCCTTCAGGCTCCCTCTTCCCCAAGTCAGAGCTTTTGAAAGGATTTAGATGAAAATGGCATAAGGCAGTGGTCTTTTTCTCAGGTCCTGCTGTATCCTTACAGCCAGGACAGAAGCCACCTCTTCAGGGCCTTCAGGTGTGCCCAGGGGAGCTGACCTGGACTGTACCCACAGGTCTGGCCTCCTCCAGGGCCTGACTGGTCTGTGGGGTTGTCACCCAAGAGCTGTGCTTAGCTGCCTCTCTCCGAGTCTTTCTTGCCAGCACCAGAAGGCCCTGAGATGGCTGTGAACCGCAGGCCTTGGAACTAGCATCACTTGACTTTCCAGTGCTTCCCTTCTCATTCCCAAGACTCATGCCCTGGAACAAAGCTATCGGACCTGGGCTCATGGCTCAGACTATCCTAGGCCTTGCCTTTTATCCTCCCTTGTGGACAGATGACACAGACCTTTCTGGGTCATAAGACAGAGTAACATCTGCATGGCATTTTGGGTGAGAACAAGACTTCGGGTTCACATTAGGGATTTACTCATAGCTGATTCTTTTTTTTAATATCTCCAACTATTTTACTTTAATATATAAACCTTAATACATAATAGTTCAGAGAAAGCAATTGTGATTATTTCAATATCATGCCAGAAATATTATTTGATAAAACTCAGCTTCAATTTCTCAACTAAAAAAAAATGTATACAAGCTTACTTTATTAAATGATTATGTGAAAACACCACTCTCAAATTTAAGGACTAGTATTTAAGGATGACTGCCTAGTGTTTAATGGTAGGCTGGCTCCTTCTGAACTGTTGCCATCTTGGGCCAAAAACATCATCTTCTGAGGCTCAGATTCCTCACCTGTAAAACCGAGGTCAGAACACCCAGCAATAACACCATGTAGGTAACGTGCTATATGTTTTCTGCCAGGCGGTAGAGGCTTCCTTTGCCTTGGTTTCTTCATCCATCAGACAAGAAATTGAATGCGTATTTGCTTTAAATCCTCGTCTCTTACATTTTAGTATTCTTTGCATGCCTTCCTGTTCTCAGCGCATTCACACCCTATGGGGCAGATGAAGCAGGAATCAGAATTCTGATTTTGAGATGAGGGGACTCCAAAAGATGGTAGGAGCACCACCCCACACCCCAGTCTCAGGGCTATGTGAGGAGGGCAAGAGCCTGGGCCCCCGACCTCCAGCTGAGCATCCAGCCCTGGCCGTCGACCTCCTGCTTCGAGCTCCCTGCAAGCTCACCCACGCTAACCCCTCCCTTCCCGCCTCCTTCCCTGGACTGTTCAGACTTCCGCTATCACATCAGCTTGAAGACGGGGGACGTCCCTGGGGCCAGCACAGATTCCAGAGTCTACATCAAGCTCTACGGGGACAAATCTGACACCATTAAGCAAGTTCTTCTAGTCTCTGACAACAACCTGAAAGACTATTTTGAACGTAGCCGAGTGGATGATTTCACCCTGGAGACCCTCAACATTGGAAACGTAAGTCTCTTTCCCAAGACTGTGTGAAGGTGTCTCACCTCTTTCCCTGTGTGTATCTCCACTTGGGTGCACACACACACACACACTTGTGCACACACACTCACACATACACACACATGCACACACACATACACAGACACACACTCAAGTACACACACACTCACATACATGCACACGCACACACACACACTTGCATGCACGCACACACTTGCATACACACATACATGCACACACATACACACACACTCACATGCACACACACATATACACATAGACACACTCACACACACACACATACATGTACACACACATATACACACTCTCACGTACACAGGTGAACCCATTTGAAGGGGAAAAGCGCCCACTTGGCTAGTGCAGTACATTGTTTTCCAGCTATGACCTAGAGCAGCAGGAGGCATGTGAGCAGTGGTCAAGCTTCCAGACTCTCTCTGGGGCTGGAACGCATGTTCTTAGTCTGGTGTTTCCTTTCCCTCCGAAGCCAGGATCAGAGGGACCTGGGCCCTAGACACTGGTGTGCAGGAAAGGAGGAAGAAGGAAGGAGGGAGGGCTGTAAGGAGGGGCTGAAAATGCTTCCCCGTTCCAAACTGGCGTGTCTGTCATGGTGACACCCAGAAAGCCTGTTTCAGTGTGAATTCCCAGGCCACACCTGAGAGATTCTGCCTTAGAGAAGAGATGGGTCCCCACCATCACCTCTCGGGCTGACTGTGCTCTGAGGGGCCTAAGCATTCACCTGGAGAAGTGTGGGTCTGACCGCCTGCACTCAAGTGCTGGAAACTTTTCTAGAAGTGTCTGAGCAGGGCTTCGTGTTACCACCTGTCCCTCTCGGGGTGACTTGTGGAAACCGAGAGGGTTACAAGCTCCCCTTTGCCGACCCCTCCCCTCTTGGTGAGCCTCACCTGATTTCAGGGGCTCTGGGGAATGATTTCATGTCAGTCATTTACATCTTGAAGCTCCTTAGCTTAAATCAAGATTTTCCTTGATCAAGCTGTATTTACATTTTAAGCTGAATTAATAATTGTAGACTGAAATGCTGCTTCCTTAACTAAGGATTTCTGGCAGCAGCCAGCAGATAAATGAGACATCTGAGTGGTGGGGAAGGGCATTTGGGTCCTTCTTGTGTTTCTGAAACGTGCTCAACAAGCAGTGTGGCCAAAAGTTGGGGAGTGTGGGCTTGGGCTCCTGACTGCCTGGTCTGAGGCCCAGTGTTTCCACTTACCTGCCATGTGCAAGTTACTTCATCTCTGTTTGCTTTGGTTTTCTCATGACTATCGAAAGGGATTCCAGTGGGATTGTTGTTAGCCTTAACTGTGTTAGTAACACCCACATGCACGTATGCACTCAGTAAACTCCAGCCTTAGTGACTGAACGATTGCCCATGCCAGGTTCTGGCCGCTTCGCGACTGACAGATGATCCCTGCTTTCGTGGCATTTTCTGTCACATCAGGCAGAAAACACCTGTTCCTGTCTTTCCTCTGTCACAGCGCCAGCCCCACAGAAAGATGACGAAGCTCTCCCGTGCTCCTTGGCCCACACCCTAAAGGCTCTCAGACTGTGTCTGTAGACGTAGCTGGATTCCAGGGGACTGGCCTCCAGGCGCTCAACTGTGATAGGTTTTCATTAGTAGCAGCAAACAGGAGCTCAGGATGCAGAAGAGTGAGAGCAAGGCTTACAGGAATAATTTTCTAAATCTGGCCTTTGGGCAACAGACTCACAACTAGCACCACCCCTCCAAACCATCACAGAGAGAATCCAGGGGGCTGGAAGGGATCTCAAAGGCCATCTGAGAATTCCATCTGATGTTAGAATTGGCCTGGATGTAGCATGTCAAAAAAACAAAAACATAAATGTCATTCAAACACTGAAGAACGAGGTACATTTAAGGATGATAACGTGCACATTTATGTGCTCATCTATGACATCTGTGGGCAAAGATTAACATAAAATATAAAATAGCAAAGCAACTGAACTATAGCGTTATTGAGAAAAATACACCTTGATTCTAAGAGTGGGAGGAGGCACTGGACACAGAATGACAGAGCCCCAAAAGGTTGTCTGCATATTGTCACCTGTAGGATGGCTGTGCCAGAGGAGACGTGCAAAAACATGTACAACCGTGTATGTTGTAAGACAGAACAATGCCAAATCACCGACATGGCCACCAGAAGCCGATGGTTAATAGTTTGAACGTTTGCTTTCTTGTGCAGCCCCCACATTCTTAGGACGTCCACTGCCTAGCATTCAGTACATACTGGAGCTTTCAAAGCTCCGCTCACACCTGTCCCCCCACTTGCTTCTCACCACGTCCCTGGGAGGTGGGCTGAACTAAAGACAAAAGGACAGAGGCTCCAGGCTGGAGAGGTGGGGCCCTGGTCTCCTGGCTTGTTGAGGGCAGGCCGACCTGGGACCCAGCCCTTCCTGCTGAGCCTGTATCTTCTCAAGAGCTGGAGACCCGGCTGAGGGGAGCCACTTGCCCTGGTGTTTTGGGGGCGTAAGGATGGAGGCTTCTACACTGGCCCCTTGCTCACATGTATCGCGTGTTTCCTTCCAGATCAACCGGCTGGTGATCGGGCACGACAGCACAGGCATGCATGCCAGTTGGTTCCTGGGCAGTGTCCAGATTCGCGTGCCCCGCCAAGGCAAGATGTACACCTTCCCTGCCAACCGCTGGCTGGACAAGGACCAGGCTGACGGGCGCCTGGAGGTGGAGCTCTACCCCAGCGAGGTGGTCGACATCCAGAAATGTATGGAGGCAGCCGTGACGGGACTGTCAACACTGCTCCCCATGGGGTGGGGCAGCGGGGAAGGAAAAGGGATTGTGGGTGACTTGGATCTTGTCTCAAAGTGGGAAGCTTCCAGTTGCCCCTGGTAGGGTTCTGGGAGGGAAAGGAGGCTCCTTCTACAGATGGGGAACCTGAGGACTCGGTGGATGAACCATTGTTTTTTGGGAGAAAGGCAGTAGATGACTTTATTGAGAAATATACCTTCTTGGCCTTGCGTACAGGAGGAGCTTGAGAAATAGTTTTCCCCCTGGGAAGGCTAGTGAAGAGATAAGCTGTTTATGCATTCATTTATTCAATATGTGTACGTTGACTGTCTCTCTGTGCCGACACTGCCTTAGGCTTTGTAGAGACAATCATGAGAAAAACAGATCAAAGCCTTTTCCTCATGGACTTCACGCTCCATGATGGGAGACAAAAAATAAATCCATAGTATAATGTCAAGTAAGAGCTAGGAAGGAAAGGAAGCAAGATAAGGGGTTAAAGCAAAATAGGGAAGAGGAAACTATGTGGACGGGGTGGTGACCTCTCTGAGTGGAGGTGAAATTCAGTGTGATCTGGCTACCTATTGTACATGATGTGAGAGCCATCGATTAAGTAGGGGTTAAAGAAACAAGAGGTTATCTAGAGGATCATCAGTCCAAACCTGGTACAGACAATGTCCCTTCCCTCACCTCTGCATTTTTGTGTTTATCCTGAAAGCAGCCATCCTAGACTCGCTGCCACAGGAAGCTGCTCTGAGAAAGAACCCACTATGAACTCACTGCTGCTTCTTCCAGAAAGCCTTGTGTGAGAACACTGTGTCCGTCCTCTCTCCCCATGTAACCTGTAAATTCTCTGAGGACTGTGTCACATACACAGGCTTTGTAATGGTGCCTGCTAGTGTGCAGAATCAAATCCTTCCCTCTTTTTATGAGTTAAAACTCTATTTCCATCAGAGCAATACAGGTACTGGGCTTCCCTGTTGGCTCAGATGGTAAGGAATCTGCCTGCAATGTAGAAGACCGAGGTTCAATCTCTGAACCTAGATTGAACCCAGGTTCAATCTCCAGGAAGATCCCCTGGAGAAGGGAATGGCAACCCACTCCAGTATCCTTGCCTGGAGAATCTGCATGGACAGAGGAGCCTGGTGGGCTACAATCCATGGAGTTGCAAAGAGTCAGACATGACTGAGCGACTAAGCCCAGCACAATACAGGTACTACAAGATAAAGATTAAAAAGGCAGCAGTTCCCTTACCTATCTCTTTCCCCAACCCATCTCCCTTCTTCAGAGGTAACACATTTTTAATAACTTTAGCTTTTTCTTCAGAAATCTATCTCCATATTATCAGTAATACACTTATCAATTGCTTGATTTTTTTTCAGTCATTTAGTTGTCGTTCAGTCGCTCAGTCCTGTCTGACTCTTTGTGACCCCATGGACCACAGCATGCAAGGCCTCCCTGTCCTTCACCATCTCCTGGAGGCTGTTCAAACTCAGGTCCATTGAGTTGGTGATGCCATCCAACCATCTCACCCTCTGTCATCCCCTTCTCCTCCCGCCTTCAGTCTTTCCCAGCATCAGGGTCTTTTCCAATGAGTCAGCTCTTCACACCAGGTGACCAAAGTATTAGAGCTTCAACTTCAGCATCAGTTCTTCCAATGAATATTCAGGACTAATTTCCTTTAAGATTGACTGGTTTGATCTCCATGCAGGCCAAGGGACTCTCAAGAGTCTTCTCCAACACCACAGCTCAAAAGCATCAATTCTTTGGCACTCAGCTTTCTTAACCAACTCTCACATCATACATGACTACTGGAAGAACAATAGCTTTGACTAGATGGACCTCTGTTGGCAAAGTTATGTCTCTGCTTTTTAATATGCTGTCTAGGTTGGTCATAGCTTTTCTTCCAAGGAGCAAACGTCTTTTAATTTCATGGCTGTAGTCACCATCTGCAGTGATTTTGGAGCCCAGTCTATCACTGTTTCCGTTGTTTCCCATCTATTCGCCATGAAGTGATGGGACCAGATGCCATGATCTTCGTTTTTTGAATGTTGAGGCTTAAGCCAGTTTGTTCACTGTCCTCTTTCACTTTCATCAAGAGGCTCTCTAGTTTCTCTTCACTTTCTGCTATATGGGTGATGTCATCTGCATATCTGAGGTTATTGACATTTCTCCCAGTAATCTTGATCTGGTTTGTGCTTCATCCATCCCAGCTTTTCCCATGATATACTCTGCATATAAGTTAAATAAGCAGGGTGACAATATATAGCCTTGACGTACTCCTTTCCCAATTTTGAACCAGTTCATTGTTGTATGTACGGTTCTAACTGTTGCTTCTTGACCTGCACACAGGTTTCTCAGGAAGCAGGTAAGGAGTTCTGGTGTTCCCATCCCTTTAAGAATTTTCCACAGCTTGTTGTGATCCACACAGTCAAAGGCTTTGGCCTAGTCCATGAAGCAGAAGTAGATATTTTTCTGGAATTCTCTGGCTTTTTTGATGATCCAGCAGATGTTGGCAATTTGATCTCTTGTTCCTCTGCCTTTTCTAAATCCAGCTTGAACATCTGGAAGTTCTCGATTCATGTACTGTTGAAGCCTTGCTTGGAGAATTTTGAGCTTTACTTTGCTAGCATGTGAAATGAGTGCAATTGTGGGGTAGTTTGAACATTCTTTGGCATTGTCCTTCTCTGGCATTGGAATGAAAACTGACTTTTTTCAGTCCTGTGGCCACTGCTGAATTTTCCAAATTTGCTGGTCACAGACATTAACTATTTTCAGTCATAGACATTAACTATTAACTTCCTACTATGGAATAGGAGGATTTAGCTTTTTTAACACATGCACACACCTACATTTATACACACACACATATATCCCCTCCCTCCAACCGTCAATAATCAACATTTGATTTTTACATTATTATAACCATGTAAATATTATTCACTGCTGAGATACCTACTCATAAAAATTATGCCTCATTTTCTATACAACTTGTTTTTTCTGGAGTTAATAATAATCTCATTTATTCATTAGTAGAGTTTTTAATATACACATATATATTTCTATATACCCATCTGTATACCCACCTATCTGTATTAGTCTGCTAGGGCTACCATAACAAATTACCACAGACTAAGTGGCCTAAGCAACAAAACTTTGTGTTCTCCCAGTTTTGGAGTCTGCAAATCTAAGCTGAAGAGGTCAGCAAGTTGGGTTTCTTCTGTGATCTATCTCCTGGGCTTGCAGAAGGCCACTGTCTCACTGTCCCTCACAAAGTCTTCCTATGAGCATGGGAATGTCTGGGTCCCAGTCTCTCCTTGTAAGGATACCAGTCATATTGGATGGGGACCCACCTTAATGGCCTCATTTTAACTTAATCACCCCTGTGAAGGCCCTGTCTCCAAATGCTATCACATTCTGAGATACTAGGGACTAGGGTTTCAACATATGAATTTTGGGAGGACACTGTTATTCCATAACACCATCTTATCTCCATCTCTCCAACAGAACTAAAGTTCTTTTCATAGGTTCAAATCCAACAGGAACTCTACTTCCTTCTCTCCAACTCCCGTCACAAGGGAAACTCTTGTCTTGTTCTCTGGGCTGCAATGAAGCTTTCCTTTTGAGACTTCCTTTCTACCATCTTTTGGACATTCCAGTCTTTCTCCTCTGGGTTAGGTCTCCTGTTTTCTGAATTTCATGTCTTCCTCTTCTTTGGTTCATTGTCCACTGCAATGGAGAATTTGAATGTGTGCAAATGTCTCTGGTCTACTCTCTCCATTGATCCATAATTTGGCTTGCTAGAGAATTCTGATCTAGAACTCATTTTCTCTTAGAGTTTATAAGGGATTTTCCTACCACCTTCTGGCTCCTAGGGTTACAGCTGGGAAGTCTGATGCCATTCTGCTACCCAAACCTTTGGGTTTTTCCTCTCTAAGACCTGCAGAATCCTATTTTTATCCCTAGCATTCTGAAATTTCATGATGTCTTCAGTATCTTTTGTGATTTTGGTTTCATCCAGTCTTCTGGGAACTCAAGAGCTCCTTGAATTTAGCAGTGTTTTTTTTAGCTCTGAGACCTTTTTTTTTTTTTTTGTATTTATTTATTTGACAATTTCCAACTCTCTGTGTCTGCTGTTTTCTTTAGAACTGAGATTTGTTAAGCTTCCTCTGATTTTCTTATCTTTCCATCATTTTGTTCTTGGGAATTTTCCTTTTTGTTCTTCCGTGCTGTCCTTGACTTTACCCTTTCTTTGGAATACTTTATTTCAGCGACCACATGTTCATTTCCAACAGCTGGCTCTTGTTCTCTGCATGCTAATTTTTATCTCTCCTAATTTTGTTTAATCCTGGTTGTTATTGAAACCAGAGAGAGGGAACAGAGACTGGGGTTCTCCCCATTAAGAATGCTGGCTTTTACTGGGTCTCCTTTCTGTCCATCAGCTTGCCCAACCTCACCCCCAGCTAAAGCCATATATCTAGTTCAACTTCTTTCGGCTCTCAGCCAGTCCCGTCGGTTTCAGCAGCCAATTTCTCACATTGCTGTGGTAATGGGAGACCCCTTATCTTGTTGAAAATAAGTCTTAACTTGAAAAAATTATGATTTCACCTTACAGCATTGCTGAGAGGACAAGTCTTGTAATAGCCACTTAGAAAAAAAAAAAAATATGGTCCCATAGTTCTTGGAGACATTTTGCTCGCCTATAAGAAGCGTCCTCTAATGGTGAATACTTATAACACATTTCCACCCTCTAACAACTTAACAGAATTTCTTCAACATAGAGACAAATTCTTTCTGTGTAGCTCTGTTGGTATCATCTGAAAGATGCCTATATTTAAATGAAGATTACCATTTCAACCATCCTCCTTTACTGAAAATACGGGAAAAAGACAAACACATAGCCTTTTGCTTCTTTCTGCCCCACAGTGTCTACCCAGGGGTAGGCACACAGCAGAGGGTGCCAGCTGGTGTGCTGACCTCATTCCTGGTTCCAGAGGACACATGTGGCACAGAGGAGAACTGAGCTTTGGAGTCTGCTTAGGTTTGCCATTTCCACAACCGACTCAAGTCCTCAAAGCCTCAGTGTGTCAATCTGCAAAATGGCAATAATACTGCTTATGATACTGAAGGGAGGATTGGACGAGATAATGCCTAAGAAGCAGCAGACACATGGCATAGGTTTGGGAAATGTTTGCTTTGTAACCATGGTTACTGCTGTTGCCATTACTGAATGTCCTGCTTCTCCTCCGTGTGCCCGCCCAGTGACCCACTACGAGGTTGAGGTTTGGACCGGGGATGTAGGCGGAGCAAGCTCCACTGCCCGAGTTTTCATGCAGATTTATGGCGAGGAAGGCAAGACAGAAGTGCTCTTCCTCTCCAGCCGCGCGAAGGTGTTTGAACGGGCGTCCAAGGACACATTCCAGGTGTGTGGGGGTAAAGCCATGGTGGTGGAGGGAGGGCCAAGAGAGGGCTCAGCATATGTCTGAACACAGAGGGATTGGTTCTCGGCCCTGGCTTCTTATTAGAACCGTCTGAGGAGCTTTAAGAAATGAGTGCCGCCTAGTCTACACCTGGATCGATGAAATGAGAACCTCTATGGTTGGATATGTTTTCTGTGTGTGTGTATGTGTGTGCCCAGTTGTGTCTGATTCTTTGTGGCCTCATGGACTGTAGCCTGCCAGGCTCTTCTATCCAGGAAATTTTCCAGGCAAGAATACTGGGGTATGTTTCTAAAATCTCTACCAGTGATACTAACATGCTGCCAATTCTGAGAACGGCTGGAGGGTTGATTCTAATTTAGCAAAATATGGCGCTAGCCTTGGTCACTGCATTCATTTCCAGCCTTGTCCTCTGATTCGACAGCTCACTCAGCCTAAGAGTAGGGCCATGCCTCCCAACCAGGATACTGGGAGGCTCGGGGTCTCTTGGCTCTGTTCTGAGTGCCCCAGGCCACCTCACTTCCCTTTGAGTAGCAGAGAAAAAGAGGTGAGAATGTGCGCATGCTGTTGGCAGGAGAGGAGGACCCAGGTTGGTGCCTTTTAAAGGGCACGTGAAGGTTTTATGTGGGACACAAGTGCATGCGTGCATATGTGTACGTCTGCAGATCCGTTCTGCAGTAGCATCTTCATGCTGGCTGCTCTGCGTGTGTGCCATAAATAGCCTGGCCTTCAGCAAAGGGTCCTAACCCAGTGCCCAGCAGAGAGGGTCCTGGCTGAGCTGGGCCCGGGTCATGGGTGTCTGGAATGTCAGCGGTGGAGGAGGCCTCCTGGAGCCCAACCCTCTCCTGACACGGCTGAGAGTGCAGAGGCCTGATCGGTTCACCTCCCTGAGCCTCAGCTTCTGTATCAGCTCAAACCTAGTTTTACAGTAACTACCTGGCCTGCTTCACAGCCCCTGGAAGGATGAAAATGGCCAGTGTCAGGGAAAGTTCTTAGGAAACTGTGACCAGTCATGGAGGTGTTAGGAGCAGAGCGTCTTCTGGATGTGAGTGGACTGCGTGGCTGGGTGTGGTGGTGGCCTCCTTCATAGCTGGGCAGGTTGATGGGGGAGCAGAGACGGCGACGGAGCCAGACTGCGAGGGTGCTGTGACCTGGAAAATACTGGAGAGGAGGAGATGGGGGAGAGAGATGGCAAGTGAGCCAGACTGCGAGGGTGCTGTGACCAGGAACCACTGGAATGTGCTGAAGAAGGAACTTCCCATATCCAGAGCCCATCCCTACAAAGCTGAGAATACACTCCTCTTTCAGGGGGTCCTGGGCTCCATTTTGGCTGCTCATTTTCTCACAGAGGAGTTCTGGCTACATTGTGGCTTCATGAACAGTGAGTCAGGAGGCCCGATCTCTCCTGCAGGTCTGAGCTCCACTTGTGGGGGGACACTGAACAGCTCATGGGGCAGCCCTGGGCCTCGGTCTTCTCAGCATGGGGGCCGTCCCCTGAGCCGGGGCCAGACCTCCCCTCAATGTCAGGCTCAGACCAGAGTGGCAGATGGCAGGTCGAGGACCCATTTCTCTGAAGCAGAGCTAAATCCCTGCCCTTTGAGCCGGCCGTGTGCTAGGCCCAGTGCGGGAGAGAGCTGAGTGCACAGACAGTAGTGCCCGTGGGCAGAGAGGGCATCCAGGCTAGGCCGAGACCTCGCCAACCTCCGGGACCCCCCTGAGCACTCGGGGAGGGGAGGGCTGGGTGTGTGTGGGGGGTGCTGGGGCCTCTTGGGGGCGTGGGGTAGACTTCTGTCTTTGACAAACAGCACATTTTTTTTTTCCTTCTTGGAAAAGTTTTATATGATTAATTCTGGGGAAAAAATAATGCTCAGAAAGAGAGCACAGAAAGTCACAACACTAAAAAAAAAAAGGTAATAATAAAGCTCAGGAACTGGAATGAATAGGTTTAGTTAGAGGCAGAGGAGGGAATAAAAACATTCTGCAGGAGGGAGCAAAGATACAGAAATAAGAAAAACAGGAGTGATTGTGACGTGCCGTGTGTGTGTGTGTGTGTGTGTGTGTTTAAAGTGGAGAATGAGAAAGAGAGGGGGAAGAAGCCCATCTTGACCCACTGTACCAGGGGTTCAGAAGACATCAGTTTGGGTGGAGGGGGGTCGGGCAGGGAAACCAGCCTTGGGCGGGCGGGGGGTGGGCGAGGAGGTGCGCGGGCAGCTTTGACTCAGAGGCCCCAGCCCCTGGCTCCGCAGAGCCCTGGGGAGGATGCCGAGGGCGCCCCCCCCAAGCCACTGCCCCCGCGCTTCGTGCAGCTGGAGGCGGCGGACGTGGGCCAGGTCTTCAAGATCCGACTTGGCCACACGGGCGAGGGCTTCAGCCCCAGCTGGTACGTGGACACCGTGTGGCTGCGGCACCTGGTGGTGCGGGAGGAGGACCTCACGCCCGAGGAGGAGGCGCGCAGGAAGAAGGAGAAGGACAGGCTGCGGCAGCTGCTCCGGAAGGAACGTCTGAAGGCCAAGCTGCAGAGGAAGAAGAAAAAGAAGAAGAAGAAGGAGGAGGAGGGCAGCGACGAGGGGGACGAGGAGGAGGAGTCCTCATCGGAGGAGGAGTCCTCCTCCGAGGAAGAGGAGGAGGAGACCGAGGAGGAAGAAGAGGAGGAGGAGCTGGAGCCCGGGATGCAGGAGGTGATCCAGGAGTACAAGTTCGATGCCCACCGCTGGCTGGCCCGGGGCAAGGAGGACAACGAGCTGGTGGTGGAGCTGGTGCCCGCGGGCCAAGAGGGTCCTGAGCGTAAGCCTGCAGAGGGGTCACTCAGCCCCCAGGGTTGGGGGGGTGCCGAGAGGGGAGGATGCCCAGCCCACCTTGCAGGTGGGGCCCCCCACGGCTCTCCTGACCTGGGCTGTGCTGAAATGTCACCACGGACTGTTCTTTGCTGGGGCTGGCATTGCCCTTGCTCTGAGACTCTTGGGAGGAGCCCTGGTATAATGCGCCGTGACTCATCATGGGGACATCAGCAGGAGGGTTGCTGAGGACCAGCGCCTTGCCAGAACTCTCAGCTTCTTGGCCTTCGTGGTGAAGGGAAGTCTTGGGTAGGGAGGAGGAACCGGTTTGCCTCCATGTCAGTGTAGACGTGGGTGTACCCCGAGGTCTTTCCTGCTTCCACCATCTGGCTAGATCTGATGGGCTGAGCCTCAGGTCCACCCCGAGGCCCCGGTGTCTTCAACACTGTGCCTTTCTGTGTCCCTCAGCCAACACCTACGAGGTACAGGTGATCACGGGAAATGTGCCCAAGGCTGGCACTGATGCCAACGTCTTCCTGACCATCTATGGGGAGGAGTACGGGGACACCGGCGAGCGGCCCCTGAAGAAGTCAGACAAGTCCAACAAGTTTGAGCAGGGACAGGTAGGGTGTGGGCTCCCCCAGGGGGCTGGTGGGTCCCAGATGGAGGGAGCCCTCTGCTGATTCCCAAGGCAGGCCCAGCCTGCACGGCAACTGCTGTGTCCAGCCCTATGCCCTGTCCAGTCCAGCCGGGTAGAAGGGAAGCACCTCGTCCACAGCACCGGGGCTTTGTGGTGGGGACATAAGGAAAGGCACAGGTGGGGTCTGGTGCCAGGAAGCGCCCAGGAACTAACTGGAGGCGGCATAGGTACCAGACCCTCAGGTGCTAAGTGGGGGCACGGGGTTCGGGGAGGAAGTGCTGACCAGAAGATGGGCTTTGGAGGAAACTTGGAGGGGAGGAGGCGTGTGAGCTGGGCCATGGTGGAGGAATATGGTATTGATCTGACGATGACAGTGAGAGGTGTTCCCTGAAGACGGAACCACACGAGGGAGGTGTGGGGTGGAAGTGCGGAAGGCCAGTTGGAGGACATTGGACGGTGGGTCTTCTCACTCTGCTGTGGTTACTGCCAAGCCATGGTGGGTGCTGCCTCTGAGAAGCTTGACATGACCAACTGAAGGGGTGGGGGCGTGAGAGCCTTAAATGACAGCTGAGAAGCTCAACCTACATCCTGAGGCAGTGATGCCACAACGGCATTTGAGCATTTAGAGAAATGCAGGATCCTCTCCTTCCAGGTGTAGTAGTAAAAGCATGGAAAAATGCAACTGTCATTCTTGTCCCTTGAGATTTTACAGGGTCCTCTGGCTAGAAGACTGTCTCTCATGTCACCTTTCCCATTTCTGCCAGCATCCCAAAGCCAGCTTCCCTCATCAACAGAGAGGAGAACCAGAAATGTACAAATCCATTAAAAATATTTCTGGGCTCATTGCTTGATCTATTTTGGATGTCCCTGCTTTTTTCTTCAACACCACCTTCCCATGACTTGAAGATCAGGATTTATTTCTGTGTTTCCTTTAAAACGCAGCCACTATGATGACTAGAATTGGAAGGAAATTGCTGCAGAGGATGTAATTGGTACAACTGATGAAATTTGAATGTAGACTACATGTTAAATAATATTGTGTTGACTTTGTTTCCTGAATTTGGTAATTGTACTGTCATTGTATGGGCCTCCTTGGTGGCTCAGTGGTAAAGAATCCATCCACCTACAATGCAGGAGCTGCAGGAGACGCAGGTTCAATCCCTGGATCGGGAAGACTCCCTGGAGGAGAGCATGGCAACCCACTCCAGTATTCTTGCCTGGAGAATCCCATAGACAGAGGAGCCTGGCAGGCTACAGTCCATAGGATCGCAAAGAGTCAGACATGACTTGTTACTGAGCACACAAGCACTGAGATTATATGAGAATATTATTCTTAGAAAATCCATGCTGAAGAATTCAAAAGTAGAGGATCACGATATCTGCCAAATAGTTTCAAATAATTCAGGCAAAAAATAGAGAAAGGGCAAGAGAGAGTGAGAGAGAAAACAAGATCTAAGGGTATACAAAATTTCATTGCTCTGTTTCTGCAAATTTTCTGTAAATTTAGAATGCTTTTCAATAAGTAGTTTAAAAGTTATAGTCAAGAAGATCTCATTCACTTATCGGGTTCACTTCTCTGGCCCTAGTGTCATCTGCTTCCTCCAGTGCATATACGTACACTGGTATCATATATGTACAGTAGTATCATATACGCACACTGGTATCATATATGTAAAGTGGTATCATATATGTACACTGGTATCATGTACGTACACTGGTATCATGTACGTGCACTGGTATCATGTACGTGCACTGGTATCATATACGTGCACTGGTATCGTATACGTGCACTGGTATCGTATACGTACACTGGTATTGTATATGTACACTGGTATTGTATACATACACTGGTATCGTATACGTACACTGGTATCATATACGTACACTGGTATCATATATGTACACTGGTATCATATAAGGCTTCTCTAGTGGTCTCTCTTCCCACTTGAATGGTGAGCAGTCTAGGTCTTACACTTTACCTTCTGTCAATTACTTCGGATTTGCACTTTGACTCATAGTAGATACTTAATCAGAATTTGTGGTTGAAGGAGTTTATGCACATACGTACACACACAGCATGTAGTATCTGCATACATACATGCAAGCAACAGGTCCTACACATACACACACATCCCCCACAACACAAATGCGGGCATTCAGTCAACCCATTTTCCCTACCCCTCTCTCACAGTCACTTCTATCACCCTCTTACCTCCCTCCACCTTCCAGGACACAGTGAAAATGAGAAGACCTCCCTGGCAGGGGCAGGTGAAAAGACAGTAGCGCAGTAGGTGAAGGGAATGAAGAGGTGGAGACTTCCAGCTATAAAATAAATAAGTCTCAGGGATGTAATGTACACGTAGGGAACATAGTCAATAATGTTATAATGACTTTGTATGGTGATGGATGATAATTGGTCTTTAACTGGTCATCATTTCATAATGTATAAAAATATTGAACCACTATGTTGTACACCTGAAACTAATTTAATGTTGTATATTAATGATAATTCAATAAACAGAAGCCGGTAGTGCAGACCAAACCCCAGATGGCTGGCTACATTTTCCATGCCCCCTCCTTCCTGATGCTTTGGATCTAACAATTGGCCTCAGGCTGCCCCAGGTCCTGGGAGGGTGAAGCTGATGGCGAGGTGGGGAGGGCTGCCCCCACCCCATGAATGCTACTCTGATCTTTCCCAGACAGATACCTTCACCATCTATGCCATTGACCTGGGGCCCCTGACCAAGATTCGGATTCGCCATGACAACTCAGGCAACAGACCGGGCTGGTTCCTGGACAGAATCGACATCACTGACGTGAACAATGAGATCACGTGAGTGGGACTGGAGGGGAGGGAGGGGAGGTCATGCCTGCCACTAAGACAGTCATGGAAGGAAGGGTAGGGCGGGCTGGCTGTGATGCGTGAGGAGGGCGGGGCTGGGATGCGGGTCTGGCCCGAGGAGCTGGCTAGGTGGGCATTGCCTCCTAGAGACTCGGGCTGCCCCTCAGCTGCCTGGCTTGTCAGGTGGGCACTCTAGTAGAAGATCTAATCCAGTTCTTTATGTCCATCATTTCAGGAAGTCAGGTTTTCTATTCCTGCCATGGCCCAATCTCTGTGCCCAGACTTACTATTCATAAGTCTCTCCATGTATAAAGTGACTTCCAGGACATGACTTTAACATTCTAGACCAGGAATAAGGAAACTTATTCTGTGCAGGCCAGATAGCAAATATTTTAGGCCATTTGGTCTCTGTTTCAATTATTTGGCTTTGTGTTTGCTGCAGAAAAGTAGCCATAGGTGATACCTAAGTCAATGGATTTTATTTAAGCTATTTTTTTTTAAGTTAGAGTAGTCAGGAACTGGACCTTCCTGGTGGGCTCAGCAGCTAAGAATTTTTCTGCCAATGCAGGAGATGTGAGTTTGATCCCTTGGTTGGGAAGATCCTCTGGAGGAGGAAATGGCAACCCTCTCCAGTATTTTTGCCTGGGAAATCCCATGGACAGAGGAGACTGGCGGTTCTACAGTCCATAGAGTTGCAAAGAGTTGGACACGACTTAGCAACTCAACAACCACAACAACAAAGTAAATGGATGTGTCTGTGTTCCATGAAAACTTCATTCATGGGCACTGAAGCTTGAATTCCATGTAATTTTCACATGTCACAAAAGCTATTTTTCTTTAGACTGTTTTCAACCATTTAAAGATGTAAAACCTTTGCTTGGGTTGTGGGATGTACATAAGTGGGTGGTGGGCCAGATTTGGCCCACAGGCCATTGCTTGCTGGCCCTGCTCCAGATTCATAGCTACCCCCGGGAGCTAGAGTGGGAAGGGGGTCTTGTCCTTCTGACAGGTGAAGGGACCACACCCCAGGGAGGTGAGGCTGTAGCCCCAGCACCAGTTCGTGCCAGAGTCAGGACCAGAACTCCAGACCATCAGAGATGAATCTGGTGTGTTTCCACCATGAGGCCACATTGCCTTTTGGGCAAGAGGAGTCAAGGGGCAATAGACATGAAAGAAGGCCTGGAGCTGTTGGGGGCGGGGACGCAGAGGTGGACAGAGAAGGAAGCAGGCAAGATCTTGAGGGGTTTGTGGAGCTGCTGAGGGCCTGCCAGTGCCCAGAATGTCGAGGGCACTTAAGAAATAAATGTTTGAATTAAACAACATCTTGGCCTGCAGGCTGGTGTCTCTTGAAACATTCCCCTCTCTGTGCAAGGTAGGGGTTGATGGAGGTCACCCCATCTTCCACCTCAACCCTGCCCCACCAGCCCAAGAGATTACTCCAGATGGGGACACTAAGGGACAGCTCACATATAGCCCAGTGTCATGGATATCTGTGAGGTCACATGAGGTCCCTGTGATGGCACAGAAGGGCTGTGGGACAAGCCCACGCTGGGAACCAGGGTCCTCAGCTGGGGTAGGTGCTCTGCCAGAAACTCACCAGGTCACCCTGGACAAGTTACTACACCATCTTTACAGAAACTTTTAATTTTATATTGCAGTATAGTTGATTAGCAATGATGTAGTCATTACAGGTGTACAACAAAGTGATTTTGTTATACCCATACAACTATCCATTCTTTTTCAAATTCTTTTCCCATTCAGGTTAGTAGACTGAGTTTCCTGTGCTATACAGTAGCTCCTTATTGGTTATCTATTTTAAATATAGTAGTGTGTACATGTCAATCCCAAACTCCAACTTTATGAGCTTTCATTTGCTCTTCTGATAAATGGGTTTAAAGATAATAGCCCACCTTACATCTCAAGATGGTCTCAAAATCTAAAGAAAACATTTAATCTTGACAAGGATAAAGTGCTCCAAAAAAATGTAAGGACAGGGACAAACTGTGAACATCCCATGCAGCCTGGTTAGGGTCGGTGAACTCTGTTCAGTTGATTTGGCATCTCTGGGCCAGCCCAACAACTTGAAAATTATTGCAGCTCTATAATCTGTTTTAATTTCTGTCCATACTTGTCTTCTTTCATTATTAAAAATATTAGTTGTTCTTACCTTTTCAAATCAAGACATTAGGTGACTTTTTAAAAAACCCTGTTGGAATTATGATCGTTTTGCTGTTAAATGTATGTGCAGAGAATTGCACATTTAGACCATGAAGTGCTCCCCCAGGCGCTCATTTCTGTCTATCCAGGTGCTCCTTGAGTATCTCAGTCAGGCCATTTCCTACACATTTTCTACACTTACTACACACAGGCTACACGTCCCTGTTACATTTGCTCAAGTGTCTTATATCTTGATCACTTTTGTGACTGGAACCTTCTCATCACTCCCCTCTCCTTTTCCCCGCCCTTTCTCTCTCCTTCCTCCACTCCACACTCCGCTCGTCTCCCCCTCTCGCCCCGCCATCCTTCCCTGTTGGTGTTTCATGGTTTCTTTACTTTGTTTCGTTGCTACTGAAGCAGCAGTAAGGGCTCTGTGCTCAGCTGGCTCCAACCAGGGGCAGGCAGAGAGCGACTCTGAGCAAAGCCTGCCCTGGGAGAGAGATGCAAAACCGTGGCCGTTCGTTGGAAGCAGAATGAGAGCAGTGAATCTTTCTCTCAGAGAGGCACTGTCTTCTCAACAGTGCCACGACCTTCTATGACCTTTGTTAGCTCAGGAATAAGACCTTTGCAGCCAGAAGGGTGAATACACCCTGAGCTGTCCCGGATGCAGTCACTGGTCTCCTTGCAAACTGGGTGCCCTTAACTCCTCTCTGCCCTTAACTCCCCCCCGTCCATTGGGCCTTCTGTCAGAAAAGCTGTCAGACGCCCCTCCCCATCTTCAGCACCTCCTGGTCAAACCTCCTGGCTGGCCCCTCTGCCTCACCCAGGCCCTGCCTGTGTCTGCAGCTGTCCAGACCCTCAGGCCATGTGTCTCCTCTGCTCACACCATGCAGAGGCTCCCGGGTCTGTCAGAGTACGAGCGAGAGCACTTCCAGGGGCTGGTCCCACCCCTTTTGCTCCCTCCTTGCTATTCCTTGAAGCCAGCAGACGCGGTCCCACCTCAGGGCCTTTGCACGTGCCGTCCCCTCCTGCTAGCACTCCTACCCAGATGGCTTGCTCATCCTTTGTCTAGGTAGGTCTCTGCTTAGGTCCCATCTGCCTAGCAAGATCCCACTCCCAGCCCTGGACCTTTTATTCCTCCTCCTCTGTTTACTGTCCCCACATCACTGACTTACATAAACTGCTCTATTTAGTCATTCTTCCTCTCCCTGATGTAGAATATGAGGTCCCCTGAATGAGGAAATGACTGCATCCATTTTGTTCACTGCTGTGTCTGCCCCCTCACCACCCAGTCCCTAGAAGAGGGCCCAGCACATAATAGGCATACCATAGATACTTATTAAGTCAACTAATAGATAAAATTATGCTTGATGTGTTGATTCATTCATTAATTCAACAAACACAAGCCATGCTAAGTGCTACCAGCTAAACAACTCGCTCAGACACCACCTTTGAAGAGCAGAAACCTACGATGGTCTGGGAGGTAGTTCCGGTTCAGTTCCTTTCTCTTCCACTCTTTGCCTGTGTGGCCTGGGCAGTCACCTCATCTCTCGAGTCTCAGTTCTTCCATCCATACAATGGGCATAAAGAAACTCTTACACAAAATCATAGCAAGGAAAACAAACAAACAAAACAAAACAAAAATCATAGCAAGGACTAAGTGAGGTGCTGTGTGTCAGGGGGCCCAACACCCAGTAAAAGGCAGCATCAGTTCTTTCCCTGGGCAGAAAGGTTCCAGTGAGTCAACATCTAAAAGTGGCCGGACAGCTAGGAAATGGGGCAAGAAAATGTGCAGGGTGGTTGAGGAGCTGACAGCCAGGGAGGCAGGGAGAGCACAGGGATTGCAGGGTGAGCAGGTGCTGGTGGTCTCCGCGTGGTAACGTAGAACACTGAGGGGACCAGGGAGGAAGGTGTGATGGTAGGTGATCAGGCTGCTCTTTTGTCCAAGGTGGCATCGAGATGTGCCTTTATGAACAGGCAGCCCTTGGATGTTTGAGTGCTTGAAACAGAGAGCATTAAAAGCGGTTGAAAAATGTGATTCAGGTGGCACAGAGGTGGAGAGCCAGGGGGCACATACGGGATGCAGTGGGTCACTGGGTTTTTCTTGGGCATGAAGATCATGGAGGATAGGAAACAGGAAAAGAACACTGGAGAGGGTGGTGAGACAGGGTGAAGGGGCTCCAAAGCCACATTGCAAACACATCCAGGCTCCTGACTGGCTGCATTTCATGGGCACCCTTCCAGCTAAGCATGGAAGATGGGGAGGAACAGGGAGATGTCAGCTGCTGTCAGGCCCCCTCGGGAGATGCTGTCTGAGTAGAAAGGCTCAGGAGAGGGTGTGATACCCAGAGTCCCTGCCATCGCCATGTCACCCAGACAGAGCCACAGTGGCCCCAGGGTTCGGATGTCCAGAGCTGGACAGATTCAGCAGCACCTCAAGCAGGACCCCTTGGAGCCCTTCTGGCCTCTGAGACAGTTGCTCTAGAGGGCAGCTGAGTCTGAACTCGAAACCCCAGGAGGAGGGGACTGGGGGGAGTGGGGACCGAAGATTTATTGATCTGCAACTCAATTGCAGAAAAAAAAGGATTAATTATTTTCCAAATAGAGAGTGCTTGAGGTCTTTTAGAGGAGTCTCAAGCTGTCAGGGTCCGTGATCGAATGATGTGGAAAGTCTTTTTAATGGTGGTTTGCAGCTGTGAGTGGCTCTGAGTGCATTGTCCTGGGGTCTGAGGTCTCCCGTGGGTTGACCAGGCTCTACCCACAGACTTACATCCTCTCATATAAGGAGGCCGCTAGTCCCTTGGGCAGGGAGAAAATTGTGAAGTTGAGACAGTTTGTCTGGGGACTCTAGCCTGGGAGGCTCCACCACTGGCCTCTCTGGAAAAAAAACGCTTTAAAAGTGTCAGGTTGATGTTCACGTTGACAGCCCCGTCACACTTGGGATGAGGAGAGCTGGTCCTCTCCTCTCACTGGCTCCGCTCAGACAGTTCCTGGAGCCTTGGAGTGACGTCAGGCACCACATTCTAAGGGGGCTGATGGAAAAGAGAAAATGCATCTTCAAGAAAAGAATAGTGGCTGATTAAGAAACCTAGGAGTTGTGGCAGGAATTCTGAAGGAGGAATTAAGAACGTGTCACCTGAAGAGGGCACGATGCCTTTTGATTCCATTGATTCCTGTGGTGCCCATGTATGCCAGGGACTGTGGATGGCAGCGGGCAAGGAGACTCTGAGCTCGTGGGGTGTGCAGTTTGCCTGACTTCTGGCAGAGACACTTTAAATACATGCTTCTGGGCAACCTCTTCCTTCCTCATCACTTCAGCGACCATTTATTTGACAATCATGTCCAAGTGGTATCCCAAGTTGTATCAGTCAGAACAGGCTAAGTTCTGCTAAATAACAAGTAGCCCTAAAATGTCAGTGGCCTCACACAATGGAAGCTTAGTTCTTGCTCATAACATATGACGTGGGCGGAGGGTGGACATCAGGGGGGTATATGTTGAGAATCATTGTGATCTCTCAGGCATCCAAGCTGATGGAGGCTTTTCCTCAGTGTATGTTTCCATGCTCTTCCTTGCAGTGGAAGGAGATGTGACAAATTGTGCACTGGCTCTTAAAGACCCCTTACAGCCCAGAGATCCCAAGTACATTAGCAAGGACTTAAAAATTCAAAGTCCTCCTCACCTCTAAAGCTATGAATCTCTGATGTTTTAGTTTCTGAATACATAACAGAAATGGGCGGACATTTGGGAGTGTGTTGTCTTGAATTAGTGTGTCTTTGTTAAGTCCTTCTCTCTGCTGCTTCCTCGCCCCCGTCCTTGTTGACTAAATGAGGTTTGCCACATCTTCCTTCCTCCCTTAATCCTTTAGCTATCTTTTTATATAGATCTGCAATAAAATCGAATCACTCAACTTCAGAGAGGAAGAAGCAAATGCCACACAAGTTAGGAATATATTTAGTGTTCTGAGCTCTGTCCACACTCAATCAGGTAGCCTTTCTCCACCTCTGTTTCCAGTCCTAAGACATAGATTCCTATTCTGATTGATGGGGGTCTCTTAAGACCCTGAATCGTGACAGACAGATGTTATTCTTGAATTCCATTACAGGTGGCAAATGTGTTGGGTGGGCTTTCCAGCAAGGGTTGAACAAAAAGTTTCTTGAATTATTTTTCCCTGTAAGTTTCACCTAACAGGAAGATATTCTCTGAAACCCCTCACTCCTCCAGGATTTGGGGGGGAGGGCGGTTATCACAGAATGTTGAGACAGAAAAGACCTGACAGATGATTTCATCCAGCCTCAATGCGACGAAACTTGGGGTGCAGGGGCCATCTTGCGTGTTAGGGGAAGAGCAGAGGCACAAGCCCAGAGTCCCTGAGACCCAGACCCACTCTGGTCACACCACTCTTCCCGTACCACCGGTGGGCATGAGCTTCAGCCTTTACGCAAAAAATGGGAAAGGCCATGCATTAAACACATTTTAAAGCTTTCAGTATGCAATCTGCTCGTTCCAGTTTTACTTTCAAGTGAAACATCCTTTTGGCAGCCCGAGTTTTGTTTCCCATGCTGAGTTTAAACCTCCTGCTGACCCCAGCCCTGCCGCTTCCTTCCACTGCCCTGGCAGGAGTGGTGGACACCCGGCCAGAGCACCTGCCTGCCTCTCCTCCGCTCCTGAGGAACAGCCACCTAGCCCCCTCCCCAGGCCTCCTGGAGCAGGATTTACTCCCGTGGGAGGAAGGGGAGGGTACTGGCCCAGAGGCCCAGTCCTCCGCTAGACCTCCTGTGGTGCTTGTTGGCACTGTTGGGGATGGAGGCTAAATGCCCGGCGCTCAGGCCCGTCCAGCCTCTGCCTCCGGTTCTCCACCGCCAGGGAGCGGGATCCGGGGGCTCGGGGCCCGCGACACTGCCGCAGTGGGAGTGCTGAGGACCTCTAACTTCCCCGAGCAGGTATCTCAGGGACCACATGGGTGGTGCACCCAGAAGACAGGCGCTGATGCCTTGCGCATGCGCTCTTCGCGGGTGTGGGAGCGCTTGCGCCCTCCCTTTCTGTCTCGCTGACGGTTCTGTCTCCCAGTATTAGTCTCTCCAGCTCCTTATACCTCTCTCTCCTCCCGTCTCTGTCCTCCTCCAGCCGCCCACACTCTGATTACTCCTCCGCGGCCCCAACCCCGCTCTTTTCTTTATTTCCGTCTCTCTCCCTTAATTGGCCATAATTTAGAACTAAAAGCCTATTATTCATAAATTATTTGGTTGAAGAAAAATTTAACTTTTCCATTCATACATTTAAAAGGCTTAAAAGTGGAACAATATGCATTTTTCACTTAAACACTAATTTCAAAGCAGTCTAGTTTGTCTCTCTCAAGGCTGAGGTCCTCCCACCCGTTAAATCCATGTCCCTCGGTACACAGCTATGGGGGAGCTTCCCTCATAGCTCGGTTGGTAAAGAATCTGCCTGCAATGGGGGAGACCTGGGTTCGAGCCCTGGGTTGGGAAGATCCCCTGGAGAAGGGAAAGGCTACCCACTGGCCTGGAGAATTCCATGGACTGAATAGTCCATGGGGTCGCAAAGAGTCGGACAGGACTGAGTGACTTTCACTTTCAATGCACAGTTGCACCTCCACGCCCCTGGCCCTGCTCCTCTCCCATGCTGATGGGAGGCAGTAAGGACTGCAGGAGGGTGTGGGGCCCAGAAAGGGATGAGACCCTCGGTCTGCACTGTTCCCAGCATCTCCAGACTTTGACCCATCTCTGAATACATCTTATGCACCTGGACGGCAGTAGGGATGGGGTGCACCAGCCCCAACTTAGAGATGGTCTGTCCCCAAACCCTCTGAGTTGTTCTGGGAGCCCAGGAGCCCAACGGTGAACTGTCCAGCCCATGGCCTCCAAAAATCCCAGGCTTGGGGCTGAAGACAAAGAAAGGAAGTATCACCATCACTGTCATCATCATCACCACTACCAAAGTATTAGTGAATTTTTAACCAAGAATTTACCAAGAGCCAGGCAATTTAAGCACTTAAAAATGTTTAATTCATGTAATTCTCACCACTGCCTTTGAAATAGGCAGCATTATCCTCATTCTATAGAGGGTTTTGCCAAATAAAATGTAGAATGGCCGCTTAAATTTGAAAGTCAGATAAGCAAAGATAATATTTTAGTATAAGTGTGTCCCAAATATTATTCCTTGCTTTTCTAAAATTCCGATTTAACTGGGAGTTCTGTGATTCTGCAGGCTAAATCTGGCAACTCTCGCAGAGAGTTGTAAAGAGACTTGTTCAGTCTCACAGGACTGTAGGTGGTAGAGCCAGGATTCAAACCCAGTCTGGATCTAGAGACGAGTCCTTAGTCCCCACTCTCTGCTGCTTCTCCTGGCCCTCGTCCTGTCTTCCCTTCCATCCCGGCTCCTCCCTTGCCCTGGGTTCAGCCTCTCCGCTGGGGAGTCTGACTTGGACCTCCCTTCCCTGGATGGTGTCTGCTGCCTGCTGTGCCAGCTCCTTAAAGGTCATACTCTTTGTATCTTCCAGAAGCTTAAGTGGGTCATTCCATTTCAATCCCTTAGGTATGAAGCACCTCCTATGTACAATATTCTCTGCCAAAGTGACTCTGGCTAATAGATTGATTCTAGAAAAGGCCAAAACAATCCCCAGAAACACCTCTTTCTCTAGATTCCTCCTATGTGACCCTGATTCCAGGCACTGTTAACACAGCCTTTTTCCATGGGGTGTATGGAAACCACATCCCATATTTGTTGTCTACTCCAGGCAAGCGTAGACTTCCAGGCAAACTGGATTCCCTCGTAGCTCAATTGGTAAAGAATCTGCCTGCAAAGCAGGAGAGCTGAGTTCGATCCCTGGGTCGGGAAGATCCCCTGGAGAAGGAAATGGCAACCCACCCAGTATTCTTGCCTGGGAGATCCCATAGACAGAGGAGCCTGGCAGGCTACAGTCCATGGGGTCACAAGAGTTGGACAGGACTTAGCGGCTAAACCACCACCAGGCCAGCAACTAGTGGGGTGATTCCGAGCCTAGGTAGGATGGGAGGGCGGTGCTGGGGGGTGGGGACAGACAGGGGAGCATTTGGGCCCCATGAGGGCCTCTAGTGTCTCCGCCATGACTGCTCTCTCATGAGACCTTCTCAAAGAGACATTCCCAAACTCTCGCCATTCCCCTCCCGCACAGGTACTTCTTTCCCTGCCAACGTTGGCTGGCCGTGGAGGAGGACGATGGCCAGCTGTCCAGGGAGCTGCTGCCAGTGGACGAGTCCTATGTGCTGCCACCAAGCGCGGAGGAGGGCGGGGGAGGTGGTGACAGCAACCCCCTCGACAACCTGGCCCTGGAGCAGAAAGGTTTCCTAGGCTAGAGCTGATTTCTTCCCCCGGGCAGCCCTCTCCTCTGTCTTTCCCCAACTAGGTCTCCATCTTCCTCTCCACTCTGGACTCTGAGCACGTCCTTCTCTGGGAATCTAGCTGTGCTACCCTCTCAGTCTTCCGTGGCAAGAATGGGGAGGTGACAGGGGTGTGTTCTCACATGTCTAGCGTATGGCTGGCTGTAAAGTACATGGCTTAGCATGGAGTTATTGTCAGGAATGGAATGGAATAGAACAGAATAGTTACAGCTGGTTTTGACTTGGTCTTGTGTCCTCCCCTCCAGGCTCGTTATAGACTCCCAATGTGAATATTTTTGTCAAGGGGAAGAATGAACTTTCACAATTCCTGTGATGCTTGTGCTCCCTTCCTTGAAACTCGCATCCCTCAAATTTTCCAACCTGGAGGAGTCAGACCAGGGTTCCCGGCTGAAGAACCTTTGAACGTCACAGTCACCCCAAGTCTTCCTTAGGCATCCTACAACTTTATTGGTTGAGGGTTTCCTGTGTGAGTTGGAAGTAGGGGTGGCGAGCCTCGTCTCTGCCTTCTGGAAGTTTCCAGATTAAAGGCAACTACAGAACAACACGTACTGCAAGGAAAGTGACTCATAGAAATAGTCAACCTAAGCAGAGAAACGTGCTTAGTATGTTGTCTCCCTCCTCCCTTCATGGGAGGTGCAATCTACCACTCACTTCTCCACACTCTTCTCCTGGCAGATAAATCTACCACATTTTCAGTGACCATAAAGACTGGGGACAAGAAGAACGCTGGCACCGATGCCAATGTCTTCATCACACTCTTTGGCACTCAAGATGACACTGGTAAGAGAGCAATGCAAGGCCACATTCACCCGTGTTCCTCTCGAGGGAGACCGGAAGAGGCAGTGGAACTTTCCAAAGACATCCTGGTCATGTCTCTCACTTTCTTTTTTAAGAAATCATTTTAAAAATTTTCTTTACTGTTTTATTGTATTGTGGGAAGACTACTTAACATGCAATCTGTTTTCCTACCAAATTTTAAATGTACATTATTGTTGACTATTGGTTCATGGTGTACAACAGATCTCTAGAGATTGTTCATCTTACTAAACTGAAACTATATGCCTATTGATTAATAACTCCCTATTTCCTCCTATGCCTTGCTTCTGGTAACTACCAATCCGATCTTTGTTTTTATGAATTTGACCTTGATATCTCATTTCAGTCGAGTCATGCTGTATTAGTCTTTCTGTGCCTGGCTTATCTCACTTAGCATAATATCCTCAAGAACCATCCACATTGTTGCATATTGGAGAATCTCCATTTACAAGGCTGAGTAATATTCCGTTACATGTATATACCATATCTTCTTTATCCATTCATCTGTCAATGGACATTTAGGACTTTTATCCCATGTCTTAGCTATTGTGAATAGTGCTGCAGCAAATATAGGAGTGCTAATATCTTTTCAAGAACCTGATTTCATTCTTTTCAATATATACCCAGAAGTGAGACGGCAGGTTCTTATGGTAGTTATATTTTCAACTTTTTGAGGAACTTTCATACTATTTTCCAGAGCAACTACATCATTTTGGATTCCTACCCACTGTATGTAAGGATTCCAATTTCTCTACATCCTCACCAACACTTGTTGTCTTTTGTGGTTTTTTTTGATAGTAACCTCCTGACAGGTATGAGATGGTATCTCATTGTAGTTTTGATTTGCGTTTCCCTAATAATTAGCTGGGAGGGATTGGGGGCAGGAGGAGAAGGGGACGACAGAAGATGAGATGGCTGGATGGCATCACCAACTCAATGGGCATGAGTTTGAGTAAACTCCGGGAGTTGGTGATGGACAGGGAGGCCTGGTGTGCTGCGATTCATGGGGTTGCAAAGAGTCAGACACGACTGAGTGACTGAACTGAACTGAACTGAATAATTAGTGACAATGAATACTTTTTTCATATATTATTGGCCATTTTTACGTCTTCTCTGGAGAAATGTCTATTTAAGTCTTTAGCCCATTTTTAATTGGGTTATTAGATTTTCTTTGTTATTGAGTCATATATTTCTTTATATATCTTGGTGATTAACCCCTTATAGATACACGATTTGCAAATATGTTTTCCCATTCTACAGAATTCTGTTTCTTTTGCTGTGCTTTTAGTTTAACGTAATCCCACTTGTTAATTTTAGTTTTGTTGCCTGTGTTTTTGGTTTCATATTCATGAAATCATTACCAAGACCAATGTCATAAAGTGTTTTCCTTATGTTTTTTTTCTGGGAGTTTTACAGTTTCAGGTCTTACATTTAAATTTGTAATCCATTTTGAGCTGATTTTTGTGTATGATGTGAGAGAAGGGTCCAAATGAATTATTTTACTGTAGACATCCATTTTCCTAACACCATTGATTGGAGAGGCTTTCCTGTCCCTATTTTGCACACTTGCATGCCTCTGACTCTTGAAAGATTACATGCAACTGACCCCAACAGAGAAAGGCAATTCCTTGTTCTTTTAAAATTCTTTTTATATCCTTCTAAGTCCTCTCTCGGGCCTCATTGCTGCCTCTACACCCTACAAGTGTTTGGAAGCTGTGAGAATCATCTTCCCTGCAGCATCATCTCCCCAGGTAATGGTGCCCAAGTCTTTGTGCCCCCTTCCTGAAAGGTGTTGTTTTTTGTTTTTTTTTTTTTTTTTTTTACCATTTCCTGCACCCTTCTTTGAGGCGTCACTATGGTGGCTTTCAAAACTACAGTGAAGGAGCTCCTCAGTCCACACAGTGAGAAGTCTCTGCTCTCTGTCTTTTGCCAGCTTTTCCCTGCTATTCTAAATGCAGAGGTAGCTCTAACTCTATCTCAATAACAATCTGGGAAATGGTGGCTCTTCCCAACCTCCAATAAGATTCAGCCAGTGGGTTCCGTGGTACTCTTGATATGAGATGCTCAGAGAATCCTGGAGTCATTCTGGAGCCTCTGTCAAGGCCATCACAGAAGGTGGCATATGCACTGGAGTCAGCTGTCCACTTGGGCCACCTGTCCAGCCATTCTGAGATCAGAGAGGAACCAGTTCCTCAAATATGTAGTCATCACATATTTTCTCATTACCCCTAAAGCTCTATTCCAAGCATTGCTGCAGAATGAAGAGGTAATCCCTGACTTTGCAATCACTGACCTTGAGATGCTCATCTTCTAATTCAGTCATGTGTACTCGAGCTTGACTAATTGGTTTAAATTTCTCCTATACCACTTACTAGCTGCATGACCTTGGGAAAGGTGCTTAATCTCTCTTTGCTTTAGTTTCCCCCATTTGTAACATATTCTGATGGCGCAGTTGGTAAAGAGTCTGCCTCTCAGTGCAGGAGGCACAAGAGACATGGGTTTGATCCCTGGGTTGGGAAGATTCCCTGCAGTAGGAAACGGCAACCCACCACAAAATTATTGCCTGGAAAATTTCATGAACAAAGGAGCCTGGTGGGGTACAGTCCATGGGGTCACAAAGAGTTGGATATGACTGAGCACACACAAGCACTTTTGTAAAATGGAGATTAAACTAGTAGATACCCCCTAGAGTTGTGGATTTAATGAAATTGAACATGTAAAATATTTGAGACAAAATGACAATAAAACATTTATTATTAGTATTATTATTACTTAATAAGTTAAATAATGCAAATATAATGAATGAATCAGGTTGAAACTTACAAATGTATGTCATTGCAATAGTTACTGAACCATGGTCAATGAAATTGAGGGGACCTAATGGAGTGCTTTTATTTGCCAAGGGATTTCTATGTGTTTGGCACATTCTTCAACACTGAACAGTCATCATCTTATTAAATAGTCACAACTTTTCTATGGGAAAGGCACCAAAGCCACCCCTTTTGACATTTGAGGAAACCAGATCCAGAGAATTAAGTAATTTGCCCAAGGCCACTCAGACAGTAACCAAGGTCTGTCTGATTCTTTGTGCACTTAAATCGTTTGCAATAAGTCTGTGATTATCAAAAGACTTCCTACATGAGGCAGGACTTACAGGGATAAGGAGACGTGAAGGCTGAGGCAGGAGGGGATTGTGATGACCCTGGGACCACCTTAAATTTCAGACCGACACTGCAGTCAGAGCCCTAGGACAGAGCATGTATGTGAAGTGGCTGGTGAAGGGCGCTGGAATCCAACCCTCCTTCTGTCATCCAGAGAAGAGGGTCCGGAGAATTGCCACATGCCCCATCCTGCAGGGATGCCCCTGTTTCCCCACTCCAGGGAACATGGGAGGGTGGCCTCCTCCCCACGTGGAGAAACCTGAGGGGTGTGTCTTAGGGCCCTAATGCTTTCTCCCCGGTGATCTTGGATAAGGTCCTTAATTTGTGGTTGTGTCTCCTTTTCTTCAGCAAAACTGGTAATAAAAATACATATGTCAGGCTGATTCATGTTAATGTATGACAAAACCCACTGCAATGTTGTGAAGTAATTAGCCTCCAACTAATAAAAATAAATGAAAAAAAAATACATATGTCAAAGGGTTATTGCAAAGCTCCATAAAAGGACATACATACACACACACACATACAAAATGCCAAAAATGCCCCATGGATGGTAACTGTATAGTCCAAATTTGATAGAAGTTCAGAAATTTGCTCATTAGGAGAAGAGACTAAAAGGGGTAGTTAGACTAGGTTTGAAGGTCTCAGGCCTAGCCAGTCATGTTGGGGCCATTTGGTTGCAGGAATGACCCTCCTGAAATCCTCCAAGACCAACAGCGACAAGTTTGAGAGGGATAGTATTGAAATCTTCACAGTGGAGACCCTGGACCTGGGAGATCTGTGGAAAGTCAGGATCGGTCATGACAACACAGGTCTGGCTTCCCTCCCTTCTGTTCCTGGCTGAGAACATGAAGACCATGGGCAGGTTCCCATGGGTGACTAGGAAAGACTCTAGGGTAGACTTGGATGTCATCTGCTTTCCATAATGACACAGCTTCCTTAGTCCCTTCACGGCTGCACAGAGATTCTGGTCTAATTGATCAGCGTGGGGCCCGGACACTGGTGATTTTTAAAGCTTTCTCCCCAAACCCCACAGTCAGAAATTTCAGTGTGCAGCCAGTCTTTGATTTAGTAGGCCTGGGATGGGACCCAAGAGTTTTTATATCTCACAGGTGATGCTGAGGCTGTTGTTCTGGGAGCTCCACTTAGAACCACGGATGGAGCCAGTTCTTCCCAGAACCCCCTAATACTGTGTCCAAGTTTGTTCTCTCAGTAAAGCAGGACTCATTTTCTTGGTCTTCAAACCATCCTGTGAGCCTGAGGAAGGAGGCCTTTCTCCTTGCCTCTGGGACTGAGGGACAAGGTCTCTGCCTGGCTGGCTTCCATTTCCTTATTTAAACCTGAGCACTCATTTTCCCAGGGAGAAGCATCAATCCTTCACTGGCTTCCCTTCCCTTCATGCATCATAAACTGAGGCCAGGGAGCCCAGCATGTTACCCTGCCCCTGGATGAAAGTGTGGAGTCCTCATTAACACAGGCTCTCTCTGGGATCTGGGTTCCCTTTTTGGAATACCTTCCACCCTGGATGGTTCTTTGCTTCCCTCCTCTCAGACTCTGCCTCCTGTCATCTCTCCCCCATGTCCCTTCACTCTTGTTCATTTCACTGACAGCAGCCCAGAGTAGGATCTGGTAAGATACACAGGAATCAGTCCACACTGCTGTAAGCAAAAGGGATGATGAGTCCACGCTGGTGCCTATGGCTAGGGAAGGATGCTTGGAGTCCCTGAAGTTGTATACAGGAAGCCATCTGTGTAGAGGTCCTTGAGAGGTTCTGTGTCTCCTTCCCTCCAGGCAAGGCTCCAGGCTGGTTTGTGGACTGGGTAGAGGTGGACGCCCCATCCCTTGGAAAGTGCATGACGTTCCCCTGTGGCCGCTGGTTGGCCAAGAATGAAGATGACGGCACCATCGTCAGGGACCTTTTCCACGCGGAGCTTCAGACAAGGCGGTACACACCATGTAGGAGTCCTGCAGGGCAAGGCTGGGCCTCCTCCTAGACCTCTTCATCCACCTGCCAACTCCCAGTCCCTCATCCGGGGTTGACCCTTGGCCAGGCCTACTTTGGGAATTCCCTGGGCCCTGTGCTGTCTGTGGACAGAGCTCTAGATCCAGGGAAAGGAAATATAGGATGTATTTCTACTCCAAACTAGCTGGTGACAACAGGCAGAGAACCTGACTTCTCTGGAGTTCAGTTTCCTTGTCTGCAAAATAGAGATAATAGTGTAGGGTGGCTGTAAGACCCAAAAAGGAGAAAAGATAAGGGCTAACATTTGTGGTTGTTTCGTTGTTGCTCAGTTGTCCGACTCTTTGCAACCCCATGGACTGTAGCCTGCCAGTCTCCTCTGTCCATGGGATTTCCCAGGCAAAAGTACTGGACTGGGTTGCCATTTCCTTCTCCAAAGTCTAACAGTGAAGGGTCATTATCAACCCCTTAACCAGTCCTCACTCCAGTCATTAACACACCCAAGAAATCACTGTTGTCTTGATTAGGGGGGTGGGGGGGGCGGGGGGCGGAGAACTTGAAAAGAAGCTAAATGTAATTCCTTTACCAGCTAAAGAAAAGGAGAAAATGGAACAATTAGGTGGATTTTTGACACTTCATTTCCTCTATCATCATCTGAAAGTCTGTGTTGCTGGGGAGGGGCAGGGCAGTGTGGAGCCAGTGGATGAGTAGTAGAAGGGGTGAGAAGAGAAGAGAAAGGACTCTTGCCACTGTAGACTGGCTGATCTGATTGGCAGTTGTCCCCTGAAACATAATGCTCCTGTGTATAGGGTGTCTGCAGCCAAGGACTGCATTGAGGATGCTGTAACAAGTGAGGAAACCAAGGCTCCTCTAGGTGACTTGCACAGGTCACACAGTCAGGCTAGATAGAGTCTGTGCTTTCACCCAATCTGTTGTACTAGCTCTGTGATGGGAGAGGCATGGAGACCCTAGTCTGAGGTGACAGCGGTTTTTGATGGACACTAGGCATGTTGGGATACCTCCCTCCACCCTGGGTTGCTAGGCAACCACATGAAGGTTCAGGCCCCTGGGTAGCAGCTCCCAGTGAAGGGACAGATCCAGAGTGGTGGTGCTGGTGAAGAACTTGACCTGCCTGCATTTATTTCCCATTTTCACTTCCCCTCTGACTTTGCCCTCTGTCCCCTCCCCTCAGTTGTCCCTTATGAAATCACTCTCTACACCAGTGATGTCTTTGCCGCTGGGACAGACGCCAACATCTTCATCGTCATCTATGGCTGTGATGCCGTGTGTACCCAGCAGAAGTACCTGTGCACCAACAAGAGGGAACAGAAGCTGTTCTTTGAGAGGAAGTCTGCCTCCCGCTTCATAATGGAGGTACCGGCATCCAGCAGGCTTCCGGGGAGCCAGGACAGGGGTGCGGGCTGGACCAGAAGGCAAGGAGATGGAGTCCTTGTCCAGAGTCTGGCATGTGCCTTTCATTTGATGGGCTGTTATGAGTGAGGGAGATGGCAGTTCATCCAAGCTCTCTGAACCTCAGTACCTCTGAGGAGCCAGGAGGACAGTGACCCTCCCTCTCCGGGACCAGTGTCTGAGTCAAAGGTGATAATGAGTGGACAGGGTTTAAGGAAGCTAGAGGCACAATTCCACTGGGGCCATCTCCAGTGCCACCAACAGCAGAGCCACAGAGAGAGCTGGCTTCCAGACTTCCTCATCACATTATTGTCTCCTGCTTATCTGTCAAGCTACAGCCAATACAAAAGAGCATCCCATGTATTCCTTGGTTCCCCCTCTGCTCCGGCCTGAGAGTTTTGCTGTCCGATGCTTATTGTGGATGTATGTCACCACGTCCACACCTGGGTATTCTGTACACCCATCCCGTGCCTCCTTGTGCACCCCACTCTGTGCCAGGTGGGGTGGGAGAGACCAGGGACGCAGAGGACCCAGATCATGCCTGCAAGGGGCTTGCAGTCCAATTGGGGAACCCCAGATCTCACACGAGGCTAAGGAGAGGGTCTAGTGATCATCATCATAGCTGCTCCTGGGGGTAAGAAGGCGCTGTCATAGGGTCACTTAGCCCCCGGAGCAACTCTGCACTGTGATTATCCGTGTTTAAGTACGGGGAAACCAGGCACAGAGAGTTTAGTAGCTTCCATGAAATCACACAGCCAAGGCAGAGTGGAAGCAGGATTCAAAGCCAGAAGGATTGGCTCAGAATATGTGCCCTTAGCCCCTGCTGTCCACTAGCCTATGAGAGCAAACGGTGGGGCTGGCTGAGTGTGCTATAGGTATTCAGAGACCAAAGAGGGCTCCCTGGAAGTGGTAGCTTTGAGCTGGACCTGAAAGTGGGCATATGAGGGACCAAGGAGGGAAGGCCTTCCTAGCAAGGGGGACATCATGGCTGTGGGCCAGAGGTGGAAGGGAACACAGCGTGTGGCTTGAGGTTTGACAAGAGGGAATAGGAGAGTGATGTAACTTGGCTATAGGATGTGTGGAACAGGATTTAAAGGGGATGACTCTGAAGGACAAGGGGTAGGGGCTTGGGCTCTCCAGGTAGTAGGGACCTTGGGAGATGTGCCCCTCATTTTCTGGTGGGAGACAAAGCACAGAGCCCCATCTTGCTTCCTCGGGTCGTGTCTGCCCCAGGGAACTCCCTTTCCCTTCCCCACCTTCTCCGGGAGCAGTCAGCACTTGTGGGAAGGTTCCCACCTTGGTGGAGATTTTTTAACATGGAGAATTCAAGGGTGATTCATCTACCCACAAGAAGCAGCATCTCACCCACAGAGATGTCCCGGTGTGTGCGTCATCCCAGCCGGATGCTGTCAGAGGCCTGAGTGTGATCACACCTTGGCTTCCGGGAAGTTCCATCAATGAAGTCTGCCTAATAGGCAGCTATAATTTGCCAGTGATTTGTTGCAATTTTTTTCTTTCCAAATCTACCTGGGTGTTGGGGGGAGTATGAGAGCTTAGACACAAATGAGCTCGCGTTGTGTCCCTGTCTCTCCATTTCTCTTTTCCCACTGATCTTCGGGTAAGAGGAGGAGTGCTGGACTGTGCGTGAGCCCATAACCCTGGATTCTGGCTCTGCTCAGCCTCTGACTCAGGGGCAAGCCCACCCTCTCTGTGGCCTCATCCTCAGACACACGGATCTGCTGGGAAAATAACAATAGCTAATATTTACTGGGCACTCCCCATGTGTCAGCCTTGTTCTTGGCACTTGGGGTGTATCACCTCATTTAATCCTCATCACCATTCCAAGAGTCAGATGGTGTCATTGTCCCCTTTGCCAGCTGCCTGGCAGCTCAGTGTCCTTGAGTGCAGATCCTGTAAGTCACGATCTCGCCCAGAGCTTCCTGTTTCTCGTACTGTGAAAGGGTGAGGCCCCGTGCATTCATTGGTCTCTGTTTAATGATTCAGAAAGTCCAGGAGCTCGTGGGGGACACCACGTCTCTGATGAAGTGTGGGTGAGCTGGCTGGTGGGGAGTTTGTTAACTCAAGGTGTCTCCGGCAAAGTGACGCCATATTGGTCACTTGGAAGGAGAGAATTGGTGACAAAAAGAAGCACGTCTGTTATCTTAGACCCAGAAGTGACCTTGAAGGGTTGTCCTGCCCATGTCCCTGCCTTCGGCTGAGCAATCTCCCCATTTGATAGATGAGGCCTTTAAGGCCTAGAAGGTCAAGAGACTTGTCTAGATCATGCAGCTTGTAGGATCCTGTAGGATCCTTCCTACAGCTGGGAAGGATGGAGGTGGGTGGGAGCAGGGGGACATTCCTCAGGCGGTGCTGATGGGCTTGCCCATGGCTGTCAATGGTGGGGGTGTGTGTGTGTGGAGGGTGTGCAGTGCTGGGAGCTCTTCCAGTTCATCCCCAGGTCATATCTGTCTAGGCTTATAGAGGTTCCATGTTTGGTGAATGCTCAATCACTCATTCAGATGCCATTCACTCATCAGGAGTCTTCATCCACCCTGGAGCTGACTGTGCCATCTCCTTGTAGCTCTGAGTCCTTGATGGAGCAGGCCAGGCAGAAAGCTCTGCAGAGGGGCTGCCAGGAAGCTCAAGTCTGCACACCCTCCTTAACCTCGACCTGTCAATGCCAAGGGCATGAGTTGCATGGACCAAGCATGAGCCAGCATCTGGGTATTACTGTGTTTCCCGGCCCTCTCTTCCCTTTACCCGGACTTCCTTGTCTGTTTCCACCTGTGATTGCCCAGATCCCCACTGGGATGAGGCAGGGCGTGAACTGACACATACAGCACCATTTCAGGGGAGTACATGACACATGAGACGTGGGAGAGGCCCCTGAGGCTCCCAGAGCCCTGGAGTGGGACCTGGTGGAGGGCAGCCTGACAGAGAGAGCCAAGGAGGCAGGTGCCAACTGTGTGGATGCCTTGCCTTGTGTCTGGCCACCTTGCTGCCTCTTTCGAAGACTCCAAGGAAAGGATCAGGGAGTCAGTCACTCCTAGCTGAGTCCCACTCTGGCCCTGTGTGCCCATAGGCTCCAGGCAGGAGAGATGAGAGATGGCACCTCCTGAATTTCAGGGACTCACCATGTCTGCACGGATTGCTGTTTCATTCAAGGTGACTTTCATGCACACCTTGGTGGCTGAGGTGTGAGAGAGCCCAGCTGACTTTGTCATACTCATTTCACAGATGAGGAAGCAGTCTTCCATCCTTTCTGCCATTAGGTATTGAGTACTGAGGTCAAGGGCTCTGTTCTGGGTTTTGGGGATGCCGTGATGAGCAAAACAGACGTGGTGCCTACCCTTATGACTTTCAGTGATGGAAGAGAAGGTTTCACACAAGTCAATGCAAACTTCTGACTGTGAGAAGTGCTGGTGTGTTTGTGTGTGTGTGTGCATGTGTGTGTGATAGGATGCTGTCAGACCCTATCATGAAGAGATTTGAACTTTTTAAGGTGATCAGGTCCTTATCGATCAGTTGATAAAGAATCTGCCTGCAGTGCAGGAGACCTGGGTTCAATTCCTGGGTCTGGAAGATCTCCTGAAGAAGGAAATGGCAGCCCACTCCAGTATTCTTGTCTGGAGAATCCCATGGATAGAGGAGCCTGGCAGGCTACAGTCCGTGGAGTCGCCAGAGTCAGACATGACTTAGTGTCTAAACCACCAAGGTGATCAGGGGCTTTCCCTGAGTAAATATCCTTGAGCTGAGTGAGACCTGAATGATGAGGTTGGGCAAACACTAGTTGGGCAAACCTAGGTAAACACTTTACCTAATTTAGGTAAAGAAGAAAGGGAAGGGGCAGGCAAAGCTGATGCAGAGGCCCTGTGGCAAGAAAATGTCAGGCTTGAGGAACTGGAATTTGACACAGAAGAGGAGTGGCTGGAGATGGAAGCAGCCCTTAGGGGTCTAGGAGAAGGTCAGACTAGCAAGACAGGGCTTGGGCAGAACCAGAACGCATCTTCAGGTCTCAAGCCTCTGCTAGTAGCAGAAGACTGCAGGCTGGGCTCCACCATGAAAAGGGGGAACAGCCTCCCAGAGCTTGATTGAACTGAGTTCTGGAGTCTAGGCTGGTGTTAAGTCGGGGGGAGGAAGGGAGGTGTCAGCACAGTGTGTGTAATGAAGGGAAAGCAGGGGCTGGTTTGACCAAACAGGAGGGACTGACTGGGAGAAAGTGACCCCTGGAAGTTCAAGGGGATTCTAAGGTAGATGCCCTCAGGAGGCAGGGTTCTGCTGAGGTTGTACTTTCCTGGGCTGTTCAGCCAACATCTGGTGTGTTTTCTCCTTCCCCAAGTTAGAAGACGTGGGAGAAATCATTGAAAAAATCCGGATTGGCCATGATAATACGGGCATGAATCCTGGCTGGCACTGCTCCCACGTGGACATCCGCAGGCTCCTCCCAGATAAAGATGTGAGTTTCTGACTCGTCCGTCCTGCTGTTTCTTTTGTCCTTTTTCAGAAGAGATTCAAGTCAGATTTCTTATAAGAAACTGCAGCCTTTTTAAGTTGAGATAAAAATCATCTAAGGAAAATTCAGCTAGTTCACGCCAAGTGCAGGAACTAAAGCAGGCCCAAGGCACAATCTTTTAAAACCTTCAAGAAGAAGGGTCTGGGCAGCCGTGTCTCTGCTCCTCACCCCCAAAGCCATGCTACTAGTGAGTGACCAAGTGTGTCCTTCCTGCAACTCAAGGTCAACTCAGAGAAAGAAAGCCATCCACACAACTTGGAGAACATTCCTGAAACCACAGAATTCTAAAGCTAGGAGGCAGCGGTCAGTCATGGCTGTGGTATGAGTGAGCTGGGAGAAGTTTAAAATACAGACTCTCCTCCGACGGCCAGCTGAGTCTTAGTCTCTGGGATGGGGTTTGGGTATCCATTTTCAAGTGACCTGGGGAATTCCACCTTCCAGAGCCTCCCCCTGACATGGTTTGGAAGTGCTTTAAGTAAGACTGGATCTGCTGGAATTGGGGCAGGGCTGGGGGCCTCCCCTGGGGCTTTAGCATTATCAGCGGGGCTCCATCACCCTCGGGCTTGGTCCCCGTGAGTGTTGACCCGGGTGATGAATGACTGAAGTTGGCAGTTTCCACATGAAGGGCTCAGTTTCCTCCTTTCTCCTCACCCCAGGGTACAGAGACCTTGACTTTCCCTTGTGATCGATGGCTTGCCACTTCAGAGGATGACAAGAAGACCATTCGAGAACTGGTCCCTTATGACATCTTCACCGAGAAATACATGAGAGATGGGTCTTTAAGGCAAGTCTACAAGGAAGTGGAGGAGCCTCTGGACAGTAAGTGTGGGGCGATCACCCTCATCACCATCGGCAGAACCCCCGCTTGTTGGACACTTGCCCTGTGCGGGGCGGAGCCTTTGCACCTCAGAGGCAGAGTCTGTAATTACCTTCACTCCATATCGAGGGCAACTGAGGCTCACAGAGGTTACACAACCTGCCAGAGTTCACTCAGCTAATAAATGGCATGGCTGTTCTTCAAAGTCGCAGCGCCCTCACCCTGAGTCTTGTGCTCAAACCCTCCCTGGTCTGACAGTGTGATCAGACATCCACGTATGTGCTCTCCTGTGGCTGGGCTCAACTGGTCCTCGTTCTCTCCCTTTGCTTAGTTAATTTGGCTTCTAATCCGCAGGACTTGGTCCTCTCTGCTCTTGCTGGATCCAGCTGTCCCTACTGAGTGTGAATCAGATAGCTTTCCGGCTTTGTATGGAACTGTAACTCTGGTGTTTGTTCTCCGGGGCTGGGTGTAGCTTGCGCGGCCAAGGCCATGGGTTTCTTTTCTGTGTGTGCCAGCCACCTTTTCCTCATTGATGAGGCTCTTTCCTGCAGAATTTGCACCAGCCTGAGCACACACTTTCCTTTGCTTTGGAACCACCATTTTCTTTCCTTTATTTATTTGTTTTTTTTAATGGAAGGATAATTGTTTTACAGAATTTTGTTGTTCTCTGCCAAATATCAACACGAATTAGCCATAGGCATCCACATGTCCCCTCCCTCCCGAACCTCCCTCCCACCTCCCTCCCCATCCCACCCCTCTAGGCTGTTACAGAGCCCCTGTTTGAGTTCCCTGTCACACAGCAAATTCCCATGGGCTATCTATTTTACATATGCTAATGTAAATTTCCATGTGACTCTCTCCAAACATCTTCTTACCTCTCTGACTGGTCTCTGAATGCTCTTCTCCCTTCCCTTACTGGGTGGCATTGCTCCAGGCTCAGACCTCAACCTAAACTGAGCCTCTGCTGTAGCTGTGACATTTCTTTTCTTCTGAGTTGCCACTTGCTTCGAGATAAAAACAAGTGTTACCTCAATGACATGCCTTTCCCTGCCCACATCCCTTTCTCTGAATGTGTTTTACTTTGAATCTGGGGGATCATTTGCTTTTCTACTTGGATCCCAGAGGACGTGCTGGAAAGCTGTCCTCATGGCACCCTTGGCTGTTCTACGTTAAAAGCATGCCACGAACCCCTCTGCGCTGGGTGGTGTTTCTAGGGAAACATCTTTTCACGGAGAGCTGGGTGGCCTTGGTGGGATGGGGAGGGAGGAGGATCCGGAAATAGCAGGATTTGACTGCACGACCGCACTGCTCAGCACCCAGAAGCTGAGTCGGTTTTGCTAATTCCCAAAAGGACTGGAGAGAGCAGTGAGGGGCAGGAAGTCCATTTAAATCACAGCCCTGGGGACATCACACTCCACTCTGGGACAAGGGCCGCCTTTGAAAAGGTTCCACCCAGGTGTGGAGCAGGTCTGAATGAACAACCAGGAAATAGGTGGGGAGGACAAGTGAGGAGGGTGGGGACAGTCAACTGCTGTGTCCAAACTCCGGCAAGATTCCTAGTGTTACCTCATGTCATATCAGCCAGCCAGGTGTGGATCACGTTGACTCCTTTAGACAAAAGAAGATGTTATTAATGTGTATGTGAAGTGCTGACTGGATTCTGCGCCGAACTGAGCAAGTTGGGGGCCAGGGGGTCAGGGTTCAAGTGTGGCCAGTGCTGGATCCTGCTCTCAGAGGGGACAAGCATCTAGGAGCAGATCTCCTGGTGCACCAAGGAGGTGTGGCCAGCAGATGCTGGGTGGGGTGATGGAGAGGGGAGGATGGGAAAGGGGGCGGAGTTCAGGACTGGATGTGAACTTGTGGCCTGTGGTCCAGTCCAGGTGGACACAGGGATGTGGGTTCAGAGCGCAGAAGGGACCTGGGCTGGAGATACAGCCTGGGGAACTCACAGGCGAGAGCTGTGGGAAGCAGACAGAACTGGAAGACATGGGCATCTAGGGCAAGGCAGATGTTTAGGAACCTGTAAGGCTGCTCAAGGAGCAGAGAGAGGCAGAAGAAGAGCAGGGAAGAATAACGCTATGGATCCAAGGGAAAATGAGGATAATAATAGGAACCATGTTGTGGGCGTGAGTGTTTTCCATACCCACGGGTAGAGCAGCTCACATCACCTGACTCTCCTGCATTTAGTTACATGTGGTTCTGAGCCCACTAGCATGGGCTGGTAAGAAAGTCCATCTCAATCACTGCAGGGAGGGGGCATCCCCTTTTCTAGGGTCTTATAAAAATCCTGAGGCTCACAGCAGGGACCTGGCCTTCAGTTCAGAGTGAGAACAACCTTTACTTGTGGCCTCCTGCTGTCTGGTGAGACTGTGGCTGCTGGCTGTGGGCCAGCACACAAGTTTCATTTCTCTGGGAGCCAGAAAGGCTTCTCCAGGGAGCCCGGCTTTGTCAAAAGACCCTGTCTTCACCCTGAAGGCCTCCTTGCTTCAAGGCTTCAGACAGGCTTGGCAGCTGTCTCCTTGGGTCCCTGTGGGCAGGTGGGGAGTTCCTACCACCATAGGCACTCTCAAACCCACACCTGCTCCCAGGCTGGAGAAACTGAACTTCTTCCCAGTTGGGCCATTTTCACCTTCACCTCAAAGCCACAACTTCCATCCATCCCCTTGGGGATAATCCAGCTAAGTCCCCTCTTCCTTGGCCTGAAACTCCAAAGCTCCTGGCACAAAGGACTGTGGAGAGGGGACACAAAATGCTTAACCATCATAGAAACAGATGCATCTTCCCCCCACCCAGGGTGGGGGGTTGTGTGAGTGACTACTTTATTCTTCCCTGATGAATGCTTAGCAGCAAAACAAAAAACAAGACAGCGTTTGGTTTTATTTTCCTTAATAATCTGTAATAATTGTCACACCAAGTATTTTTTGAGCCCTTTAAAGGCCGTGGGAGACCAAAGAGTTGGTGACAGTGATTGCGGCTTTGGTGGGGGGTGGTTCCCTGGAGCATTGGGGCAGCTTGGTTGAAGAGTAAATGCAAATAAGAGAAGAGACACTGAGGGGAAGCTATTCTTTTAAATATACTTTTTTCCTATAAACTGTTTAGAAGGATTTGGCATTGATACTGGTCACCCTCCAATGGGAAGGCACATTTTTGTCAATGTGTCACGCCAGGTGCATTTAGTGACCATGGTGTGCATGCGTGGCAGGCAGTTTCCTGGGGGTGGTGATGGGTGTTTTGAGGGATGCTGGAAAAGTCTCCATCCCCTGAGTCTCTTAGAGGCAAACGTCCCACTGCTGAATCCAGCCGGACTTGTAGCAGAGCATGCATAATGGAGCAGACAAGAAGGACACAGAGTTCTCCTGGAGGACTGGGCCACAAGCTGAACTCCGCCTACAAATCCAGTTCCCCCAAACTAAACAATGCCGTCCCTTTCTTCCCTTTGTCTGTGTGTCTGTCCGACTGCCCACCCAGTTGTGCTGTACTCGGTGCAGATCTTCACAGGAAACGTTCCTGGGGCTGGGACGGACGCCAAGGTCTACATCACCATCTATGGGGACCTCGGGGACACCGGGGAGCGGTACCTGGGCAAGTCAGAGAACCGCACCAACAAGTTCGAGAGAGGAACGGTAGGTGGGGCCCCCAAGCTACCGCACCCCTCTCCTCTGGTTCTCTGTTCCGGGGGCCAGCTCCTCTTGGTCCCTGAGGCTGTCTGGGACCTTTGTGGGGTGTCATTGACCCTTGGGGTGGCATCTGCCTCATGCATCCCCCAAGGGCATCTGGTCCCCATCTCTCAGCCTATGCCCGAGCCCTGGGTCCTGTATGTGCAGTGGGGGTGGGACTTGAGCAGGCAAGAGGCTGTGTGAGACCCAGGTTGCTGGCTATATGGAGCTGGGTCGTCTTCAGAGAATGCAGCTCACTGCCCAGGGGCTCATGAGTGTGGAGGTGAGCACCGCAGAGTTGGGGGGCTGCCTCGACAGAGGCTTGAACGAGACAGAGGTCTGGAGGGCTGGGTCTGCCATCCACTCCGTCTATGGCTGAGCATCTCTGGACTCAGTTTCCTCATCTGTGAAAGAAGGATCCTGATGTGAATCAGCTCAGCTGTGTTGTGCAGAACTCTAGACAGCATGGAGGCCCGAGGGAGCCATGGAAGAGTGGGGGTAGCAGATGGGCATCCCCCTCCTCCCACATGGGACCACTCTGACCTGGCCTATCTACTATCAAGCAAGCCTTGATTTAATCAAGGGGCTCTGTGGCTACCAAAAAAGCTTGAAAACCATCCAATTGGATAGTGGGATCCGAGGCCCTACCAGCTCTGACCTAACAGTGGTTTTACCAAAGGAAGATTTCTGTTCACACTTGCTTCCCATCGGCCTGGCCCCTCTCCCTGCCAGAGCACCCCTCTGTCTGCCACCTTGCCCCTTCCTTGCTTCTCAGGCTCCCTTCTTCCTCTCCATTCACCTAACTCTGCTAGAAGCCCCACAGGCCAGGCTACAGCCTGGGGAGGAGAGCCAGGCAGCTGGCTCCTAACCCGTCTGCGGTCCTCCTCGTAGCCGCATGTCTGGGGAGATAGATTCCCACATCAACCAGCTTGTGTTCACTGGGGTTTCCTTAAGCCCAAGCCTCAGCCAGGCATGACCTTTAGTGCTGAAACGTCCGCTACTTGGTGAACAGGAAAGTAACTCCGGGCTAAGGACAGCAGGTGTCAGCTAAGCGGGTCTGCAGCTGGCTGGTGACTCCAGCAGCCAGGCTGCGGGAAGGAGCCCTAGCCTGGACTCGAGATCCCAGGGGAGTCGGGCCCCAGGGCTCTCTGAGAAGGTGGGAAGGGGAAAGGGAGTCCCCTGGAGCAGGTTCGACCTGAGGAAGAACGAAGGGGCTCTTGACTTCGTTTCCCACCAGAAATCTGTTGAATGAATAAATGAGTGAAAGTATAAATGAAGGTGATGCAATCCATTCTCCTCGGTGTTTAGGTTCAGATTTTTTCTCTGTTAGTAATTATGACATTGCAAGAGAAGTCTTTGCCCCATTCTGTCTCGTACTTCTCCTCCTTCCCTCCCGTGTTGACATCCCGTTGGGGAGGCTGGAGCTTTTGGCTTAGTCACTGATGATTTCGGACTTTGTTCACTGCTGAGTATGTGAAAGCTCCCACTTCTCTAATCGTTTGCTCCAAATCTAGGAGTCACCTTGACACCCCTCTCCCTGTCAGCACTCCCTCCCACCCATATCCAGTCAGTCACCTGGTCTTGGAGAGTCTCTCTCTAAATGACCCTCAGATCAGCTCGGTCAGCTTTGTCACACCTTCCTTATCGCACCTTGCTTAGCGAACCCTGTGCCAGACCTCTGAAATCCAATCTACCCTCCAGGCTTCCCCAGTTAACCCATCCAAAGATGGCAGAGTCACTCTCTCACTTGGACTCATCAAGGCTCCCCTCCGACCCCAGATCTGGCCTGAACCTTTCATGGGATTCCCAGATCTTCACTGCCTGCCTCGCCAGCCTGCATAGAAGTTCTCTTGGGCCCCAGTTTCTAGAATGGTCCACACTCTCTCCTGTGTCCAAGTCTTTACAAGCCTTTTCTCTGCATCCATGTACATATGCCCATAGGAAATACATAACACTGCACTGAAGTTTTGACTTTTTACATAAAAGGTATCATTCTATATGGGTGCTTTTTGCAGACAATGGGGTACCTTTGACATCTTTCTGTCAAGATAGTCAGACCTGGGTGTCGTTGGCCTGTTCTTTGTAACCACTGCACACATAACATTCCACCTACAACATTGCCATGGTTATTTACTGTAGCCCCAACACTGGACACATAGGTGGGTCCTAACTTTCCACTGTAAACAATTACCTGCAGTAAGCATCCTTGTGTACACATGAAGGTGTCCCCCCAGGACAGATGCAAAGTGGAATTGCCATGTTGTAGGGTGTGGGTTCAGCCACTTGCCAGCACTCTAAGGCCTGACAGGTCCACACCTGCTGTCAGCATCACACCATTCACCTGCACTTGCCTCAGCCCGCAGTCTGACCTGCCCTGGCTGCTTAGAAGGCCCAGCTTCAGCTTAATGCCACCACCAAGCAAGTCTTGCCAGCCCCGGCCCTAGTCCTCACGCAGGTGGCTGCTACCACCACCTGGGCTGTCCTGAGGAGGGGCACAGGGCATCCTATTACCCCTGGGTTCCCAGGTCTCAGTACAGTGACTTAGCATATCTTTTGGAAGGAAAGTGGTTGTCATTGGGGTCACCTCTCCCACCTCTCCTTCCCCAAGCTCCTGCCAGCTGTTTTGACCTCAGTTCACCCGAAACCTAGACCTCCACATCTCACTGAGCAATCCTAAAGGAATGCAAGCACTCAAGAATACAATGTCACATCACGAAAGGTATAATCAGGGACACAGAGGAGGGCCTATGTCACACCCCCCACAAAATCCCTCATGAACCCACAGTCCAGGTGTTGGGCCTTGTGCATCGCCTGACCTGCACCATATCCTTTCCCCTCTCTGCTTTCCTGCAGCCCGGACTGGCTCCTCCAACTGCCAGCTTTCCCCTGGGAATTTCAAGCCCTCTCTCATTATTCAGAAAGATTTCAGCTCTTCCATAGCTCCTACCATCCAGCCTCCTAGCTGACCTCAAGCCAATACTCTGCATAACTCAGCATGTCCAGAATGTCCTCTTATCCCAAGAGGAGCTAGACTGCAAAACAGGGCAATTGTGAAAGCAAGGCCTTGGAACATCAAACTCTCTGTGCTAGGGATTTGGGCCTGGAGGGCTCCGACCTGGAAGGTCTGTTCAGCCCAGCAATTAAGGGGGATGAAAGGTACTAGATGGATGGGGTGGGAGCAGGTGGAGGCGGGGAGGGGCCCCCACCCCAATTCACCAATCTGGACTCCCAGGCCGACACCTTCATTATCGAGGCTGCGGACCTGGGCGTCATCTACAAGATCAAGCTCCGCCACGACAATACCAAGTGGTGTGCAGACTGGTACGTGGAGAAGGTAGAGATCTGGAACGACACCAATGAGGATGAGTTCCTGTTCCTGTGTGGACGCTGGCTGTCCCTGAAGAAGGAGGACGGGCGGCTGGAGAGGCTCTTTTATGAGAAGGTGCGTGAAAGGCAGGTGGGGCACCCGGGGTGATTCCATGGAAAACAAGGTGCCAGAGGCGTAACTGGCCTGGGTTGTGCTCCTCCTGACAGGAGTACACCGGGGACCGGAGCAGCAACTGCAGCAGCCCCGCTGACTTCTGGGAGATCACCCTGAGCTCCAAGATGGCCGACATCGACATCGCCACCGTGACGGGGCCCATGGCTGACTATGTTCAGGAGGGCCCAGGTAAGCCAAGCAGAGAGCTCATCAAAGCGTTGGCAGGCACATGGAAATGTGTTTAAACTATTCCTGGACAGGCCGTGTATTAACCTCACCATCATTTCACTTACATGTTAACACTTTGTAGTTTACACACAAGTTCCTCACATGCTATTTCCATCCCCACAACAGCTCTGTGAACTGAGAGACATTGACCAAAAAAACAAATAGACTGCAAGTTATTTCTCTAGTGAAAATGAGCTTATTCGGGATCAGCAGAGAGTTGCAGCTTGGAGTCTACAACCAGGTCAAGCTACATGCAAGTCCCCACAGAGCAAGGGAAGGAGAACTCTTTCATAGAGGAGAAAAGGAAGTTGGGAAGGCTGGAGTAAAGCAAGAGTCCACAGCTTTTCATTGGCTGAGTTGTCGCCAGGAGAGAAGAGTCTTTCCTGGGCTCTGTCTGTTGTCACACCCCCCTTCTGGTCTCCTGACTATTTAATTGAAGTTTCTAGTTCTTTGTTTGTTTGTTTTTGTTTTTTTATTTTCTCCTCTTGACGGAGTTCTTTTTATGAAAGCATCACTGATGAGTCAGGTTTTCACTTCTCAGCAGCTTTTTGTCCCTCAGTGCAGGAGGGACATTTCCTGGGTATAGTGTCCCATGTTGGAGAGAAAGTGCACAGATTGGAAACCTAATAAGATCGCATTTGAGTAACAAGGAAGAAGGGAGAAATCTCAGGCATTTTTTAAATCCAAAGTCCATGTTACCAAGATAATAGACTCTGGAGTTTACCTGAAACTTTATATCTCCATCAGAGGTTTGGAAGCACACTTCTGACAGGCCTGATCTGGATATCTTGGGAAAGCTGTTTCATCAGATGTTGTATGCTTCAGTTCCAGGAAATATTTTCTTTCATGTGACTGGATGATGTATGCGTCCAATTGGGATTTAACTGCCTTCTTTGTCATATGAATCCAAGAGTCTATTCCTTGGAGTTTGATAGCACAAGTGTTGGTTAGCAGTACTTCCCAGGAGCTTTTCCAGCATGATTGAAGATAGTCTTTCCCAGTAAATAAAATATACAGGCCGCAAGGCATAATGCTTAAGATCTTTGTCTCCAAAGAGTGTACCAGGAAAAGATTGCTCTACAAATAACATGATTATTTTCAGTAGAAATTGTATTAGAGTATCTCTCCTTTTATCAGTTGTGGAGCAGAAAAAGCAGAAGCCAAGTACTTTGGGTGTACTGTGACTATCTTAAAGGGTATGTGTTGGTGAGTTCCAAAAGGAGTGGTTCTAAGATTTAGAAGAATCAATGGCAGTGCTTTTTGCTAAGGTATTTGGAGGTTTTCTACAGAAATTGCCATTGAGTCTTAATAATGCTGTTAATGCATTTGACTAAACCAGAGGATTGAGGGTGGTTAGCACAATGAAAGTGTATTAAAACCAACCAAATAATGCAGACTTGTCAAAGTACCTGGGCTTCCCTGGTGGCTCAGGTGGTAAAGGAAGCTGCCTGCGGTGCAGGAGACCTGGGTTCAATTCCTAGGTTGGGAATAGCCTCTGGAGAAGGGAATGACTACCCACTCCAGTATTTTTGCCTGGAGAATTCCATAGACAGAGGAGCCTGGTGGGCCACAGTCCGTGGGGTTGCAGAGTCAGAAACAGCTGAGCAACTTAGCATTCACTCCCATCAAAGTACCTGACTAGTGAAATTAGTTCTTCAATCACTATGAAGTTTGAGAGGAGTTTCTCAAGTAGGTATAATCTTTTCCAAAAGGGCTTTGTCCAGAGAAGAGGCAGTAGTCTGTCAATAAGGAAAGGCTTCCTTTCAGTGTGAAAACATACAGACCATGACTGAAAGATATTTATCTCCATGAGACATAGGAAGTTGTATTAAATCCATTTACCAGACCTCAAATGGTCCATTAGTAAGTTTACAGTGTCCAGGAGCAGTGCAAGCAGATTTTCCTGAGCTGTGTTTCAGAGAAGTGGAATAGTGAGGTAAGCACTTTTGTGGCCTTGCTAATGTTTCCTCACTAATATTGATTCATGGATGCTATCATCCATGAATAGACCAATGGTTTGATGCAGGTACAGTGGTGAGGAGTGGGGATTTTACTCTCTGGTAAGACTGGGTAGTTGTTTGGTGCAAACCAAATGGCTTTCTCTTTTTTATCAAACCAAGAATTGTTGAATTTCCAATCTTGTTTTTCTTTTTTCTGAGGCCAATTGTTGGGCTTTTCTAGCTAGTTTTGCCAAGTAATCATTTGGGGGAAATATCCCTTTGGACCGTGACAGAAGTCTGACTGCTATCAGTTCCTTTAAGGTCAGCATTCCTTGCAGAAATGTCAGCAAGGTGATTTCCCTTAGCTTCCAGGGAGTCAAGTTTAGAATGCCTCAGAATCTTATTAATAGCTAAAACTGTAAGTGAAAACATTGCATCCTATAATTCCTGAACATAGAAGCCGTTTAAAATTTTATTTCCACTGGAAGTAAAGAAGCTGTGCTGTTTCCACAACATTCCAGAATCATGAGCTATTCCAAAAGCTTATCTACCATCAGTATAAATATTGGCAGTTTTGTCTTTGGCTGAAGTATGAGTCTGTGTAGGACTGGAAACCTCTTGAGATCACTCGTGTAACCATGTTTACCACGGGGCTGAAGTAACAACATCAAAGGAGTTGCAGTAGCATACCCAGCAAAATATTTCTCATTGTCACCTTTTGAATAGGAACCATCAGTGAGCCATGAGAAGTCAACATTACCCAGAAGAGTTTCCTGAAGATCATCAGGAGAGTTAGGAGGTGACCATCAGCGTTAATTGGTAGGGAGGGACTTCATCATGGAGAGAAAAGTAGCCTGGTTAAGAATATTACAATGTAAAAGAGTTCTCTAAGGAGAAGTTAACAAAAGGACTTCATGGGAAGTGAGGCAACTGACTGAGAAATGTTGAGTGTGATGAGAATTCAGGAGGGCTTCTACTGCATGAGGCACAAAAATGGTTCAAGATCTCATAAGGATTTTTTTTGGTAGCCCTTACCCAAAAGGGCAGTAGCTACAATGGCAAAGGGTGTATCCCATTGGCACAGGCTCCAGTTACTGGCTGTCATACCCTGTGGGCTGATGGTTCTCACCATGTTTTAGGGCATGTACCCCAAGGTATACACATGCCTCTTCCTTTTCATATGCCAAAAGGGAAAAGGAAATATGATCTTTGAGATGCCCAAGGACAGGTGGATTCATCAAACTCTCCTTTAAGGCCTTAAAAGCTGTGTCATCTACTTCTTCCAATAATATTAGGTCAGTGTTATTATTGTTTAGTAAAACATACACAAGTTTGACCATAAGAGAGAAATTTGGAATTCAATTTTTGCAATAACAAAGTAACTCTAGAAAACCTAGCAGTCAGCCCTTAGTTTGGGGTTTGGGGAAATTTAGGATACCATGAAGTCTATCTGGAACTAGGTATAACTCTTGTTCTGATATCAGATGCCCTACATGTGGAAACTAGGGATTGGGGCAAGCTGCAACTTTTCTTTGTCAGTCTTATGTCCCTTCAAGGTTAAAAGCTTTAGCGAGTGGATACTGTCTTTTTATAAGGAAGCTTGAAAAGGAGGGCAAAGAAACAAATCCTCCACATAGTACACCAAAGTAATCCCTAGGGAAATTTTTATCATCCAGATCAGGCTTCAGGATTTGTGAGAAATAGGGAGGACTCCTAGTAAAATCCTGAAGCGTTACTGTTCAGGTGAATTTTTTTTCTTCCAGAATGAATGCATAAAGGTACTGACTAGCTTCGTCTACTGGAATACTAATTGAATGAACTGCATAAATAAGCTACAGTAAAGAATTTGCTCCAATTGAGGTTGGATAGTAGTAACACGTGAGGGTTAGGAACAATAGGGTGTTGAGGGATAGCGTTGTTTTTATTGCTTGAGGTTCAGGAGAAACCTCTCTACCTTTGGCTCTTACATTGTCTCATGGCAAAAATGAGAGAGTTACAGGAGCCAGTACAAGAGATAATGAAGCCTTGAGCCTTGTAATCTTCTGTTATTAACTTTGTGCCTGGAAGGATTCTTCATTTACAGGACATTGATTAATTCTGAGAAGATATTTTGAGAATCTATTTGAATCTTGGTTGGAGGTGCACTGTGAATTTTGCCAGTATTGGTTAAGGATTTTGCTCTTAAGGCGGGTGGTAGCTGATTCAACTGGGACAAAGAATCAGTGTTTCCAGAACCATCTCTAGTACTGTCAGACACAGAGCAAATAAAAGATGTCATTTAACTCATCTGGTGGGCTGCTTTGTGACTACTGTCAAGTCCTAGAATTAGTTCTCCTTTGGGGGAGAAAGAAATTCCAACATGATACTTCTGTAAGAAGTCTTGGCCTAATCAATGGATAGGGACAAAGTGGAACTAAGAAGAAAAAGACACGTATCTCTCAAAGGGCCTAAACAAAAGGAAATAGGTTCATTAGCAATCTCCGCTATTTGAACTGATTAGTACTGTGGAGCAGGAGCTGTTTCAGTAGTGGGGTTGAGCCTTGGGAGTGTGGCTCTGGTAACATTTAGGACTGGGAGAGATTCATTCCCAACCTGGGGGGATATTTCTCCAAGACCATTAAGAGGGAGGATTGGGAAGAGCCCCTGTATTTTCTGTGAGCCCTGCCCTAGAGAATTGGGAGGACACTGGAGAGGCTATTTGGGCTTCCCTGGTGGCTCAGATAGTAAAGACTCTGCCTGCAATGCAGGAAACCTGGGTTCAATCCTGGGTTGAGAAGATCCCTTGGAGAATGAAATGGCAACCCACTCAAGTATTCTTGCCTGGAGAATTCCACGGACAGAGGAGTCTGGAGGGCTACAGTCCATAGGGTTGAAAAGAGTCAGACATGGTTGAGTGATATCACTTGGAGAGGTTATTTGGAGGGCTGAGGGTGTCTAAAGCACTTAAAATTTGTAGCAATTTCTTTTCCAGTGTCTTGGCTTTTTGCACTAACAGCAGAAACTAAAGGGTTTAGGTTTTGTTTAGGGGCCTTCAGTTACTAGAGATGAAGAATAAGAATTTTGGCCATCTTTCTTTTAGGTGACTCATCTAGAGTACAAGAGAGGTGGTATGCCAAGTTAAATAACCTGGAGTAGACCTAGTTTCCCATTCCATCCTGGCCTTTTTTTCTGCCAGAAGGAAACAGTCCATGTTAACAATTAATAAACATAGAATTAAAAGTTAGCCAGGGGGATTCAATCATCTGAAATCAATTGTAATAGTTATGAGCAGGTTTATTAGATTTTTGTGTGCAAGCCTGAATTTTGTTCCAATCAACAGGCTTTGGAAAAGCCTTAGGAATTGCCCAATGAAGTCACCTAGTGATTGCCTGAGGCTGATGGTATACAAGCATACCTCGTTTTGTTTTTTATTTTTTTCTTTGCACTTCATTTTATTGTGCTTCTGCGCTTCCCTGGTGGCTTAGATGGTTAAAAAAATCTATCTGCCAGGTTCAAACCCTAAGTTGGGAAGATCCCTTGAAGAAGGGTATGGCAACCCACTCCAGTATTCTTGCCTGGAGAATTCCATGGACAGAGGAACCTGGTGAGGTATAGTCCATGGGGTCGCAAAGAGTCAGCCACATCTTAGCAACTAATATACTTATAGTGCTTCACAGATTTTTTTTTTAACATATTGAAGGTTTGTGGTAACCCTGCATGGGGCAAGTCTATCAGTGCCATTTTTCCAACAGTATTTGCTCACTTCCTGTCTTTGTGTCACATTTTGGTAATCATGCAGTATTTCAAGCTTCCCCTTTTTTGCTATATGATATATTTCAGTTATAAAACTTGACTCATATACATGATTTGATATCATGGCTTTCTAAAAATTTGATTGCAGTGTAGTTACTTTACAGTGTTGTGTTAATTTCTGCTGCATAGCACAACATAGACATATATCCCCTCTCTTTTGGGCTGCCCTCCCTTTGAGGACACCACAGTGCTTTAGTAGAGTTCCCTGTGTTCTACAGTATGCTCCCATCAGTTGTCTGCTTTATACATAGTATCAATAGTGGGTATGTGTCAATCCCAATCTCCCAATTCATCCCATCCCACCCCTTCCCCCTTGGGAAAGATTCCTTTCAAAATATTACTACTAATTGACAAGGCACCTGGTCACCCAAGAGATCTGATAGAGATATACAATGAGATTAATGTTTTCATACCTGCTAACAAAATATTCATTCTGTGTCGCATGGATCCGGGAGTCATTTTGACTGTCAAGTCTTATTCTTTAACAAATACAGTTCATCAGGTTATAGTTTCTATAGATAGTGATTCCTCTAATGAATCTGGGAAATGTAAAATGGAAACCTCTAGAATGTACCATTCTAGATGCCACTAAAAGTGTTTGTGGTTCATGGGAAGAGGTTCAAAATATGAGCATTAAGAGGAGTCTGAAAGAAGCTGACTCCAGCCCTCATGGATGACTTTGAGTGGTTCAAGACTTCAGTAGTGGAAGTTACTGTAGATATGCTGGAATAGCAAGAGAACTAGACTTAGAAGTGGAGCCTGAAGATGTGACTGAATTGCTGCCATCTCATGATAAAACTTTAACAGATGAAAAGTTGCTTATGGATGAGCAAAAAAAGTGGTTTCTTGAAAAAGAATCTTCTCCTGGTGAAGATACTGTGAAGATTGTTGCAATGACAACAAAAGATTTAGAATATTACTTAAACTTAGTGGATAAAGCAGTGACAGGGTCTGAGAAAACTGACTCCAATTTCGAAAGAAGTTCTACTATGGGTAAAATGCTATCAAAGAACATTGTACGCTATAGAGAAATTGTTCATGAAAGGAAGAGTCAGTTGATGTAGCAAACTTCATTGTTGTCTTATTTTAAGAAATTGCCACAGCCACCTCAGCCTGGAGCAACAACCACCTTGGTCAGTCAGCAGTCATCAACATAGAAGCAAGATCATCCACTGGGGGAAAAAATATGACTCACTGAAGGCTCAGATGGTGGTTAGCATTTTTTAGCAATAAAGTATTTTTAAATTAAGACATGTACATTTTTTAGATATAATGCTATTGCACACTTCATAAATTACAGTTTGTTGTTGTTGTTTGGTCACCAAGTCGGGTCCAACCTTCTGCAACGCCATGGACTGCAGCATGCCAGGCTTCCCTGTCCCTCACCATGTCCTGGAGTTTGCCCAAATTCATGTCCATTGAATTGGTGATGCCATCCAACCGTCTCATCGTCTGTCGCCCTCTTCCCCTTGTGCCTTCAATCTTTCCCAGCATCAGAGTCTTTTCCAATGAGTCGGCTGTTTGCATCAGGTGGCATATCCACTGGGCAGCCGAAAAATTTATGTGACTCACGTTATTACAATATTTGCCTTATTGCTGTGGTCCAAAATTGAACCTGCAATATCTTCAGGGTATTTCTATAGTGAGATAACAGGATGGACTCCCAGTTGTGATTCTAGACATCTTTTAGGATTTTCCCAATTAATAGTTTGCATTCAGTGCTGGGCCTGGCCTTTACCACTAAGCACATGAACTAGCTGATGTGTTAGAGAAGCCAGGTTGATGAGTTTGAATGACTATATTAAATCCCTCCTCAGATCTCTAAGGATCTTTGGTTGCTTTGGGAAAATCTTTGACTTTGGCTCACAGTTCAGCTTTAGTCCAGGGAATTTAAGAAATTAAGGATTTAGGAGGGAGGAGATCGAGATGATAGAGTAGAAGACCAAGCTCACCTCCCACTATGAACACATCTAATACATCTACATGTGAAACCGTTCCCACTCAAAACAAACTGGATACTGGCAGAGAGAAAGATCACGTGGAGTCAGGTAGGAAGGGAAGAGAAGCGATTGGGTTGGGACTGGTGCCCCTAGGAAGGAACATAGAAGAGTTGGGGATCACACAGGTTAGGCGATTCTCCCTGGGGAGTAAGCAGTTTGGACCACATATTGGGCACCCCTGCCCTGGGGTCTGATACTGAGGAGATGACTCTCCATAACTGATTTGAAAATCTGTGGGACTTACAGGAGGGCTGTAAGAAACCTAGATTCCATACACAGGCATGCTTACTCCTGGGGTCAAGTCAGAAGAAGCAGACTGAAACTGCCCAGGACCTGGCCCACTTCCCACATCGACTGCCCACTCCACCACTCTAGCTCCAGCGCAGCTCCACTAGGGTGAAGTCTGTCATAGCTGAGGAGAGTGTGCGACTGTGGGGAACAGAGACCACTGGGACCTGGAATTCATCTGAATGGAGTGAGCATGGCCATTTCTGGCACTTACAAAGATGATGCATCAAAAGCGCACTGAAGCTCTAATTGATATACCAGGACCGCCCCAGTGCTTGCCCCTGGCCACCCCAGGTGTCCACTCTGACCTCTCTTGCTTCAACAGTGTTCCCTTCTAGGATGAAAGTGTTGGGGAAGTACACACACTTAGAGGAAATAGAACCAATTTGAACTTGACCCTCAGGACTTCTGCCTTAGCACGCTGAACCTCTGGGAGTGCAAACTCCAGGAGACGGTGAAGGACAGGGAAGCCTGGCGTGCTGCAGTCCAAGGGGCTGAAAAGTTGGATATGACTGAGCAATGAATAGCAACAACCACCCTGGACCTGACCCCAACCCCAGTAGGGCAGTGTTGGCCACTGAGCACAGCAGAGGCCCTGTCTCACACCTGGCTCTGGCTCTAGCCTTTCCACCTCCTGCCCCACTTCCCACCCCAGTGAGAGTTGCCAGCATACCCGAGGGGAAGATGTAACCTGTGCTGACTCCAGATCCAGCTGTCTCGCCAAAGCCACTGGGCACACACAGACTGATAGGGTTGCTCCCACACAAGGAAACCCCTTCAAGACTGGGACAGGTAGCTGGGTTTGTTTGTTTGTTTGTTTTTACCTAATTTGATAGAGACAGAGAAAGCTAAGCAAAACAAGAAGGCAGAGGAATTTGTTTCTAATGAAAGAACAAGACAAAAGTGTCTGAAAAATGACTAATAAAACAGAGATAAATAATTTACCAGATGAAGAGTTCAAAGCATTAATTATAAAAATGCTAACTGAACTAGGGAAGAGCAAAGACAAACACAGTGAGAATTTTAACAAGGAACTAGAAAATATAAAAAAGAACCAATCAGAGTTGAAGAACACAATAAGTGAAATGAAAAATACACTAGAAGGAATTAACAGCGTGAAGTGCTACCAAAAAAGATGTCATTTTCATCATAGGCATTGGAGTGCAAAAGTAGGAATTCAAGAGATACCTGGAATAACAGGCAGGTTTGGCCTTGAAGTACAAAATGAAGCAAGGCAAAGGCTAACAGAGTTTAGCCAAGAGAACCTCCTCTTCCAACAACACAAGCGATGACTCTACACATGGTCATCACCAGATGGCCAGTACCAAAATAAGACTGATGATATTCTTTGCAGCCAAAGATGGAGAAGCTCTCTACAGTCAGCAGAAGCAAGACTGGGAGCTGACTGTGGTTCAAATCATGAACTCCTTATTGCCAAATTCAGACTTAAATTGAAGAAAGTAGGGAAAACCACTAGATCATTCAGGTATGATCTAAATCAAGTCCCTTACAATTATAAAGTGGAAATGAGAAATAGATTCAAGGGATTAGCTCTGAAGAATTATGGATGGAGGTTCATGCCTGTACAGGAGGCAATGATCAAGACCATCCCCAAGAAAAAGAAATACACAAGGCAAAATGGTTGTCTGAAGAAGCCTTACAAATAGCTGAGAGAAGAAGAGAAGCTAAAGACAAAGGAGAAGAGGAATTATATACCCATCTGAATGCAGAGTTCCAAAGAATAGCAAAGAGAGATAAGAAAGCCTCCCTAAGTGATCAATGCAAAGAAATAGAGGGAAACGATAGAATGGTAAAGACCAGAGATCTCTTCAAGAATATCAGAGATACCAAAGGAACATTTCATGCAAAGATGGGTACAATAAAGACAGAAACAATGTGGACCTAACAGAAGCAGAAGATATTAAGAAAAGGTGGCAAGAATACACAGAAGAACTGTACAAAAAAGATCTTAATGACCCAGATAACCATGATGGTGTGATTACTCACCTAGAGTCAGAGTCTGCGGCCAAGTGAGCCTCAGGAAGCATCACTACAAACAAAGCTAGTGGAGGTGATGGAATTCCAGTTGAGCTATTTCAAGTCCTAAAAGATGATGCTGTTAAAGTGCTTTGGTCAATATGGCAGCAAATTTGGAAAACTCAGCAGTGGCCACAGGCCTGGAAAAGGTCAGTTTTCATTCCAATCCCAAAGAAAAGCAATGCCAAAAAATGTTCAAGCTACTGCACAATTGCATTCATCTCACACACTAGCAAAATAATGCTCAAAATTCTCCAAGTGAAGCTTCAATAGTACGTGAACTGAGAACTTTCAAGCTGGATTTAGAAAAGTCAGAGGAACCAGATATCAAATTGCCAACATCTGTTGGATCATCAAAAGAGCAGGAGAGTTCAGAAAAACATCTACTTCTGCTTTATTGACTATGCCAAAGCCTTTGACTGTGTGGATCACAACAAACTGTGGAAAATTCTTTAAGAGATGGAAATACCAGACCACATTACCTGCCTCCTGAGAAACCTGTATGCAGGTTAAAAAGCAACAGCTAGAACTGGACATGAAACAATGGACTGGTTCCAAACTGGGAAAGGAGTATGTCAAGGCTGTATATTGTCACCCTGCTTATTTGACTTATATGCAGAGTACATCAAACACAACTGAGCCACTGAACTGAACTAAACTGAATTAAGCACTATGATCAACTGTGGACTGGCCAGTGGGCTTCTTTTTGTAAAGATGAAATACAGCCATGGGCCGAAAACAATGCAGGTGATTCCAGCCAGGAATATCTAGTCTGGAAAATTTTCAAAGGGCTATAGGTTGTGTAACCTAACATCCGCTTTATCAGGACAGTGTCTCCCAAGCTATTTAGGAAGGTCAGTTGAGAGAAGGTTTTTGTTTGTTTGTTTGCTTTTTAATTTATTTATTTATTTTAATTGGAGGCTAATTACTGTGGTGGTTTTCACCATACATCAACATGAATCAGCCATGGGTGTACAGATGTCCCCCCATCCTGAATCCTCCACTCACCTCCCTCCCCACCTCATCCCTCTGCATTGTCCCATGAAGCTTTGCGTGCCCTGTTTCATGCATTGAACTTGCACTGGACATCTAGTTTACATATGGTAATTAGGAGAAGGTTTTCCAACCTGTTTCAGTTAGTAACTATAAGTAACAAACATGAAGTGTTTCTTTTCTTACTCATAAAAGTTCAAAGAGAAACATAGGACTAACACAGCAGCTCCAGTGAATTCAGGGTCCTAGGCTCTTTCAACCTGACCAATCTAGCAATCCTCCAAGTGGCTTCCATCTTAAAAGTTGCCCATGGTTCCAAGATGACTGCTGGAGCTCCAGATATCACATTCACATTCCAAGCAGAATGAATGGAAGGGTAAGGAGCAAAAAAGGTGTTCCTCCCAATTGAGTCGGACCCTCTAAAAGAAAATTTCCCAACATCTTATATATCATGACCACCCCTAGCTGTAAGGAGAATAGATACTGGCTGGGCAACTAGAACTCTCTCTATGCATATTTTCTGAGCAGGTTTTTATGCTGTTTAAAACCTGCTTTGGAAATGAATGCCTTCTAGAACTTTCATTTACCATGTTACACATATAAATACCATTTTATTTTTCTTCTCTAAACTCCTACTTTTCATGAGAACTCGCTTTTGCCAACCTCATTTTTTTTTTTTTTTTTTGCCAACCTCATTTTTACGTCCATAGTGTGCTTGTCAGGCGTCTACCCCTGTCCTTGGGTAGCAGTTATTGCTCTTGCCCCATTTCGCATGGGAGTGCTGGGTGCAGCTAGGCTAATTGGTCAACGGGGCTTTTAGATGTCACAGTGATGCTCTCTTTGATCTTCATTTGAGGGTTACCAACTCCCTCACTCCGTGGAAGGTGCATGCTAAGTTGTTTTAGTCATGTCTGACTCCTTGCGACCCTATGGACCATAGCCCACCAGGCTCCTCTGTCCATGGAATTCTGCAGGCAAGAATACTGGAGTGGGCTGCCATGCCCTCCTCCAGGGGATCTTCATGACCCAGGGATCCAATCCACGTCTCTTACATCTCCTGCATCAGCAGGTGTGTTCTTTACCATTCGTGCCACGTGGGAAGCCCCCTTGGAGGGTAGACACTCCCCATAGATAGCTCACCAGTCTGAAAAGCTCTGTTATACTTTGTCTCAGAGACAGAGAGCTGAGATCAGTGCCTCCAGAGGTCATTTCCAAGTCTCCAAGCCCGCCCTGGTGCCCCCCGGCCCGTGATGAGGCTGGGCTCCCACGATCTCTTGCAGTTATTCCCTACTACGTGTCAGTCACCACGGGGAAGCACAGGGACGCAGCCACCGAGAGCCGGGCCTACGTCATCCTCATTGGGCAGGAGGACGAGCGCAGTAACCGCATCTGGCTGGACTGTCCCCGGGGGAAGAAGGGCTTCAGCTGCGGCTCCGTGGAGGAGTTCTATGTTGCCGGCTTGGATGTGGGCATCATCAAGAAAATAGAGGTGCTGGGCTCTAGGGCCTCAGGGCGGTGGCCCCCAGGGAAGGAAGGAGCTGACCTGTACTCGGGTGGGAGGCTGAGTGGGCCTGACCTGAGCCCCGCTCAGAACACGTAGCATAGGAAGAGCTCCTGGCCTCTGTCATCAACTGGCTGGGTGACCTTGGATGCCTCACCTGCCCCTTCAGGTCCTTTCTCCACCCACCCAGAGGGGATGTCTATGTATTAGTTTTTTTTTAAATTGCTCTGTAACAAGTCACTACAAACTTAGTAAGCTAAGGCCACACAAATGTATGGCCAGGAGTCCAGGCCTGGGTTAGCTGTGTCTTCTTCTGAAGGTCTTACTGGGTTGAAGTCAAAGTTGCTGCCAGGGCTGTGGTCTCGTCTGAGACTTGGGGTCCTGTCCTAAGCTCAGTGGTTGTGGGAGGAAGTCAGTTCCCTTGTGGTCGTAGGACCAAGGCCAGGGGCTGCCTGCCTTCTCTGCCCTGTGGCCCACTCCAAGGCTGGGCAGCGTGTTTCCTCAAAGCCATTCAGAGAGGATCTCTTCTGTTTCAAATCTCTGTGACATCTTCCCCATCTCTGATGTCTACACCCGCTTTTGAAGGGCTTGCCTAATTAGGTCAGGCCCACCTAGAATAATCTTTTGATGAGCTCAGAGTCATCTGATAAGAGACCTTCATTGCATCTACAAAATCTTCCACCTTCCCTCCTTCACAGGAGGGACTTGGATCAGTGAGTGCAGGGCACGCTGGAAGGCAGCACTGAAGATGGGGATGGGTGGGGGGTGGCTAACAAATGGGAGAGGGGATGCTGAGCAGGGAGGGCTTCTTGGGTCAGTGGTGCCCCATCCTCACAGCGCCGGTGTGTCCCCTCCTAGCTGGGCCATGACGGGGCCTCTCCCGAGAGCTGCTGGCTGGTGGAGGAGCTGTGCTTGGCCGTGCCCACCCAGGGGACCAAATACATACTGCGCTGCAATTGCTGGCTCGCCAAGGACCGAGGCGATGGCGTCACCTCCCGTGTCTTCGACCTCCTGGATGCCATGGTGGTGAACATTGGGGTGAAGGTATAAAGGGCACCTGGGTGTGGGGATGGTGGGGCATGGCAAAGGGAGTGCTGGGTGAAGGACGCGAGCACAGGGGAGACAGAAGTGAGAGAAGGAGCAGACCCATCCCTGGGGCATTGGCCGGGGCTGCAGCCCTTTGTACCAGCCAGACCCACTTTGGTGGGAGCCAGGAGACGCAAGTGTCTTCTTGTCTGCAGCTGTGTGACCTTGGGCAGGTCATCTGGCCTCTCTGGGCCTTGGTCTTCTCACGTGTGTGTGTTTATTAGGTGCTTAGTTGTGTCTGACTCTTTGCAACCCCATAGACTGTAGCCCACCAGACCCCTCTGCCCATGGGCTTCTCCAGGCAAGAGTACTGGAGTGGGTTGCCATTTCCTTCTCCAAAAGGACCTATAGAAAGAAAGAAAGTGAAGTCGCTCAGTCGTGTCCGACTCTTTGTGACCCCATGGACTGCAGCCTACCAGGCTCCCGCATGCATGGAATTTTCCAGGCAAGAGTACTGGAGTGGTTTGCCATTTCCTTCTCCAGGTCTTCTCACATAGCACATGGAAATAATGCTTCCTCTCCTCTCCCATGTAAGGTATTGATGAGAACTAATGAGACCATGAACAGGCCGTGGAAAGCATGCTCTACGTAGATGTATGGAGTCATTTTCTCCAAAGGATGTTCCGTTGACACCAGTAGGCCAGTGATGGGGACAGATGGCATTTGGGGTGCTGTGAGCCCCTGGGTCTCAGTGCGGGGAGTGCTGTCTGCCCAAGACCCCCCTTAAGTGGAAAAGGCTGGAAGGCAGGTGCTCCGAGTGCCTGTCCCGGGTCCACCTCTACCTGGCCAAATGACCTGGGCTGAGTTGTATGAAGTTACAGGTTGGTGCCAGGCAGGAAGCAGAGTGCCTGGGTGCTGGACCCTAGGACATATGGTCAGCTGATGGCCCAGAGGCTTCTGTGTCACGTGACCTTGCAGACTTCTCTTTCTCTGAAAAACTGTGGGGGTCAACAGAAGGTCCCAGCCCTCATCTCTGTTGCTGAATCCAAATCAGTGGGCTACTAGATTTAGGTCGGAAGCTGTCGCACAAAGGTAAGAAGACATTGCCCTGGACCTGAGCGTGCAGTGCCTGTATTGTATGTGGAAACAAGGAAGGACTGAGTTTTCGGCTCTAAACTCTATTTGGGTAGGAGTGTGGATGCCTGCCCCTCTCCTTCCTGCTGGAGAGCCGAACTTCCTGCAGCACAGACACCCCCTCCCTTGCTCAGCCATCTGCGTCTATGGCAGACGGTCAGTGGGGGAGAGCACAGAGTTCTTCCGGGGACCTCTGTCCTGACCCAGTTCCCGGCATGCATGTGGGCGTGTGTGTGTGTGTGTGTGTGCGCGCGCGCATGTGTGCCACCCCCAGTGCACATTCACACCCCGTCTCGGTACAGCTCACCTCCCTCTGGGCTCTTTAGTCTGTGGAAATCCAAACCCTCACACCCCAGTTATTCATGTTACAAAAGAACACAGGTTTGTCACTTCACAAAGAACCCGAGGGCTCTTTGGACTGGCCACCTCCCCAGGACATCTGATATCAGACCGGAATTACAAAAGCCTGTTTCTGTGTCTCTTTCTGGAAACACATCTATGGCATAAAAAGAGATAGGTCTGTGTAAAGAAGAGAAAAAAGATGGACCCAGAGAAGACAGGAGTCTGGTGAGCCCAGTCTTAAGGGGCCAGTCTCCACAGGGCCACGAGCGCTTGCTTTGATCGTTTTGTTTCTGAGTCTGCTGGGTAAGAGCCGAGCAGTCAGGCTTCTGCTTTCATTCCCGTAGCTCTGTGCCCACCACACACGCCCTTGTTCCGTGGTCTAAGAGGATTTTCCTGGGAAAGCAAAGTGTAGTTCAGTTATTCCCCTGGCAAACATGTCCTCCTGGCCAGGCCCAAAATACTGCTTCTAACCTTGCAATGTGGTGGTGAAGGTTCTCAGTGCTGCCTGAAAAGGACAACGTCAGGGGTGTGATCACTGACATGAATAACTTGGGTTCTGAATCTGAAGGCAACTGGTGGTGGGAATCCGGCATCTGCGACAGTGATATTGCGGTGATATTGGGAGCCCCTGGGGAAAGGAGGGGCTGGCTATGGGTACACGCAAGGAGATGGTCAGCATGGCGTGTCCTTGGCCGTGGGTGCAGGCCTCTCCTGAACCTTTGAGACCTCACTGGGCACCTGCAAGAGGCTGTGGCGTAAGAGGCCAGGGGCCAGAGGACACTCCAGGTCAGGCTTGAAGATGGCCTCTCTTGCCCTGAGGCCACCCCTCAAAGAAAGAACCGAGCCAGGGGCCTCGGGGAAGGCACCATGCTGAAGGGAGCGAGCTGTTCTCGCCTCCTCTGGCAGAGACAAAGAGAACACACCCTCTTTGGAGCAAACCTCAGGCCAAAGGGCAAAACTCCAGTCTAAAGTGAAAAGCATCTACCGTAGGTGGCTGGCCCACCTCACAAGCAAAAGGAGGCAGAGGTCCCTCAACCATCAGCCCCAACACAGTCCCCATCACCGATGTGCAGGGTGTGAGCTGGCTGCAACACATAGGAGGGACAGTCCCCCAGAACTGCTGCAGCCCCTTGATGCCAGGTCCAGAGTGGGCACCAAGGCGAGGTGTCCGTAGCTCTCACAGCTCTGCATCATGCGTATCTCTGTTTACGGAGCGGAGGCAGAGGCTGGAGAGGGTGGGACATCTGCCCAGGTTCCCCAGCTAGCAGGGGATGGCCCTGGGGTTCCAGTGGCGCCCTGCATGGCCCCAAAAGCCACTGTCCAGCCAACACACGCTGCTGGCATGAACATACTTAGGTCAGGCTTCTACGAACAAGGAGATCGGTTAATGCTGGGGCGATCGGTCACGTTCCTACTCCACACATGTTCTCTCTCAGAAACTGAACTCCTCTCCAGCCCTGAGCTGGGCACAGCTGGGGACAGGGACAGTGACACGGCCTGGCTCTTGCTTTCCAGACACGGTTGGTTAGAGGGAGGGATCTTTTCAGAGCCGTGGAGCTTGGAGGACGTGTTCTTTTCCCGCGGTGAGAATGAAGTATAATAAATTTCCGGGGGTGGTGGTTGAGGCCAAAGCCCAGGATTTGCATCCCTCTCGTGACAGGTACTCTACGAAATGACGGTGTGGACAGGGGACGTGGTGGGCGGTGGCACCGACTCCAACATCTTTATGACCCTCTATGGCATCAACGGCAGCACAGAGGAAGTGCAGCTGGACAAGAAGAAGGCCAGGTATCTGGACGTGGCCTGTGCCCCTTGCCCCTTTGCCCCTCCACACACCCAATCCTTCACCCTCCAGCCCCATCCTGCCTTCAACCAGACTATCCTCTGATTCTCCCCTCATCCGCTGGAGACTTCCAGCCTCCACTCTTCTGTGTGATTCCTCCCTCCTAGAATGCCTTTCATCTACTTTCTCTGTTGCAAGATCGTTCTATTCCAAAGGCTAGTGCAAATCTACCTTCTCCAGGAAGCCCTCCTTGATCACCTCAGCTCATAGCGCTCTTTCCTTCCCTCCTTCTGTCACTGTAAAATGTTTATTGTAAGGTCTGGAGGTTTGTGGATAGCACTGTGTCATGGTGAATCTCCTGCTTTCATTCTTTTTACTGTAGTAATGTAACCTGTTCACATTAGGGGGAGCTGGCTGAAGGGAACACAGAAACCTACTCTATTTTTGTAACTTGCCTACAAGTTCAAAATGATTGCATAAAAGTGAAAAAAAATTCAAATATTAAAAAACAATTGAACACCCATATCAGGCACTGTCTCAGACACTGGAGAGACAGTACAACCAGGAAGAAAAGATGCTCAAACTCGTGAAGTTTAACACCTGAGGAGACCACAACAACATGGACCCTGATATGGGCTTATTTAGTGTTGGACGTTTTTCTAAGCCCCTTGAATGTATTGACACACTTAGTCCTACCTACAACTTTATGAGGACTGTTATTATCATCCCCATTTTACAGATGAGAAAACTGAGACACAGCAGAGTCAAGTCATGCTGTTCAAGATCCCATAGCCTGTAAGCTTTGGCCCTGGGCAGTGCACTCAGGTGGCCCCAGTCTTAAGCCTTAGGTTCTACTTCCTCTTAAGATAGTTATTAGTAATGACAGTACTGGTGGACCTCTTATAGTGCTTCCTGTCTGCGCCTTTCATTAAATCCCCAACTTAGTCCTAGGTTTTTTTGGTTTTCTGTGTTCAGCCATTGTCCCGCAAACCATCCCTGACCCCTGATATCTTAAGCCTCAGAGGGCAGAGACCCAGAACCCAAGCGTAAGGCTTGTACAACCCACCCACAGCCACTCACCTCTGAACCCACATTGCTGCCTCCCATAGATCTTGCCCAGCTTCTTAGCAATGTCTAACACCCTTCCATTAAAGCTGGAGGGCAGGATCCTTTCTGAGCTCTCCCAGCTCCTGCCTCTGGCCTTGCATGTGTCGGCCACTCAATAAGTACGTCTGGAGGGTGGCGGAGGTAGGGATGGGAGGGATGGTGCTTGGGGAGATGAAGTTGCTGAAGCTCTTGGGGGCCAGCTAGAGGCTTCTTCTCATGGACAGAGCAGTCCGTGAGAGTGGGAACTCTGCTTATCTTATGCCGCTTGTGTCTGGGGGAATCCGATGAGAAGAGTTTTGGTGTCTCTTCTCTTAACACTCGTATGCTCTTATTATGCAACTCCTGTTTCCTCCTGGAATTCTCTCCTGAGCAGGTCTCCCCTGATAGTGATTGTAATAATGGTTAACATTCAGTGAGCACCTACTCCCTGCCAGACTCCATTGTAAGTGCTCTCTGTCTCTATCTCTCTCTATACAGAGACAGAGCGAGTTAATATATACATATAATGATATTTATATTAACTATAATAATAATGCAATTATATGTATTAACTCACAACAAATAAAGTGCCTGAGGCATAGAAAGGTGAAGTAACTAACGCCCCAAGATCACTCAGGTAGTCAGCAGGGAAGCTGGGATTTGAACTCATGTAATTGTGAAAATAAAATGGAGGTCAAATGAGAACAGAGGCTGTATCTTTCCAGCTTGCTACAGCAAGAGTGTGAGCACCATCACTTGGTTTGGCAGAGGCCCAAGGCTCTCAGGAGCCTGGAAAAGCTTTAGAGTGCAGCATTATTGGAGGCCTGGGAGAACTGGAGGAGAGCTAACTAGAATCGAGGCAGCTCATGTGATTGGATTCAGTTCAGTCACTCAGTCGTGTCCGATTCTTTGCGACCCCATGGACTGCAGCACTCCAGGTTTCCCTGTCCATCACCAGCTCCTGGAGTTTACTCAAACTCATGTCCATCGGGTCACTGATGTCATCCAACCATCTCATCCTCTGTCTCCTCATTCCCCTCCTCATCCCCTTCTCCTGTCGCCCTCAATCTTTCCAGCATCAGGACCTTTTCCGATGAATCAGTTCTTCACATCAGGTGGCCAAAGTATTGGAGTTTCAGCTTCAGCATCAGTCCTTCCAATGAATATTCAGGACTGATTTCGTTGAGAATTGACTGGTTGGATCTCCTTGCAGTCCAAGGAACTATCAAGAGTCTTCTCCAACACCACAATTTGAAAGCATCAATTTTTTGGTGCTCAGCTTTCTTTATAGTCCAATTCTCACATCCATACATGACTACTGGAAAAACCATAGCTTTGACTAGACGGACCTTTGTTGATAAAGTAATGTCTCTGCTTTTTAGTATGCTGTCTAGGTTGGTCATAGCTTTTCTTCCAAGGAGCAAGTGTCTTTTAATTTCATGGCTGCAGTCACCATCTGCAGTGATTTTGGAGTCCAAAAAGTCTCTTACTATTTCCATTGTTTCCCCATTTATTTGCCATGAAGTGATGGGACCGGATGCCATGCTCATAGTTTTCTGAATGTTGAGTGATTGGATAGGGGAGTGTCTTTGGATTTCTCTAGTTGGTCTTGAGTCGGGAGTGGGGGAAAATCAGGAAGGCAGATTTGACTGAGTCCTGAGCGTCGTGGGCCCACTGCTGGCAACGCTGCAGTCTGGCGGCCTGGGGTGGCTGCTGCAGAGCCAGTGGGCAGGGCTCTGTTATCCTCTCGGGTCTGTCTGTGGTCAGCCTCCTCACTCTCTCACAGTCTTCACCTCTGTGCTTTGACCTAATCTCCAACCCAGCCCCAAATCCTTGGAATTTCTCGGGTTAATTATCCCACGCCGACATTCCACCTTCCTTTAGAGATGTACATAATTGCTGGTGGGAGAGATAGACACTTCTTTTCTGGTAGTATCTAAACTCCAAAATGTTTCTGAAAGTCACACCATTCTATAAATGCTTTGAGGCACCTTGTGAAAGAATTTTGTTTTTCTGAATTAAGATTTATTCTGTGAGAAGAGCCATCATTTCTTAAATACACTGGTTTGCAAGCTCAAGTCTCTTACCCAAAATATAGCCTGCTTTATTTCATTTGCAAGTGGCCCAGTGTTTGGCCTGTGTCTTGGAATCCTTGTTACAGATGTCAGCCTCTCAACCTGGGGACTCGGACAGGGAGACCGTCTGGGTTTGTGTCATTCTCTCGGCTTAGTGCTGTGCAAAGAGGTCCTCCCAAGAAATGGCACATGGCCAGAGTGGAGGTGGGAATGGGTGTGTGTCACACAGAAGGCATTGGGTGGGTTTGCCTGCTGCAGCGCCCCTGTTGTAAAATACTGCACCCCAGAGGTTAAACTTGATAGCCATTCCCTCAACCCCTCTCCCCAGTTGAAGTCCCCAACTTGTCATCTTGCCAGTTTGGGGGAAACTGTTCACAACTAATTCACTTTGAGATGGTGGTGAATTGATGTGGCATTCAAAGAAAGAAAAAAAAAAGATACCCTCAAAAGGAAATGCTTAAACCTAAGGAATATGTCTCTAACAGTGGAATTTGAGGCAATCTCTAATGGAGATAGGGATTACTTTTAGGCAAAGAGATGTTTTTCTCTAGAGGAAATTAAGTGCCTGTAAGGAATCACCCCGAGGCCCAGTGGAAACCCCATGAACTAGGAAATTTTTTGGTCTGGAAGCAAACCAGATTCTCAGAGCTCTGTTGGGTTTGCCCTTCAGAATGGCCCCTGGCTTCCACTACCTACAAATCCTCCCAGCTTCTTGGCAATGTCTAAAACTCTTCCATTAAAAACTTGCCCTTGCAGCCTAAGGCTTTGGGCCTGGTTAGCCTCAGGCTGTCCTCCGTCACGGAGACCACTGAGTGAGTGGCTGCTAGGCCCTTTCCCAAGGACATTCTTTGATAGGTGGAGAACAGAAGGAAAGCAGAACAGGGAGGGAGGGAGAGGCAGCGAGAGCTGCTGAGCTCCTTGGGGTGGGAGAGCAGGGCACAGCCTGGGCCACTTCAGCAGCCCGTCCTTCTGAGCCAGAGGCAAGGGCACGTGGCTCAGGGGTGGGCCACTTGTCCAGCAGTGGCCCCTCAACGTGGGAGCCCTCCCGCATGTCAATGGCGTTGTCTTGAGAGGGTGTGGGGAAGCAGGAAAGAGCTGGCTGGTGAGTCGTAGAGGGATGAAGTTCCCTTGAGGGGGGTTCCCTTTAGGATGTGGGCCTTTTACTCTGAGGAGACAGGGTCTACCGGGTGTAATCAGGATTTAGCCTGCAATGAAGGATTAGGGGGAAAGTATAACCCAGGCTTCAGTTTTCTAAAAGAAAAAGTTTATTTCTCTCCCCCTTTTCCTTACACCTGCTCAACCATAAAATCTCCATAAAGGGGAGATTGTTGGTTAAATTCAAATGGTGACAATTAAAGAAAAAGACGAAGTGAAGAATTCTAACGTTCCTTTGGTCTCCAACATTACACACCAGCAAGAGTAAGGAATGAATGAGTTGAAAGATTATTTGACAGAACCTCCACTTTGTGAGATGAGCTTGAGGGGAGTTTCTGAGAACTGCCTTCTAGTTTCCACATGACCGGGAGACAGATAATTTGAACTAGAGCAGGAGGAATTTAGGCCAGACTTCTGGGAGAGTGTTTTTACTTCTAATAGCCGCAAAGTACACAAAGCAAGTTATCAGAAGGGATTAGGCCTCTGTTCCACTGCCTTGAAGACAAGGAGTAGTTAGTTTTCAGTTTGTAGCATTTGCAGTTCTAGCTCCCACTGGCTGTGGCCTCTGTTTTTAAAAAATATGTTTTGCTCAAGGAAGCATAAAATTGCCATGCAGCATCATATCTTCAGTGATACCTGTGTTACCCCCAGGGGCTTATCAGTAGCAGCATCTGGAATCAGTGAGCAGCCAAGCAGTGTCAGCACTGAAGGTCGCATTATGCATGCAGCGCTGTGAGAAGAGCAGTAGAAATAAAGATAGAGCATCTCTGAGATGATGCGGTCATTTTCGGGAGAAAAGCAGTAATAGCAGCAAAAGCAATGTCACCTGCTGTTTTACAGTTATTAGTAGTGTTATCCAACCAAGGGCCAATGCATTCAATTGTGCATATCACTTCAGTTCAGTTCAGTCGCTCAGTCGCATCCAACTCTTTGCAACCCCATGGACTGCAGCATGCCAGGCTTCCCTGTCCATCACCAACTCCCAGAGCTTGCTCAAACTCATGTCGATCAAGTCAGTGATGCCATCCAACCATCTCATCCTCTGTTGTCCCCTTCTTCTCCTGCCCTCAATCTTTCCCAGCATCAGGATCTTTTCCGATGAGTCAGTTCTTCGCATCAGGTGGCCAAAGTACTGGAGTTTCAGCTTCAGCATCAGTCCTTCCAATGAATATTCAGGACTGATTTCCTTTAGGATGGACTGGTTGGATCTCCTTGCAGTCCAAGGGACTCTCAAGAGTCTTCTTCAACACCACAGTTCAAAAGCATCAATTTTTTGGTGCTCAGCTTTCTTTATTGTCCAAATCTCACATCCATACATGACCACTGGAAAAACCATAGCTTTGACCAGACAGATGTTTGTTGGCAAACTAATGTCTCTGCTTTTTAGTATGCTGTCTAGGTTGGTCATAGCTTTTCTTCCAAGGAGCAAGCATCTTATAATTTCATGGCTGCAGTCACCATCTGCAGTGATTTTGGAGTCCAAAAATTCTCTTACTGTTTCCATCATTTCCCCATCTATTTGCCGTGAAGTGATGGGATGCCATGAAGTGAAGATGCCATGATTTTCATTTTTTGAATGTTGAGTTTTAAGCCAACTTTTTCATTCTCCTCTTTCACTTTCATCAAGAGGCTCTTTAGTTCTTCTTCACTTTCTGAAAGGCGGTGTCATCTGTGTATCTGAAGTTATTGATATTTCTCCCAGCAATCTTGATTCCAGCTTGTGCCTCCTCCAGCACTGTGCATATTGTATACAAAAAGAAAAATGTGAATGGTTCTGCCTAGAGTTGTGCAGTGCACAGCCTGCCCCACCATTCATGGCAGCCACGTCACTCATAGAGTCACATTGCAAGCTTTGCAAGTGTGGAATTCTTTTCACATTTTAAATTGATTTCACATCCGTTTGGTCCTCGTAACAGTTTTATGAGATTGCAGGGACAGTGTTATTTTCCCCAGACTACAAATGAGGAGACCTAGTCCCAGAGAGGAACTGGGACTGTTGTACATCATTAACACAATGAGGTTAGGACCCAGAACTGGTAGCTCTTGATTCAGGGCCATTTCTACCAGCAATTCACTCAACCCAGCCTTTCGAGGACACCTCTGGGTGCAAGAGACAGGCTACTGGGGAGTCACTGGGAGCTGAGAGGCCTCTTCTCTCCTTACCCCAAATCTGTCCTTACCATGGCCTCCCCCCCCCACCATGGCCAGCCTCCCTCCTTCGTGCCCCTCCTCTCCACCCCCAGATTTGAGCGGGAGCAGAATGACACCTTCATCATGGAGATCCTGGACATTGCCCCATTCACCAAGATGAGGATCCGAATTGATGGCCTGGGCAGCCGGCCCGAGTGGTTCCTAGAGAGGGTAACACGGCTGGACCTTCACCCTCCCTTCCTCCCACTGCCCACCCCTACTTCCTCTCCTTTGGGTTGTCAGTGGGGCTTGTTAACATGCAAATGTCACCTTAGAAGGTTGTTACCTGAGTCTGCCCCAGATAATATGCCCCTAGGTGTGAATTAATCAGGGAACGTAGTTTTATTTATTTGTATCCAGTCAAAACTGAATGAACTGCCAGGGAATACAGCCTGCCTGGTCAGTGTAATGTGGACAGAGACCGGTGTGAGCTTCCTGGAGGGAGCGAGCTGGGAGGAGTGAGAGGAGGAGCAGCAGGACCTGGGAGCGAGGTTCCCACGGTGGGAACCTGAGGCAGACGGCGGGTTCCCCCATGGTCTCAGTGAGCGGGCTGCCTCTTCTTCTCTGAGCCGCCCTCTCATCCCTTATCCATCAAAGGCCATCTGTCCCAAGTCCCCTGAGGCTCTGCTCCCCTGTTCAGTCTTTAGCAGACTTTACTTGAGCCAATAATACAGTGTTCCCTCCAAGGACAATCTGGCGACCTTGGGTCCACAATGCTGGGGGAGTCTGTGGCTGAACTCGGGTCCACAGTGCTGGGGGAGTCAGTGGCTGAAGGTGGTTTGGTTGGTCTATTTTTATGTCGTTAACTCAGCAGACATTCCTGGTGCACAGTGATAGGCCCTCCTTGGAAACATATTTACATGAATTGCCCACTTCCAGCTTGCCAAGTAAAGCAAGTCACGGCAGGAGCTTCAGACTCTGTGCCAGGCCCGAGGGGTAGGGTCTTGTCCTGGAGAGGACCCTTTCCTCGTGTCTCGAGTCTAAGTCAGAAGTTGTCTCAGGCCTGGGATAGTCGGTTCCAGGGTCCAGACGAGGGGGCCGCCTTAGTGGGCAGGCGGTCGGTGGAGGTGAGGGAGGTGTTCACACCCTGGCCACTCCCCCACACCCAGATCCTCCTGAAGAACATGAACACGGGAGACCTGACCATGTTCTACTATGGAGACTGGCTGTCCCAGCGGAAGGGCAAGAAGACGCTGGTGTGCGAGATGTGTGCCGTCATCGATGGGGAGGAGATGATGGAGTGGACGTCCTACACCGTCTCAGTGAAGACCAGTGACGTCCTGGGTGAGTCGGGGGTGGGGCACTCCCTTCTGTGTTCACTGCCCACTCACCCTGCCCTTCTCAGATTCTGTCTCAGGTCCTGAGCTCGGGTCAAGGCATTTTTCTTTGGTTAGCCTTTCAAAAGTAAGGCCAACTCATTTCTGCAGTGTCACCTTCTACAAAGTATCCCTCCCCGTGACTGATGTGGCTCTGTCCTTTCTACATCAGGAAAATGGGAGAAAACTGCAGGCATTTGGCTCAGAGGTCGTCAGTCCTCTGCTGCCTCCTGAAACCCCTCACCCAGGTGCTGCCCAGCATGGTGCCCTTGGGCCCCCTCCCACGTCCCTGTGCTTGGCCACCATCTTCTGTGCCGGCTTTGGCCTGGGGTCTTAGGATACGATAAGTCCCTGAGCCCACGTGTGAGTGACATTCGAGTGAGCAGTGACAGCGAGGCTGTGACAGAGGCTGGCACCTTCCCTAGCCGGAGATCAGGGGCAAAAACCAGGGAGGGCTTCCCAGAGGTGGTGCCAAAGTGCAGCCAGAAAGACAAACAGAAGCCAGTGAGGCAGATGGGACACCAGAGGAAGGGCCTTCCAAGCAAAAGCACCAAGGCATGCAGAGGCCTGCAGCTGCCTCCCTCCCCTCAACCAGTTCTGTCCCCTGGGAGCTGGTGCAAGGACCCTGCAAACTCACTCACACTACCTGTAAGTGGTAGTGATGGATCCTTGGTTGGTGTTGCTAGCTCACACTTTCAACAGGGAAGCTCTCCCAGCACAGTGATAGGCATCTCTTGCAAATGAAGCCAAAGAAATGAAGCTTTCCTAAATTGGCAGCTCAGGCATACATGTTGGGTCAAAACAGCTGGCAAGGCACCAGATTTGTGGTACTTCCTTTCTTCCTAAGAAAGAAGACTTTGCCCTCTTTGCTCAAAGTTCCAAGTGTTCACTCATTTTCAAGTCCCTCATCCCTTCATGATATGCTCTCAGAAAGTAATAAGCTCATTGATAACCACGGGGTATGTATCAGAAAAGTTTCAAGGGGTCACATCTCCCAGAAGCCTTTTCTTTCCAACTGGGCACTGCTTTTCTTTGGCTTAACCAGAGAATGTGTAGCTCTAGCATAGAATGTCAACCAGAGGCAGATGTGGGAACAAGGAACTTTCACATTGTACAGGAAGGAGTTTATTTCTAAACTGTAAAGCCAGTCTACATGGCATGCCTTTAAGGATGGGTATATTTCTGCAGAATACATGGGTTCTTGTACCAAACCATCCACGCTTGCTAACCAGGACCGCAGTTAACCCAACAGCATTTACAAGGCTCAAATGTAAGACAAAGGATAGAGTTGTAGACCTGGAGCCCCAGGACACTAACCAGCCCTTTCTGACCTGATCCCTGGCCTTGATGACTCTGAACTTGCCCACGTGCACCCCTGGCTCCTCCCAGGATCCCAAGAGTGAGACCAGAGCAAGAGGGCTGTGTGTGAGTCAGAGAGGCCAGAGCCCTTGTCTTGTGCACCCCAGGAGCTGGCACCGATGCCAACGTGTTCATCATTATCTTCGGGGAGAACGGGGACAGCGGGACCCTGGCCCTGAAGCAGTCGGCCAACTGGAACAAGTTCGAGCGGAACAGCACTGACACGTTCAACTTCTCTGACATGCTGAGCCTGGGCCACCTCTGCAAGCTGAGAGTTTGGCATGACAACAAAGGTAGCTCAAGGTCAGGGTGGAGGGAGGGCAGGCCTCAGCTCTTCACCTAAGCCCCTGCCCATCTCTCTGGCAGCACGTGGACCCTTCCACCCCAGGGTGGCAGGAAACCACAAACAGTAGATTGCTACCATTTTGATGTTTCCATCAGTTAGAAGAGCCAGTGTTTCGGGACAAATTGCAGTTCCTCCTGCTCCACACCCCCTACCCCAGGGTAATGAGTAGCTCTTACTTTTTCTGTGATATCAGGGCATTAATTCTTCTTAGCTCAGACATTAAAATTAAGAGGAGGGGGGAAAAGGGCTATATCACCAAAGTCCCTTCACATGAATTTTCCATAAAGGATTATGCTTGTTTAATTATATTAGCAAATCTAAACTTAGTCAAATTCGCTTATAAATATGAATGATGGGATAGGATATAAGCCAAACAAGAAATTTATCTTCAAAATGCCGAAGGAATACTTTGTTACATCTGTAGTTGTGATGAAGCTCATGTTCAATATTTCTTTTGTTACCACTTTGTTGTCTTCAGGCCACTATGAACATTTTTTTTCTGGCTTTGAGCCATTATGTTATACATTATATAATTGGAACAGAGTTGTTAACTACTAAATGTCACCTCCTTAAGACACATTATTTTCTTGATTTATGCCATTCTAACTCACCCTCTTGTCTTCCATTGAAACTGGCTTTGACAAGGCAATTCACTCAAATCCTTCTCCAGTCTTCTCTGAGTCCCCCCGCCCCCCATGAGTGGCCCAGAGGTGTCCTGAGTGTTGTATTGTCCTTACTTCTTTAGATCCTGGCAGAGAACCAATATATCTGTCATGGTGATGATGAAGCCTAATTTGGCAGCTTTAATATGCACTAAATAATTTAAAATGTTTTCCATAACATGGGATAAGCTCTGATTAAGCACAGAGAAAGTTCTCATTCTTAAGAGCAATAAAATAATGAAGATTTGCACAACCCTCAACTTTCACATCTCAGTGTACCCACTCAGTCATTCATTGAGGGAACATCTACAGCATTCGCTATGTGCCTAGTGCTCTGTTAAGTATAAAAGATACAAACATTTGACCTTTGTGACCGTCTTATGGATTCTTGCTCTTTTCTACAACTAAGGAATATTGAGGCCCTGTGAGGTTTGAACAACTTACTCAGAAACACGCAGCAAGAAATAGATATAACCGAAACTCAAATCCAGGTCTTCTGAGGCCTATTCTAGTAGACTATGCTGTGGGCCAGCCCATCCTGCTGGTTCCCTTCTGCCCAGCCAGTGGGCTGAAGGGTCAGAAAAGAAAAGATGCGGAGATGAGGGCAATTTCTCCTACCTCTGGTCACTATGTCCCCCATACACGTTGTCAGGGCAGCGGGAGGGTGTCTTCTCCAGAGAAGTGAGAGGAGACGCTTGTTCCTCTCCTGTCCATTCATTGTCCTTACAAGTCTATGGAAAGAAACATATTTGCAAAGTATTCTCAGAATATCCCTAATGAATCTCTACTCTTTCCTAACAAAGAAACAAAACAAGATCCCTGAATTCTTTCTCACCCTCTCATTATCTGTTATGATTATCTTAGAATTAGTAGGAGGTGGGCTGGTAGCTGAAAGTCTGACAATTATGAGTCAGATTTATTAAGATCATCTTTTGCCCCAGAGAATTCAAAAGATCAGGATAAGCCGCTGCCCATGCCACTCAACAAATGAGTGTCAGGACAATCACTTCAGTGTTTGATCAGGCTGCCATTGGCTCGGTAAAAGCACTGAGCCCCATTGTGTGTCTAATTAGAGTGATTTGACAGACCAGATTGATGAGGGTGGGTAGAGATGAGGTCTGTCTACCCTAACATCCATGCATACAGTTTTATGTTGCAGTGTCCACACCAGAGGCAAACCACTGTTTAGAAAGTTTATTCCCAGGAAGTGTGCCCCTTCCCTAATCGGAAAGAAGCACATTTTACTTCTGCACTAATACACTTACTGGCAAGGCATTACTTTTGAGGGCAGGGGCCTTGCCTCATTCATATTCATCTTCATAAAAGTGCCGATGGCAGAGTGGAAACTCATTTAAATCTTAACTTAGTGGAAACTCCATGCCTTCCCATCCCCAGGAGAGAGCTGTGAAATACCAAGACCACAGCCCCTACCTCAGAAGCAACAGAGAAGCAAAGAGACTAGAACCTTGAGAAGGAAGAAATATTATTCCCAATGAGACTGAACAATCCCCTCAAGGTTTAACCACAAGATGGGATCAGAGGTCAAGCAGCTCTTTGATCACCTCCTGGTCAGGTCAGAGAACTGGGTAGGGGAGAATATCATGTAGACCATGATGACCTCCCTCACTTTTCTAAGAAGGGAAGACAATGTTAGGGCCATTTTTGTTTAGGGCCACTTTTAATATGAAGATTTCACTCTTCATATTAAAGTGAGGGTGAAGGGATGACCAGAAAGACTGAGAATGCCCTTATTAAAGATCACAGTTCCAACTAAACACTCTATAGTCTTTGGACTCATGTATCTGCCCAGGGTACTGACTTCTCTCCAGCTTCTCTCAACTCTGGACTCGGTCACTTGTTTCTAGGGTCTCCATCTTGGAGACTGACTATTTTCAAATTGGACTGTTATAGATTTCTCTCAAGCTTGGCAAAATGGTTCAAACTGCCATACATTTCATCTTCAAGTCACAGCAATTAAAGGCGGATAATTGTTGATCCAAGATAAAAGTTCATCTCTGTCTCCTCCTTCAAAAGCTGCTATCTCGAACTCCACGTTATCTAACTCCACCTGACTAAACACCTGACAGCCTACTGGTTCTCTGTCGCTTGGATGACTGTTCCTGTTGCTGCCCACACCTTCAAAATCTGCCTTATTCCTTCTCAATCTGTTTCTCATCACAGACTTTCCAGAGTTCTCTTGGGCACTTGTGTTCTATGTTGTATCCCTCCTTCTATACTATCTAGGAAAGCAAAGACTGACATATTTGAGAAAAATGTTCCAGAAATTCAAGCAGTAACATTTCATGAGTCAGGGATAATGTTTGTTTTTAGTTATGTCTATGTATCCCTCCTTTGGGGCTTCCCAGGTGGCTCAGTGGTAAAGAATCCACCTGTCAATGCAGAAAACACAGATGACATGGGTTTGATCCCTGGGTTGGGAAGATCTCCTGGAGTAGGAAATGGCAACCTGTTCCAGTATTCTTGCCTGGAAATTTCCGTGGACAGAAGAGCCTAGTGCACTATAGTCCATGGGGTCCCAAAGAGTCAGACATGACTGAGCATGCACACCACCCATTGTCCATTCATCATAGCTTTGCTGTATAAAGTTGCTGTAAACACTGAACCACTGCTGCTAAGAAAAACACAAGGTTAGATTCCTGCAATCCTCTGGTCACGCATTTCCATCAGCCAATCAATACATAACCTTGTTTTGTGTTAGGGAAGGGGCTTTCCTTGTGGCTCAGACAGTAAAGTATCTGCCTGCAATACAGGAGGCCCAGGTTTGATCCCTGGGTTGGGAAGATCCCCCAAAGAAGGGAATGGCAACCCACTCACTATTCTTGCCTGGAGAATCCCATGGACAGAAGATCCTGGCGGCTTACAGTTCATGGGGTCACAAAGAGTCAGAGCAACAAACACACACTGTTTAAAGACACTTCATATGGTATATATTGTTGATTTATTAACGGTGAACTCATGGCCATCAACACTATTGATGAAGATAAAGGAAAGTTATGTGGCAAATCTATTTTCTCTGTAAGGCACATCACAGCCTTCTTACACTTAGAAACACTAGACAGTTCTTTAGCACTATAACATAAAAAAGTAAAAAAAAAAACAAAACACTCACAGCACTAAGTAGATGACAAAAACACTTGTTCATAGTGTGAGAGCTGAAAGAGGAGTCAGAGCACCATCTTGTTTAACTTCAACTGGCAACATGTGAATCAGACAGTGCAGGTCTTTTGCTGCTCTGCGCATGTCTGTGAATAACTGTGAAAGGACTGTGAGCATTGATTTAGAGCTACACATAAATTTTATCAAGTAGGTAAATTTGCAAATATGGATACAGAAATAATAAGGTTCAAGTTGATCTGTTTTTGAAAAGACAATATTTGAGCTAAGGCCTAAATAATTTATAGGAGTAGACATTTGGTGAGGTGTGGTATTTATCAAAAATGAAGTGTGTTTGAGGCAGAATGAACAGAAAACATAAAGGCCCTAAAATATAGGAAAGACTGATATGTTTCAGAAATGAAAGCATAGTTCAGAATGATGACAAAATAAGGAATGGGAGTGGGATCTAGAAAGTAGACAAGAATTGGGCCATGCAAGGTATTATAAGCCTTGTCAAGGACTGGGTCTTTATCCTAATTGTCCTGAGAAGCCATCAAAGGATCTCAGAACAGTAGTCATGTGGGGAAGATTATCATAGTGTCTGTGGGGAATAGGTTAGATGGAAAAGAAAACAAACTTCAAAAGATTGACTAACAGATGATGGGAGATAACTATGTCCTGCACAATGATGGCAGCAGTGGGGAATAAAATGTAGAAAAATCTGAGAAATGCTTAAGGCAGAGGGCTTATTGAAGGATTGGCTAAGAAGGAAAGTTGAGGCAAGAATGGTAAGGCTGCTGGAGGAGCTGCTTCATCCTGACATGTTTAATTTAAAGTCAAAATTTAAATTTAAAGTCAAAATTTAGATGTCTGGGGAGACATCTAGGAGTGATGGCTAGTAACAGTTGGATCTGGAGCTCAGGAATCAAACTAGTTGGGAGATACTGATCTGAGATATGAATGCAGAGGAATTACTGAAGCCATGATAGTGAGGAAATGAAGCTTCAGAAAAACAAGAGTGACTAACCAAGAGCAGATTCCTGAGAATCCCTATGTTTGAGGTTAGAGAATAGAAGGGAAGGCAGAGGAGAAGGAGGAGGAAAGGGGGAGGAAAATGGGTTGCCTCAACATTTTTTTTACTTCCTAAAGGAACGTGTTGGGGGAGATGGACCCTACTTATGGAACTATTGAGGACTGTTCACTGACCATGAAACCCCAAAATGTGGTGTCTTGGTTCATGATGCCATAATTTCCTGGGCATAAATTTAATAAAGAAGCTATGAAACCACACTTGTTTTCAAATAACAAAGCAATTTAAACTATTTTAAATGTTTATTTCTTCTTAGCAAATTCCCAGAATCCCTTGTTGAGAAATTTTGTTATGCAGCCAAACATTTAAGTCACCGTAACAGGGAGAAAAGAGGGGAAGATAAACAGTCTTCTGTCATTTGTGGATTCATGTTTATAAGATACAAATGTTCATCATTGCCTCCTAAGTACTCCTCCTCCTCACCTCCCACACACAAAATGTCAGGGAAACTTTCTCACCAATCTCACTGTCTTTGTTTGCTGGTCCTTTTTGAAATGTGTAATTGCCTTTTTATTCCTGATTCTTCCAGTCCATCCAGTGAATGGTATGATACATATGAATTTGAAGCAATGAGAAGTCTCCAAGATGAACATCCATTTAAAAAAGTTTTCTTTTCACTCTCTTCTCTTTCCTAGCTCTGCCATGATTACATCTCCCTGTTGAGGATGAACAAACTCTTTGATGTACTAACCTCCTCATTGAAAGTTCTTCCTATTGCTTTACCTTGCTTAAGCCCTCTCCCAGAATAGTCATCGTATTTGTAACTACATGCTCAGTCTGGCTCCTTTACTTAACTAGTAGCTCCATGAGTACCATTGTCATATTCTTTACTTTTCCCCAATGCCCCTCACACTGCCTGTAACGCAGTGGGGTCTTAATATAGAATTTATTTAATACCTCTATTTCAAGCCCTCATATACCAACCCTGTTTTCTTATGCCTCTACCACAGGGAACCCACATTTCTTCTGGATCAAGGTTTTTCCTTGTGTCTTAATACTTTCAAAAAGTGGGTCCTGGTCATGAATTTCAGGGTCATCACTAGATCCTCTAATAATGGCTTCTCCCACTCCTTGGACACTATGCATATATCTAGACTTTCTCAGTTTTCTACTTTCATTTTCCTTCTTTGCAAAAACTCTACACTCAAATTTATCTCATCCATGTCAAAACCCTGAAAGGAAAGGGGGGCAGTTCAGCACCTTGGACAGCTCTAAAGCTATCCACCCATCATTTCTTGCTACTACTTTGGTTTAGTTTGGCCTTGAAGTACAGAATGAAGCAGGGTTTTGTCAACAGAACACACTGGCCATAGCAAACACCCCCTTCCAACAACACAAGAGACAACTCTACACATGAACATCACCAGATAGTCAATACTGAAACCAAATTGATTATATTTTTTGCAGCTGAAGATGGAGAAGCTCTATACAGTCAGCAAAAACAAGACCTGGACCTGACTGTGACTCAGATCATGAGCTCCTTTTTGCAAAATTCAGACTTAAATTGAAGAAAGTAGGGAAAAACACTAGACCATTCATGTATGACTTAAATCAAATCCCTATGATTATACAGTGGAGGTGACAAATAGATTCAAGGGATTAGATCTGGTATACAGAGTGCCTGAAGAACTATGGGCAGAGGTTCATAACACTGTAAAGGGGGTGGTGACCAAAACCATCCGCAAGAAAAAGAAATACAAGGCAAAGTGGTTGTCTGAAGAGGCTTTACAAATAGCTGAGAAAAGAAGAGATGTGATAGGCAAGGGAGAAAGGGAAAGATACCCAACTGAATGCAGAGTTCCAAAAAACAGCAAGGAGAGATAAGAAAGCCTTCTTAAGTGAACAAAGCAAAGAAATAGAGGGAAACGATAGAATAGGAAACACTGGAGATCTCTTCAAGAAAATCGGAGATATCAAGGGAACATTTCAGGCAAGGATGGGCACAATAAAGGACAGAAACAGTAAGGACCTTACAGAAAGAGAAAAGATTAAGAAGAACTGGTAAGAATACACAGAAGAATGATATAAAAAATTCTTAATGACCCAGATAACCATGATAGTGTGGTCACTAATCTAGAGTCAGACATGCTGGAGTGTGAAGTCAAGTGGGCCTTCGGAAGCATTACTACCAACAAAGCTAGTGGAGGTGATGGAATTCCAGCAGATCTATTTCAAATCCTAAAAGATGATGCTGTTACAGTGCTGCACTTGATATGTTGGCAAATTTGGAAAACTCATTAGTGGCCACAGGACTGGAAAAGCTCAGTTTTCATTTCAATCCCAAAGAAGGGTGATGCCAAAGAATGTTCAAACTACTGCACGATTACTCTCATTTCACATGCTAGCAAGCTTATATTCAAAATCCTTCAAGCTAGCCTTCAGCAGTGGGTGAACTGAGAACTTCCAGATGTACAAACTGAGTTAAGAAAAGGCAGAGGAACCAGAGATCAAATTGCCAACATCGCTGGATCATAGAGAAAGCAAGGGAGTTCCAGGAAGACATTTACATCTGCTTCATTGGTTATGCTAAAGCCTTTGCCTGTGTAGATCACAACAAACCATGGAAAATTCTGATGGGAATACTGTAACACCTTACTTGTCTCCTGAGATACCTGTATGCAGGTCAAGAAGCAACAGTTAGAACGGGACATGGAACAGCGGACTGGTTCAAAATTCAGGAAGGATTATGACAAGGCTGTATATTGTCACGCTGCTTATTTAATTTGTGTGAAGGTTGTGCATGCCTACCAAGTTACTTCAGTCATGTCCGACTCTTTGTGACCCTGGACTGTAGCCTGCCAGGCTCCTCTGTCTGTGCGACTCTTCAGGCAAGAATACTGGAGTGGGTCGCTGGCCCTCCTTCAGGGGATCTTCCCAACCCAGGGATCAAACCCGAGTCTCCTGTGGCTCCTGCATTGCAGGTCGATTCTTTCCCTGCTGAGCCACCACGGAAGCTCTATATGCAGATTACATCATACAATGCCAGGCTGGATTTATCACAAGCTAGAATCAAAATTGCTGGGAGAAATATCAGCAACCTCAGATATGCAGATGATACCACTCTAGTGGCAGAAAGTGGAGAGGAACTAAAGAGACTCTTGATGAGAGTGAAAGAGGAGAATGAAAAGGCTGGCTTAAAGCTCAACATTCAAAAAAAACCAAGATCATGACATCCAGTCCATTTACTTCATGGCAAATAGAAGGGGGAAAAGTGGAAACAGTGACAAATTTTATTTTCTTGGGCTCCAGAATTACTGCAGACAGTGACTGCAGCGATGAAATTAAAAGACATTTGCTCCTTGGAAGGAAAGCTATGACAAACCTAGACAGTGTATTAAAAAATCTGAGACATCACTGTGCCAGCAAAGATCCATATGGTCAAAGTTATGGTTTTTCCAGTAGTCATGTATGAATGTGAGAATTGGGCCATAAAGAAGCCTGAGTGCCAAAGAATTGATGCTTTTGAACTGTGGTGCTGGAGAAGACTCTTGAGAGTCCATTGGACAGCAAGGAGATCAAATCAGTCAATCCTAAAGGAAATCAATCCTGAATATTCATTGGAAGGACTGATGCTGAAGCTGAAGCTCCAATACTTTGGCCACCTGATGCAAAGAGCCAACTCATTAGAAGAGACCCCGATGCTGGGAAAGATTGAAGGCAAGCGGAGAAAAGGGCAGCAAAGGATGAGATAGTTAGGTAGCATCACTGACTCAATGGACTTGAACTTGAGCAAACTCCAGGAGATACTGAAGGACAGGGAAGCCTGGCATGCTGCAGTCCATGGGGTCACAAAGAGTGGGACACGACTTAGCAACTGAACAACAACAACTTTGGTGTAGATGCCAGGATCTTCTAAGAGCCTGGTTCCTCCCTTAGATAGCCCAAGACTATCTGATTACCTTTGGTCTCCTCATCGCTCTTGGACTTAAAGAAATTCCAAGTCACAGGCTGGAATCAAGATTGCTGGGAGAAATATCAATAACCTTAGATATGCAGATGACACCACCCTTATGGCAGAAAGTGAAGAGGAACTAAAAAGCCTCTTGATGAAAGTGAAAGAGGAGAGTGAAAAAGTTGGCTTAAAGCTCAACATTCAGAAAACTAAGATCATGGCATCTGGTCCCATCACCTCATGGGAAATAGATGGGGAGACAGTGGAAACAGTGTCAGACTTTATTTTTTGGGCTCCAAAATCACTGCAGATGGTGACTGCAGCCATGAAATTAAAAGACGCTTACTCCTTGAAGGAAAGTTATGACCAACATAGATAGCATATGAAAAAGCAGAGACATTACTTTGCCAACCAAGGTCCATCTGGTCAAGGCTATGGTTTTTTCCAGTGGTCATGTATGGATGTGAGAGTTGGACTGTGAAGAAAGCTGAGCGCCAAAAATTGATGCTTTGAACTGTGGTGTTGGAGAAGACTCTTGAGAGTCCCTTGGACTGCAAGGACCAGTCCATCCTGAAGGAGATAAGTCCTGGGTGTTCATTGGAAGGACTGATGCTGAGGCTGAAACTCCAATACTTTGGCCACCTCATGTGAAGAGTTGACTCATTGGAAAAGACCCTGAAGCTGGGAGGGATTGGGGGCAGGAGGAGAAGGGGACGACAGAGGATGAGATGGCTGGATGGCATCACCAACTCGATGGGCATGAGTTTGAGTGAACTCCAGGAGTTTGTGATGGACAGGGAGGCCTGGCATACTGCGATTCATGGGGTCGACATGACTGAGTGACTGAACTGACTGACTGACTGATGTCATCTTCTTCCCTTTGTAAGCAGAGAAGTGACCTCCTCCTCACCAACCAGACTTTGGGTCTGAAAGCAAGATCCTGTCATTGGCAAGAACAGAAAGGTTTTTGTGTCTTCAATGAGCCCAAGTGGTTGGATACTAGGGTCAGAAGAGGACCAAGATTCTCTTTATAGTAACTTTTTCTCTTTATAGTAAAATTTCCTCTTTATAGTAACTTTCTCCTCCAGAGATGAAAGTTTAAATGTATAATACAGAGCCATACCTAATCCCTTTATTTTTTCATGCCATTGACTTTTGGAGGAACAGGGCCCACTGATCTATAAAATTTGCACAGTCTGGGCCTGTCTGCTTGCTTCTTTATGGTGTCATTACTTTCTTGTTCCCCATATTTCCTACAATCTGAAAGTCAGCTGTAAAGACTTGATTAGATCCAGGTTCGATATTACTTGGCAAGAATACTGTATATGTAGTATGAGGGCTGCTTTAAAATGGGTCTTGTGTACTTCATATTGTATCACAGCCATCTCATACTTACTGACGCTCACGTCCAATGGTGAGTCCAGGGCTGACGGCTTGATTCCTCCGTTGTAAACTCTCTCCCGTCACTCTTCATCTAATGGCTTCTCAGTGGTGATCAGTTAGAGTTATAAATGCTTTTCTAATTGTTATTTCTTATCCACTTATTAGCTAGAATTCTTCTGTAAAAAAAAAAAAAATTGTCCCTCAGGCTATTTGATTACCGTGAAATGTAGTTCATAGATGAAAATCAAGATAAATGATTAATTCTTCCCCTTAATTCCAATTACCCAGATAACTTTATAATACTGAACAAATTATAACAAGAGTGTTTATTTTCTTGTTTTTCCTCTTGCTTTCTTCTGAAATGAAAACTCTAATGAATATATTTTCTTTTGAATAATATAAATTCATAGAAATGCATAGGATCTCAGAAATCATGCATTTTAACCCAGTTAGGTTGCTCAGATAAGGAAGCTGAGGCATAGAGATGCTATAATATGTTCAGTTTGGTTGGTGTGCTGAGAATCGAGTCTGCAGATCTCCCAGATCCAGATGTGTCACTCTGGGCATCCTGTCTTGGATGATGTACATGAAAAAGTATTTGTGAAGAGATACTAGCTAGATTCTGGGACTCTGTGATGGCTCCATATCTCATTTCAAACAATCTATTTACCCTTTTAAAGATAAATTTTGTTTACCCACATGGACTTTAGCTTGCCAAAGTTATTTTTTAAAGAAATTACTTGAAAAAATAAATTATCTATTCAAGCAATATTTTAAGGGCTTGCACTGAAATTTTTAAAACTGAGAGATCACTATAGAAAGTAAATGTAATTTATCAATTCTGTGTTTATTGAGCACTAAGTCAATACACCTGTGATATAATCAAGAAGTTTAAGACATAGCTTCCACACCTTAAAATCAAACTGGAGAAGTCTCTCTCTCTCACACATACACACACACACACACACACACACACACACAATCACTATTAAAGAGTTCATGTTCATGATCTCACTAGAAAACATTTATTTCCCAAGCCATCTTGGGCAAGTATTCATGGGCAAGTGAATAAATAGATGATGAATGCCATGGGGCTGGGGAGTTTGGAAGGTCTCATGGAGGAAGTGAGACCTAAGTTGTCCAGAGGGTAGGTGGGAATTTAGGGCAGGGAAATAGCCTTAATGAAGATGAAAGATACAGCTAAGTGATGCTGAATAAATCTATCTCACTGGGATGAAGGAGTTGCCTTAGGAGTCTCCCTTACTGAGGCAGGAAATGAGGTGGATGGAGTCAGGATGAAGAAGGCCCTGTATATATAAACATAGGATTGGACCCTTTTCCCCATCAGATGTGAAAGGCCACTGAGGAATCACAAGTAGCAGATAGCATGATGAAATCCGGGAAGTATCTGGCAGTCAGTCTCCCTCCTATTTGGAGTCTGCCTTCTCTTGACTGGAAAGATTGGGGCCCTATGCTCATTCAACTTTTTTTTTTTTTTGATTTGTGGAAAATTGCTTTACAATTTTGTATTGGTTTCCGCCATACAGCAATGCGAATCAGTCATAATTATACATATACCCCTTCCCTCCTGGGCCTCCCTCCCCAGCCCCATCCCACCCTCTCCACACCAGCGTCCCCACCCCAGGTCATCACGGAGTGCCAGGCTGGGCTCCCTGTGTTGTTTAGCAACTTCTTGCTATCTATTTTACACTTCATTCAGTTTTCAAACTTTTTTTCTTATAGTAAATCTTAGAACCTTTGGGATAAAATGATTTCACTAGGACAAGCCATTGCTCCCTGGCGGGGCTTTGAATTATTTTTCCCTTCCATTCATAGAATGTTACCACCAGTGTCCTTCCTTATTCCTCCCTATTTAATAATGGTGCACTCATCCATTCAATAAACATTTATTGAATAATGTGCTAAGCATTGCTCTAGGCACTAGAATATAGTGGTGGATATAGGGCAAGACTCCTGCTCTCTAGGCTGTAACAGACAGTATACGCAATGTGCAAGGAAATAAAACCGAAATTATTTCAGACTATGAAATGGGTATACGTTAATGTGATAGCAAGTAATTAGGGATGGGCAAGTCTCCGCAAATTGGAAAGGTTTTCCCAAAGACAGGACATTTGATTTGATACCTCAGTGATGAAACACTGTGGATATTCAGAGCCTAGGGTATATTGTTGCAGGCAGACAGAAAAGGTATGTGCAACATTTCCATAGACAAGACTAGATTTCATATGTTAAGGTACTAAAAGGTGTAAGTGAAATATAGTAAGTAAAAATGCAAGTAGTATGAGATGAAATCAAAATGGAAAGGGGCCAAGTCATGTCAGTTCTTGTAGTTGTTAGTGAGCTGTTTGCAGTTATTCTGAGAGTAATGGGAAGCCATTGAACAGTTTTCCATGACAAGTGACAAAATCAAATCTGATTTATGATTTCAAAAGATCACTATGATGCATGTAGAAGGATAGTAATTATAGCATTGCATGTAGAAGTAAAAGTTTGGATAACAACTAATTATCCATCAGTTAGGACAAAGCAGAAATTGTCTTGTGTGTGCATACAATGGAATACCATGCAACTATGAAAAGGGATGGGCAGATATTTATGTACTGATATAGATTGTGAGTGAAAAGCTAAGATGCCAGACAGTGTGGGATGTTTGCTATCTTTGTGTAAAAAGACAAGTAGGACTCTGAAAGAGGAGATTCTGTAAAGAAATGGATTCTCTAGTGGTGGGATTAACTTGGTTCCCTATTGATCTATGGTGGTAGTGCTGCCACACAACTAGCCATTCTGTAACTGTGGTCTGTCTATTTCTCCGGTGTCCTCACCAGCAGAACCCAGTCATATGACTTCAGCCTTCCCAGAGCTGCCTCTTCTAGTGTTTGATAGGTTCTTAGTATAGAAAGTCACGGTAGGATCCCTGTTAATCCCTTCCAACATTTCCAAAACAAGGCAATTAAATAATCAGCGGGCATGAAGCTAAGAGTAAAGCTTATTTATCTTACAGTGGGTGGGGTTAGTCTGCTATTCACCATGGAAGGAGTTCCTTTGCAGAATCAAACTTGAAAAGAGAGTCGAAGATGGTGTGAGACAGTGCCATGCCTTCAGAGGAGAGAGGGAAGGGGGGTTGCAGAGGGAAGAGAGCAACCTGCTAGCACACACCAGGGCAGCCCGGGTCAGGCTGCCTCCTCCTCTGGTTGTCTTCACCCGCACACTAAGGCCCTGAACTGCCTGTGGATAAAGTTAAAGGCAGCCCAGAATCCACCCTTTCCATCATCCCGCTGCTTTCCTCTGTTACCACCATGCCTGGAGCTTTGGAAGTGCATTCAGGAGTGAAACCTGCCCAGGATATGGAGCAGAGTGCGTCTGTTATTTCCACTTAACACTGTGCTGGGCTTAGTTGCTTAGTCATGTCCAACTCTACGTGACCCCATGGACTGTAGCCCACCAGGCTCCTCTGTCCATGGGGATTCTCCAAGCAAGAATACTGGAGTAGGTTACCATGCCCTCCTCCAGGGGATCTTCCCAGCCCAGGGATCGAACCCAGGTCTCCTGCATTGCAGGCAGATTCTTTACCAGCTGAGCTACCAAGGGAAGCCCCCACTTAATACTAACCATTTGTTATTTACATTTTGAATTTAAATAAAACTTAAAATATGCATGCAAAACAAAAACTTTATTGATAAAATAACACCGCTTTTGAACTCAACAGAACCATTGTAAAATTTAACTTGTTCTAGGACAGGCTGATTTCCACTTTCAGTAAAGACTTATCTTTTAAAACATATGAAATACCTTTTACACCAGGAATGAAGCTATACGAGGACTGCCAGTATGTATGCTCTACCCGTGAGCCTTAATGTCTGCTCCCTGTGGACCGGGTGACTGGAGGCATGTGCCCATCTTTGTGTGCCTCTGTGCTTATAACCCTTGAGACCAATGGCAAGATCTAGGGATGTCACTTTGAGCAGTGTCTGATCCTCCCTCACCATTATTGAAATGGCTTTTTGTTGGAGACTCTTGGACCGCCCTTCCAACCCCAAGTGGCATGAGAAGGCAAGATGTGAAAGTAAAACATATACATGCCCCCCTTGCAGCCTTCTGCACGTACTATGGACACACAGATCCTCTAAGAGTTCCTGAACCCAAGTTAAGGATTTTGGAAAGAGAATTATTGGGTTGGTCAATAATATCTTATGGAAAAACCTAAACAAACTTTTTGGCCAACCCAGTCTATCCTCTGGGCTAGAGGTATCTCAGAGATCATCTAACCCAACCCCTCATTTCATCAACATGGAGACAAAGGCCCAGAGAGGACAGAGAACTTGTCCAGGGCCACACAGCCAGCAGATGTAGGGAGCAGAAGTCTGAAAGCGGAGGAAGAGCCCATTCAGCCTCCATGTCTCTATTCTCAGGGATATTTCCCGGCTGGCACCTGAGCCATGTCGACGTGAAGGACAACTCCCGCGACGAGACCTTCCGCTTCCAGTGTGACTGCTGGCTCTCCAAGAGTGAGGGCGACAGGCAGACGGTCCGCGACTTCGCCTGCGCCAACAATGAGATCCAGGACGAGCTGGAGGAGACCAGTATGTGGGGACACCGGTGGGCCCTGCTTAGATGCAGCCTAGGCAGAGGGAGGGGGGAACAATGTTGGAAAATCTAAAGGAAGCTCTCTCATAGCTGGAGGGGAATCAGATGCCCAATGAAAGAAATAATATAGGAGCAGTGCGTAAGCACCCTAAGTGTTGCTTCGTGAACCTGAGACAGCCAAGATTCTGGTGCCAGCTCATGGCCCCAGATCACAGGGACTTATTAGGTAGCAGAAAACCCACAGGGGACGAGCTTACCCTGGGCAGTTTGATGTGATGCTCTCTCTGATTTACTTTTTTGTCGTAGACTCTCTCCAACTGATGTCTATGGCAACAGCCACCAACTCAGGCCTTCCTGAAAACAGAATGTGTAGGGGAGCCAGCATCTCCACCAACAGCTTTCTCTTTGGTTCCTTCCTCAGGGCATGTGTAAAGGGTCCTTGGTCCCTAAGGTGGATGGCCATAAAGGACCAGGGAGGTGTCTCTTTAATACAGATGCCAGTATCTGCGTCCGACAGATTTGATGAAGGCTTATCAATAACAGAGCCTGATGTAAAGAAAGGATTTTCCAACCTTTTCTTACTGCAGCTATCTAGTTACTGTAACACTAGCTGCAGTAAGACTTAAACCCACAAATCTCAATAGCTAAATACAATAAAATCTGTTTCTTACTGATGTAATCAGTCCAGTGTGGGTGTTTGGCAAGAGGCCTTCCATGCTGTGATTCAGGGGCCCAAGCTCTTCTCACCTGCCATTTTCAACATGTGGCTCACACATTTCTTGAAGAGGGAAAAGAGAGCTGGGAGAAGGCACATTCCATACTTTCTCAACACATTAACTCATATTCTAGGAGTCATGTGGCTCCACCTAGATGCAAGGGCACCTGGGATTGTAGTACCTGGCTGGACTGTTGCCCCGGGCAAGCTCTGTACATCACAAAAGAGAAGCATGGATCCTTGGTGAAAAGCCACTACGCCTTCTGCACCATGCCATCCAAACTGCCCAGTGATGACTCAGCTGCTTGGAGAGGAGTGATCACTGATGGTACTGGGAGCTTTCAGACAAGGGCCAACCACTCATCCGTTAGCCTCAACGTATGGGGATAACTGCCCTAATTCAGAGGGTGAACTCCCAGCTTCTTTAATTGTACTTACCGGGGGCCCACTTTTATTTTAGATGCTATGAACCATGCACACTGCTTTGTTCTTATTAGTTTCCTTGTACTGAACTGTGCCCATCTGTTGATGTCCCTACGCAACTATAATCTCCCAGAGGTCAAGGACAGAATCACTCTGCAGGCCTTGGGACTTAGTAGGTGCACACATCATTAGAGCTCAGCAAATGAAGGTTGTTTTTCCTTGGGGCCTCACAATCTCATTAGTGGTGGAGGCTAATGCATAATTGCTAACATGAGCAATAAAGGCTCCTGGGGCCCTTGGCGTTCAGGGGAGGAGAGATTTGTGAGGCTGGGAGCATAACCACGGAGTTTCCTTCACAGATTTCCTGCCAAACAGCTTGCTAAGACCTGTGGAATCGGGGTTGGTAGGGAGCTTGGTAGAGGGGAAGCAGTACTTGCATTAATTCCAGAAGGATGTGTGTGAGACAGAGATAGAAGGGCAGGGACACCAAGCCCAGGAATGGTCTGGATCGATCTGTCATTACGAGGAGCCTGCAGAGGGCAGGGTGCCCAAAGGCCAGTGACACCCATGTCCTCAGATGGAGGCTCATCCTAGGGAGAGTCAGGGGATACAATTTAAGCCAATCATTCCAACCTCAGCTGTCTTTAACCAAGTGACACAGCCTGATGTGGGTTCCGGGACACACTAATGAATAGGGCAGAGATCCTGCCCTCATGGCATTTACATTCCATGTCTGTGGCCCCAGGGGCATCTCTGAGCACTTGACTTGTGAGAATAAACACCCTCTCATATCTGAACAGAGCTCCACACATCCCCTGTCCTCACTGGATCCTCGCCACCCTACACTGACCCTATGAGCTGGATAAGGGCAAATTCCCCTCTCTATATCCTAGGTATGGAAAACCAAAAACCAAAAAAGTGAAGCAACACATTTAAGACCTAGCCAGAGCCAGTAGGACGCGTATGACCTGATTCCTAGATCAGGACTCATCATACCATGGCCTCTGTGTCATTATTGGGCCTGGTGGATACTCCAGATTGATCAACTACCCCACCTTGTTTAGCATCCTGTTTGCTGCCTTCACCTCCAATTCTTGTTAGCAATTTCAGAAGCTGCTCCCCATCCTCTGTAAGCCTCAGCCTCTGTAGGTGATTCCAATGTGCAGGCAAAGCAGAAAACCATTGGCAACTTTTAAATAATACTGATATTTGGGTCTCACCCCAGAGAGTCTGCGTTAAGTCCTGGACAGTAAGATCATGTGCTTTTGTGTGCATATGCATGGACACAGCACACACACACATACATGACACCTAGGAGGGGAGAAAAATCTCTCTCTAGGGCGTGCTGTGTGGGTGCTAAGTCACTTCAGTCATGTCCAACTTTTTGCCGCCCCATGGACTGTAACCCACCAGACTCCTCTGTCCATGGAATTCTCCAGGCAAGAATACTGGAGTGGGTTGTCATGCCCTCCTCCAGGGGATCTTCCCGAGCCAGGAATTGAACCCACATCTCCTTCATTGGCAGGCGGGTCCTGAGCCTCCTGGGAAGCCCCCTCTCTGCGACATTCTCCAGCAAGACCAATGCCTCCCTGCTCTACAGCCCCCTTCCTTCTTACTCACCCCTACTTGAAGCCTTCTCAGGCTGCTCAGTCAGCCTTATCTGCAGCATTTCCAGTTCCGATACAATCAAGCTTCATGACCAACTCCTCAGGTTGGAGGACTCACTGCTCCACCAGGCAGCTCTATTTAAAACTTCATCTTTATGATTTTGTTCTTGAAGCTGCTGTCCTCTGGCAGTCCCAATGGAGGCAAACAGAAAACTTCAGGAGTAGTCAGGACTAGGTTGTACATGCCTAAACCCCAGCCCTAAGCTGGCTCTAGGAAAAAGGGAGCATGTTGGTGCCCAGAACTTGGAAGTTTCAGGTGGAGCTGGCTGGGGCTTGTTTGTCTCCAGAGGCTCCAGTGGTTTCAGTTTGTCCCCTTTTCTTCTCAACTGTTTCTTTCTCTACATCGTGGGAAGATGGTGGCTGGTATCCCCAACCCCATAGCCTTCTAATTGACCAACTTTGGTGGAAGGGAAGAGAGCATCTCTTAAGGAATAATTCTGATTGTCCAAGTCTGGGACTCTGATGCAAAACCACATGGGAGGAACATCCAGAGCCAACAAGGGTCCTGGCAACATAAGATGGGGGAGGTGACGTGGAGCAATAAGCTGCAGGTGCCCGCTGGATGCCCATCTGTCCTCTGGCGGTGCTCCTCGGTGCCTGGTGCCCCTGCTGTCCTGGCCTCAAAGCAAACACCTATCTGTTCAGGAGCTACTCACGTGAGATGTGTTGGATCCGCTCGGCGCATCCTGGGCTTCTGGTTCATCTCTGTCTGCAGATGCCACGCCCAGAGCACAGGCAAGATGTCAAGGGCAGACAGCTCTGCACTCCCCTGTCCTGCCACATTCATGCCCGCTGAGCCCACAGTATCTTTGTCAGTGGCCCCTTCATGTGAATGAATTGCACGGTGGCTACGGAGCCACTTTCTCCAGCTGGACTCCTCCCATGGGGGTGTTGGCCCCGGGGTGAGCCTCACGTGGATCCCTGCTAGGCTGGGTTCCTACCCGCCCCGCTCTGTCAGGTCCCTGGTCCTCCTCTTTCCTTGCCTCCCAGCAACCTATAAACAAAGCTGAGAGTCATGCCTTCCACATTTTTATCAAGTCATTGATGAAATGACTTTTCCAAGGTGGAAACAGGCTGATTGAAAGACCGTTGATGCAACTAGCCACGTTTGTTTTTAATCCATCTGAATGTCCTCACTTACACACCTTCCTTCTCTGCCTTGTCCTTGGGGCCGTGAGGAGAGGGTTGGTTACAATCCACACGCATGTCCTCCTTGAGCTGATCGTAGGAAGCAAGTAGGTTCCTGGTGCTCCCTGCTTTCTTCCCTGGGCACTGACAGTCCATTTCCTTACAAGGCAGGATCCACTTTGAATTCACAGGTATCTGGTTTGCAGAAATACCTTACCCTCCCTGTGTTGGCTTTGAGCCCCCAGCCATGGCTCAGCTATCTCCTGTCCTGGTGCTGTGAACGGTTGGGCCTGCAGAGACGGATTCTTCTTCCAGGGCTGTGCTCGCTGTGGATCTCCTCCCCTATCCTGGGATCTGTGCCCAGATTCATTCTACATGTGACTTCAGAGAAGTCACAAAGGCAACAGGTCACTGAGAGGTTACATTGAGCTGTAGACACAGCCAGCCCTTCTAATTGTCTTTATCACATTTCTGAGATAAAAGCACAGAGATCAAACTATCTCTTTGGATCTAGAATTCCAAATCCTCAGTGACTCACTAACGGCAGGAAGACAAATATTGTGTCTTCCTGTGTGCCAGCTCCATCCCAGCTGGTCCTCGGGGAGTGGGGCAGGATCTCATGGATCTCGTGGATCTCAAGCCCCTCCCCTGCCCTCCAGTATCTTTGCTTATGCTCCTTCCCCTTCCGCCCTCCTAGAGCATCCTTCAGTTCTCCGTTGATCACAATCATGACTCTTCTTTGAGGCCAAGCTCACACACTGCCTTCTTCATGGAGCTTACTGCGATGAGCCCAGTCATTCATTATTTGCTCAAGAAATATTTATTGAGTGTCTATGTGCCAGGCACCGTTCTGCGCACTTGGGATTTACAAGGAGCAAAACAAAGACCCTTGCCTTCATGGAGCTAACATTCAGGTGGGAGGGGGTCATACAATAAACATTAAAATGATAAGTAACTGCTTAGCATATTAGAAGGTACTAGGTAAGAGAAGATGGAGAAGGAAATGGCAACCCACTCCAGTATTCTTGCCTGGAGAATCCCAGGGACAGAGGAGCCTGGTGGGCTGCCATCTGTGGGGTCGCACAGAGTCAGACACGACTGAAGCAACTTAGCAGCAGCAGCAGGTAAAAGAAGATGATAGAGCTCAGTAGAACAGGCTGGAGACCTGGGAAAAATGGGTTGGAATTTGATTAGGGTGGTCCCTGAGAAGGGGACGTCTGAGTAGGACAGGAAGGAGTGAGCCAGGCCAACATGGGTGGAGGTGGGGAGAGAACGAGGATGAGCCGCAGACAGAGCTCTAAGGCAGGAGCAGGCCTTGTGCAGAGCAGAGCGAGCAAGGGGTGGGGGGGGAAGTGCTGGAAGGTGAAGTTGAAGATGTAACGGGAGCCAGAGCCACCCTCCCCCCCTTGGTACTTGCGCCCTTTGCCGCAGGTTATTCTGTTCTGCGGTGTCATCAGTGTTTCCGTCTGGGGCCAGAGATGAGTGCTAGGGTCACCCAGAGTTTAGCCCAGTCCTGACACTAGACACCCGCTTAACAAATGAAACAATGCTGACCTGCTTGTGGAAACTTCAGGGGAGGGAGGTTGTGATGCTGAGCTTGACACCAAAGTGAGAGCCGAGACAGGACAGAGGCTGTTTGCCAGAGAAAGTTCCAGGCTCTTCTGGAGTCTCTCCTGCCTGGATCTTCCCCTCCCCTTTCTGTAGCTGGGCCCTGCCTCTCCTTCCTTCTCTTTGCTCCTGATCTTCATTTTGCATCTCAGAGACTCCTCCATCCCTGAGAGCCAGGCCCCAGCATCCCTCGGGAAACTTATCCCCACCTTGTGGTTTGCCCCCAAATCGAGGCAGGTTCTGTTTATGGTGCCTCGATCCTAAAGATTTTAACCTGCGCCCCAGCCCCCGCACTTGAGGCTGTGGTCTACGACCAGATGCAGGACCTGAAGGGAGAGGCGGGTTGGCTTCTGCCCCAGTGGTGGGTGCCGCTTCCCCTCTGCTGACCGTCTCCCACCTTCTCCACCACAGCCTACGAGATCGTCATAGAAACCGGCAACGGAGGCGAAACCAGGGAGAACGTCTGGCTCATCCTGGAGGGCAGGAAGAATCGATCCAAAGAGTTTCTCGTGGAGAATTCTTCCAGACAGCGGGCCTTCAGGAAGTAGGAAGAGGGGGTGCCCACAGGGGAACGGGGATAAGTGGGGTGGGTAAGAGGGGACCCCCAAGAACCAACCCTTTTAGTTGGGGCCATAAATGTACAAATGGGCCTAAGCAGCAAGGACTTACTGAGTACCTACTGTGTACCAACGCCATTCCAGCTCTAGGGTCACAACAGGAGCTTTAGAAAAGGGAAGGGAGAGGACTATCATTTAAAGACAGCCCCCCTCTGAGAGACTAGAATCTAATTGTTTCAACGACTAGAAAAAAAGGATAATTATGTAATATGATAGAAGTGCTAATTATGGCCACAATGGCAATCATAGTACAATATAAAAATGTTTCAGATTCATATGTTCTACACCTTAAATTCACACAATGGTATATGTCAAATGTATTTCAATTTTTTAAAACTTAATGCAAAACTACAACAAAAATCACTTAATTAATTACAGCAAGTCCAGTATGTGGCAGGACTGGAAATCACACAGATGTTATTCCACATCTGTGCAAATGAGGAGCTCGCAGTCTACTTGGAAAGGGAGACAGTCACCCATAAAAACGCAAATAAGACAGCATGGAATTCAGTTCTAGTGAGAAGTAGGGAGGGAGGGGAGAGCCTCTAAGATGCTTCATAGGAAAAATCAAAATTAGGTCTCGTGTAACAGCACCCCCGCTTAGCACTCCCGGCTGCCCGCCACGCCCCAGAGAATCTCACGTCTTCCTGTACATCAGAGCTGCTTCTGAAATGCCCAGATGCCCACTTCATCTCCCTGCTGCCTCCAGAATCTCTTAAATAGAGCCTCCTCCTCCCATAACCTCACTTCACCCTCTTTTCAACCCCCCTCTGCGTGAAGATGGGCTGAGCTGCCCCACTCCCAAAAGGCAGCCCACCCCACTTCTTTTCCATTGCCCCTTCCCTCCCTGAGCCCAAACTCCAGCCAAGCCAGCCCTCCTTCCAGAAATGACCGCACCTCCAACCACATGACTTTGCCAAATCAAGTCCTCATCAGAAGATGCTTCCCTTCCCCTTCCTTCTGCTCCCTGAATCTCACCTCCCTCCTCAGCCCAGTGCTGAGGGCCCAGGGCCTCACCCTCCTCCAACACCATCCACTATTACCAATCACTGATTCTGGGAACAGGCAGCTGGAAGGGCTTTTTAATGGTTCCAATTGTCTTGTTCCAAAACTAGACTGAACCCCTCAAGCAATGGAGGCCTGATATCAGGTCTCGCTTGCCAGTCTATCCCTGTCCCTCAGACCAGCACTTAGGATACAGTGGGCACTGGATAAATGCTTACTTCCTTCAGTGGGCATGAGCAGCGCTCACTGATGGTACCTTTGTGTCCTGCAGGGGGACCACAGACACATTTGAGTTCGACAGCGTCTTCTTAGGGGACATTGCCTCTCTCTGCGTGGGCCACCTCGCCAGGGAGGACCGGTTCATCCCCAAAAGAGAGCTGGTCTGGCACGTCAAAACCATCACCATCACCGAGATGGAGTATGGCAACGTGTACGTGCTGGGCCTCCACCCTCTTCCCCCGGGAGGCCTGCAGCCAGACCGTGGACAAGATGGCAGGGGGTGGGGAGGTGTCCCTTGCGAGGCATCTGAGTCAGAGAGGAAGGAGGCAGCTGTGGTGGTTCTTGAGTTTTCTGAACCAGAGGATTACCCTGGAGGCAGGGGCCTAGACTCAATGACCTTGGGTGCTCCAGCCTTTTTATCCAGTGATGCTTCTTTGGAAGGAGAGAAGAGCCAGCCAGGCAGTGCCAGACAGCTGAGTCTTTCCTTGCCTGCCCCCGTGATCACTGTGTGATGGCGAAGAGATGCAGCTTTGAAGCCTGCTGCTCCACAGTCAAAGGGAATGCCCGTCATCTCTGTGGGCAGAGCGGGGACCAGCAGAGAAATCCCACGCCCACCGCCCCAAGGACCCCAGATAAGGAGCTTTACATTTCCCCCTCCAGGGCCTTCTGAGGACATTTCTAGAGGATTAGGGGTCTTAGTTACCTGGGTAACAGTTCGCAGCCATCAGTTTTTCTAATTAAAACCACTTGGTAACCGTGTTGGAAGCCAGAAAGAGCCCTGAGGCTCTAGAAGGCAGAAAAGACACTAAAAAGGAACCAGGAGAGGATGATGGGGAAGCAGAGGGCAGCGTGTGCCTCAGGGAGGGTAAGCCCAAGGAGAGGCTAAGACAGCAGGGCCACCCCCAGAACCACTGTCCGCCCCTCCGGGCCCCCCCCACCGTGCCCCTCCCGGGCTGGCCCTGCTCTTGGCAGCATCTTTCACACGAACTGCAGCAGACAGAAGCAGCAGCCCTCCCTTTCCAGGTGGGTCCCAGCTTCAGGCTCCAGCCTTCAGGGCCCGAGCCTCTCAGGCAATGTCTGTCCACACTCTACCTGCACCCGCCGGCTCCCTGGAACTGGCTGTCTCTGAGCAAGACTCCCCTTGGGGAATGGAGCAGGAAAGGGTTCTGACATGTGAGCTTGTCTCTTAGCTATCTCAGGCTGCTGTGACCAAATCCCTGGACTGGGTGGCTCAGACAGCGGGCATTCTTTCCTCATACCTTGGAGCCCGGAAGTCAGAGGTCAGGGTGCCAGCAGGGTTGAGTTCCCCTGAGGCCTCCCTTGCTAGCTCAGTGTGTGTGCACATGGCAGAGAGAAGGAGATGTGGTGTCTCTTCTTCTCTTCACTAGGTGGCCCTAGTGAGCAAACCTGCCAATGCAGGAGACATAAGAGACATGGGTTCCATCCCTGGGTTGAGAGGAAACCCTGGAGGAGGGCCTTGCAACCCACTCCAGTATTCTTGCCTGGAGAATCCCATAGACAGAGGAGCCCAGCAGGCTATGGTCTATGGGGTGGCAAAGAGTCAGACACGGCTGAAGCAACTTCACACACACACACACACTTCTTCCCAAGGGCACTAATCCCATCATGGGTCCCCATCCTAATGACTTCATTTAAACCTGATGACCTCCCAAAGCCCCATGCACAAATGCCATCACATTGGGGTAAGAATTTGGGGAAAGAGAATTCAGTTCATAGCAGTTCCCTCTCAGGCTGCAATATTATATTGTTGTTCTTTGGGGAAAAACCAGCTGGGGTACAGGAAACACTGTAGAAATCACTGGGTGAAGCTGTGATGAGGACTTGGGAGCTGGATTAGAGGGTTGGGGAGCGTTCCAGCCCACCAGCAAGCCAACCTACTGTACTGCCTCCCAACTGCAAGGAACATGGCTGCTCATACTTTGCTACAAATGCCCCAAGTAAACAAGACAATACAATACAATAACAGAAGAGTCACCACATAAGTTAGCTTTAAACACACAGTGTCAGCTCTGAGAGAGTCAAAGGTCTCAACGCCACCCGGCACCTTCCAGTCTCAGGAGGGAGGGGAGTGAAGAACTTCCCAACCCACAGTCCTCAGCTGAGCTGTAGGATTCCTTGTCCAGTAGAAAGAATCTACCACTCCCAGTGAAGCAGCTTTTCCTACACTCTCAAAAGTGTGGCCTTTTGTCAGCTGGGCTGGGAGGTGAGGAAGGGATGTCCACGGGCTGGACATCAAAGGGGGTGTAGGGAGTCCAGACTCCAGATGCTCCAGCCATCACCCAGTCAGCCCGTGGCTTTAGGCCATCGCCCAGCTCCTCTCTGGGAGGAGACATGGATGCTCTTTAGAGTCTGGCGGGAGGGGAAAGATGGCAGGAGTACAGCCTGAGAGGCTCTCAGAAGTCATACTCCAGCCTGCCTACCATGCTGGTCTCAAGTCTGTGATTTCTGGTGGCTGACCACCTCCCTCCCTCTCTGCCAAATATCAGCTCTATCCAGAGTGAGGACGGGGCAGGGCTGTGTGTCACTGTGGCTATTTACATGTCACCATCCTGTGTGTGTATTTGTCGCTCAGTCGTGTCCAACTCTTCATAACCTCTTGGACTATAGCCCACCAGACTTCTCTGTCCGTGGAATTCTCCAGGCAGGAATACTGGAGTGGGTTCCCATTCTCTTCTCCAGGGGATCTTCCCAACCCAAGGATTGAACCCAGATCTCTTGCATTGCAGGCAGATTCTTCACTATCTGAGCCTATTTACATGTCACCGTGCTCAGTTCAGTTCAGTTCAGTTCAGTCTCTCGGTCATGTCTGACTCTTTGTGACCCCATGGACTATAGCATGCCAGGCTTCCCTGTCCATCACCAACTCCTGGAGCTTGCTCAAACTCATGTCCATCAAGTTGGTGGCGCCATCCAACAATCTTATCCTCTGTTGTCCCCTTCTCCTCCTGCCCTCAATCTTTCCCAGCATCAGGGTCTTTTCCAGTGAGTCAGCTCTTCACATCAGGTGGCCAAAGTCACTGTTCTAGAACACATTTAAATCTTACCATGTAAAGACCACCTACATAACACTGTATATAGATCCATGGTTCCTTTCTAACCAGCATGTTTGGCCATAATATCTGGATTTTCATGAAATACAAAATAATTCTATCTCAATCTCTTATGAAAATAAATTTTCACCTTCCAACTGATTCCAGTCCTGAATCTCGCAGCATTTCTGACCAGCTCTTTGTTGTTAATATCCTCAGGACTTCAGTGGAAGGACACACAGAGAGGCTTTTGTTTCTTTTTTTTTTTAAACCCAAAAAGAAATCGTTGTTTTATCTCATTATCACATATAATACATAATCATTTTAAAATTCAAATAAGGCAAAAAAATGTGTATGAAAGAAAGAAAAAAAATCCCTTTCGTAAAACAAAGTAAAATTCCCTGAAGTCCTATCCATCAGAGAAGGTCACCATGAACATTTGGTGACCCCATTCTCTCTGGTCATTTTTTGATGTCTCACACACACACACTGTTCAGAGAAGGATGATCATATTCAACATATTTCTAACATATTCACTTGTGTTCATTATTCTCTACTTTGTCTTTATTCTTGTTCACGAGCCTATTGCAAGTGAGAACAGCCTGGCATGTTCTTCCACAGCTGGAGTCTTGACTCCACAGAGCCCTGAGGTCCCACATTTTGGTGATCTTATAATTATGTCTATTAGGAAACGTTTCCTTATAACTACACCAGGGACTATTCTTCAGCCATTAAAAACAATGAATTAAATATGTACCAGAACACTTGGAGCCATTCCCAGGAAGCATTGTTGAGTGAGAAAAGCAAGATATGGGGAAGCATGTTATTATATGATGCCATTTTGTAAAGGGAACACTGATGTCCCACATGTGTGTGGGTCTATGTGCGTTCTGTGCAAGGTTGGGTGAAACGGAGGGAAATTTGGCAAGATACATCCACAACTGTTACATGAGTTATCTGAGGTGAAGGCAGGATGCAGGAGGGGAAAGGAGGGGGAAAGGGAGACAGAGCCAAGCATAAAAGAAAAGAGTGCATTTAGAAAACCACATATGATCACAGGATTTGTGCATTTATATAGAATTATGTATATTAGTGGACATTTGCATAAAGAAATACATTTTAAGTGAATGTTTAAGCAAAGAAGGCAAATATATCTCCCTCTAAGAAAGTGTGGTATGTAACAACAACCCAGATTTATCAAGTGACAAGTTGGAGGAAGAGAGCTCTCCAGACAGAATTCGAATTTCCTGCCAAGTGTCTTTAAACGGCTGGCTCTGGTGGTGGCCGGGCAGGCTGGCTCTGGGCCCCGGCTCTGGGTCACCTTGTACAATGACTTCTCTTCTCCAAGCCTTTGTTTCCCTTCTGTGGAACTGGAGGAGACGAACTCTATGACCCGGGGAGTTGACGAAATGCAAGAATGCCAAACCCAGGCATTTAGTGAGCATGCAGAAAACCAAGTTCTTTTTGCTGTTATAGATTTTCAGCTAAAAATTAATTTTTCATCATTGGGCACACCCTTTCAGGGCTACGTTTCTGAAATCATTAGCCAGTACCAGAATTGCTTATTTCCAAAACTGTTAAAGTGTTAGGAATTTGGATGGGGGGAAAAAACAAGGACATTTGTTCAGTCCAAACCTCTAGCATTGCCAGCGGGAAAACGAAGGTCACATAGGTGGGAGGCGGCAGGGCTGGGGCAGACCCCAGCCCCGTTATGCCCCATGCAGTGCTTTCCCACGGCTCTGACTTCTTCCTATAATTATTGGACTCACTGTCATTACCCAGAGGCTAATACTGGGGATGGGGTTAGAGAAGGGACTGTTTGGTCCAAGACCATTTCTCTTGGCCCTGGACTTGCTTCTGCATATGGTAGCTTCTTCAGCACTTTGCTCCCCTTTGTACTGTGTCACCCATGAGCACATGCATGTGTGTGCAGACACACAACACGCATATACACACACACACCCATGGTTCAACTCAGCCAAGTGCAAGGGATTTGGGAGCATACATCTATCTCGTAGTTACTTTTCCCCTTGACTTGGCCTGGGATTGTCGTTCTGGTCCCATAGCTCCTCTGAAGGTGACAACAGTGGGTAAAAGCATTCATCAGTCCCTTGGGATGAGCAAGGGGATCAGCCTGGAGGGTGTGCAGTGAGCTTAGAGAAGGGGAGGAACAGGTCAGAGAGGTAAACCCTGGGCGGAGGATCAGATCGTGTAAGGTCTTGCAGGCCTTTGTAAGGTGGTGGCTTTTACTAATACTTATTCTAAGTATTACTCCATCACCAGTTCACTGGACATGAGTTTGAGCAAGCTCCGGGAGATACTGAAGGAATCCTGGCGTGCTGTATGTAGTCCATAGGGTTGCAAAGAGTCAGACACGACTGAGCGACTGAACAACAAAAATTCTGGGAAGAAGGATGAAAAAGAAAAGGAGAATCAAGGGGCAGTTTAAATTCTGAGCAGGATAACATTCTCGGGCTTACATCTCAGCAGGATCACTTGGATGCTGTGCAGAGAATTCACTGTAGTAGGTATTGAGAAGCAGGGAGACCAGTTAGGAGGCTGACACATTCCAGATAGAAGATGGTGGTGACTTGGATGAGAGGGGTGGCAGGGCAGTTAGTGAGATTGTAATGATTCTGGACTTATTAGATTGTATTTTAAAGACGGGGTCAGTGGGAATTGCTGGTGGATCAGATGTGGAGTGGCTCCGCAGGTAATGAATCCACCTGCAATGCAGGAGACACAGGAGATGCAGGTTCGATTCCTGTGTCAGGAAGATCCCCTGCCGGAGGAAATGGCAACCCACTCCAGTATTCTGGCCTAAAAAATCCTAAGGACAGGGAGCCTGGTGGGCTACAGTCCATGGAGTCTCAAAGAGTCAGACACAACTAAACATAGAGAGACTAAACATAGATGTGGAGTGTGAGAGGAAAAAGCAAAGGAGAATCAAGGGGCAGTTTAAAAGATGGTGATGTCAGGCACTGTCAATTTTCAGATGAACGAGGCCTATCCTCACTTTTGACGCAGACAGTTCTCGCCCTGAGATCTTGTCGTCTGGGACAGGATCTCTGGTGGATGCCCAGGATCCCGGAGGGGAGGGTGTAAGCCCTCACAAACCCCCTTCATTCCCGCCGGCAGGTATTTCTTCAACTGCGACAGCCTCATCCCCCTCAAGAGGAAGAGGAAGTACTTCAAGGTCTTCGAGGTCACCAAGACTACGGAGAGCTTTGCCAGCAAGGTCCAGAGCCTGGTACCGGTCAAGTACGAGGTCATCGTGACGACCGGCTACGAGCCCGGGGCGGGCACTGACGCCAACGTCTTCGTGACCATCTTTGGGTCCAACGGCGACACGGGCAAGCGGGAGCTGAAGCAGAAGATGCGCAACCTGTTTGAGCGGGGCAGCACCGACCGCTTCTTCCTGGAGACGCTGGAGCTGGGCGAGCTGCGCAAGGTGCGCCTGGAGCACGACGGCAGTGGCTGCCGCCCGGGCTGGCTGGTGGACAGGGTGGAGGTCACCAACACCAGCTCCGGGGTGGCCACCGTCTTCACCTGCGGCAGGTGGCTGGACAAGAAGCGGGGCGACGGGCTCACCTGGAGGGACCTCTTCCCTTCCGTCTGAGGGCTGCAGGCCCGCCCTCTCCCTTCGCACCAGCTCGCCCCGACCACACCTGCCACCCTCCCCCAGGGCTTTCCGGAGTCCTTTCCTGAAAGCCTCCCAGAGCTGGGATTAGGGGGCCAGAGCTCCCTGGCCCTTCGGAGGTCACTGTGGGTGATGGCTGGTACGGTCCTGCCCTCTCCCGGGTCTCCTGAATCTATAGGAATCCATCATGTGTGTCGTAATCTGTGGCTGCCCAAAAATAACTTTTGTCATTTTCTTTTTCAGTAACAGTAGTGACCAGGCTGAGACTTGCGGCTGGGTGTGGATGGGAAATTGGGGCTTTACCCAGGGGATAGAAGTGGGGAAGAAGAGGTCTTCAATGTGATGTATTTTAAGCAAGAACTAATTAACACTTCCCCCCCCAAAAAAAAACCTGAGCTAATTAAATTATTACCAACCACACCCTGCAATGAATTCATCTTGGCATCTGCTCACTTAGAAACACATTCCCAGTTTCAATAAATCCAGTGGCCAATGGAGAAAAACATCAGGAGGAAGAATTTTAGCTGAAAGGATTTATGAGCCTGTGAACAGATACCTGATTCTTTCCATCACTTTTCAAAGAATGCATTGCCAAGTGCCCGCGGCTGCCCCAGCCAGAGATAACACAGTTGAGACACAGAGACCTGAGCAGGTGATGAGTTGCGGGCAGTAGAAGGGAGAGGTCGCCTGGAACAGCCTGGTCCCTGCGCATGGGGCCTGGGAGGACAGGGGGACATCTGTGGTGCTTAGCACTTGTCATCTGTGGCTCGCTGTGGGCAATGTGGACGGACAGCTGAGAGGGACTGGAAGAAGATAAAGGTGTGGTCTCTGCCCTTGACGGGGATGACCCTGATGGAGAGGCAGCCGGAGAGCCCCATATCTGTGTGGCCCTCCGGCTGTGTGTGGCGCACACACACACACACACGCATGTGCACACACACACACACACACACACACACACACACACACACTCCCTGATCAACCATCACAAGAGTGCAGCAGAACTCAGCCCCTGACTTCTCATTTTCCTGCAGAGGGCGGGGTGGGACTGAGCAGAAAGGTGCATCAGGCCAGGAAGTCTTCCTGTAGGAGGCACCCCATATCAGCATTTCTGCCATGTCACCACAGGCCCTCTAACCCAGACAGGTGTAAACTTGGTGAGGCTTCCTGGCTCTGCACTCTCAGAGACCCTTGGAGAGAGGCCGCCACAGTAAGCACAGGTCCAGAAGCAGCAAGAAGCAGACCTGAGTCCCAGCTCTTCCTTTTCCCTGTTGGGAGAGATTGGGCACATTATCTCATGTCTCAGGCCTCAGTTTTCTCATCTGTTAAATAGGAAGAATAACACCAACTTCGTAGATTATTATGAAGACTAAGTGAGTTAAAATGCAGACCAGTTAATTCAGCACTTGCAATGAAGCGTTTGTCCATCATATTGAATAAGCAGGACTCAAGGGGCTGGGGTAGGATCGGGGAGCAGTAATCATTAAACAGCTTTCTCTGTGTCTTTTTCTGGAGCTGGTTCTTCCCCTGTCCCTGGACGAAAATTAAGGCAAGCCTCATAACTCTTCTGGACTCTCGTAGGTAATAAAACGTCCAACAGCCTCTTTAAAGCCACAAAGTCCATCTCAGTTCTGTAATTTAAATGTTTGGCTCCAGTACAAAGACCAAAGCATTCCACTTAGAGTAGAGTCTCCTCCCATCCCCCAGCTCAGTCCAGTCCCAAGCGGGAACCGAAGTGAGAAAACAGGAGTGTGTGTGTGTGTGTGTGTGTGTGTGTGTGTGTGTGTGTGAGAGTGTGCACACATATGTGTATGAGTATGGAGTCAGCCTCACCTCCCGTCCCCACCTTGCACTTTTACTCCTGACCCTGATACCCCACCTTTGGGGGAGGGAGGAGAGGTGAAGAGGGCAGCTTCCTGTTGGGGGCCCCAGTGTGGTCAGCATCCTTCTTCCTGGACTGGCGGCGTCTGGAGCCTTCCTCCCATGAGCACTTGTGTGGGCTCTTTCTCAGGCCCCTCACCTCCCTCTCCCACTGTGTCTGCTTAGAATCTAAGACACCCAAAAGGAGGTTCTCTGGCATCCTCTGCTCTAACAAATCCTGGGCACTCAGGCCACCCTGCCATCAGCAGTCGGTTAGCCCATCTTTCACGCCCACAATCTCTCTGGATGCAGCAGGGCCCTGTGTCCTCAGCTGAGATGGACACATCCCCCTCTCCAAATAGCCCCATTGAAACCCCAGTCATAGCCTTGAGCAAAAGGGCAGCCAAAAGGAGGGAAGGGGTACTCCAGGCCCACCCTCATCTCTTTCTGAAAGTCCTGCCCTCGTATCCGTGCCCACCTCCTTCTCAGGATCTCCGTCCGTCTGTCCTCTGTCATACCTGGAGGGTGATGCTCAGCTCAAAGTTAAAAGTGCTTTCTGCCATGTCCTCTGGCAAGCGCTACGCCATCTGAGCATGGAATGTAGCATCCACTGTTGATCCAGCCAACACTGGGAAGGGAAAGGCCCTGTGTTCTTTTCAGTTGCTGATATGCTCAATAAATGTGGGCTTACTCTTACTGCAAAGGGCTGGACTGGTTTGGGAATATACCCCATGATCTGCGTCAACTTTCTTTCCGTCTCTTCTTGGCCTGGGCTCTTCTCCCTCCTCACCAGGGACTTGTGAAGATGGGATGAAACTACTGCCGTGAAAGCTATCAAAACTGTTATCCCTTCTGTTCATCGGGCTGTACTTCATCTCCCGCAGGGCACCTCCTACCCGCCTGGTTTCCCCAAGTCCCTGGGGACCTGGGCCAGTTACCCCGGCTGTGTGTCCAGCAATGCCACGCACTGTCCGTCTGCTGAGCCTCTGGTTGGAGCCATTCCTCGGGCTCCAAGTCTCCTCCCCACCATCCAGCCCTCCCTCCCATCCTGTTCTGAGGCTGCAGGCCAGTCCGGCCTCCCTGCTTCAGAGGGGCAGGACCTGAGGACTAGAACAGGCCTCTGACTCACCAAGGCTCCCAGAGGGACAAGGCTGCGCTTGCGGAGGACGCCCTTGGCGCTCCCAGAGGAGGTGGGGTGGAGATGTGCAGCGCAGTGGACAGGGGAGTCTTGCGGAACCCTCCTGCATCAGGTCCCCTCCCGCATCAGGTCCCCTCCCCACGGATCTGCTTCTTCGGGCTGGGCACTGCCCTTCCCTTGGGGCCCTGAAGTTCCCCTTCCCCCTCCCAGGCTGCAGGTGACCCCACTTAGCAGGGTACTGGGGAGAAGGGCAGCGAAAGGAGGGGCCCCTGCTGACCCTGCTCACACCTGCTGTGCCCTCTCTGCCCTGAGGAGGAAATGCAGGGCCCCTCCCGCAGAAGCCTCCCAGAGTGGGCACACTCCAAATCTACCCCCCCCCCAGCTCCACCAGCCCCTGGGCTGGGCTCCACCGGTCAATTCCTGGAAGGGCAGCAAGAAAAGCTGGGATTGGGAAAAGTAAGCAGGCAGCCCAGGATGTAAATGTTAAGGAGGCACTCAACCTCAGCCTTGTGCGAAGGCAGGGCTGGCACCCAAGAGTGGGACTTCCTTAAACATTGCACCCAGGGCACCTTGCTTGCCTCTTCATCCCTAGTCCTGGCCCTAGAAGAAAGACATTCTTCTACCCAAAGGCCCCACAAAGCTCTGTATCCCAATAGTCCTAATCACAAGACTGAGACTCAACAGCCAGCAGTGGGGAAGGTGATCAGCCCCTTCTCTATGGAAGGTGTCTCCTGAACCCTTCTCACCTCCAGGTCCCTGCTGCTGACATGGCCCCTGGTCATTGCTGGGGCATCAGCCTTGGCCAGCGGCACTGGATAGTCCCTTTCCTCCAACCAAGACAAAATCTCTTAAAAGTGAAAGTCGCTCAGTTATGTCTCACTCTTTGCGACCCCATGGACTGTAGCTGGCCAGTCTCCTCTGTCCATGGAATTCTCCAGGCCAGAATACTGGAGTGGGTTGCCATTCCCTTCTCCAGGGGATCTTCCCAACCCAGGGATCAAACCCAGGTCTCCCACATTGCAGGCAGATTCTTTACCATCTGAATCACCAGGGAAGCCCCAAAACCCCTTAAAGTGAAGAAAACAAAACAAGGAATAGTCTTGTCCTCCTCTTTTCCTCTGTTCTATTTCCTACCGTCTTCTCTAGACCTGCTCATTCCTTCCCCAACCCCACCCCTCTCCCGCATTGACAGCTCATATTGCTAGAAAATTCTTTTTTATAAGGATGGCTTCTTGAGTGCCAAGGTTTATATCAGCACCATCTTTCCTCATTTGATTCTGAGACAAGTTTGCATTAAAGAATATTTGGAGAGAATCTTAAATGTAAAGCTATAACTACAAACAAAGTATTTCCAAATAAAAGCCTACATGTGTGCATGTGTGCTAATTCGCTTCAGTCGTATCCGACCCTGTGCAACCCTATGGACTCCCAGGATCCTCTACCCACAGGGATTCTCCAGGCAAGAATACTGGGTGGATTGCCATGCCCTCCTCCAGAGGATCTTCCGAACCCAGGGATCAAACCTGCATTAGCAGGCAGGTTCTTTACCCCAAGCACCACCTGGGAAGCCCAAATACCCCGGGGTCCACATTAAAGAAAAAGACTCATTTGCAATTAGCACAAGTTATTTACACAGGAAATGTTACACCAAAGTCTAAGAAACACTTTTGCTCTGAAGCAGGTTAAACAAAAGCCTTCAATCATATTTTCTCAGCTCTTTGAGCAACACTCTCCTTCCAAGATTTTGTTATAAGTAAATACAACTCACTTCAGATATACCCCTTCTGAATTCTGATTACGTGGGCTCCAAATGGAATAAGGTCAGATGCCCACTTCAGGAGGACCCTTGGTGCTATATCTTTGTACTGAGCATGGACCCCCATTGCTCTCAGCCCCTTGGCAGATGTTGACACTGGGCGTCACCCACCTGCAAACAGTCAAATGCCCTCAGTGAGGGCAAGAGAAGTCTTCTGGGGACCTCAGCCTTGGACAAAGGGAGTATGGGCAAGGACATTTGACATTTCTAGTCCTAAATTCAAAAGGAGAAGGTTGGGTAGCATCACTGGAATGGGAGGAGGGGGGCAGTGATGCTAATGAGCTGGAGGGAGGGTGGGTTCTGTGCTTCTAGCCTCAAGGCCTCAATGTAGCTTTTCTTTTAGACTTTCCAGCTGAATGTGGAAGAGACTTTTAATCAAGCAGTTGTTCCCGGTGTCTTGATTTTAAGGCCTCAGTCACCAGCCCTTCTGCTGGACAGACATTACTGGTGGCTGACCATGGCCTGGAATGGCCAGAGAGGAAGAGTGGACATTGATGGGGCCTCGGAAACTCTCCAGAGAAAGGAGAGGGAGGGGAGGAAGAGAGGAGAAAGACTATGAAAGGAAGGGATTAAAAGTAAAAAAAACACGCACACACCATCACCGTCATCATCTTTGTCATGGCTATTATTTATACAGCGCTGACTATATTCCAGACAGTGCCTTACCCGCGTGAGTTCATTGAAGCCTCAGAAAGATCTTTGAGACAGGTGCTATTGTTTCTCCTATTTCATAGATAAAGAAACAGAAGCACAGAAAGTGTAAGCAACTTGCCCAAAGTCACACAGCTAACAGGTGCCACAGAAGGGCAGGGGTTTTCCTCAAATAGAATATTAGACGGAAGCTCAAAGGTAGAAGAACTTCAGCTGTGGCTGGTTGCGGGCAGGGAGGGTTCTGAGATGGAAAGCGCTTGGGAAGGGCAGGTCCCGTGGGCAGGAGCCCTGCTGGCAGGTGAGGCTGCTCACAGAGCAAAGCTAAGTGTGGAAGGACAGTGCCTGGTGGGGAAGGCTCTGGTGTGTCCCCCTTCCGGGCAATGGGGAGTGGGGGGCAGAATCAGGGCCAGAGGTCCGGCGTCATCTGGGGGCCACGGGGTGTGTGCCGAGTGCAGCGGCTGGGGAGGCCTGAGGGGGAGGTGGGGCCGGGGTGTTGGTTAACCTTCGGGGTCACCTGACTGTGCATGGAACATGATTCCCAGGTGTTTCTGGGGTCGGGGGGTGGTTCAGATGAGATGAGCATTTGAGTCAGTGGACGAGGCAGAGTAACCGGCCCTCCCCTGTGTGCGTGGGCCTCATCCAATACCTGGAGTGTCTCAAGAGAACCAAAAGCAGAGGAAGGGAGGATGTATCCCCTTGCTTCCTGCCAGAGGGCCTGGGAATTTCCCCATCGGCTCCCTGGTTCTCAGGCCTTCTGGACTCAGACTGAATTACCCTGTTGGCTTTCCTGGGTCTCCAGCTTACAGAGGGCAGATGTAGGACAACTCAGGCTCCAGAATCCCGTGAGCCAATTCTTCCTCAAAATAAATCTCCATATCTATAAATAACATATCATATCCTGTATTATATCATATTAACCCTACTGATTCTGCTTCCTGAAAGAGCCCTGACAATCACAGCCAGACTCCATCCTCCTTAACCTCCTGAGGGTTATGGAGACTGGGAGTCACAGGCAGAGCCGGGGTGTTTTCTGAGAAGTCTGCCCTCCTGGGCACTGTGATAGGAGGTGGGAGAGGGGTGGAGATTCGGAAGGCTACCCACCAGCCCCCGTGTTGGGTGGGCACAGAATCCAAGGAAATAGAGCCACTCTCCCAACCCCATAAGGCTGTGCCCCAACAGAGATTAAGTAGCCAGAGATGACAGACGGGGCCTGTGGGATGTTGGGGGAAGGAGTTTGGCCTCCTATCCGAGTGCTTACAGCTGGCAAACAGGGATAGCGGGGTGTGGCGGAGCGAAGACTAAGGAGCCCAGGTTCCCAGAGCAACAGATACAGGTGGAACTGTGGGGAAAAAGACAGACAGCGTTTTGGATCATCTGACTCGATGAGAGCTAGAGATTTAAACGTTCATTTTGTTTGTGTGTGTGTTAGTCACTCAGTCGTGTCTGACTCTGCAACCCCATGCACTGTAGCCCGCCAGGCTCCTCTGTAGATGGAGTTCTCCAGGCAAGAGTACTGGAGGGGGTTGCCATTCCCTTCTCCAGGGGATCTTGCCAACCCAGGGATTAAACCCCAGTCTCTTGCCTTGCAGGCAGATACTTTACCATCTGAACCACCAGGGAAGCCCATTTAACATTCATTTAAATGTATGAAATTACATACAAAATGAGTGAAAGCGATGGACCTTAGTTAATAATAAGGTAACAATTTTGGTTCCTCCACTACAGCAAATGCATCTACCAAGGCAAGATGCTAATGGGTGGCCACGAGGGAGCATATGGGAGCTCTCTACTTTTTTTTCAATTTTCTGTACACCTAAAACTGTTCTAAAAAATAAAGTCTGTGACTGAGGGGGAAAAAAGTTCATTCACATGGGCTCTGCTTGTAATTTCTGAGAGAAAGTCATCTTCCAGGTCACTGACCCACACTTTTCTGAGAATAGACTCTAGACACCGCAGAGTGTCTGAATTTGGGCTCTTATGAAGGAATAAAAAATCCAAGCCCCAACTTTCAAAAATCAAATCTTTCTCTCCTATGGAGAAACTGAGGAGCCTCCAGATCAAAACATAAGAGGTTACATTTGAAAATGATAAAAAAAAAAAAAAAAGGAACTTTCTGCCTTAAGATCCATAAGCTAAAGTTTAGGAAAACAGGTTAATTAGATGGTTGGTTCAGAGAATAGAACAGATTCTTGGAGAGATAAAGAGGAAAGAGAAAATAATAGATAAGAGAGGAGGAGGAGGGAGGGAGTTGGGAGCAGCAGAAGTGGGGAAGCTGAGGGAGGAAGAGGAAAAAGGGAAACACGTGAAGGACAGGCAGAGGATGAGGAGAGGGCGAGGTGAGGAAGAGACAGCAAACACTGCCAGGTGTTCCGATGAACACAGGTCTGTCTTGGAGCACTTTTCTCCAGGCATGCCCTGGGTAAGCACAGAAATAAACACCCTGCACAAGTGAGGTGTAGTTAGCAATGCAGTTCATTTTTATTAGTTATAAATAAAGTACAAAAAATCCACCAAAAGTGAATCTAAGCATTTACACAATTCCTAATGTCTCCGCCTTTTCATTGATGCACTATTGCTTTAATATTCATAATAAATATTCTTCTAGCTTTCTGCTATAAAATAGTCTATGTAGCAAAATGTTGCACAGCACAACAGAACAGAACAGCAGGAGGATTACAAAAAAAGGACAATCAACACTGAGGATAAGCCTTTCACTTACCAGGGGCAACCAAATTACCCCCTTGCGGGCCTGGGGTCGCTGGCTCCAGAGCTGAGAAACGAGCCACGGCCAAGGCCAGGGGTGGGACTGGGGAAGGGGAAGGCTGGGATGAGGAGGGGTGGGGGACAGGCCAGCCCGGGCAAAGGGCACTTCCCACCCTGACCCCCCCACCTGAGCAGCATAAGGCGTGTCCATCCAGGAGCCCTGCCAAGGGGCAGCATCTGCCAGGCCCTGCAGTTGGCAGTCGCGCTCCAGTGGGCAACTCCACAGGCTGCCTTCATAGGAGTCAGGTCCGCATGGCTCCAGGGTGGAAGCAGAGGCAAGCTGGACAGGCAGCAGGCAGGAAGCCCAGGGAAGGGGACCCATAGTCCAGCCAGAGCCAAGTGGGGCCGAAAGGGCCCAGCCACTCTCACAAGTCGGCCAGGCAGTGTGGCAACTTTGGGCCTCCGCTCCCTCCCCAGTCAGCACCATCCCACGGCGCCTCATGTGGAGGGTGGATCTCTCCACCAGGCAAAGGCAGTGATGTCAAGAGGCAAGAAGGAAGGATGAGCTGGAAAGAAAGGGGAGGAAGCAGACAGGTAGAGAGCCAGAGCCGCTCAGAGGGGACAGGGACCTCTTCTCTCTCTCTGGCTCAAAAGCAGCTGGGCTCACCGCTGTGCCAGGCTTCAAAGCTATTGAGCCTGCAGCTCTCCCCTCCAGCCCCTCCTGGGGGCAGTGAGATCGGAGGCCCCCAGCTGTCCCCCCACAGCAGCCCCTTCAGCCCACAGGCCCCTTGAAGCAAGGACAGAGGGCGAAGGAGATGCTGGGAGGAGACACTGTGGGTCTCAAACCTGTGTCCTGATCTGCTGTCAAGGGCAAGGCCTCAACAGCAAAGGCTCCGGGAGATGACAGGGTGGCCAATCCCAAATGCCAGAGTCTGGCACTTATATCCTGCCTACCCCATCCCCATATCTAAGAAAGCATGGGTGGCAGCTCACTCTCCAAATGCCCACCAAACCTTGTGAAAGCCCATGTCCAAGGATGCATCTGCCTGTCTTGCCCCCTGTCCCCTGCAGGACACTGCATGTCAAAGGACAGACATCCTTCCACTGGATAAGTTCTCAGTCCACTCTCTTCCTCTCCTTCCCTCCACACTCCCTTTCTTCTCTCCTAAGAGGATGGGAGAGCACAGCATGGTGGGCTCCCGCCGGCTCTGTGTCATATCCTATTTGAGCCTGAGGGACACTAGATAAATCCTCTTGTTCAGCTTCCTCACCCTAGCCCGGAAAACTGAGACTTGGGAGGCCAAGTGACTTGCTCAAGGTCACGGGGAAGTTTGCAGGAGAGCTGGTCTGAAAAACCCAGCCTCCTGACCCCAGGTCCCGAGCTCATTCTAATAAATCAGGATTTGGCTCTCAGATGCTCCTGCTGGTAATGTCCAAAGGGCTTAGTTCTCGAACTAAGAGGGCCCCCCCCCCATCCCCCCCTACCCCCGACCTTCCCCAGAGGATGGGGTCAGGGTGGGCAGAGGTTGTGGAAAAGGGGAAGAGGAAGAAAAATGGGGTGGTTAATGATGGGGGATGGGGGGGGCAAGGATAGCAAGTGAAAGGCTTACCCCAGTCTGCTGACGAGTGCAAATTATATTTATATATGTGCTAAATACAGTCACTATATTGGAGTTTTTCACTAGGATCACAGCATACAGAATCAAAGGTTTGCATTTCGTATGGAATGTATCCAAAGAGGCCAGCACCACAGTAGGACAGCTTGCAATCACACACCCTGATAGTTTGGACGAAATAAAGTTCGCGGAATTTTTATTTTTTTTTTGTTTTTTTGTATTCGTAGTTGTTTGTCATCGTACCAATGCATGCAAAGCATTCCACTCCCAGAAACAACGCCAAAATGAGGTAATAGGAGTAATAAAAAAAATTAGTATCCTTTCTAAATAAATAAATTATAATTAAAAATGCAAAACAACTATAAAAATAATTAAATAAGAACCCACGATATCTACAAGTTAGTCATAAATTATGATTGTTAAATATAAGGCATTTAAACTCACAAAACCCTGTAAACTAGCAACGTGCCATGTTTTTTGTTTTTTGTGGTTTTTTTTTCATGTTTGTTTTTCTATCAGCTGAAATCGCTCTAGCATTTGCTCTACGCGCGCGCAGGAGATGAAACACGAGGGGAGGACCTGACAGACGTTGCTACAGCCCCACGCGGGGAGTGTCTGTCCCGCCGGCAGGCGGGGGGCTGGGTGGGGGGGGATTTCTTCAGGAAGAAGAAAAAAAAAAATCTGGTGCTTTTTCTTCACCATTGAAAAAACTGTGCTTGTTCAACATTAGGCGTAAAGAGTTAAGAATACTTGCACGGAGGCTGGAAAGATTTGCAGAAGAGGAGCTCGGAGTCCCGGAGTCCCGCCACGGGTGAGGGGCGAGGGCTGGGCGGGGCCGCAGGAGGAGTCGCCTGGGCCCCGCCCCGCCCCGCCGCGCCGGGTGGCCGGGCTTCGTGGGGTTGGTTCGTGGGTTGGTGTCCCGGCGGCCCGGGCTGCGCTGTGGCTGGAGGCCCAACTGGAATCCTGGGGCCGCTGTCGCCCCAGAAGGCACTCATGCGTCTCGGTCAAGGAAGGGTCTGAGTCCCTTGAGTTGAGCAGAAGGAGGACGACCAGGGGTCTCCCCTCCCGGAGGTGGTAGGTGTGAGATGCTGAGGCCCAAACCTGCCTCTTCTCCAGTCTTCCCAGGCTCCTGGATGGTGGGGAGGGCGGCAGGAGGGGGCTTCCACGAAGAAGACACACAGACCCCCTCTCCTCACTTCTCACGCTTCTCACCCCTCTGCAGGTCTGGGAGGTGCCCATCTGCAGGGTGTGAGAGCCCCAGAGAGATGGGCGTGGGGGTGGGCTCTAGGATCTACCCCCAAAACCAGTGCTGAGCTCTCCCCTCTGGGTGGTCCTCACCCCAGTTAGTGCCTCATGTTAGCCTGGGGGCCTGCAGAGAAGTGGGGGGGAGAAGGGGACTTGTCCCACTCTCAGCCTGTGATACAGATGGTGGTGCCCCTGGGGAGAATCGTTGTCAACAGCTCGATGGGCACACAGCTCTCCCAACTTGAAAAAAGTGTGTTGATGTTAGGGAGGATCAGAGAATGTGAGTGTTGGAAGGAAATTTAGCAAGCATCCAATGCGAGCTCCTTGTGGGCAGCCGAGGAAGCTGAGGCCCCGGGAGCAGAGGGCAGGTTCTAGGGCTGCCACGTTGTCAGTGAAGAGCCCGGACAGAAGCCAGACACCGGCTCCCCACCAGCCTCCCACCTGCCGGCCTTTCAAACCAGCCTGGGAGGGAAGAACAAAGACTGAGTAAATGGGCAGGGACCTGCCCTGGACCGCCCCACCCATCTCAGGTCAAAGCAGGATAGGGGGCGAAGTTCCCAACTTCCTGGGGCTACTAGTCACTAGCTCTGTCCAAAATCCTGACAAGTACTTTCCCACTCGTGGGATCTCCAGCCACTGGCCCTGGAGACCAGGTTCACACACTGGAACCACCGAATGGGACGGGATCATGCCCTGGCCATTAACCTTGACTCAGACTAGTCACCCTGCACTATCCCCCTGGCTCCTCACCTGGACTGTAAGCTTCCCGGAGGCCAGGACGTTGCCTCCCTGGCTGCTGCCTCTCCCAGCATCTGCCCTGGCAGCACTCAGGATAGATGGCCTTGGTCTGAGTGAGAGCCTCGAGGATTCCTCCAACCAGAAGCCATGACCCCTGCTCTCTGCCCGCAGGTGTCCAGACTGTGTCCCTCTACTTGACAGCTCCACATGTGCCAGAAGGTTCTATCTCAAGCCAAAATCTGCTTCCCCATCATTTTCACTCATTGATCCTGGTTCTACCCTTTGCAGCAACAATGCAGACTCAAAAATTTTCATAACCTTAAGGATGATCTTCATATATCTGATAAATATCTGTCCCCCTTAGTCCTATCTCACTGATATAAAGGCATGGAGACTGAGGCATGGGGTAAGTAAGGGGAGCGGGAGGCTGGAAGGGCAGTACCCATGAGGGAGAGGAGCCAGAGGTGGGGGCAGAGGAAGGGAGCAGAATTCCAGCTGAGCTGGTATTTTCCACATATGGACAAAGAAAGTTGGCTTGGGATTGGAAGTTGGTGGACTCTCCCATCTCCATTCTCCTGTCCTCCTTTCTCTCTGCTCCCTTTGAAATTCAGAAAGGAAAATTAAAAAATGTGGAGCAGTTCAGAAAGACAGCAGCCAGGGAGGCAACATCCTGGCCTCGGGGAGCTTACAGTCCAGGGATGATGTCACTTGGAACTTCCAGGTCTTGTCTCCCACTACCCCCATCCCTCAACCCCGAGGAGGTTCCCAGGAGAGAGCACAGAAGTCGTTGGGTGGATGGTCGTACTCCTCGCAACACCTCAGTGAGGTAGAGGAAGTAGAAACGGATGCACTGTTGCTTCTCCCCACTGTAAGAAGAAGGAAACCGAGGCACAGAAAAAGAAAGAGACTTGCCCAAGGTTATCAAAGAGTCAGAGAAAGAGCTAGAGACAAGGGACACAGGGCCTCCCAAACCCACCAAGGTGGTGTCAGGGCCAGGGTCCTCTCTGAGGGACTCGATCAGGATTCAAGACATCCCTGAAGAAGCTCAAGGTCCTCCCCAAGGTCTGCATGTTTGACCTCAGCCTGCGCGTGCTAGCTGAGAGCACTTTGGCCAAGACTACTTTAACATCTGATTAATTCTTTGCATTAGGGAGGCAGTGGTCCCATTGCCTCTGTGTGGCAGGGTCTGAGCACAGCCAAAGGAAGAAGCTGGCGTGAGCAGGGCTATCCTGGCTTCGAGGAACCTGGGGCAGCTCTAGCTGAACCCCTCCTGGTTCCGTGTGGAACTGGGGGGGTGGTGAGGAATGGTTGGAGCTAAGTAGATGGGTTCTAGAAGTGGGGAGCCCTCCTTCAAGACAGATTTATGCCTTTCACCCACTCAAATGCTGCCTTCCCAAGCCCAGCTGAGCCCCTGAGAGGCCCATCGAAGGCCCCCATCTGCACCCCCTTCTCAGATGCCGCCTCCAAGCTCGCTCCGTGCGCTTGTAAACATGAGAAAAACAAAAGCCAAGAAAAAAGACAAAAACAAAACCAGGACCCCCTCCCGCCTCCCAACCTGGGTGAAAAAAAAAATCATACTTTTTCACCGTAAACAGAATTTGGCTTTTTTTTTTTTTTCCACCTTTGATTCTTTTTTTTTTTCTTTTCTCTCGTAAAGACGGGAAGATTTTGGGCTGTCGTTGGTTGGTTCAGTCAGGCACCAAAACAAGAAACTCAATGAGAAATATTTGGTGCAGATTCGGTAACAGTGACATGTCCACCACAGATGACTGGAGCACCACACACGACATTTTTTTCTGAAGCTAACATGCTCTGGCTGCCATCCACAGAAATAGCTAGAGACCCCTACATGGTTTCTACGTGGTCGAGAGGTATATATACAATCCTTCAAAGGACAGGATCGAGGGGCCGGGCTGTGAGCTGGGACCTGCAGGAACGCCTCTAGACTCTCAGCAGCGTGGCCCCCCCTTCCCGTCCCTGCTCCGGGCAACGCCAGCTCCCTCCCTCCCGCGCAGCAGGCGGATGGATGGACGGACGGACGGACAGACGGGGCAGTCACCACTCTGCATGGGCGGGCCTCCCCCCACCCCCTCCTTTCCTCGGACTCAGATTACCACCAACTCCTCTTTCCACAAAAATGTGCTTGCAGGCTTCTCCTCTACATCAAATGGCTCAGAAGGCAAAGTTTGGCTGCAAGGGCTATGGCCGTGGGGGGACCTGGTGAAGGAAAATGGGGTGTCCACTGGCTGCTTCTTCCCTCAGCTGTCGGCTCCCAGTTGTGTCTCAATGTCCACTCGGCAGATGGGGCATTTCTTGCTCATGGCGAGCCACTGGTCCACACACAGTTGATGAAAGAGATGCATACAGGGGAGGCGCCTGGAAGAGGGAAGGGTAAGTGGGAGCAGTGGTCAAGGGGAAGGGTCCCGCGCTGTGCCAGGAGCCGAGGGAAACCGACTACTCGGGGACCAGGAGACTCACACTCAGAGGGTCTTGGGGGCCCTGCCATGGAGTGAGCTTGTGGCTGGGATGGGAATGCATGATAGGAAGGAGAGTTCCAAGACCCCCCTCCTCCTGGCCCTCCAACTCGAAGCCAGGACTTAACCTGAGACCCATCCAAGCCAAACGCCCCTCTGCTCTCTTAGCTTGGTGTCTGGGTGTTCACACAATGGGCACTCCACATCCAGAATGTTCCACACTCCACACGGAGCATACTGTGCACTCTTGCACACTCACGCATGTGCACAGGCAAACAAGCAAGCACTCCCCCCACCCCGACACACGGCAGAGGACCAGCTTGGCCCCAGGAAGGAGGACGGGGGACTCAAGGGGCTGCGCTCTTACCTCACATCTTCTCCAT